>NC_134281.1:40731511-41366511 GCF_949628215.1 Phalacrocorax aristotelis | reverse complement strand
ACCTCTTTAAGTGTGTTTATTTCCATTGCAGCTTAGCTGAGGAAATCTCTCGAAACAAGTCAAAATGTGTTACTTCTGTAACCTCAGCCAGAGAACCTGGGTAACAGGGAGCGGATGGTTCTGAAAACAGCATGAACATGTAGAAGTCAGACACTTCAGTAATTGTGTTTATAGCAAAAAGTCATGTTGCATGACAGTTTCTATGGAAACCTTTTTATAACTGAATGGCAGAACATTTTAGTGTCTCATAAATTTTTTAAGAACACATTGGGAAAGTTTAGCTTGCATTACATCCTTTATGCCAGTTTCCCATATTTAGCAAGTTACAGCCTTTTTAAGGACAAAATATTGTGGGGGTGTTTCAAATTCCGACCTCTGCTGGCAGGGATAAATCACTGACTGGTTTATCATATCAAAACAAATTGCTGGTTAAGATGCCTGTTCACTTCCAGTACATACGAGTTATTCAGTTAATCACATGGATGATTTATAATTGGCCAGATCTGTAGGTGCTGTAAATGAGACAGTAATGGAGATGCTGATTTACCCTAGTGAACACTTATTATGATTATGATTTTACTAGTTTTTTATGTGAAATGATTTCACAATTTCCTGTGAACTATCAATATCATTTTAGAGTTCCTAGAAAATAGGCCCTTATAGAGAATCTGAGAAAAAATGATTTGAAACTACAATTTGCAGCACATTAACAGGTTAGCCAATAAAAATACTCTGTGTAGGAATGTGGGGTTGTATGAGATTTGGCTAGAAATCCAAGGAACGTTGGGGGGTTTTTTGTTTTTTGTTTTGTTTTTTTTAATACTAAAATTGCCAAAATGTACTTTCTGCCAAGAAGTTATTACTAAACTTGAAGTTTACTCTGAAGGAGAACAACTAAAGCCTATGCAAGGAAGAATGGTGATTTAAAGCAGGGAGGGCATTGGTTTAGGAGAAGGGATTGCTGAGGTTCCCCTGTGAATATACTGGCCTTTAGGACCAGGACTGTACTTAGAACAGAACAAAAGAAAATAAGATCAAACAACTCATTTATTATTGAAGAAGCTGGTCTTGTTTTGTGGTGGTTTGTCTTGAGATTTACTCTTTTTTTGCTGTCTTTAAATATAACCTTCGTATGGATTTGCTAATGCTATGCATTAGGCAACAAAGGTTACAAATTCTACTGCAAAGACCACGATTCCCAAAATAGACCATTACATTACGTTTCAGTGCAATGATTTCCTCAGAGTAGTTACTCACTTTATAAGTTATAGCTCTTACTTCTTTTATCTTTTTACGGTTTACTTGCAGACCACTGCGTTACAGAATGGAAACTGAGAAGTTGCTAACCAGTGTGTTACTTTGATAATCCATCATTCCTAACACACTTAAGAGCAGTGTTACACCAAGTTTAATAGCTATCAGGTTCCACTTAAAAAGAAAATGTTCCGCTGTGGGCAAAGTCACTTGAAGTGTTTTTCCATACAGTGTCTGAATGGAAGAGCATTTCAGGAGTAAAGAACCATCCTATTTTTGGTCATACACAGCAGTACCTGGCATATTCCAGTGAATGTGAGCTATGTATGGTACACATAAGGCTCCCGCCAAGGGGTGTGAGCAAAGCGAAAATAACTGTTTATTGGCAATGCAACTCTGAATGAAGCGTGTGGCTGTTGTGGTCTGTGAAGCATCCTGTTGCCCATCTGGCATATCTTTGAGAAGATGGGCACTGCTGGGATGTGATTTGATGGACCTGAAGTCTGATCGTATATTACTGCAATTCCTCAGTGCTTCGAGAATGAAACATTAATCAATATATCTCTGGTATTAAAATGAGCTTAGCAGTTAGTTGGGAGCACTTAGCATGTCACAGTACCTCTCTCAACAAAACTGCAGTCTAGACAGGCTGAGTTATGCTAATGGTTAATTAGTGAATTGTAACCCTGCAGAACAAGCAAAGACTGAGACTATGTGGTAGCTGCAGAGAGGGGTTTTGAAGTTTTTGCTTCATCAGGATACTGAAGGCATCAGTTGCTCAGTGTACTATTCTAGGCAGGTAATTTGATATGAAATCCCGTTTGTTTCTTAATCATTGAATCATAGAATCATTAAGGGTTGGAAAAGACCTCTAGGATCATCAAGTCCCACCATCAGCCCAACAATACCATGTCTCCTAAACCATGATCCCCACTGTTACTGCACTACAAAATGTTACCTAAGAATGCCAGATCTATTTTTAAATTTGTCAGAAAAACAGTGACGGGAACGTCTTTTGGCACCTCTGGTATATTCTGGAGGCAATATGCAATTGTGAGATGAGTGACTGGGCATCTAGATGATCATCGCTAAACTAATTACTGGTGTTGACAACTGAATCTACATCTTTGGTTTCAAATTTTCAGTTTCCTAATGAAACAAAGGAGGCAGCTAGTGCTTGAAATAGTGGGCGTAATATAGACTAAAGAGATGGTATTGTTTGTACTTTGTTCACATGAAGTGGTGCAAGCAATCAGGGATTTTTACGGAACCTTCGAATTTGCAGCAACTGATGGATTCCACGCCCTCATTGCAGGAAAGACATCAATCACATGGCTTCAACTTTTAGAAAATTGTTTAGATTTCTCTTTCATCTAGGAGCTTACAGATACATTCTGAGTATCTCATATACCTGGGAACCTCTGATGGGTCTTTGAGATCCAGCACATGCTCTAAGTCTTGGCTTTTATTTTATCTGCACAGATGTGAACTTGTTTATACTTTTGAACATGGACAATTATGCCTGAGTGCATCTTTAATTCAGAAAGAATGTTTGTGACACAATTCCATTTTAACACTCTAATCCCATAAAAACAACAAAAATTATATACGGCTTCTATTACTTCAAAGCTGCAGAAGCATGGGTAAATTAGTCTTCAACCTAGAAGAGCTACAAAGCAAGTGCTGTGGATGGGTACATTACTCTTAATTAACAAGGAATATAGTGAACGAAATTAAATTATGGCAAAGTGGCTTATCTGTATAATAGCATCGAGTCAGCAGTGTAACCAGAGTTACAGTTACAGATCACTATACTTTTCTGCTATTGTTTAAATAGTGCTTTTTGCTTTTGCAGCAATTTTGAAACATAATGAAAGTGCATTAGACAACTGAAGACTGTTTAGAGTGCAAAGCATAAATGTGTAGGGCTTTGTTTTGAAAGCAACATAAAGTGAGTAACAGTACACTCACACAAACATATGCATACAGTATCTGCATATAGAAGGATGGGCTGTAATCAACAAGATCAAATTCTTTAAGGAAAATACATACATGCATTGGCTCACCGTCCTCTTTCTCTCCTGGGTACAGCTGGGTGGAGACTGTTACCACTTGCATTTCATCCTGAGTGGCACCATCTCAGCAAAGACATTTCCCGCTCCTGCAGATGCAGCAGCAGAGAGGCTTGTGAGAGGGTTCCCTAACCCGGATCAGTTCTTGTGCCATGGGTTAGCAAGGACTGTTTAAGCTTACACAATTTTCCCTGTTACGATGTAGTTACCAGTTAGTTACAAAGAACACAGCTGAGAGCAGTGATGGCTGACCTGAAGGAGTGCTGGCCAAAACCAGCAGAGAGGACAGTAACCTGCGCAACCAGCCCAGCGTTTGGGTACTTCTGGCAGAAACTGTACGGTAAAATGGGAGAATTCCTGAAGGCAGAAGATTAACTTGTCAAATGAGAGAACTGCATATCTAACGCATTGATATGTTTGTGGAGGTTCAAAGGAGGCTGGAGTGTTGGCTCGCCCAACCTCCATATAGTACTAATGTGCCCACCGATGCTCTCTGGGGGTTCCAAAGGACTCTGGTGTTTTACTTTATCGATGCTTAATTTTTATTGCTCTTTTATTTAAAATTGTAATTTAATTCTCCATGTACCTGCTCAAGGGTGTACTGGAGTTCCAAACAGGGATGACATTTGGGTTCGAGAGGGAATAGTTCCTCAGGTCAGATTGGTTACTGGTGCCGATGCCTGTTTGGCTGATTTTGATTGTCATATGAGGTGATGTGTGGCCTACCTCCCCCTTCATTTTCATGGAGCACCTCTACGGACAGTGGCAAGCTCTTTGATCTTTCCTGCTTTCTTCCCGCAGCACTCTGTACTTGGCTTTTACTGTAAGCAATTCCTTAATCTACCTGTGCAATGTCAACTACCTGTATATAGAACGAAGTGCGATCATTGAGGGCAGGGAAGATGAATACTTTTACCCACAAAATACAGTCTTCTAAAGATGTGTCTCTAAGCAAGAAAAATGCTTACATTTCTCTTTAACTATCTACAACTAACACTGCAGTAGTTTTGTTGCCATTAATATCAAACTATTCATTTCTGAACTATTTATTTTAGTGATGCACTTTAACTTTTAGTGACTTTCATTTGGAAACACCTGCAGAAAATTAAAAAAAAAGAAGACAGGCAGTTTTTGAAAGGATAATTGCTATAGGTAGGATTACTTATGAGTAGCATACAGGTGAACCAGAGTGTCCACCTTCAAACTGGGAAAATTAATAGTATAATTCCTTACTCTGCTTTCACCACTTCGTTAGCTTCACTAAACTGTATGACGTTTGAGCAGATCCATAATTTCCACTGTAAGAGCTTAATCTGGTAACTATTTCTGAGGAGATAGTTATATGTTTCAGTATTCCTAGCAATCTTTTTCATAGCCCCAGAATAATTTACACCACACAATCTATGACATGGTTCACATAAGTATTCAGTATCCCTACTTCAGTTTCATACCTTGACCTGAAAATCAGTTTGTAAAGAGTCACTAGCAGACTTTTCACTCATAAATTTTTTATCTTTTCCAAGGATAATTTTATAGGGAGCATGATTAATACTTTGTAAATCCTTAGGACTTAAGAAGCCTGTACCTCACAGCTTGTGCTGGAAAATGTATTTCATAGTTTTAAAACACAAATCTTCACCTGAAATTTGAAAAAAATAGCAGGTATATTCTTATATTTCAGTTACATTGCTCAAAGAATGGTGACCTATGAAAATCTTGTTTTTCTATGAATATGAAATTTTCTTTAGATCAGATCTCACACTAATAATTTGTTATAATGGTTTTTCCTGTTTCTTGGTTTACATATGAAGGCTAATCTAATATTGTTCAGGACAGGCTGAATTTGGCAGTTCTCAAATTCTCCTGTGACAAACACATGAACTATTTACAAATGTCCTTCACACTTATGATTTTGAAAAATTTATTAAACGGAATGCCAAAATTGAAGGAGGAACAACATTACCTGTTCAAAAAAAATAGGGAAAATGAAGCACTTGAATAGAAGTTTGTCAGCCCTGACAAATTTTTTTATAATACACCAAAAAGTCCAAAAAGTCCTTTGATTATTGTTTACTCAGTAGTTTTAAAATCAATTTTAGAAGTAAGGTCCAAGATTCTTTGTAGTCTTAACCTGCTAGCTTTGGTTTGGACTAAAGCAATTTCTAAAAACACTATTGTTATTTGGTGTTTTATTTTTTCCATGTAACTGATAATCCTGTCTCTAAATTGGCACTTTAAACCTCGTCAAGAATTATCATTCAGAATTAGATTTTCTTGATAAGAATTTAGTCACATATACCCAATTTAACTCAAACTGTGTTTCCATTTTCCTTTTTAAGACTACTATTTTTCAGGTTTGGATTCTTTTTTTGCCTGTTCTTTGTGGTTGGCCTCATATCTGGAAATGGATACAAATATTTAAATTACTTTTCATTCATTTATAGCAATGATGATAACATTATCAGCTAAATTTACTGTGTTGTAAATGACATTGCAAGTAACTATGCTAAGGAGAACTGGACTTTGCAAGAGAACAACCTATTTTATTTTTTAAAGTAAGTGCTGACTATCAGAGTGAACATTTTTACAGACAGAGGCTTTATAGAAGGGAAACTTTCCTCTATAGTGACTCCCAGAAATACCTTCCTTCTACCAGGATGTTGTCCTCCTTCTCTTCGTGCGACAGTCGCAAGCCCTGTGCCTGCCCATCCACCATTACGTGGTGCTTTGCCACGACAGGGTGACTCTTGCTGCAAGCGCAGCACCCAGGCATTGGTTTACCCATTTGGATGCTTTGTAATTTGTCTGGAGTATTTCTGATGAAGACTAAAATTAGAACAAGATCATCTTGGGCCATTGTGCCTGTTAACCTCTGATGGAGCATTTGGGTTCACTTGAGATCTGCTTTATTTTGTTGTTTTTCTACATTTCAGTCTCTCTGCATGGGCTCATACCTAAGGAAGGTATCGACGCTAGGACTTTGGGGAATGATACCCCCAGGGTGTGGCGAGCCACACTGTGCCTCAGAGAGCCGGTGTCCAGGCCTTGGCCTCCTTGAGGCACCTCCATCACGATGGCTCTTGGGGCGATTTCCCTCGTAGCAGAGCCCCAAACTCCCCTCCAGAGTGCTCAGATCCTTCCCTCAAATCTGACTCGAGATATGTTACTGTGGGGATGAAGTTCACCCTCCGAACCCCGTTTGTCCCCCATACACCCCAAAGAGGTTTGCAGGCGGAGGCCGTTTCGGGTGCTGCCGAGCTCCGCTCGAGTCTTCTCTGCTCCCTACCGCGACCTTCTCTCCTCGCAGGGGATTCGCGTCCCTTTCACCGCCTTTGTGCGTCACGGGGCCGGGGTCGGGGCGCCTCTTTCGGGGCCGGCGGGGAGGCCGAGGCTGAGCCTGCTGCTCCCTCACGAGCCTCCTCGGCGGGGGCTCCGAAGGGCTCCGCAGACTTCAGCCTCCCCCGCAAGGGACAGGGGGAGGGCGTCAGGCGCGGCCAGCGGAGCGGGGCGGGCCGGGGCGGGGAGCGCGGCGGGGACTGGCGTGGCTCCCCGCGCCCCGCCGGCGGGCTGTCCCGGGCCGTGCCTTTCCTTGCCTCGCCACGCCACGCCGTGCCCCGCGGCTCTCCCGCCGCCCTCCCGCCCACCCAGCGCCGCGGCTCCCCCCGCGCCGCCCCGCTCGCTCTGCAAGATGGCGGCAGCAACCGAGCGCGCCGCGGAGCTGCCCGCGGAGCCGCCGCGGGGGGCTCGGCCGCCACCGCTGGGCCCCGAGGAGGTGGCGAGGCGCCTGGCGAGTACCCGCCGGGAGCTGAGCAACAGGCGCAAGATCCTGCTGAGGAACCTGCCGGCAGAGAGCAGCAGCCAGGTACGGCCACCGCCTCCCCTCAGCCGGCCGGCGGCGTGGCGCGCTCCTCCCGGCGCCTCAGGCGAGCCGTGCCTGGGGGCGGCGGACCCGTCCCGGGGCGGGGGAGCGCTCAGAGCCGGGCCCGGTGCCGCGGGGGAGCCGCTCCCCAGGGCTGGCGCGAGGGAGGCGCGGGGCTGCTCGGCGGCCCGCGTTTGCCCTCGTCCCTGGGGGAATTCGGGGTGGGCTGCAGTTTCCCTTCCTCACCCCCCGGGTCCGCTCGGGCTTCTCCTCCCGACGCCTGCTTTGGCAGACGGCTTTGTTACCGCCGGTGGCCGCGGTGCCTGCGGAAAGCGGCTGCGGCTCGTCCTCCCCGCGGCGGGGGGCGACGCCGGGCCGGCAGGGCAGGGCTCGGCTCGGCGCCGCCGCGGGCGCCCACCTGCCCGCCGGTGGGAGCCGGGGTTGGGCCCCGGGGCTGGGCCCCGGGGCGTGAGGGAGCAGCCCCCGGGCCGGGGCAGAGCCGGAGGGGCAGCGCGTTTCCCTGCACTTCGGCAGCAAGGTGTGCAAGTCAGCGAGGGCAACGAGTGCGCTCGTAGCACTTGTGTGACCGCTCCGGGAGGGACCGGTGGCCGGTGCGTGGCCCGTTAGCCGTGCTCAGGAGGTGGCATCTATGTACTCGCTGCGCCCACACAAGTAGGGCAACTTCAGGGTCCTGCAACACGTCTAGTTCCTGTGTAAGGGTAAAGCTAATAAGCTTCAAGCTTGGCTTTCTTCTGAGGTGAGCAGCACATAGTCAGTGAATGTGTTTTTCCGTAATGTCTTGGCAGTTTAGGAGGTTTCTGCTCAAATTACTTCAGTTCGGAGGAGAAAGTCGGTGAACTCTTAAACCTAATGTGTGTGAGTCAGATTTTGAGGTGATTTAGTTGCACAGTCACCAGATCTTTACCAGCTCCAAATATTCAACTTGATGCACAAGTATAAAAAAATGTAGTTACAGCTCTTGTTCCAAACCACTCCTTGTGTCTCTTCCCCTCTCTTTCTAAAGCACAGGCAATTTTACTACCTGCGGGTAACTGCAGCACATGAAGGCTATTATATTCTCCACAACTCCAGTAGAAAGGGACCATTCATTTTAGAGACAATCTTTCAGCAATCAGTGTAATTTGATCCAGAGTACAGAGCTTGCTTGCCACTGTACTTCTTGATGTTTTGTTCTCACGTATATGGTGCCTTTCCATCTGTTTGGCCATCCTGTAGTGTGATTGTAGGTAGCTAAGAGTTTTAGAAATGACGGTTTTGCTGTGATCATGCATGATGATTTACACACTGAGCCGAGCCTCTATTTGTAGCAACCTAAGGACCTAATCAATAGCAAACTCACAGCTTGGAAAATGCTGCTAATCTTCATCGTCTTTTCAAGAAGCCATCATGCATGACTGTGTTGACAGAGAGGTCGTGCTGGCATATCGCAAGATGCTTTCTGCAGATAGCCAGAAGAGGATCACTTCGTCCAACACTCGAACAGTTGTATTACTTGCTCCTGTACTTCATGAATTCACATGTGGACTGGTTGTAAAAGCACATGTCACCTATATGAAAGCCTGATGGCTTTCATATTTGGTTTGGTTTGGTATTGCTTTGTTAGAGAAAGAATGCTGCAGGGAGATATTAGTGTGAAGGTCCAATTTGGCAGCCACACAGTATTTTGGAAGTTTGCCATTTTGTTTTGAATACTTAAAAGTAGCACTTAGATGCCTTTTTTCCAATATATAAGGTTCTAATGTTCACCTGTTACGAGGCTAGAAGAGTAACACCATGTACAGATCCTGAAATACAGTTTCAAAAGATGTAATTTTAATTTTTAACATCATTGAGCTATTGGTGTTGGCATGTAAAGGCAGAATAGTCTTGCTATAGAGAGTTTTTGTCCTGGAACAGTTTTGGAAAGAATTATGTTTGTGGTCAGGCATGTTAAGTATATCTGTGTATTTGGCTGTCATGTGTTTCCAAAAATTACCATTAAACCCAACATTTCTTGTTTCAAATCAACACTCTTGGTAAACACTGTGTGGAGGTGTGTTGTCTGCTGTTTTCTTGAAATAATTGGTTAGCCAAGTAAAACCAGATTGCTAAACTGGCTGTTTTATTCACCATCAAGAAAGAGATGGACATTGTTAAAATGCAGCAAAGTCTTCTGGAATAGGTTTTAATAAATGTAATTATTAATCTCTAATCATTGGGCTGTTGGGTTTCCTATTGTTCGTTGTTATTACGTGAAGAGTGAGCCCAAGATTTACTGAAATACTTTTCAAGTGAGAAACGGCTCTTCTGCTGATACAGGCTGGTGGAGATGTTCAGTTTTGTCAGAAGGTTCATAATTTTCAAAATGAAACCAAAAGTGCAATTTTTTCAAAGTGAAATTACGTAACAAACATTTTCCTCTGCCAGTTGTAGCTACACATTAACTTATTGTATTTGTAATCTAATATTATTTTTGCTAAACTGAATTAAAAAAAATTACTCTTAAGGCCACAGAAGAAAAGTACCTTAGTCATGAAGTTTCTGAACCAGAATCAGATTACTATAGGTTTGTAGTCTTAGAAACCAAAGAGAGAGATCTTTGTCAGAAGCGTTGAGCACTTCAGGTGCTGGGTGGCTATTGTTAAGGGGCAAAGATGGCCCACATTTGAATCTTGGCACGTGGGATTTCTCTCTACATGTGTTTCATGGAATCATAGAATCGTTAAGGTTGGAAAAGACTTTTAAGACCATCAAGTCCAACCGTCAACCCAACATTACCATGTCTTCTAAACCATGCCCTGAAGTGGCACATGTACACGTTTTCTGAACACCTCCAGGGGTGGTGACTCCACCACCTCTCTGGGCAGCCTGTGCCAATGCCTGACCACTCTTTCAGTAGAGAAGTTTTTCCTAATATCCAATCTAAACCTCCCCTGATGCGGCTCGAAGCCATTTCCTCTCGTCCTATCGCTAATAACTTGGGAGAAGAGACCAACACCCACCTCACTACAGCCTCCTTTCAGGAGAGCGGTAAGGTCTCCCCTCTCCAGGCTGAACACCCCCAGCTCCCTCAGCCGCTCTTCATCAGACTTGTTCTCCAGACCCTTCACCAGCTTTCTTGGACACACTCCAGCAACTCGATGTCCCTCTTGTACTGAGGGGCCCAAAACTGAACACAGTATTTGAGGTGTGGCCTCACGAGTGCCGAGTACAGGGGCACGATTGCTTCCCTACTCCTGCTGGCCACACTATTCCTGATACAAGCCAGGATGCTATTGGCCGCCTTGGCCACCTGGGCACACTGCTGGCTCGTGTTCCTAAGAAAATCCAGCGCCTGTTTTCAGGAGGAAGGACACCCTGAACAAAGCACTTTGTGGTCTGTAACACCAAGTAAGTCAGCATTCCCTTGTGAGCTTTTTTTCATTGAGTGTCAGTATGAAACAAATCCAAAGGGGGAAACAAATTAAGTCAAAATTATGTCAAGAAGATTCTTTCTGCGTTGGGTTTTATTGCTCAATCTGCAAATATGTACTTGCAGGATTAGTATTTCTTCAAGCAATTCTGTCACTACAGCCATGGAGAAGGATATTTTTGTGACAGATATGTGGTAAACATTTTTATTGGCACCTTTACTGTTCTTGAAGGCAAAGTCTCCATTTACTGTTTAGTTAGCAAATCAATCAATTTTGTAATGACCTGTTGCACTGGAGTCTTCCAGACTTGCCAGTTGGTTCCCCGTATTCATCCTCGTCTGATTCCTCCACCACACTACCTGAACTGTGCACATTATCAAACATGTGGTGTGATAATGGCCTAAAACTGGACGTACACTGTTGCTGTGACCTCTCTAAATCTTGAGGTGAAGCACTATTGATACCTGTGCAGCTGTGTTTTTGTTACTTTTTAGATCGCTGAACCTATAAAATTAGATTGAAATGCACTTGTTACTGCTCTGTTTCATCTTAGCTGGATCAGTGTTGTGAGTAAAACAGCTTACCAGATCAACTGCTGTCTTAACTAATGTCATGTTTTCCCTCCCTCAGACCAATGTTTTTCTGTCATTGTAGTTATATTCAAACTATATAAAAAATCCGTTCAGTATTTTGTTCTACTTAGGGGGCATTCCTTCTCCTCTCAACCTGATCTTCTTGCTCCAAAGCTCTGGGAGAGGTGTGATCTGGTAACACACCATGCACTGAGAATATGGTACCCCGAGGTATTATTCTCAGTGTACTTCAGATTTTTAGATAATGCTGCAGCAGTGTCTACTGTCCTAGAAAGAGAATTCAGTACCAAGTGTGGACCAGACTGCATGGAAGGTCGCAGCTGGCCTTCCTGTTTCTCCGTGGAGCTTTCCTGCTTGCATCGAGAATGTTGCACTGCATACCAGCTTTTGTGTGCAGGACGCACTCTCCAGAGCAATGATCCTCTCTCCTCCTGCAGCCTTTGCAGAACACACTCCTCTAACTTGCAAGATTGAGGAACTGTCATCTGCTTTTACCAGAGTAATCATTTTATGGCTTCATTAGGGTGAAGGGCCATAGGCAGGATCCAAGGAATCCTAGCAGGGCAGTGATATGTGGTGTTTTACAGTAAGACAGGCAAGATTGTCCCATTGGTGTTGGACATCTTTTTGAAAGATGTCCGATAGTGGGTCTGTTCTTGTTAGCGTTAATGTCGTCTGATGCAATGTTGTGGTAAGACTGATATCTGTATAAGAACCTTTGCAAAGAGGCTTAAAGGTAAGCTTGGTTGTAGTTGTTAATTTTATTCTGGTCAGTCCTTGGCAATCAGTTAGCAATCTCTTGGTTGGATGCCTCTTGTAGTTGCCTTGTTGTGCGTGCATCTCCCTGAACTGTCATCCCTGATGAATTAACTAATCCACTTCAATAGCAAGGAACACAATCGTATATGATGTTGAAAATGCAGCATTCAAAGGCATGCATTGCAAATTGAAGGTGCTTGGAACTATCATAAAACTGCTGTGCGTGCTTTGGGAGGCAGGAGGACTGCTCTGGGCAGAGGGAGGGAAGGAAGTGATAACTTCTTTTCTCCTTTAGTGATAAAGAGATGCCAAGAACTTCAGGATGACCAGAGTGTAAGCGAAGTTGTACCTTACTAAATGGGAAGTTTTATTTTGCTGGGGTATTGTATGGCAAGTCCGCTTCTTTTTGTTTTGTTTTTGTAATTACCCCAATGGATTAGAAGAATTGTTTTTTATTTCCCCAAAGTAATTGTTTTTTCACAGTTAGTGGTTCCTTATTTATGTCTGATTAACTTCCATAGGAGCAGTAGCTCGTAACTGTGATGTAATCAGCAGTCTGGTTCCCTGGCATACCAGTTTGGATCCCATGGAGTTGCTGTTAGGAAGTTATCTTTCTTGCTAATCATTACTGAGATTTGTAGCAAAATCTCCAGTCTTTGTTGGTAAACTTAGCAGACCAACAATAGCTGTTCACTTTTTGATTCCCCTCATTGCAGCTAAGGAGCCAGTGCTGTGGAAGATACAATTGCTTTCAACCAGCTTTTTCCTGTGTTTGATTATATTTAAATGCTGCCATATTGCATTCACATTTCTGCTCTTCTCCTTTAACATCTCAGGCTAGAAAATAAATCTTATAGAGGGGGTGTTCTAATTTAATGTAGGACATGAAGTAAAGTAGGGCTGATTAATTATTTTAATACCCTGTAGTTCTTCTTTGGCATGACAGAATCTAAAGAAGGATGAAACATTTAGGTGTTGAGAAACTGGTGCAGTCCATCTGGGATAGGGATTTATTTTGTGTTTTGGGACCTGATGTACCCGCACAGGTTTTTTTCACTGGTGCCTGTTCCTGATCAAAAGACAAATCTCTAGTTAGCATGATGCCGTTTCTGGTGGAGTTCGGTTTTCTCCCCCCCCCCCCCCCCCCCCTTCTTTCTGGATTAGCTACAATTTTTCCTTGTTCCTTTTTGATCAAAAGCTTTTAATGAACTGTGATGATTTGAGGAAGTACTCTCTCCCAATCTGTTGTACGCCAGACATTTAAGTAGAAGGGGCCTTTGTGTTTTAGTTAGTCCTCTGTCACACTGGCTGAACGTGAAAGGCATACTTGCTGGATAGTGAGTAGCTCTCATGCCTTAGGATGTACATGCTTTTTGATTTTTCTTTATTGCTTTTATTTTGCTTTCTGCTCTTGCTCTGTCATGTTACCTCTTCTATGCCTTCTTCATCTTTCATTTAGCTTGCATACCACCCAGTACTCCCAGGATGATGAAATTAATTTCCAGTTCCATAGTGTTCCTCTTATTAACACACTAATATGTCTCTGAAAGATCAGAGAAATATGTTTTTCATTCCATGTCCATTGTAACATTATTGAGAAACTGTTGTTGTTCTGTCCTAATGTTTTCTTTTATTTACTGAAGGTTTTTGGAGGGTATGATCTTACAAAAGTGAGAGTCAGTTCTCAAACAAAAAAGTTTGCCCCGAAGGCAGTTTATGGCTTAGAATTACAGGTTTGCTTTTATTTCAAGTTTCATAGTTTGTGACTGTGGAAGTGAAGAAGGGATGTGCTGAGCAAAAGCTTTAGGGCATACCTCAGTGCTCACTGTTCCTGGATGCCTAAGCAGGTGGACATCTGCGACGCATCTTAGACTTGATCCCACAGCCATTGCTCACCTAACAACTTTCTTTAATGCAGCATTGAAAAAAACTTGAAAATTTGTCAAGAGAATATACTATACAGTATGGTGAGCCCAATCAGCAAGGGAGGATTTATTTGGGAGTAAATTCCCAGTTGGTGAAAATTTGAGGACCTCCTACTTCTGTGGTCATTAGTGGACAGGTGTTTAAAATTGGACTTTGCATGAGCCCTTGTGCTTTTTCATTTAACCCTCTTGTTAGGGCTATGGACCCCACCCCCACTTCTTACTCTCCAGCAGAGTTTCTGGGATTTTCCCTCAGTAACAGATTATTATTTTAAACCATGTTGATAATCTCTCACTTACTACCCTTTTCTACCCTTTTTTTTTTTTTTGGCAGACCTTCTTTTTTTTGTGTATATGTAGTGAAATCCATGTGTCATGCCATGGACTCAAAGATTTTAATGGTCCAAAATTTGAATTAAATGAACATCCCATTATACTGTTTGTAAATGTAAAGCTTTTTCCTGAGAAGTCCTCCTCTTTCCTGCTCTGCCTGCACAAATTTCCACAAAGTCTTTTTTTAGTTATGATATGATTTAAACCTTCTTGGTTAGCCAAATATGTTATTTAGTTCTACTACTTAAAACATAATTGATTCCCATTTCAAGAATATGCATGTGAAGTTTAGGCCTTCAGCTACTTACTGAGAGCCAAGTTATAGGCCAGGCTTGTACAGTCTTTATATTGGAAACACCACTAAGGCTTACTGTAGAAATCTGGCCAGGTACCATTATAATTGTTAAATATTTTTTTGATGCCAGAATAACATAGTTCAGTCTTATATCTAGAAAAAGAAAAAGACTTGGTTTTAGGGTGCTGTAAGCTTTAAATACATGGTATATTGTTCCAGGTGATGACTATTTCTTCCATATTTATTTTCTGGTACTATGAGATTCTGGGTATGAAAAGCTGATTTTATCAGCAATAATACATTGAGCTTTACTAATTTGATAAATAGGGCAAATGTGCCTGTTAATGACTCCCTTTCTTGTTTATGTTTAAAAAAATGCAGGCAATAAAACATAAAGACAGATCCTTTCTAAGAAAGGCATTCTTTCCGTTTGAGAAATGCAAATTTCAAGTTGATAGTATGTGGTAAAAACAGTTGACAGTTTTTCTATCCAAGACAAGACAGGGCAGGCCAAGAAGTGAAGTATTTCAAGACCACGTTTCTACTACTTTAAAAATGTGTTATTTACTACTATATTCAGCCTGTGTTTACTAGTGTTTTCTCTTAATGTATTTGATATATTTGATTTTGCTTTTTCTGCTAATTTTGAAGTATTAATTGATTTATTTTCTAGTTAGGATTTATTTTTTACTGATGATAAGATGAACTAGCTTTCAAAGTCTGCTTTTAAGAACTTTAAAGGTTGAAGGGGCTGTATGGTAGTTAAGCATTATTGGTTATATTTCTGTTCCGAGATGTTTAGTTAAAGTTGCTGGCATGGCCCATGTGTTTATGCAACTGCTGTTACTCTGAGGAAGCTCTCTCCTCTGTTTTCTCTTCTCCTCTCTGTTTCTGCGGTATGTATCATCCTTGCTTTGACCGAGGCATACATCCCCTGGGAGCTGCCTGGCAGGGACTTTGCTCAAGTACAGACACACCTCGATGCCCAAGAGTTGGTGCCGAGTTTTACATCTGGTTCAGGAGCCAACTACGAGTCAATCCTAGGAGTGCAATAATTAAGGACCAAGATATGAACCACTATAAACAGTGTTTCTGTTGGAAAATTCATGGGATACGTGACTGCTGTATGTCTGGTAGATAGCTTTATAACAGCTTACAATTTTTGTTGTCAAAAGATTATAATCTAGCCTGATGTTCAGTGCGTGACACTCAGGGCAGCTAGACCTTTCTGCATGCTAGTGGATGTTGCCATTTTGTTTAGCCTTAATGTGATGCTATTAAATGATGATTATTGTGGTAATTGTAAGACTTTTTTTTTTTTTTGATTAGTAGATTAGTTTGTTTATAAAAGAGGAAAAAATCATTTAGCAGTTTTGTAAATGTTATGTAGAAAAAATACTCATCAGAGGCCAGGCTTGATCAATAGATGGTTTGTTAGTGGATATTGTGAGTGTGGGCAAAGTGGTGGCAGCTGGGGATGGAAGCCACTGCTTGCATGTGGTACCACCACTGGGTTTATTACTACTACTTTGCTAAACCTCGTGTGATAAATGGTGAGCGTGTGCATTGCATTTCTGGTGTGGCTGCCCAGCAGAAGGCAATGCTATGGTAAGGCTAACTCAGGGAGGACAAACGGTTTTCCTGGTAAGGGGCTGACAGCTTCTCCATGGGGGTGTGCAGTGGTGGCCCTGATGTGGGGAGAGGGCTGGCGTAGGGGGTGCGGCGGCTGGACTCCTGGGTGCATGGGCTGGCAGGCCACCAGGAGGTCAGGAGCAGGGAACGAACTGCAGCTATTTGTTTCTGCTGTGCTCAGGGAAACAGCCCTCTGCTTACATTCCTTGCAAGTTAATAGGGTCACACCAGAGAATATACCTGACTTGGATGACCTGTTTCTCCTCCTGGAGTAAACACACCTTCCTGGCCCAAGTACCAGGTAACTGCTTACACCAAAGCGACCAACTATGTTCTCTGCCATTAGTGCGTGGTGATTTGGTGGTGCACAGCTGAACCTGGTTAGGAACAGTGGGTAAATTGTTCTTGTTGCTTTTCCTAACATTTCTGCTCTGAGCTGCTGGGAACAGAAACTGTTAACATTAAAATGGTGATAGTGTTCATTCTTTTCTAACAGACCTAAGTGTTGAAAGATATTAAAGGTAAAGTTTAGAGAAGTGCCCGAGTTCAAAAGCCGGCTTAGTACTTATGTAAATATCTGTGTATGTTACACTAAGATTCTTCATAATATTTTCAGATCTCTCTAATTTGAAGGAGTATACATTTGCTTAAGAGTCAGCGTGGTGTGTTTTATTTTTTGTATATTGTCACAAATGGTCTTTATTTGAAAAATGCTTTCACTGAAATACTACACAAACCCAGTTCCACAGGTAAAGGTCTCGGCCCTGCCACGGGGGCTGGGGGAACACAAGAAAAAACACATTTCCTGGAAGAGCCCATTGCACAAACTTGGCAGTGCTTGCAACAACCTGAGGAAATCAGTGTTAAAATCTTTACAAAATTTAGTTTGCTTAAGTTAGGTTTTAATTTTAAAGCTTCCTTATGTTCTCATCATTTTTTACATAAGACCTCATGATTAGCCCATGAAGGTATGTTTACTAGAGGCTATTTTCCCTCCTGATTAAAGTTTCAGTTACCAGGAAATCATGGAATCATCTGATTCACAAACAACTTTCAAAAGAGTGTTCAGAGCTGTTTGAAATAATATTTCCTGCTACTTAATCATCATATAAAATCAGTATTTCTCTTGCAAGGTAGTGTATCAAATAGAAAAAGGGGGACATATTTACCCTTTTTAAGTGGGACAGAAATAACATCTTTAGAGTCTTCAGTGCCACAATACAGGTGAGCTGTATGAAACTGTACAGAAAGTGTTTTCTCAGCTTCTCATGACTGAGAATGAACTACTCTCTAATTCTCATTAGAGAGATGTCCACAGTCAGATTGCCTGTCTGACTTGAATCTGAATTGTGGCTGGCGTATTTTGCTTTTCAGAAACCACCTTCTTATCACATCTGATTAGAGAATGGCTGGTAGCTTGAGAAATGCTGCCATATTTTATTAATGTGGTATTTGACAGCTGTTAACTAGTGAAACTAGAGATTGGTGCTCACTTGACTAAAAGGTACACACCTGATACCAGTCATAGAGAACCCAATTGAATTAGCAAACTGGCAAGTAGGCTGGGCTACTGGAAATTGTCTGCAATTAAACTTTCTTACAAAGTTTTTTATTTTGCTTACTCAGATGATCTTTTGCTATTGTGTATGGGATTTATCCAGCTAAAAGAATATTATATATATCTAGGTTACTACTCATGGTTTCTTCTTGGGGATGATTAATATTCACCTCTGCATTCTCACCACTGAACTGATAATCGTTCGTGTTGTTTTGGGGGCATGTGCATACACCTTGCTTGCTCTTGTTGGGGAATACCTGTAGCAAGCTGGTACACACCTCTTAAACTTGCTCTACCCACCCCTCCCACACCTCTGCTCTCTCCCCATTAATTAGCAGGAGCAAATAATGCTCTTGGGATTGATTTTTCATTGAGCATCTGTGCAATAACTGATAGAGGATACTTTCCAGGGGGTAGTCTGGGAACAATTATCTGCTGGTTGAAAGAATATTCATTATTAAAAGAGTGAAAAATCTGTTAAAGTGAACTTGAGCAGTTGTAGGAAACTAAAGCACCTGTTGCATTTTAGCACAGTGTTGCCTGCCCTCAGTAAAATGCATGATGTGATGTTGCCAGTGTTTCTTGTCCATGTGGTATTTTAACTATGCTAGCTGTACTTTGGAGAAATTGTGGAGGTTTTGCTATTTAATGAACTGTTATTCGTCTTTATCAAAAGACAGTCAGCAGGACACCCTGTTGTGCTTATGTGACTTTATATAATGAAAAGTAAATTAATAAAATTCAGTAAGCCAGTTTTTTATGTGAGGTAAAACCGTTGCTGCAGTAGTATCACCAGCTCTTTTAAAAACAAATATTTGGTAGCGTTTCTATGGTGAAATTTTCTGTTGGGAAAGTTTTTTGGGTTTTTTGTTCTTTGGGTTTTTTTTTCTGTTTGTTTGGTTTTTTTTTAAATGAAGATGGATTTATACACTTATTTGGTTTGGTGAATTATTTATCTGATGTTACTTATGCTTTTCTCTTTCAGGAAATCCATGACTTATTTAAAGATTATGAAATCAAGTATTGTTATGTGGACAGAAATAAAAGAACAGGTAAGAATTAAAAATCTTCCAGTGTCATATGTTTCAATTCTGTGACGAAACTAGTGAGGAACATCATCTGCCATGTATGAAGTCATCAACTTCTCTGCCGTCACATACCTTGATTGTCCCTCAGCGCCTTTTTTGGCTTTAGTTTGTCACCTTCTACGGAAGCCAGTGGAGAGTTGGAAACTTCCCTGATGTCAGCCAGAAGCAGATAGGTAGACAGGTAGATATGGTATCTCTCAGCTGTACTGTTTTAGTGTCTCTTTGGGACGAAGCTAACCTCAACTGCCTGATTTCCTTTGAAAAGCTAGTCCTGAGGCTATGTGCCTATGACATGATCAGAGGAAAACATACCTAGCTCCAGACGCATTTGTGTTGTCAGAAGCAATTTAATAAAGGAATACTTCAGTCTTTGAAGGAAATATTGTCCTGAATTAAATCCTGAATAATTCAAGTCTGATCCTTTGTTTACAAATTAATTCTCTAAATAAGGTATTCATAGATTTCTAGCACTTGTGAGATATAGAAATGGATAAATATTTCCCTACGCATTACTCTCCTTCCAAACTGCCATAGGTCCCACAGCCTGGGCTATCTCCTTAGGCAACCTTGGTTTCCAAGACAAAATCTTAATGCGGTAGCTGTGATAGACTTCTGTCAGGATTTTGTAAGGTTACACCTGTCTCTGGATGAGCAAAAAAATTAGTGCTTTAACGTTCCCTTATCTTGCAAATTTGACTTCTGAATGTGGAATAAGACCAGTTTGTGTGTGAGGTACTGTAGTCTCCTATCTAGCAACAGAACATCTGTGTTCAGTGTGAAGGGAAAAATTTGAAAATACCTGGAAAGAGTAAGAGAAGGATGAATTCTTCATTTAATCCAGAAGCTCTCATAGTTTTTACTGTGTTGTGTATTTGCATTGATTTTAGTGTATACATATGTGTGTCTTTGTATCTGTAGATATATATAGTACTTTGCCTCTTCATGTGAATTTTTCTATGTTTTACTGCATGCCTCTGCAAATTTTCATGCTGAAATACACTGTAGGTGGTTTATTTTTTATTGGCTTCTTATTTGGATAGATTAAATTAGTTTATCTCTGGATTCATGAAGGCTGAAAAACTGTGTTCAGAGGCACTGTCACAGAATCTTAACGTGTTATTATACAACAAAGTTCTCCAGCCTCTCAGGTCTTCCTACTCATGTTCTTTCTATACCAGATTATATGTGGTGCTAGTAGTTTTGGTATGTGGCTTCCTCTGACCGTGATGGGGTACAGATACAATGGGCATTGAGATGCTCCCTTCTCCATGGATATGGATATGTTTGACGTGCTTGGGGAACCTGGATGAGGTACAGATAACTGTGAGCAAGAAGCTGTGGGCACCTTCTGGCTGCCTCTGTGATGGTGATGTGATGCAAATATGGAGGGTGTTGTGGAGCTCCCGTTGTCCATGGCTGCATCTTCCTTCCAGCTGCTTGTCGGACCATGACATAGTAAAAGAGGTGGTGAGTGTTGTGGCGCTCCCATTGTCGCAGGCTGTGGGCATCTTTGAACTGCCTGTTTGACCTGGAGGGGGTACATATAGGGTGAGTGTTGCGGGTGCCTTTTGCTCACGTCCATGAGCACCTTCTGGCTGTGTGTGGGATGACGATGATGAGGTACAGATACGGTGATTGTTTCGGAGATCCCTTGTCCATGGCTGTGTGTTCCTTCTACCTGCTTCTGGGGCCATGACGTGATATAGAGGCAGCGGATGTTGCAATGGTCCCCGAGTCAGCTTCTGTGGGTGTCTTAGAGCTGCCTGTAGAGCCTTAAAGGGGTAGAGATAGTGTCAATGATGCAGGTCTCCTTTTGCCCACATCAGCGGGCACATTCTGCCTGCTTATGGAGTACAGATAGGGTGGGTATTAGGGAGATCCCTTTGTCCTTGACTGCGTATTCCTTCCAGCTGCTTCTGGGACCCTGACGTGGTAGAATGACGGTGGGTTTTTTTTTCAGTGGTCCTGTTGTCCACTGCTGAGGGTGTCTATGAACTGCCTGCTTGACCTGGATGGGGTACAGATAGGATGGGTGTTGAGGGTGCCTTTTGCTCATGTCCATGAGCACCTTCTGGCTGCCTACAGGGTGATGATGGGGTAGAGATACAGTGGGTGTTTGGGAGATCCCTTTGTGCACAGCTGCATTTTCCTTCCAGGTGCTTGTGGGACCATGACATGGTACAATGATGGTGGTAAGTTTTGGTGCTCCCATTGTCCACTGCTGTGGGCATGTCTGAGCTGCCTGTTTGACCTGGATGGGGGAGAGATACAGTTGGCCTGTGGGTGCCACGTCCTCAGGCACCTTCTGGCTGTGCGTGGGATGACAACGATGAGGTACAGATATGGTGGGTGTCTTGGAGATCCCTTTGTCCATGGCTGTGTGTTCCTTCCAGCTGCTTGTGGCATCATAACATGGTATAGAGGAAGTGGATGTTGTGATGCTCCCATTGTCCACAGCTGAGCATGTATTTGCGCTATCTGTGAGATCTTTATGGGGTACATACACAGTTGATGGTGCAGCTCTCCCTTGTCCCCTGTGTGTGGGCAGCCTGTGGTTGCCTATAGGGCGATGGTGGAGTACAGGTACGGTGGGCGTTGTGGAAATCCCTATGTTCATGGCTGTGTATTCCTTCCGGATGCTTGTGGAACCATGGTGTAGTACAGACATGGTGATTGTTGCAGTGCTCCGTTCAAGCTGCATGTTCCTGCCAGTTGGGAGCATGGTGTGGTACATAGGTCGTGGTTGTTGCGGTGCTCTAGTTCTCCACTGCTGTGCGTGACTCTAGATGCCTGTGGGACCTGGGTGGTAGACAGATCAGTTGAGTGTTGTAGGTCTCCCAAGATGCCTATTAGTTTGGCCACCTTCTGACTGTCTCTTGGATGATGATAATGGGTACAGATATGGCAGGTGTTTTGGAGATCCCTTTGTCCATGGTTGTGTATTCCTTCCAGGTGCTCATGGGATCATGACATGGTACAGAGGCAGAGGATGTTGCGATGCTCCCACAGATAAGGGCTGCATGTGTCTTCGTGCTGCCTGTGGGATCTGTATGGGGTACAGATACAGTCAATGGCACAGCTCTGCCTTTCCGACGAGCATGTTCACCTTCTGCTGCCTATAGGATGATGACAGAGTACAGGTAGAGTGGGTGTTTTGGATGTCCCTTTGTCCCATGGCTGCGTGTTCCTTCCAGCTGCATGTGGGAGCATGGCATGGTCCAAAGGTGGTGGTTGTTGCGTGCTCCTGGAGTCCAGGGCTGTGGGCTCCTTCGAGCTGCCTATGGGACGTGAATGAGGTACAGATAAGGTGGGTGGTGCGGCTCTGTCTTTGCCCACGTCTGTGGGCACCCTCTAGCTGTCTGTGGGATGGTGATGACGGGATATGGATAGGGCGTGTGTTTTGGAGATCCCTTTGTCCTTGGCTACGTGTTTTTCCACGTGCTTGTGGGACTATGCCGTGGTATGGAGGCAGTGGATGTTGTGGTGCTACCAGAGTCCAGGGCTGTGGGCATCTTTGAGCTGCCTGTAGAGCCTGGGAGGGGTACAGATACAGTCCATGTTGGAGCTCTCCCTTGTCCCATGTGTGTGGGCAGGCTGTGGCTGCCTATAGGGTGATGATGGAGTACAGATACAGTGGATGATTTGGATATCCCTATGTTCACGGCTGCATATTCCTTCCAGACGCTTGTGGGAGCGTGGCGTGGTACAGAGGTGGTAAGTGTTGTAGTGCGCTCATTGTCCAGTGCTGGGGGCTTTGATGAGCTGCCTCTTGACCTGGATGGGATACATATAGGGTAGGTATTGCTGTTGCCTTTTGCCCACGTCTGTGGGCACCTTCTGGTTCTCTGTGGGATGAGGACTGGTTACAGATACAGTAGGTGTTTCAGCGTTCCCTGTCACCATGGCTGCGTTTTCCTTCCAGCTGCCTGGGGGACTACCACATGGTACGGCAGTGGTGGATGTTGTGTTGCTTGTGGAGACCAGCGCTGTGGGTGTCTTTGAGCTGTCTGTGGGACCTGGAAGGGGTACAGATAGGGTGGGTCGTGCAACTTTGTCTTTGCTTATGTCTCTGGGCACCCTCTTGCTGTCTGTGGGATGATGGTAACAGGGACAGATATAGTGGTTGTTGCAGAGCCTCTAAGTCTTTGCCCACTCATCTGCCAGTCTTGTCTGAGACTCCCTCTTTTTATAGCCATCTGGGGCCAATCAAGCCTCCACCCGCACTGTGACATGGATGAGCACAAGCAGTCTGCTGCTTGTGACATGGCCATGACATCAGCAGGAGTGGTATCAGGATCTTGTTTGGGGCCTACCCCTCAGCTCCCCAGGGGAGAAGTTCATGGAACTCCCATTGCCCATGGCTTTGCGAAGCGCTCTGCAAGACCAGGATGGGGTAGAGGCTAGGGCTGTCATATCTCTACTGTAGAGCATTGTCAGCTCTCTGGTGAGAGGGACAGGAGCCACGGTCTGGTTACATCCTTTTCCAGGAGCCTGGCTGGAAACAAACGCAACATAAGTCACCCTCCGTTGCCGTGGGCAGCCCCAACCCCCTTGCCTAACCCTCCGTGCCTGCTCCTCTCAGCCCTGGCTTGCCTCGCTGGAGCATCTGCCAGTCTGGTCTGGTGCAGGCCTTTTTATAGCTGGCTGGGGCCAACCGTGTCACCGACCCCTTTGAGATGTGGACCACCACGTGCAGTGAACCCACTCTGATGTGGCTGTGACATCACCAGGGCTGGTGGCTGGAGTGGGTGGAGTTGGAGTGAGAAAACACTATAAAATAAAGGACAAAATGAAATAAGAAAACAAGAATACTATTGCAGGGAAAGGAAATGAAGCAGCTGTAGGATCTATGTAAGAACAGGTCTGCTGTTTCTAGTTCTCTTTGAACCTTTGCTGGTCCTGCCCACTGCCCTCCCTTAAAGATTTGGGTGGTACTTGCTGCTGAGATCTGTGGTTTTGGAGCCTGTTCTAGAAGAAGGATGCCTGTTTCATTCTCTGAAGGTGATCTTACACATTTTGGCATTGAAAACATTGAAGACACATTCGAGTGCCCAGCCTTGCGTCCACCAAAAACACATCCAGTAATCTCGAAGTGAGAATTTATGGATGCTGTCTTCAGAGAAAGTCAGTAGAATCAGCAATGTATTGACTTCTGTATAAAATGTAATTGATTTTTGTTTCCCAAATGTAAAATTTTGTTGTTACAAGTAGTGAGGTTGTGTGTATCTGTGTTTCTACCATCACTCTTTGAGTTAATTACTCATGACGTCCAGTCGATAATGCCAAATTTCAAAATATGTATTACAGCATATCTCTCTATCCATTGCATCTTCAGTGTAAATCTCAAACTCTTATTTTTCCTGTGACTTATACTGGTGGGTTTTGGCAGGAAGGAGAGGTATAGTAATTACCTCTGTAGCTGGAGAGAAACTGTGGTAGGTGATGTAACTTGTTTTGGTCTCTTACAGCGTTTGTTACTCTGTTAAATGGAGAGCAGGCTCAAAACGCGATTCGGAAATTTCACCAGTATTCTCTTCGGGGAAAAGAAATATCTGTGCAACTCCAACCAACAGATGCTTTGCTGTGCATTACTAATTTGCCCATTTCATTTACGATAGAAGAGTTTGAAGAACTTGTGCGTGCATATGGCAATGTTGAGAGATGTTTTTTGGTCTATAATGAAGTTACTGGCCATTCAAAGGGCTATGGCTTTGTGGAATATATGAAGAAGGACTCTGCTGCAAAGGCGAGACTGGAACTTCTGGGGAAACAGTTAGATGAGAGCATTCTTTTTGCACAGTGGATGGATGTGAACCAGTTGACAACAAATCTTATTCACTCCAAGTGCCTTTGTGTAGATAAACTTCAAAAAGACTACACTGATACAAAAGAACTGATCCAAGCTTTCTCACTAAAGTATAAACCTGTTTTCTGCCAGGTATGTTGAATTTGTATCTTTTGGAAGATAGTAGTTCTGTATTTCCATCTGCACTGCTTGGTATCTTATCCTTTTATTTGTCATGTAAGTAGTGAATGGTTATACATTGGCGTTGCGGTATATGATGTGGTACAGATGCTTTATTGATATGGTTTTGCAGTGATTGGTTGATGTCATCTGGGAATTCTGCAGGAGACCACTCCCGTCAAGTGCCAATAAAATATTAATAAGACATCCCCTCCTCATGTATTTTATTGAAAATAATTTTAGAAATATTTTAGAGGGCTTTTAAAGTAAGCGTTGATAATGGTTTGATTACTCAGTAAAGAAAATGGGAATGTATGAATACCACAAGTGCGACAGTTCAGATGATGGAGAATATATGTGTGTGTATATATATATAAAAAAATTAATATATTTAAGAAACCTCTGCAAATGTATTTTTTTCCCTAACTGGAGAAGATGTAGACTTGGGTCTCATAGTTGGCTGGGCTTGCCAGTGATAGAAGTGGTACATCTTTTGGAAAGCTTGCAGGTACAGAAGAGGCGGATCCTTACTGGACTTCGCGAGTGCAAAGGTTTCCTTCTCATCATCGTGACTTGTGAAATGCTAGACCACAAATGAAATGTTCCTCATGGAAATGGTGCAGACTAGTGTACTATAAACTGGCAGTAGAAAGAAAGCTTGCTTTGTAGTCACACAATTGGGTATTATTTCAGTTGTGGGTTTTTTTTCCCCCTTAAGTGTCTTGGAAGGCTGCTCAGGGATTAGCTTCAGGGATAAGTAACTAGAGATTCTCAGCTTCTAAGACCAGAAGGTCCATCAGGCTGTCTAGTCGGACCACCTGCAGGCCATCACATTTTCCTTAATGCTCTTCTCAAACCGCAGTAATTTGTAGTTGGCTAAAGCACATCCTTATACTTGCTTGATCCAAATACACCAGGAGATACCTAATCTGGAAGTAACTCTTCCCAGAAACTGCCCATCCCTTGTTATCTTGCACTTGTGCCCGTTTTCTCAGTTGTATGTATCTGGCTTCAGCTTCACCTCACTGATGACTAGATAGAGAAACCTTTGCTCTGCGCTGTTTTCTTCCTGTAAGAAGGTATTGAATGCTGTAAGCAAGTCACTTGCTCAGTCTTAGTTTAATTAGCTAAACAGATTGATGTTTTAAAGTCTTTTCCTTCAGGGCATTTTTCCAGCTGTCAGATAATCTGGAGGCTGTTATCAGCTCCCCCAACAACTTTTCAACATTCTTTTAAAATTCTGAAGTTCAAAGAATACAGGCTTCTTTGATAAAGATGATTTTCACTAGCAGTATTTTACTGTGCACTTAAAATTTCACTTTTACATTCCTTCTTAAGTCATAATGATACATGGGTCACGCCTGGTGTATGCGAGGGTCTGTTTCTGTATGTGTTCTATCAGTAAATGGCAATAAATACATGCTTTTATGAAATACAGGAATTAAATAGTATGCTTTTGAATTAGGAAATAGGCACTCAGTCAAAAATATATCCAAGAAAACATTCTTGGCATGTTCTCATATTACCTATCAGTTGTAAACACACTGTGTAATAGACTGACAGGTAGATCATAGACGTATGATAACAGAAGAAAAATAGGTTTACTTATGATAACTTATGATTTATTCTTAGTCATTTCCAGAGAATAAACGTGTGATCTATTGTCAGTCATGCCTCATGTTTCCATTGGGCATCCAACAGGTACTGACTGGTAAGGGAGACTGCCTCAAGGGGTGGCTGGGAGAGGCACGTCTCCTGGTTTGCAGACGTAATGGGTGAGTGATGGAGGTGAACCCCATGTGCTAAAGGGGGAAGCAGCCCTCTGGAGAGGGAAGATAGGAGGGTGGAGGTAGGTAAACAAGTAGTTCAAATGTGATAGATGAAAAAGGGAAGACAGTGAGTGAATTCTCATTGCAATAGTGCTAATTAATTATGGTTTCATGAGTGAAATGACCTAAAAAGTAAGTACAAAGAAAAGAGAAGGAGGAAGACCCAAGAAAGTGTGGAAGAAGCAAGGAGAGGGTATGACGTGATGGGTAGAGACATAAGAGGAAAACTAGGAGACGACAGGGTAGCAGAAACATGGGTGGGAGGGAATTTCAACAGAGAATGACTAGGAGAAGTGCCTTTGTCTGGAAAACTTTTAGGAGAATGAATACAATTTAGAAAAACAAAAATGTTTGCTTGTGCTCTTGTTATTTTACATCTTCATGACTAGAGTCTCCCTCTTTCTTCCGTTTCCTAGTTTTGGCCAATCCAGCCTTCACACCACTCCTGCACTCAGATTGTCCCTCCAGTAGGGTCACTATGACCATTTTGCCCATCTCCTGGTATGGCTTCTTTAACGTAGCTGTCTTATGCTGCTTTCATAGCTTAGTTCTGCTGGTAACTCTGATGCAGTATTTCATCACGTAAATATGATCTTTTACCTAAAATTATTTCATGAGTTCAGCTAAGAAACTGGTTTATTTAATTTTATTCCAACGTTACCATTTTTTTAAGTCAACTTGATTTCTCCTCTATTGAAATGTTCTGTTAGGAAGAGCTGAAGCCTGATACTTATACATGGGTCTTAGGAAACGGTATTTTTCTAGGACTTACAGGAACAATGTTTTGTCCTTTGCTTCAACAAAATGGACCAGAAAACCTCATTAATTTCCTATGTCAACTTTACACACACACACACACACACACCCCCACCCACCCACCCCTGCCCCCACCATGTATGTATGTGTGGCCCAGAGGCTAGTCTTTAACAGTGGCATTAAATATCTGACCAGCCTCTTTTTTTTTTTTTTTCCCCAGAATCTTTGAGATTTATATTTCAGTTGTTAGTGTAAGTTTGTGGGATGTAATCGTTGGGAATAGGTTGTTTTTATCCAGTGAAATCTAGAAGAGATTTCCTCGCTTCCACATCAGAGCTAGTATTAGTATATAATTTCTGTTCATTTTGGTACTGGAGATTTTTGCCTAAGCTTTATTCCCTCCCTTCTCATCCCCTTTTTTTGTTTGATTTAAATCTGCTCATTCTGCTATAAAACTCTGCAAACAAAGGACAGAGCATTGTTTGACACGTAAGCCTGTCTCCAGTCTGCTTGATTGATCGGTCTGGCATCATCTCTTGGCATTAAATACAACCACAGACTTCATATTCTCCTAAAAGGCAGTATATATCAGTGGAATTTGTATTGTTACACGTTTCAACAACTATCATGTCTGATGAATGACATTTTTTATTATTGTAGGCTTAAAAACTGAACAATAATGAGTTTATAATTCTTATCCTGCAAAATAAAAATAAAAATTATTGTAGCATAGAGCTGTATTTACAATTTCCTTCTCCTTCCTTCTTTGTTCTGAAAATACATGTTAAATAAATGTCATAGCTTAGGTTCTCTATGAGATCACATTGAAATGAAGGTGGTAATTCAAGTAGATAAAGCATGCATGCCAAATATCATATAAAGATAGTATATTCATCTTATATCTTGCATGTTTGAAAAAGAAACATACTCATTTGGGTAGGCATTAACATAGGGTGTCAGCTGTTCACAAAATATTTTGCAAGGGATACCTGAAAATATTGCAAGGCAGTTCCTGAAATTCTGTTTTGTTCAGTGTATTGTGAAATGTTGTTTCAGTTTGCTCAAGATGAAGATAGTTATATTGGTGACTTTGCGGTGGTTGAGTATGAAACTGCAGAGCAGGCTGAGAAAGTACAAGAAGTCACCGATGGCGTGATTATCAAAGGAAAGAGAGTCCAGGTGTCATACTGTGCTCCGGGAGCGCCAGGCAGAAGCACGTTAGCAGCACTTATAGCAGCGCAAAGGATGGTAAGATATTTGAAAGTCTGTTTTCAGAATGAGTTGGGTCAGAGAGATTCAGCTGCTTTACATTAGGAACACGAGCCAAGCTTTTTGAAGTATTAGCCTTTTTAGTCAGCCCAATTCAGTCTCCTTTCTAGGAAAAGCATGGCCATATTCTGCAAGGAGGAATGGCAAAATATGGCCATAAGGTATCAGAAAGTTATATTTGTGTAACTCTGGGATTTTAGTAAGTTTGATTTTATGTATGAGAAATTGTTCCAGTTCAAAACAAAAGTAACTGTAAGTGGAGTTATTTGACAAGTTAAACTTGGTTTAAAACAGAGAGGCAAGAATTTGGCAGTTTTAAGATAAATTTCAAGGTAGGGCAAATAGTTTAATTTCATACTTGATATAGAAGAAGGCTTTTTACACTCAAATGTCTTATCAAATTATTTCCTAGAAAATTGGATGTGGTGTTTCATGAAGCTGCCTCAAAAGTAGGAGCAGAACAGTCTCATTACTTAGGCTAGCTTTAGCCTACATCTTTATAAAAGACATGAGTGGTGCTATTATAAGATGGTTTGTGATGTTCATGTTAACAGTGGCTTTCATATTCTCCTTTATTGATAACTCTGTCTTGGTTTAAGGGAAAAAAAAGAAATGTGTCTTAGGAAAAATAATATTCTTGGAGTTCTGGGTGAATAGTTTGTTTGATGTTTCATCTGAGGGAAGAGGACCATGGAAAGGAGCAGGAAACAGGGAAAGAGATGTTTTTTTCTGCGTAAAATGAAATGTGTACATTACAATCACACAAGTTTGAGGGATTTAAATATGTTATTTGTTTTCTCCTGATTCTAACATTTTTGTGTCTCTCCTAATCGGAGATGAGGAACAATAGGAAAGGCTTGCTTCCAGAGCCAAATCCAGTGCAGATCATGAAAAGTTTTAATAATCCAGCAATGTTGCAAATGTTACTGCAGCCCCAGTTGCGTGGACATGCTGTTAAACCTGGTAAGTTGTTTCAGAACGAGTTAAAAAAAGAAACCTTGTTCTTGATGTGATGCAAAGCTTTCAGCAAAGGAGACAAGCAGGAATGCTATTTTAAAATCTGGGCAGACACTGTTTCAGTGTGTTTGTGTAGACACTTTCACATCTTCTGAAGCAAAAGCAAGAGATGGATTGTTACACTATTGCATCTGGGAAAAATGTGGTGTTACCTTAAAAATGTCCTCACATTGACTCTGTGGTCTCTGAATGCTTGTATTAGAAATGGGTTTAAAATGAAGTGTCCTTTGCAGACATCATTAAAATGGCAAGTTTAAATCTGATTCTAGATCTGAATTTTGCAGCCTGAGTCTTTCTCCTGTTGATTCCAATGTAAATCGTTATTCACTGGGATGATATTATAGTCATACACAATATTTCATAACAGCATTAGCCAAAAACATTTCTCTGACCTCTCATTAGAATGGATGTGAATAAACGTATTAAAAACAATCTTACCACATTTCAAATAGTGAAAGTATTAGGAACAGGAATGAGAACAGATAATTTCAAGAGTCAAGCGGGGGACAGCTAAGAGTTTGTGACATCATCTACTGACAGTATATGCACAGAAATTGTGTGTGAAGTGAACACTTTACTGAAGAAACACTTTAGCTAACGTTGAAGTTTCAAAGCATTTTAGCTAATACTGTGGTCTTGCCGTCAACTGCAGGCATTTCTGCATCTTTTGAGCAAAACTCTCAGCTTTAGAGGACCTCCATAAAAGTATATTTGATCTCTGATATGCTGTTAATTGCAGATCAAAGCTGGGAGTATTGAAAGGTTTCATTATAGTGACCTTTAGTATACTGGAAAGTTTCATGGGAACAAAATCTGACAAATTCAGAATAACTCTTATAAAGATCTATACTTGCTAAACTTACAAAACACTGAAACTTTGTCTTGTGTTCCCAAAACAGTTCTTGGAGCATCTGCAGGTTTACCTCACCTTATAAACTCAGCAGTTGGCCCACCTTTTTTGCAGTTGAATAAAGTTCATCAGGTATGTGACAAAAAAACTTTTGTCAAAATACATATTTGTGGAGCTCTTATACTGAAAAATATTCTCAAAGTTCTAAGAAATTACAACTAAAATCAAGTGTTCTCATTAAAGCTGTCTTTAAGAAAAGCATTTTACTGTGAAAAGGCTATGAAGATGTAAGAGCAGACTGTACTCACTGTCCACAAGTGAGTTATTTTATCTTAACTGAGCTTTTGATTTGCTAACACCTGCTGATGTAGAGACAAGTTGCTGTTACTGGCAAAAATATCCTCTTTAATTTAGAGCTTGAGGAGCATGGTACATCCATTTCTCTTGGAGCTGCTCATACACACTTCATGTAGAGAGTCAATTATTTTATCTTATTCTAGCCAAGCAGCTTAGCATCGTTATCTTCATTTTGAAGCTTGCAGGAACCAAGAAGTGCTATATATGCCATAAAAAAAAAAAAAAAAGTAATTTGCAGATGTTACTTCTTAGTCAGAAAAACCCCAAGGTTATAAGCTGCTTAAAGTGTTCTCGGAGTATCTGTAATTCACTGTAAAGTTGTTACGACTTCCATATGGACACCAGAATTTCTGAAAGATACTATACAGGTTATTTGGGATGAGTTTGCCCTAGAAATTGGTGATGAGAACGTGATAGAATAGCACCCACAACCAGAACTCCTCCCTGCAGCAGTTTACTTGGCCAGCAGCCTGCCTGGGCTCTGCATTGAGGTTCTGTCAGAGATTTCTCCGGGTCTGCCAGGGACCGAAATCCGTCTTTAATATTCATGGTGGGGATTTTCATAAGAACCTATGAGGGACTGGAGTCATTCACTTTGACTTAGTATTTTTGATTTTTCGGGGATTCCAATTTAAAAAATAAAATCCCCTTAAGTAATTCTTATTTCTGCTCTTCTTTTGGCAAACACAGACTTACAGGTCTTAACAAAGGCCAGATCAAAATGCAGAGATACTCCTTATGTTGAGTATATTTAGCTTTTCTGTTTTTTTCTGCTTGTAGGTGAATATATTAATTTTGAATAAATACCACTTAATTTTGCCCCATCAGATGAGTTGCTTTTGCCTGTACAATGAAAAAACATTGTTGTTTGCTTGTACTTCTTTTATATAAATGACATTTTTCAATTGGTATATTTAGTTACTGCTGCTCTCTCTTCAGCCTTGGAAGGCAATGTGAATGTTTTCTAATCACAGCTGGAGACAGGCATGTTTTACACAGTTAACACTGTGACTGATGATGATCCAATGTTTTTTGGCTTAACGGTGCTGCAGCCAAACAACTTTGTGTTTTCCCTTCAGAGACTTACAAGTCTAATTCTCTTCCATGGAGCTTCCTGTCATTTAAGTAGCTCCAAACCTGGTCTAATCACCTGAATTTTATTGACAGTGATTTGATTATCCCAATTCCTTCTATTAGGCACATCTTTCTGTTATTCAGTGACTTATTTCAGAGTATTCTCTAAAGCCAGAGAACCAGGTCACTGTTTTTATTGTCCTGTATTGTCACAACATAAAGGAACAGACTGTGTCTTGCCTGGACTCTGTCCCCACCTCCCCAGTCACACACTGATTCAGCTTCCTGTATATCTTGGTTCTCTGTTTTATGTTCAAGGTTTTGTAAAGTAATGTAATGAGGAGAAATAATATTTTAGGATGATAATGCCACATCATAAAATAATTGATAAAAAAAGATTCAACAGAGGGGAATTTGAACAAATAGGTTATTCATCCAGTAATCTTTCAGCTCTGGGAGGTAGCATGACTTTCAACTTCTTTCTTTTAACTTCTCTTAGTTACAATTATTATGTGCCAAAATAATGCATTTTAAGCTTTCTCAGTGATGTGTTTTCCTGAGTCATCCAGCAGTTTATTAAAACTTTATTAACCCAGAGACTTTCTTTTGAGGATTAACCAACCGGATTTTCCGCTCTTGTATTTCTGAAGGTTTTGCAGTTGAACTAATGCATCTTCTTTGTTGACCAAACCAAGTTTAGAAGGAACAATCATTTGTATTGGTGACAATAAGCAGCCCTGGATGATTTCTACTGGAAATCACTATGACAATTAAAATAGCAGATGCATAACTAATCTAGATATGGCCCTTTTTTGTTTTATATTGCACATTTCTGAGTCCAGAAGACCATATTATAGGCATAGAGGGTTTTCCCTAGGAAATTTGATACCACACACAGATAAAACCTAAGCTTGAAAATATTTGTGAGGTTTTGCAGGAGGCTGCAAAATATGCAAAGCCGTGCATTGGGATAGCTGCCTTCTTTTGGGTTCCATCTTCATTACCCCGTTTTGGTGATCTTTCCTATGTAGGAGATTTCAAAAAAAAGTTAGGATGGCTATACTCGTGATTTGGCAGAGTCAGTGTCCCATATATCTACTCTTGCACTGCTGTACAAAAAGGTTTGAAGAGCAACCTATATTTTGCCTGGCAAGTCATGTTCAGGAGCTGCTGCCAGAAAGACAGTTTACTGCTGAATATACCAGTTGCAGAGTCTGAATGTGGTCCCTCCAAGTTGATTAAGTGCCTTAATTCTGGTGGCAGACTGATCCAGGATTTTTTGAATGAAACATATTTAATGTTTTATAGGCTTAACAATCTGTAGGCACTGTGATTTGTAAGCTTTTTAATGGTTCTGGAATAGGATTTCATATAGATAGTTGCCACTAAAAATGGGGGGGGGAACGTATCTGATGTTCTTCTTTGAAAGCAAAGATACTGTTTGGTAACTGTAAAGCCAAGAGGTGAGAGTCCCTGCCAGTTACAACCGAGTCCTGTGAAGTGTATAGACACTTGGCAGAGGTTATGTATTAGAATTGCAGTGCAAGGCACAATGCAAATGTTAACAAACAATGAAGACCTTATTCGTAGAGCTCATGATCCCCTCAAGTCCTTGTGTGTCATCTTTCTTATTGGCACTGTAGGTAACTCCCCTATCTAGTCTGTGTACAGAGGCTTCAAACACATTTAGCTTTCCCTGTTGGCTTAGACACAGGGGCTACAATGGAGTCTAGCTTGTATTTGGAGTATACTATTGATCCTTGAAAAGCCATCAGGAAGCATACGTGTGGTTGTGAGGTGAAAAAAAGGGGTAGGAGGAAGAGAGGTTAAAAAAACTTGAAATAACTTTCTGTGAGTGAAGCAAAAATTTAGTTCTGGGGAACTAGTGTGGGGAAATAGTTTTTTTCCTTTGCTGTATTAACTCAGAAACTAATTTAAATTTCTTTCAGCAGTACCATCTGAAAATGTTTCAAGAATGTACTGTTTTCCATGACTGTCAACTAACACTTCTTTTATTAATTTCGTAGAGTTCAGTTCTGGGGAGTACATCTAACTTACTGCTGCAGAGCCCTGCTCACCTACCATTGCCACAGCAGCAATTGATGAAGATGGAAAACATTCAGGCTAATAGTGTAAGGTCATCACTTTAACGTTGACTGTCTTTGGACATTATTAGGTTTTTTTCAGTTATAAGAATCTTCTTCATCTACTGTAATTTAACAGTTTGGTGTATCTAAAAAGATTAACCAAATGTGAAAGTTATAAGTAATACCTACAGACCGATTGTTTTAATCATTTACATAGTTTTCTATTCTTTCTTATAGAAACCAGGTTTGCTGGGAGAACCTCCAACAATGCTGCTTCAGACAGTACTGGGAATAGGGGTAATGCCATCACTGAGTTCAGGCATGGGAACCCGTGGAGAAGCTCTTAAGTGTAAATGACATTTTATTTCATACCAAATCAGTAGAAATGCTCAGCTTGAAATTATGCACCTTACTTTCTCCCACTTTAGCAAAAGCAATAATATCTTTGAACCTTATCACTGCACGGTAAGGTAGGCAGAGAGCTGGACAGTAATGCATGTTATATAGCTACATAGTTAAGCAAGGTAACAAGTTATATATCTATATAACCAACTGTAACCTGGTTCAAGCAGGAAAAGAAATGTCTTGTTGCCTGGCTTCTCTCATCTCTTTGTCAGGGAAGAAAGGGTACACTGTGGCATTGGTTGAATATTTGCAGGTTGTTAAATATTCTGCTTGCTCAGTTACTACCATTTTTAGTACGCTTGGAATATGTTTTTATTTAAGACCCAAATTTTGGGGTTTGTTGTTTCAGAGCAGGTAAATCTGAGTAGCTGAAGAGATTTCTTGCATTCATTTCGTTAAACAATAGAGCTTTAACATCCAGTCTGTGACAGATGTCAATTTTGAATACAAATTTCTGCACCACTGATGCCCTCAATTTTTATGAGGAAAGATCAGTTGATACTGCTTAGTACATCTTTTTTGTTTCCTGCACTGAGAGCCATGTATTCTGCAGTTCTAGACTGAGTAATGGTAACCAGGAGCAAGGAAAAGCTTGGGGGGGGGGGGGCGGGGGAGAAACCTATTTTGAATGTCTGGGTTTTAATTTTGGAGAATACTTCCTAGTTCTTTTGTTTGTAAAAAGAGTTTTACTAATGCCAGTTGAGGTGGTGTTTTCTCCCCTCTGTTCCAGTACAGAATCCTCTAGGAGTTGTTCACACGTTTTTGGAAGTGACAGGAAACACTAAGTAATTGGTTATGATAGTGAATATCTGGAAAAGTCAAGAGTTTTACTCTATTGTATTAGCTTTAAATAGAGTTGTTTGCTCGTGGGATGGTAAAAGAATAAAAACTATCGTCAGAATCCAGTGTTCCGGGACAGCTGTAAGATAGATCTCTAAATGTTTTTCTCATCACTTAGTAAAAACCACAAACAAAATGTACTGATAAATCTTGTCTAACAGAAAAGTTTCTCCATTTATGGTTGACTGCAGCATCTAATCTGACTCCAATTCAAACAGCAGCAACAGCGATGGGCATGCTGCCATTCTTTCCGAATCAGCACATTGTTGCACAAGCTATACCAGGGCAAAATAACGCTCCAGATAAACAACCAACTACCGAAGCAGTTGTCTCGGGATCCCAGCCTTATCATCAGACCTTAACAAATATTTCTGCGGGAGCTTTGCGGGCTGGACATGCCAAACAACAAAATCAACTAAAAAGTACTGATACAAGTTCGGGGGTAAGGAACATTAAATACAAATAACTTCTTTTCTCTTGTCTGTGTGTTTTCTGTTTTATATTTTAACATGCTTAAGAGTTAACTGCAACTGCTTATTGTAGTTCTTCACTATAAAATTTGCTAGATCACAGGGTTGTTCATGAGACATTTTAAGGTCATTTCAGTTGTGAATAATAGGGAGAGAACAATAATGCTCTTTGGTGGTCCAAATGAATTAACAAAGGACTCTTTTTACAATGCTGGAGGGTTTTTTTTCCCATGTGCATGCCTCATAGTATTTGATGATGAAATTATCTCAAGGGCAACTGTCCCTTTTAAAGACTGAAAATTGAACTTGTGGTTGAATTTCATGACTAATCAGGAGCAGTTTTGGTGGTATGTAGGGCCTTTCGGTTTCCAGGTGGTGTGTGTGTGAGTATGTAAATTTGCCACTTTTAATCTATACCTTCTTAGCCATAGTTGACATATTCTTAGTCTCTGTCAGTTTTAGTATTTAATCCCTTGAAGGCAGGGGGTGGGATGAGGATGGGATGAGATTTAATTTCATCCAGAATGGTCTTGTTTTTTCTGTTTTTTTCCTGTCATTAACAGAATTTACTTTTTTATAATTCTATATAATACTTTGACATTTAGGGGGAAACATGTTCTTATTTCAGATTAGATCTGTATTTTCCTAACATATTTTCTGAGACATCTGAAGTGATTAGAGTATATACACTATTGGTGTCTGCCTTTGTTAGACATCTTTGACAGATTTCGTCCTGCTTCAGAGAGTACACTTCTCATTTTTTAAATCATTTTTTACTGTAGTGAAGTGGAATTTTGCCTATGTATAGATACACACGGATAAAATACATAGGGTGTGTGTATATGCCTGTATAAAAACTGTTTTATTTCAGCATTTAGCTAAAAGGAAATGTAATGAAATCGTTAGAAGTCTAGATAATTCCTTTACTTCTTTGAATATTGTTTATCAGGAAAAGTTCTTTTTTGAAATCCTGGTAGTTGTTTTCTTCTCTGCATCAAAGACAGAAGGCCCAGTTTGCAAAAATTACTTCCTTGACAAGACAGTCACAGTCTGTATGCTGATACTGAACGGTCATACTGTCTTAAATGCCTGCTTTTGCATCCAGATGAAGAATTTCAGCACTCTGAAGCTTTTTCTGTTTAAAAACTGGTCTCACTGTTTTTGAAAAGTTGTTGATTAATACTATTTTAGTGAAAATAGTATTAATCCATTAAAACAATTATTTGTTTTCCTTAATGGGCTTTGAAAAATTGAACAGAATAGACACAGCATAGAATACCATATAAATGTATTTGAGCTATATATTTCAGACAAGCTATGTAACTTGCTATATTCATCCTTATTTCTGGTATTTGTTCTAACATAAGCTAAAGGGAAATAAGGTGGTAGTGTATCCTTCCTAGTCCCTCATAGGAAAACACTTACGCTGGTTTGGAGGAGTGAGTCAGTCCTAATACTTCATTTCCACTCATAAACATTTTCCCCTTTTAAGTAAGGCCTCATAAATAGAGTGATTAGTAAGATGTGTTATAACGGGACACTGCAGACAGTGTCATCTCTCCAGTCCAGGGTTCATTTGTCATTTATTTGCTTGTGACTCTGGGTGAGAAGAGTTGATTTTATGTGCATAATGCTTAATGCTAACTCCCTGCATCTGGAGTCGTTATGGTCATTATTATTCCTTTAATTGAATGTAAAAGTTTTTCTTTTGTTTGGTTGGGGTTTTTTTAATATCCTTTAGTAACTTACAGTCTAAAGAGAAACATTCTGCTAAAACTGTTTGGCAAGAAAAAAGTACAGGCAATGTGTCCAGGTAGTTGTCCCCATTATTTATTTTAGAAATTTTCTGTTACATTTCATAGGGCTAAACTTTTTTAAAATCCTGCTGGGACACTTACCTTATGTCTGACAAATGTATGAGTATAATGCAAATGCAAACTGACCTGTGCAATTGTTTTGCAGACACCCTTGAAAAAACAGACTTCGCTGCTAGGAGAACCCCCAAAAGAAATACGTCTTAGTACCAACCCCTACTTGAATTTGGCCAGTGTGTTGCCTGGTCTATGTCTTCCAGGTAAGCAAACATTTAGCGGTTTTAGTTGACTGTTTCCTTGACCAGACTCTGGCAAATTGTTATTCTGTTTGGCAGGTGATGCCAGTGACTGTAGTGTTTATCTTTAAGGAAATCTTGTAGTCTGTCTTAAAATTGCGATGTAATCTATCCTCATAGTTAATATTTTATTTAGGAAGGGTAAATTTTCAGAGTTAATGGGCTACTGATATAGACAAACTTCTAGAAAGCCTTTTAATTATTTGTAGCACTGATTGATTTTGAGCACAGCCTAATCTGAAGTAGCAAATTTCTGGTTTAATCCCAGAATATTGCTAAACAAGAGTGCAACCTAATTTGTGCGGTTTGTACAAACTGTGTGTTTATAGAGACTGTATATTCTTTGTGTTATGAACAGCGATTGCCAGCAAAGCCTCTAGTCCACCGCAGCAGACTGGACTTTCGAACAACATGGTGGATGCTGCTGTGTCTCAGGGAACTACATCACAACATGCAATGGAAAATTATTTTAATTACTCTCAACAGCATGGGGAGTACACACAGGTATGTTGTTTTGCAGTGCTCTCTTCTGAAGCCTGTTTTTGTCACTCAGAGCTCTGGTAGCAGGGTTTCTGGCAGAGATCTGCTCAGAGATTCCTTCCCAAGTTGCTCACTGGTTTTCTCTGCGTACTTCTAATGCGCTACTTGGTACAGACATGGTCTGATAGCCCTGTGTGCAGTTGAACAGCATTGCCTGACATCGTGATGCACTATTCAGCAGTTCCTAGGCTTTCCTACAACCAAAGCCCATCCTCTTCTTCACACTGAACCTTGTAGGTCCTCTTCACTGATAGCTTTATCTCTTTTAGCGTACAGAGTAGATTTAGTGCAATGTGCACCTAATGCCAGTAAAAAAAAAGCCTCAACACGTTGCCTACTGCAGTACCATTGAAAGACTGCCTCTTAAGAACCTGAATTCAGTGCAGTTGGCTAAAAAAATCAGTTCTTATAACTTCTGGCTTGGCTTTTGTCTGTCTTCAAAGCCATGAAGTTTTTCCCTTCCCAAGAAGTTTCAGAGTTTTCTTGAACTTTGGCTAAATCCCAGAGAAGAGTGTGTTCTGTCTACCAGAAGTTTCCAGGTACTACTTCAGTCTCTGCCACCTGGTGTCGCTGCATGGGATTTCTTCACCATTTGCCCCATTCGGTGATCAGAGCATGGTCATTAAGGTGGAGAGCTACCCCTCATCCGGAGGGTGTTGCAGTACTGAGAGCAAGTACAGGGTTTCACAGACACTGTGAAATAACATTTCCATATTTTCATTAGTCATCACTGCTCTGTGTGTAAATACAATTGCATACAAATCAAATACAGGAACTGGATCATAGTGCCTCGGGTAATTTGTACCAAAATCTCGGGTCTGTTCTGAGACACCCACCCTGGCTCTGGCTCTGCTGTTCACCTCTCTCTCTCCTGCCCTGTCCATATCACCTCCTCCCCAGAGTCGCCTGATCTCTCCTCCTGCAGCAGGGAGACAGAAACAAGCTGTGCTCCCGTCTCCTAAGCTGCTGACAAGGAAACCTGCATTGCTCCAAAACTCCTGGGGTAGAGCAGGACTGCTGTGGGAGTCAGCTGGGTATGGAGGACGAAGAGCAGGCTCATGGGTGGTCATGGGGGTTGCTTTGTATTAGGAGGGTCTCAGCCTGGCCAGGAGGGGTGGAGGGGACAGGGTTGCTGCATCATGTTCACTGTAGCAGGGAGCTTTGCCAGGGACCAGACCCATCTACTAGTCAGATCAGAGCTGGTGACAGTTGTGCTTTAGAGAGAAGCAAGAGAGATGTCCTGTGGGCTGTTGTGCTGTGTGTTTCATGTAAGCACTAACGTAGTCTCAGATATTTTGTTTGAATCTGATTTAAATTCTGGCCAATTTAAAATCTGGCTTTAAATTCATTTTTATGTCTCCTGGAGGGTAGTTCCTAACCCCAAATGCTTAAAATACTCTCCCAAAAAATAAGTAGTACTGTAGTATTGGTGTTATTAGTATTATCGTTAGTAACATGAAGGACTCAGATAATGTCACTTAGCTGCAGAGATGACACATGTCATCATTCAGCTATATTTGTGCTGTCTGTTCCCTCCACGTAACAGAAATTACATTGTACTTGCATCCACTGCCCAGGCAGTGGTGCCTTGTATCTTTTAAGCACTTATTGTAGTTTTAAATGTTTGATTTGAGCTTTATCAGTGGTGTTAAACATGTTTTGAAGCTTCTTAGAGAGCTTTGCCTTTCATTCATTCTCATGTCCTGCAAGGCTGTAAGAATTGTTTTAATTTAAAGTGATCTTAGTAGACAGCTAATGGGAAGAGGTTTTTTCCTCCTTTATAGGAGGCTGTTCAGCAATGGTATCAGCATTATGCTCAGGCATATAGCTCTAACCAGGCAAGAGTCGATGAATTTGCAAATGAAGCCTCTGAGGTGAGAAATAATTTTCTTTTTGTACTCTTTCCACTGGCTGTTTCTCCCATCAGCTGTAAGGGTGCTTTTGGACTCTGGACACCTGCTTTGTTTGTTGATAGTGGCTGCCGCTGTCGGTACTGCAGAAATAAGGGCATGTGACAAATGGCACTGCATGGTCACCTTCTGCAGGGCATCCCTGCACAGTTACTCTCCAGGATTCATACTCAGGCTTTTGATTATATCTGGCATAAATATTTCTCTCTCTAAAATCCCACTCTCCTGTAAAGTCTGGGAGTGTGTTAAAATACTCCTACCAAGAAACAGCACACCATAATGTTATTTCCCAGTGAGTCTATTGAAGGACTATTTCTCACCCAGGCCATTATATAGACCAAGGTTTCTGTGGCCAATGGGAAGCACGCTTTTTTTTTAAAGTAATTGTGTAAACTGTCCCCCAAATCCTACATTTTGCTCAAGAAATTGCTGCATGCCTGAGCTGCTGTGAATTGTATGCTCTTTTTAGCAATTGAGTGCGATTCAGATATTTTCGTATCTGCTGAGCGCTCATTGCTATACCAAGTAAAAATGAAATACTAAACTTATCTTCTTTCAACCTCTGGTTGATCATGGATCCCGTTCTGCATTTAGGAATCTACGGGTGGATCTTACCCAGACTACAGTACCTGCTTGCAGGTCATGCCTACACTTTACAGTGGAGCCCAGGGATCATACCAGCCAGGCAGCTTGCAGTTTCCTCCACAAAACCCATTAAATAAGGTGAGAGGAGAGACTGAGCAGAGTGGTTGCAGATGCAGCCTGAGCCAGCTGCTGGTGGAGGTGCTTCTTGTTTGTCTTATGCTGCCACCGAGTGGACTTTGGACCCACAACAAGACAAGGCAGAGCTTTTCCACTGCATCCGTGCTCCTCAGGTTCCCGAGTTGCTCATGATCACAGGCCATTCCTGCGGGATGTGCTAAATAAAAGCAGTGGTTGGGCAGGGAGTGCCAGCGCCAGACCACCTCAGAGCCCTCTAGCACCCTGGAGATCAGTGCTCCTCACTGCCCACAAATCACCAAATCCCACAGGCAAAGAAAGGCTGGATGTTTGTGAACAAACTTCTTGGAAAGATGGTGTCTGTAAGGGTGAATGTGCAAAAATGCCTTGGAGTAGGCAAATAAAGTAGGAAGTGCACAAAGAAGGAGGAAATAGTTCACACCAGTTTTAGATGGTTTTTTTTTTGCCTGACTCGCAGATGTTTTGCAGTGAGTGCCACTGGGATAAAACCTCTGAAGCAGAGTTAGCAAGTCATGGCAGCATCCAGGTTACCTACAGCTGCCACTTTGTAATACTGTTAACTGGATCCTGGGAGGAAAACCCATTCTAAAATGGCTTTCATTTGAAATGTGTTACAGCCATCAGATGCAGCCTGCTTCAGCCAGCCTCGTTGAGCAAACTTTCCTGTGTCTGTTGGACCCAGCAGACACTTAATTTCATCAACAAAAGATGCAGGAGGGATAGGGAAATGCTATGGAAGCAGTGAAGACCAGCTTAAAGAAGGCTGGAGTTTGGACAAACAGAAGGCCATTTTAATACAGGCTGAGGCAGTGGGGATAAAAGCTTTGCTCAGTCTGAGCATAGGTCATCTTGTTTCCCGAGTGCCTTAGAAGTGCTAAGGAATTCATACGCTCATGCTGTAGGTAAATCACATTTCTCCTGTTTTTACTGATGGGAGAGACCCTAAAAGCCAGATTGTCATCTGTTTTGGGAGCAGCTGGAGGGAAGTATGCCCGTCAGCGTAACGAGCTGCTGCCTTTGTGAGTCCAGTCCCAGTCATGAGGCCATGAGAGCAATGATAATCTCTCCAAGCGCTGCTGGAGGGATGCCGAGCTGGCTCTCCAGCCTCTAGCGCAGTGCGTGGCCCCTTGCACGGTGCCCAGGCATGCGGAGAGGAGCCACAGCTGAAGTCAGCAGTCGCATCTGGGGGAGCTCAGTGGCCCAGCCTCCTGCGTGGCTCTCCTCCGTCATAGTGTTAAATCCCTTTCCTGCACAGAGGTTAGCAGCAGGATTCAGCACATGGTGTTCTGGCATTCAGGAATTCATATCTCACACTTGGCATGAGATTCCTGGTTTTTGGAGGTGGTTTAGAAGGAACACACAACTGTAGCAATTAATGACTCCTGGACAGGAGACAACTCCTGGATAGGAGATAGCGCCTGGCTGGAACTGGCTTTGACATGTCTTGGGACAAAGATGCCGATGCCTGAACACGGTGCCATGGGCTGTAAAACCTCTAGCTGTGTGCAGCAAAAATTGAGCTTTCATGTTCCTAACAGCTCTGATATGACTGGAAGTGAGTGAAATTGTAACAGAAGGAGGTAGTCTGGGGTTTGAGTTAACTATTACCTTTCAGTTTATCTCCAATCTAAAGAGGAAAGCTTGTACGTGGAGGTGATGTTGAACAGCTTGCTCTGAAGTTTGTCTTAATGCCAGATGCCGTAAAAGGCAGAAAGGGAGCAGTCCCTTGGCATAGACTAGACAGAAGAACAGTTTGCCTCCCCAGCAAGGTACTTTTTCTCATTCCTGGAATCAAAAGATAAGTGTCAGTGAAGAGGGCACACACACTGGTCCCCAAGAGGCTCTGTATCGGTTAGGCGTGTGTGCTCGTGCGTGTGCGTGTGCGCTTGCTTTAACCCTACAACCCATTTTTCTCCTGCTTCTGTGGGCTGCATTTCAGAGGTTCAGAAGGAGCACGGTCGGCGGTTTGTATGAAGCATGTGGTGGCGATGCTGCACCCTGCCACGCGAGCCAGGACGCGGTGGAGGGTTACAGTACATATGTGACATCGCCACAGCTTTTAGAAATGCAGGAGAGAGGACGGGGAAAACTAAAAGTCTTTCCTCAAGCAAGTTCCTATTTATGATAATGACAAGTGCACGCTAAAATGAAATAGGACTTAGCGGAAGGTAATTTAAGTTGTGAATGTGAATTAGCAAGGGGTGCTTCTGAGAACTGCTAGGAAGTGTTTGGCTCAGGGACATTTGGTTAGCACAGCTGTGCTTTTGATTGAGTTAAGGAATTAGTGTCCCTGTTTGTGATACATGTTAAGGTTTCTAAAATGTTCACTCCAATATGAACAAAATCCCAAATCTTCTGATCTAGGAGCCAGACTTAACCCAGGACACACGATGTGGTTGAACAGGATGTGGTGAGATCAGGTTCAGGTGGTTGTTAGAGGGCAAATGCCGCAGTCTTCTAGAACAAGGTGACTGTTTAAGCCATTTGGTAATGAAATTAATGACACATTGGAGGAAAGAGAAGTGATCAAGAGTTGCTGATCAGGTTGGAGGGCTCTAATGTGCATGTGACAGCTTCTAGTGCTGTAGGTGCATGGATAGTGCAAAGTCCTGTTCTGATGGATTCCAGAAGAAATGAACCTGAGCCTCACCAAGGAGCCCTTGCTGGAGGCCAGGGTTAGGTCCCCTGTGCCGTCACCAGAAACCCTACTCCGGGACCCTCAGGGCTTTCTGTGTATCGGAATGAGGCATTTTAGCTGAAGTTTTGATCAAAGACCGTTACTGCTCTCTCCTTCACTTTGGTACCACATGTGAACTCATGCCTGCAAGTGGCAGCTTACAGTGGGACCTGTAGTCCGCAACACAAACATGCTTTGGCATGGCTGGAAACCAAGTCCTTCGACATCTGCCTTGCCATGATAGCTGTGCCAGGACCGGCTAACTCATTCAGCGCTCCAAGAGAAAAGAAAGAGGAATGAAAGGTGGCCTACTGGTACCTTACTTTAAAGGATGAAGGTGCCTGGAGCTGCTGTGACACTGCAGGGTACTAGCATGGCCGTTACACTACTGCTTTTTAAACGTGCACTGTGGAGCGGGGCCACCTGGCCCAGCCAGCCCTTTGCCCTCACAAAAATGCATGTACGGTGGGGCACCAATGCATTTACGATTGGGTTTTTTTTAGGGAAAGGGCACAAACACTGAGTCATGAGCTGTGTATAGCTGGACCTTAAAGCCGAAGGAGTCGGGCCTTTGGAGTCGGTTACTGGCTGCTGGTCCTTTGTAATTCCCAGACCGGAGCTTTATTTATTGACACCGTTTGCTCTGGATCATGTGTCACTTGTTTTCTTCTTGTCCTTAGGTGGCTTCAACGAGAAGTGAGAAGCGAGGCTCTTCATACCTCATTTCCTCCCCAGAACCTGGCCCCATGGAGTACCTTGGCCAGCAGACTCAGGGCTCCGCAGTACGTTACGCAGAATCCTCTCTAAAAAAAAAGCGCGTTTATTGAGACCTAAATAATCACTCCTGCCGTAGGGTGTGAAGGCAGGCTTTTCATACCTCTGCTATTTATTGCTGCCTTAACTTCAGACAAATAATTCTTCTTTCTGCGTGGGTTATAAGTATCCCAAGAGGAACAACCTCTGTAACAGGCAAATTTGCCAAGGAAACGGTACGTATCACTACGAAGTTAGCCAGTTCTCAGTAGTCAGACTTGCCTTCTGAAAGGATGGGATGGTGTTTCCTTTGTTGTCTGCCACTGAACGTAACAGTGGGCTGAAGCTGACAAAGCAACTTGGTGAGTTTTGGTAGCTTACCAGCTGAAAGCAATAAAAATAGTGAGGAGGGAATGCGGATCCCTTCTCTAGTCCTCAGACTGAGGAAGTGAAAAGATGACGTCCTGATAGTGGGAGGTTTTTTCTTATCTTTTTTAACTCCGAATGTGGGGTTTTTCCACTCTTACTTTTTCCAGGATTAAGAGTTCTGCATTTACAGCCTTTATATTTTTAATATTTCCTCTTAATCCTGGAATGGAGATATACCAAATGTATTACCAGAGCCTCTGTGATGTTTTCAATAAATGTTTGTTACAAGTAAGATGCTATACTGTGTGCTGCCTTGCAATACTGAATTCTAAATGCTTGGACAATGAAGTAACCCTTATCTGCTTTTAGGCCAAGAATCCACAGCTTTTCTTTGGAGTAAGTGATTTACGGTTTGTGAATGCACCTGTGTAAAATGGTAAAGCACTGTCTGCCGTCCAACAGGCGTGTGCGGCAGGAAGGCAGGGCTGCTGGCAACACTTTCAGGTGGTGTAGCATTGTTAAAGATGGCTGAAAGTGGAAGTCATCAACTGCCTGTTGTACTTTTTCTGATTTCTGGCTCTGGATGATGATGGGAAATTTGCTGCGCTCCAAAGCCTGCTAAAGCAGAGCATCCTGGCTCTGTTTTTTTTGTTTTGGTTTGGTTTTTTTCACTTCTCCTTATGTATTACCTTTTGCATGCAGTAGTTCGCAGAAGAAAGACGAGCTATTTACTTGCTGACCTGTGTACGGAACAGGCTCACACCCACACGCTGTGCAGCACAGCAGCCTGCGGGGCTGCTGGTGCCAGCACAGTGCGGACGGGGCTGCCGCTGTGCGTTGCCCAGCCCCTCTCTGCCGGGGCCTGCAGCCCACAGCTCCCAGGCCCTGGGTCCCAGCTTTGTCCTTCCTTCCTTTTTTTTTTTTTAAAAAGCCTTTATATTTTTATCTAATTCAGTAAGTAATCCTGGCTGGAGTCTTTCTTTTCTGCTGTTAAACGTGGTAGCTGAAGACTTAGAAATGTTACTATTGAAATCAGTGTTTGTGACAAATACGCTACGAGCCAGCCCTCTGTGACGGATGCTGTGGGTTTGCTGCCTTGGAATCCTGTTGCAAAGTCACTGGACTTAATTCACTGAGCACTGAGGCCTGAAGCCAGGTCCTTCTTACTTAATCTTGCTAGATAACATTGAAGCCATTTTTTTTTTAATAGCAATATAAACAAGAAAAAAAAAAAAGGTCTTGAACTCTGCCTTTCAAGCGTGGTGATGTGACCAGGATACATATTTTCAAAGCTTAAAAAAAAAACCACCAAAACCACGCAAAACACCACAATCAGAATCACTCCTCCTGCCACAGTCGTGGTGTGGCGCTAGTAGGCAGAGTGCGACCAGGCAGTAACTGCTTAAGACAGCCGAATAGCAACGCAGGTTATGGGAGCTTTTCTGGGAATCTACAAGTATGTATTGATAAACTCACTGTAATATTTTGTTCAAACTGTTTGTATATGCAACTTTCTCAACTTGTTACGCTTTTCAATGACAATAAATTGTTGGTACGCATTTAAAGTGGATTCCTGTGGGAGGAAAACATCTCTGGGCTGCCCTTAAAATAATCATTTAATGTAGGGGAAGGTGGTTTTGAAGGTGACCCGTTCTGATCACCATTCCTATGGAAGTTACGTTTTAAAATCTGTTTAATTTTTGATTTAAAAAGATACACATGTGGAGGAAAAAAAATCTTTATTAGATTTGTTTGTATAAAGAGTAACAAAGTGCTTACAGATTTAAATCAGGTTCATAAGTGACATACATACAGAAAAACCACATAATACTGTAAAAATAAATCTGACCTTGTTGGAGCTCATAATTACAATTTTTTTATATATATATAGGTATATATTTAAAGAAATCTTTCTGTTATTGCCAGAACTGAGTCTCTCCTCAAAGTATTTTCAAAATCAAGGTGTGTTGGGAAAACATTAGCGCCCAGGTTTTAGGACACGGGTCAGCAGAAGGTTTCCAGTTAAACCACCATTTATTGCAGCCTGACAGGTTTACAAAAGAAGAGTAGCGTGTGCCCTCACTTGACTTGCTTACAGGTTAAATGCTAAATCTGGTCCTGCCGATAAAACGTGTGGTCCCAGTCTGGCCCCACTGGCTCTCCCATTGGTTAACTGAATACTGCATAAGTGCCTGGTTTGAGCCTGTAAGTCAAATTAAGTAAAGGCCAATGCTGCTGTTTAAAGAATCGGTGTCTTAGGCCAAAGGAGCGGCTGTACAGAAGAACTGCTAAAATGAGTTAACATGCTGGCCCAAGAAGTCATTGACCAAAACAAATGAGTGAGATGTGCACCCCTGGTAACAAAAAGACTGTTAACGGGTGTTTGAGGGCTCCTCCTCCTCTCCTAGGGATGCTGCCCCAGGGGCTCGGCTCAGTCTTCACCTTTAGATGATTATTCTTTGTTAGGGGAGTGCTTCCCCAGATTCTCCTGTAGGTGGCTTCATTTTCTCTTCTAGCCCCAAAGTATGTAATTAATTTCCCATGCACATTTCACCACAGTGTAGTTCACCTGCAGTACAAGCTAAAAAGCATTGTGTTTGCATGTCAGATAGCTACATAAATGGTGGAAGCTTCAGCGGGTAGAAATGTGTAATGTGGAAGGGCTGAGTTAGGAGAAGGAAATATATTTATCCAGCAGCTGGGTTTCCCCATGAAATCTGTCACTATACATGCTGATCCGTGTTTTTTTGTTGGGTTTTCTTTTTTAACACAACAGTCAACCAATGTTTTTTTTTTATTTTTTTTTTTGGAAATATATATAAGAGCTCAGAACTGCAGACTGGTTAAGATGAGCTAATTACTTTGTCACCTCTGGCTTCTTATGCCAGAGTCGTAAATTTAAGTGCACATAAAGGATATTTGTCAGCCAAACTTTTTTTTTTAAACACAGAACACCATAAAAATTACAAAATTACTGTACCAAGTCCTCTTAGGTCCACTAGTTTAGTTATTCAAGGCATGAGCGTGTGCAGCAGACTTGTTTTAAATGCTACAGATTGCACTGAGAACTGCAGCATTTTCTGACACTGTTCTTTCAGTTCGCATTCACCAGGGTAGTTCAAATTGTGGCGAGACCATAATCAGATAAAGATAAAACTGCCTTGCAAAAACAGCAGCAAAAGGAGTTCAAGCTATTATTTCTGCCATACCTTTTAATTAATTTGATCCAACTGTTGACTAAACTGAAAAAGGAAAACTGTTGGAAGAAGAATCCTTTAGACACATTAGCACAGTCAGAGTACAAATTACAGCAATTAAAAAAAAAAATGAAAGGTCTTGGGCATTTATATTTTGACACACATTTAAAGTACTGACAGTATAAAAAAAAAATTACATTTTACTCATAATTGTTTCAAATCCTTGAATCAGATTGTGAAAGGTTGTCCGTTCGTCATGCTTGAATATCCAGCACTTCCTCATGAGCTGGTCCACCTAACAACAGAAAAAAAGACATTTTTAAAGGATGTGTGAAATATTTAATTGTTTTTTTCCAGTAACTATAATGGAGCAGATTCTCACTACCATGAAATGAAGAACACTGACAGAAACTTTCCTCAGCTTTTGATCAGAATTAGCAAGTATCTGTTACCAGTGGAGTTTTTTTGTTCAAGTAGCAGTATATGTTTGTCTGACAGTGCAAACGGTGCAGTGGTTGTGTGGACAGCTTAAAACAATGCAACAGCTTCAGCACAGCTTCAGGAGCGCTTCTTCTATCAAAATCGCTACTGTGCACCTCTCAGTAAGAACTATACCAGTTTAATGGCAGCAACTAACTGTGGTGCGGGGCCAGCGACCCACAGCCTGCTTCACCTCTAAGCACTGTACTGGTTCAAGCACCAGGAGCCTGTGAGAGCCAGACAGGCAGCTCCTTAGCCCTGCTCTGACCTGCTGATGCAGAGTTGTCCAGCTCCACAGCGCAGGGCTCAGGTCCCACACGTGCCGCTCACCTCCCCGTCCTTGCAAGTCACAGCAGCAGCTGCCTGCCCGGTGTGGAGCCACATGTGCGGACAGAAATACCCTGCCCCTCGCCTCCCTGCAGCCTTCTCTCAGCTTGGGGCTCTGGCAGAGGCTGTGGGTCTGCAGACCCTCCCCAGAGCACAGTTTGGCAGTCTCCCAGCTCCACCAGGGGCAGGAGGAGACAAGCTGCACATCGGGGCCTGCTAACCGAGACCCTGCTGGGGTGCTTCTCGGTCTGGGTTGGTGCACACCCAGGAACTCTGTATTTCAAAAATTAGGATTCTGAATGAATTTTACATGGATCCAGATACTAAAGCAAGTTCTTGACCCCTCTGAAGGGATGTTGCAAGCTTGGGAACGTCAAAAACCATTTTAAAATAATGCTTAAAAACCTTGGAAATGCTTTTTTAATAGCACACACTAAGCATTTCCTACCAAGATTAGCCAGGTCTATTCAACCGTGAATGTGTGGTGCTCTTGCTGCTAATTTATTATCAAAGGAAGGACACCATTATCGAAGTGTAGGTGCATCCATTACCTCCTCTGGGCAGTTGGGTGGACGTGGCAAACGCTTTTCTTCTTGCAAGACACGCACCAGCCGTGCTACTGTCATCTGTCCCTGCGTGGGGCCGATCATTTTCAAGAACTCCTGTGAAAAGAGCAGGAGTCAGCTGTGCATTCTCTTGCTCTGCACAAATCAAGGCTGTTTCAATTTGACATTAAGATGACATTTGAACCTCAAAATTAAAACGAACACTAGATGCTTATCGTACAGATACCGTGCACCATATACTCGCATTAGAAAACAGACAGTAACATTTATAGTTTCCTCAACAGGACATGCAGCCACCCCAGCTTATCTCTGTACAGGGTCTTTAGTGAAAGACAACCACGAGGGTTGTTTTCAGGAGATAAAGACATTTGTTCCACTTTTTGTTTCCAAAAATAATAAAATTATTTTTAAAAACCATCTAATCTAAGCAGCTTGTGCAGCAATTTCTTTTACAACCACTTACTGCCATGGGACTGGACTCCGAATCACAGTAGGTAAGCAGTTCATACAGTGTCACCCCAAACGACCAGACGTCTGAGGCAATATAAAATTTACTCTGTAGCAAGCATTCTGGAGCATACCTGTGGACACAACATGACAGCGTTAAATTTTATTCAGAGCTGCACAGATCTACTCATACATGCACAACCCATATGCATTTAAAATAAGCAAACTGAAGAGGCACGTTCTGCATTTGTGGCGCCCTTGTACATAAATCAGTGTGCCCACAGGGCTTGGGGTGCCCCAGAAGTAGTAAATAAGGTGCAACGATTACAGAGCAAGTCACTGAAACTAAAGGAGACCAAAACCAAAAACAAGATTCTGGGAAAATGGCTCGTTAAGTGCAGGAAGAAATAAAAGAGCACCAGAGAACATAAGTATAGGCTACCAGGTGCCTCTTCTGGCTCTGATGTTGTGTCTTTATTTAGGCCATTTATCAAAACAGGAAAAATCTTCAGGATGCCTAAAAGCCTAAGTCTAGGAACGGGCAAGTTATTCCACTGCAGTCTGGTTAAAGAAAATGAGTTACAAGTTACTACCAAAAAACAGGGCTGTCGAGGTCATCTTTGACAGTGTAGTACTCCTTGTCGGTCTCGATGGCTTTGGTGAGACCGAAGTCTCCAATCTTCACTCTGTTCTCGCTTTCAACAAGGACGTTTCTTGCCGCCAAGTCACGGTGCACGTACTGACAGGAGCCCAGATAGTCCATTCCCTAAGAGAGAAGAAAGCCTTTTATGCTAGTTTCTCCACTACTTTAAACACTGTTTTTCTCCAACTTCCCCTTCAAATGCTCCCTTGCTCTCTCCAGGTTTCCCGTGAGGTTCTCTGTTGGCACTTCCCAGAGTCCTTTTCGACACTGCCCCCCTTAAACTCGGGTTTTGGGTTCCTCATCTGTTGAGACTGCTGTTTCTGCTTTGCTTTCTAATTTTCAGCTGATCAGCCACCATCTTCAAACCCCTCTCTCCGCAGCAACTGTGCCTTTGTGTGCTGCTAAAACTGATACTGATATTAGACCTGAAAGTCTGTCTCTATGCCCGGTCCACCATAATCACAAAACCAGTCTCTTGCAGAAAGCACGTTGCTTCACATGGCCTGACTGCACTCGCATCTCTTCCTTGCTTTAGACTTTCACGTTGCTCCCTCCCTGTTGCCAACACACCCTTTCTAAATGCTGTCCTCCCTCCCTCCTAATACTTCAAATTCTGCAGTAGGAACAACTTCTTCCCATAGTAAACTTTTACGCAAGGGAACCTGGTAGTTATTCCCTTGCTGATCTTTGCGCCGGCAGCACCTGAAGCATAGGAGAGGCTGCTTCAGGATTCAGATCCTTGGGGACAAAGCAAGGAGAATGGTTTTGTTCATAAAGCGAGCCTCTCCTCCCCTCCTCTCCTCACTCTATTAAATTAAATATTAAACTAATCAAACAGAAGAGTTGCAGGAAGGCTCTGGTGCCAGGCTCACCTTGCAGATCTGAACTGCGTATCTGAGAAGTTGTTTGAGATTGATTTTGTTCTTGTTCCGGGGGAGATACTCCTTTAGGCTCCCAGAAGGAAGAAATTCCATGATGAGTTTAATCCCACTTCCTCCTAAAAACAGAATGTGTGCTTAATTTGCAGATATGTGACCCTTCTCACGTCATTACCACCAATAACTTTGGTACAAGCCCACAGCACTGTGGGCTCTAACAGCATCCCATGGCTATGGGCTCACTCCCATTACCAGTCACTGGACCAGTCCAGAGGAGAATCTGTTCCAGGCAGGACAGGTAACTGAACTTAGAGTTCTTAATATTGTCTTAATCACTACTGCAAATGCAAAAATATAAGACAATAGGGCCCTTTTCTATTAATGACCTATGCTTCCAATAATCACCTCTTGGTTTATGGGGTTATGGCCCGGCTGCAATGGTCAGCTCGCCCCTGGAACACAGACACCAGCCTGCCCAGCTGCTCGTTTTTTTTACTGGATTTGGTGAGAACATCAACCATGTTGCTCATATCCAGGTCAGCCAAGCATAAAAATGGGCGGGAGGAGGACTTCAGAGGTAAATTGCTGCTTTTTCCCTGAAGAAAGATCTAAACTCATAAGACTGAACTAAGACCGTTTTGCTTTTTAAAATGCTTCATTTTTGAAGGAAAACCCTTCTACTTTTAGTGTCTACTTTTAACATTCTACATGAAGACTTACCATCTTCTGTGCAAATTCCCTTGTATTTGACAATGTTCTCATGATAAAGATTCCTCAAGATTTCTATTTCCTTCTTGAGATCAGCGATGTGATTCCCTCCACTCTCTGGCTTTAGAGATTTAACTGCCACTTGCTCCCCTGTGTTGTCACCTTCTGGGTCGTATCTGCAGAGTTCAACCTTACCGAAGTGGCCCTAATTGTAAAAGAAGAGATTGTGCTATTTAACACAGCACTCACTAACCATAGTGTTGCTGATGCTAAATTTTAGGCATTTATGATTCACACCTTCCTCACGTGATGCAGAGAGGATGCACAGACAGCTGTACATACACACACACAAAGCACGTATCTAGTTCTGTATCTGACATTCTCTTACCTCTCCCAAATCACGGATTCTTTTCAAGAATCGTTTTTCAAAGAGCGTGGGATCAACCTCTGTAACAGGCTTCTTCTCCGAGACAATATCAGGATCTGGGAGTGGGAAAAAAAGTCCCGGGTCAGACAGGTTCCCACAGGGACACCTGGGTCTTGACACTTCAAGGCATCCTTGGCTGCTTCCATTCTGCCGCTGTCAGTGCATTTCTATCCCTACTGTCACAACTTCCCTTATTTAAACCCTGCCTACTTCCTGACAAGGAATTCCCTCCATTTGTATATGCCTGCCTATCACTTGCTGATCTTCCTCACTTTGTGGGTTGCTCACTGGGTCATATTCCAGATTCTGATTCAGTTTCCTCTCAACATACTTCCTACCCTGTAGTAGTTATTCAGCTTCTATGATTATTTATATGAGGTATGGGACATCAGGTTTTGCCCTTAATTGATTTTCTGTTAGTTGTTCGGTAGTAACGTCAACATAAGATGAACCAGGAACCAGAGTTATCTGTTTTAATGCCCTGATTTGGTCAAGAGAGTCCTATGGAAATGGAGCTCAAAGATTGTCTTGAAACTAACTTAAGCTGTTACATAAGATAGGGACCATCAAATGAAATGGCAGCAACACCAACACAACGTAAGCCCCACATTCAGTATGAATTAAATGCTTGCATCCTATTTGCACTCATCTATAGAAAAGGGCTACTTCCGTTGTTGTAAGGACGCAATGCGCTCCTGCCAATACAACCGTACGCATGCAAGAAGGCTGCTCTAAGGTGTCCAACACAGCCAAAGAAACAGCCTTCCTTATCCCTCCCTCCAGCTGCGAAGCGAAAGCAGGCCTTACTTTGTTCCTCCAGTTTGTTGATGTCTCTCATGATTGCTCTGAAGAAGGGTCTCTGATGGGGGTCATAGTTCATGCACTGTTTCATCAGGTCAGCCAGTTCCTTGCATGATGGTGTTGCCAACACAAAATGCCCCTCGTAGAACCTCTCCTTCTGCAAGGTGCAAATGGAAACTCCTGCGTGAATTTTAGCTTTTAACTTAATAAACCCATGTTCTACATGGATTGATTGACAGATTATGATCTACAGGATCCTAACATGACCCTTAGATCCTTAACTCATTGTGAGCTTTTACTTGACTTTGCCAAGGAAATCCTCCTTTTCATCTTTAACTCTAAACCATCTCCTACTAGTAGAGAATTATTATTGTGCTGAATTTGGTGTAGGTTGCAGCAATCACTTAAAACACATGAAGTTTCTAAAATGGGCTGAAGAGTTCACCTTTCAGAAGTTATTTTTCTGCCGTGTTTGCCATGGTATTTATGCACCAGGACAAGCAGCCGAGTGGAAATGCTTGCCAAGGAAACAGCACAATACTGGCTGGCCTTCACAACTTCTGAGAAGGTACCAGCTTCAGGGCAGATGGGATGAGGGCAGTCTTGTGCATTTTCTAAGCTTAGCAGAACTACCCCAAGAGATCTGCCACAAGCAGGAAGCAGACCGTAGCCAGGACAGCAAGTTTCTTTCAGCTGCCTCCTGTTAAAACAACTTGGGGGGTGACTCAAGTACTCAGTCGTTTCTTTCATATGAGCAGCAGCTGCCTTACCCCATCGCCTTACCAGCGCAGCAAAACTTCAGGAGGGAAAAAGCACATTTGGATTGGAATATATACTGAGGGACTCCAGCAGCGATGAATAGACATTGCCAGCAGTAAGGCAGAACAAGACTTATTTACATTTTTTTCTAGATTTCAGAGCCAACAATAATTGGGTGACACAAGAGACCAGTTCTGAACCAATGTCCAAAAGAAACAAGCAAGAACAAGCAAGAACTGATCATAGGGGTTAGAAATGGACAGGTGTGAGAGCATCAGAAGTTCTGTTTAATTGCTACTATGCTGAGTTTTGAAAATCCCCACAAGGTCAGGTTGAAGCAATAATCAGCAATATTTGTAGGAAGGACAAGACTTCCCACTGCAACCCGTGGCAATTTAGATGGATCAGCCCCTTATCAAGTCCAGCTGAGCTGGATTTCTCATGTAAGTTGAAAGCAACTCAAATTGGGTATGGAAACCAAAGCGCCAAAGAGGGTGTATCTGAGATGTCAAGGTAAACTTCATGTAACATAGTTTTACCTCTGCTAACGTCTTGTCTTTCAGTGGTATTTCTCCATTATAGCAGATTTCCCACAGTGTTGTACCGAAACTCCACTTATCAGCTGCAATGCTTAAATTTTTGCAGTCTTCAACACATTCAGGTGCAATCCAGGGGATTCGCTCAACGCATTCTTAGATAAAACACAGAATCAAAGCATTTTGGAGTTAATATCAAAGGACTAAAAAACCAGCCTTCTAACTGAATTATTCTAATCTAACAGCTGCTTAACTAAAATAAACTAAAGCTGCAGTATTTGTCCAGTTTCAGGGAAATCTTGATTCTCAAATCCCTGTTCTCAAAAGGATGTTTCTGTGGCTTTTACAAGCTCGTGCCTTGAGCCATCAGAAATTCTGATTCCTTCTATACTACCTCACTAGACTTAACGTGACTTTTTAAGAGAAATGAATGCAACAAGCATCCACTGTCAGCAAGTGTCCTTCACTTCCCTGTAGTTTTCAGATTCATGGAAGCTGATTTACTTCTATTCTAGAGCCAGTTCTAGCTGGTTTATACCAGCTGTTTTCTTCCTTTACCCCTCCCCACCACACTCGAGAGAAATCTGACCCCTGTACCATACCTTGTCTGGTCAGCACAGTTATTGGTATTCCTGGGTCGCTCAGCTTTATGAAAGGACCATATTCAGTGTCAATTCCTTCTCTTGCCAGTAGGATGTTTTTAGTACACACATTTCCATGTACCAAATCCTTATCCTCCTGCAGTAAGGGAGGAAAAGAATATAGTGAGTCCAGTGAGCTAGAAATGCTCTGCAAGTGCTTTAACATGCCTATAGCGTAGGGGATCACTGTAAAATAGTCCAGGCTGAAATAAAAAAATACAGCTTGGAAGAAATTATCCTAGAGAAAAACAGGGAAAGCAGGAGCAGGGAAACATACTGTGCACACTTAAGCATTTGTATTTGTAGAGCTGATGCATTTTGGAAAAAAAGACCAACATTGTATTCGTTTTTCACAAGGAGCAAAATTGCTCACTGCACAGTCCCACTACCTGAGAAAGGAAATTCATTAGCTACTAACGCACAATAACCTCTGCAGTGTTAGACTGCAGCAGCAACAGGCAACGCTTTTGTCAAGATGCATTCTTACCAAGTAGCTTAGTGCACTTGCAAGTTGCTTGGCAACTTTGAATTTCCACGGAGTTGTCAGAACTTCACTCTTCCGATGCATGAAGAGATCCAGAGGCCCAAATTCCACAAACTCTTCAACCATGATATCTACAAAGTCAGGTGCATAAAGTCAGTATTGCAATAACCAGTGCCTGGAGCAATCCAATAAGCCTGTTACCATCTTTCCCCCCACCACCAGGCAAGCTGGTTACAATATGCCTTTATATCACCTTCCTCAAAGTTTATTTCAGTGCTCAGAGTCCAAGTTAAAAGGCTGAGAAGAGTGGCTTTATGTGGTATATGAACACTAAACCTGGAAAAAAGCGTTTCAAAGACCACAGGGCAGACCCTTCCCAGGGAAATAACTTATTCCTGAAGGCTGGTTTGTATTAACGCTACCACCATCGCTCTGTCGTTCCAACCTCAAGGAATCACCCTCTTAGGCACTTACTCAAGAACAGCATTGGAAGAGGAAACTTGCTAGTGAAGGACTTTGCAGCTGCCTTGCTCTTCCAATTCCGCTTCTGTCTGCACTGAAGAATCAAGAGGCAGCAGCTGCTAACCCCATCTACCCCCATGCTAGCACTGAACCGAATGGCTACCCTGTCCCTACCGAGCCTGCTGCTTAAGCGTGCTGCTTAGGGAGATGTTCACTGAACTCACTTTCTAAATCACGGACGCAGACTCCATGGAGGAGGACAATGTGCTTGTGAGACACCTGCCTCATCATGCTTGCCGTTTCAAAGAATGCCTGTTAGAAAGCGAAAGAGGTTAGCCATTAAACTGCTAGTCCTTGTGGCAGTCATCCAAGTGTTTAACAAATACAGAGCATCAAGTAACAAACACATTTGCAAAAGATTATTGTGTTTTCCAGTAATATAAGGGTCAACAGTCGTAGGCATGTGCCATCCCACTGTAGTAATGGGGCAGGGGAGTGCTGTCAGAGATGGGCTGTTGTTCACTAGGTCATGTAAGCAACCAGTGCTCTTCCCTGCACTCTCACAGACACACATATACAATGTCTTAGCACCCCCTGTGTGACGCTTTAGCCTCTCTTATTAGACGATTAAGCAAAATGCAGATCAAGCAACTTGCCTATGGCCATGTCGATAACAGAACTGGTGACAGACTCATAGCCCAACGCACCAGGCGGAAGTAATTTCTGGCAGACAGCAGTACCCTCGCTGAACTCCATGGCTCTCAGCTGACACAGTTGCGAGACCATGGGTATGGGTATGATGGTGCATTCCATACCACTGAAAGGTCTGGGTCCCTTTTCCTTGCACTACAGTCTGCATGCGTGCAGGCTGGAAGCGAGCACTGGCATGCTCCAACCAGACCCGATGCTGCTGCCTGGCTGATGAGATCAGCTTACTGAGTACCTCAAAAGTGATGGTTAGTGATGGATTTGAGCATTTCCCATTCCAGCATTTTCCCAGTCCCCTCCTATACACACAACCCTTTGTTTTAAAGGCTTTTCCATAATTAACCATGTCCAATATTGTGAGACTCTGTTTGTACAGCAGACAAAAAGGAAAAAACTTGCCAAAGAAATGTCTCTGTGGCTGGGGTCCAAGACTTTGAGGAGGACTTTAATCTCTTTTTCATTTTGATATCCTTCATTCTCATCATCTTTGTAGTTGAGAATGCCTGAGTAAATCTGTGTTCTCGTCCCTCTTCCGAGATGTTCATCCTAAGACATAACACACCATATATTTTTCAAACCAGGACATGAAGCAAACAAGTGTAGATCTACACAAATACTTGAATCTGCACCCTATTCTGCCTCTCCAAGTAGCAAGTGGACTTAGCCCTCCACTTCATCTAGCTACATATCGACTTAAAATTATTACAGTGAGAAACCAACAACAGGTGATATTCTTTCCTTTAGTTGCTCTGAGCACACTCACCACTATAAACTCACTTGATATAAAAGGGCTGTTACATCTCCATTAACATCAAACAGGTTTGGTGTGATTTAACATTATTAAAGACCAAATGAATAAATAACTACTGTACTATTATTACAACAAGCTGCTATTGAGTGAATGTTTAATGTGTTTCCAAAAGTTAGAGGAAGTAGTATTTCAATGGAACACTTTGTTTGGGAAAGCAATTTCCTCCTAAATAACAGAGGATCCTGCCTTGGGATATCTTTTCAGGAAGTCTGTATGCTGACAGTAAACGTAACAATCAAAAAACAATTAACATAATCTATATCTGTCCACCCTAATCAGTGATGCAATTTAAAAATACAAAAACAGACAAACAAACAAAACCACAAACAAACAAACAAAAACCCTCAACAAAAACACAAAATCTTTTTATTTAATGGAAGAAGCTAACTGCATGATTTAAGAGCTCAGGTCTGAAATGTGATTTATGCATTCAAGCCACTGTGTGTTTTTTGAAGTTTATTCAGGTCACCTAATAATGCACCTGTTTGCATCACTAACTGCAAACAACTGTCACAAAATTCAGCAAAATATGTGCCATATCAGTTTGGAACACAAAATTTTGAATGCTAAGATTCTTCAGAGCTAGCTTTTTAATATTTCACCCCTTTTTTTACTGTAGGGTGTTATCTTAAACCTCAAGTTGCCTGTTTCTTTGGTATGTCAGGCTTTAAAAGATACGGCCACATTTAGCAACAAACCAGCTAGGAAAAGCAGCTCTTAAGACTTCAATGATTTTTTAAGAATGACCTTAGAAGTATCTCTTTCCACAGACACTAGAAAATAGCTCAAATATCAATTTGGTTTCTAGTGAAAGGCATTGCTTCCAAGCTTCTCTTCTTTTTCCTCACAAAGACATACAAACATTTATATTCTGCAATAAGAGGCTTTAACACAAATAAAGATTCAAATGATGTTTTCCTGAGGAGAAATGGGAGTAGAACCACCAGCCAAAATGGGCTGTGATTTTATATTGCTTAATGTACTTAACTATGTTAAGTATGTTATGGGCTGTCACACTTCGTAAGAATGAAACACAGTTTGGCAGCTACCTACCTGCATGATTTCTTCCTTGAGGATTCGATGGAAACTCAGCTGCCCTAGGTGATAAACAGGCTGCCATTCCTGAGCCTTCTTGGTTGCAACTAGCAAGTTGGAGACTTCTGGAAGGCAGGGAGAGAAAATATGCTTTAAGACTTTTCAAAGATAACTGCATTCACCCTTCCCAGTCAATAACATTATTGTATATACTCACTGCAAGGTAAATCCCCAAATGAAAGAGGAGGGAGAAAAGAAGAAACTGTGGTGTAACTTCTGCTCAAGTAATTTCTATTCTGTCACTCAGATAATTCACTACAGGAGAGCTGCATATTTTATATTAAATAGACAATCTTAATATCAACCATATTGAGGCTGATATTAAGAAACTGATAGTGTTTACTGCACAGAGAAATACCTGGGACTGAAAGAGGCAATACCTCTGCTGTATATCAAGTAAAATAACACACGCCAACAGGTACATCCTGCCAACAGGTACATCTCCTTTCCAACATGGAGATAGGTAAGGGGTAGCTGGAGTCTCATTTCCTCTCTTGCCCTCCTTGAAAATGTCTTGTTCTCTGGGAAACACTAACAGTCTGTTTCCAGAGCACTAGAATTAAATCAGGGAATGGGAAACAGAAGGAAAAGACGCAGAAGCCCGGTGCTTCCTCCCACCTGCTTCTGGTCAGGGAGAGGCATGTTTAGATACAAAAGTCTTGCACATGAATTTTGTCTTCCTGTGTTTGACAGCAGGCATTATTTATTACGATGTGATGGTTTTGTATGTCTGTGTGCATGTGGCCTTCCCATTACTGGAAGCAGAACACATGCGTTGGGACTAAACCATGATGTAGCACTCTGAAAACAATCAGTAGTGAACCACACACTGGAAAAACTGCTTTATTTCTGCATCCTCTAAGCTTCCTTGTGAATAACCAATTAAATAGATTCAAAAAGAAGAAAAAAGGAAGAAGCAAAGAAAAAAACATGGAAGAGGCAGAACAGGGAAGAGCATCAATAATGCACTGGATCCCACTGTAACCAATGCCAATGAAAAGCTGAAGTGAGCAGTCAGCTCCTTGACCCGTTTTATTTCATTCCAAATACAGCTGTCAAAATATAATAAAAATGTCAAAATGTTTAATCTCTCCATGCTCCAGATAATGACCAATGTTCTTCAAAGTGCTGATAACCTCATTGTCTATCTACAGAGTACTCTCCTCTAAAACCATCAGTACAAGCAGGTAATTAAAGTAGCTCAGTTATTCCCCTTGTTCTAACAGGAAACCACTATCTGATCAACACAATCACACCACTGTGCTTCCTCTTTCATACAAAATTCAGCTGCAACACACTTGTAGTTTATAGCAAAAAATTCTACTAAGTGTTGGCGTTAACAGTTTAACAAATGCACGATTGTCCCAGCCCTCTAAAGTCATCCAGATCCATCAGAGATGAATCTACTGACTGCAAGGCTGTTCTGCTTGCTAACAGTTGTGGACCAAACCTTCCCTGCTGCGTCATGAAGTAATAGAGTAAACAACAGCTCATAATGAGAGCAAACATGCTTCAAACCAGAGGTTGCCACACAAACACTGCAGGTTGCAGTGATGCATGGCAGCACTGCCTGGCAGACGTGACTCATGGAGCAAAGGAAGAACCTTGTATAGGCCCCCATTTCGCCGCAGCATTGCAGCCCATGACTCTGAGTCAGCTGTGACATTTTCTTTTTAAACTAATCTAGAGTTCCACCTCTGCCATCGATACTGCAGGGCCAGCTGTTTAGGTGCAAAAAGGGAAACCAGAACTTTTCTCACTGTCATTTGAAAAGTTCCCACAAACAAAGCTCATGAGAAGCACCAGCCCCTGACCATCCCTGTGCTGAGCTTGTAACGTTAAAAGGAAACCCTATAAAACCTTGTTCACAGCGCTTGCTTTTGCTTTTTGACATGACTCCTCCTCCACGGAGAAGAAACAAACTATATATAAATTTAAAAATGACAAAAGACCTTCACACAAGAATACAGAATAAACCAAAGACACTAAGAATGCTTCCTACTTCTGGAGTTCGTTTTCCTTCAACAACAAAGTTTGTTGCTTCTCTTAAAGGACAGACTACCTCTTGGTTTTGGTTGGCAGCACCTCTTCAGTGTAAAGCTTATGTTGTCTGTTCGAAGTATTTGTCCTTTCAGGTGATCCATCAGCTCTTTTAAGGATGAGAAAGACTTGTTTGAACCGTGTAGGGAGTACCCGCCTTTCTTCACCTCAATCTGGAAGTTCTTGTACTGGATTGAATTATTTATCATCTGCTATTGGGGGGGGGGGGGAGGGAAAGAAAGCAAAATATCAGTCATTAAAAGGAAAGAATGTTTGTAAAGCGATAAAAGCTCCCCCAACACCTTTGAAATTACATGTAGGACCAGTTAATCACTTGCTCCTAAGCTAGGGTTCTCTAATCAAACTCCAATAAAGTAGAAAAAGGCCCCAAAATTCCTATAACCTTCAGTCCCAGGAAGGCTCATAACAACACAGTGGAAGAAGAGTGACATAAAGATGCAGTCATCTAACAAGTCCAATTATGGCTTCTGAGTTTTGCAGAGCCTGAAAGTATGCAGAAGCCCTGACTCTTCAGAAGGAATTTTCTCTTCACTTGGTCAAGAACTGCAGAATCTGGACCATGGTTTCAAAAACTCAACTTAAAAATAGCAAAACTGCCTTTTACAACCCAGATTGTTCAACAAGTGAAACAAAAATTCAGGCTATTGTTCAAACCTGCCAGTTTCATTCAGAGATACTGGGGAAGAATGACTGAACTTTTGTACTTATCTATCTCATGCCCGGGCCCTTTCAAGTTCTACCCTCTACTCCTGCCTCCTCACCTCTACTGTACTGCAGCTTTGTGTCACCTGTCTTTCCTCTCTAAGCCTTGCAATAAGGATGAATGATTTCCAAGACAAAATTCATTTCTTCTTTCAATGCCTCAGATGCCCACTCTATTAAGGACAGTGTTGATCATAGTTTTTTTTTTTTGCAAATGTCTACAGAAGATGAACCAAATATCAATGCTAAGAGATTACTATTATTTCCAAGATGGTTTTTTATCTATTTGTTGTTTCTTGTTTCAAATGTTCCTTCTTGACCTCATCAATTCTATGAACATTTTTTTCCTAAGAGAAGGAAAACAGTTTATATACTTTTACGCTGTTACTATTCTTGTGTGAATACTTTTAAGTATCTGCCCAAAACTAGCAAGTCAGCTGCAGACTTCCATCTGAGGTCTGTAAAATACAAACTTCTGTGCAGCTGCTCCATTCTTCTTTTCTACTTCTAACTGGTTCTCTCACCTATCTCACCTCATGAGCTTTTACTTATCACTCATCTTTCACAACATATGTTCCACCAGCTAACTGCATATGTCCCCTTCTGTGGTGCTCTGCTCATAAAGGCAATCGTCCTCATGCACTATTCTTTTACTTTCATTGTCAGTTAAAATAGATTCATTTAATTAAATTCATGTTCAAGAAGCATTAGGTAAGTTGCAGTGACAAATTCTGTATGTCATTCTCACACCATATGAGTTTTAAAAGCTTAATTTCAATCATGTCTATGCACAGTCTTACTGCTATGAATGGAAGTGTTCTGGATGTAATAAATCATATTTGCAGAGGTGGTGTATCTGTAGAGATAGCACAGGTGTCCAGGAAAAACAAAGCTATGAGTACAAGTATCTACAAGTATCTGCTGCATCAGCTATCAAAGATAAGAGTGTCTTCCCTAAAGAACATAAATGTATCAACATGGATTACAAGGAGCTGCTAGTCTTTAGGTCATTATCAGATTACTGCTGGGAATGCCACACCTGATGTACCTCTGAGCCTTCAAAACAAGTCACTGTCATGAGAATGTGGCTAAAGTTCGTGCAGCTCCATCTCAACACATACATTCCTGCTTCGTTCCCTTCCTGACGCAGTTTGTTGATGGCGTATTCCGTGCTGAAAGAGTCAATGTATAAATGAGGAAAACCAACAAATGAGCAGTTGCATCCAGAATCTATTATTAGTAAATGCACAGGAGAGTAATCCTATATTTGGAACAAAAATGTCTAACAGCAACTTAGAAGTATTTATATTATTAAAACCTAATTTAATTGTGTGCATTACACACACTCTCATCTAGCTGCAAAAGAGCCAGGCAATAAAGTTTTATTAAGTTCTTAGCATGCTCAACGGGGAAATTCTGCATCCAACACAGTGCACACATATAGACTCAGTTTTCTATATATTGCATCTTCAAACATAAAGGGAAAAGCCAAAAAGGTGGGCAGAAAGGAAAATAATTGCTTTCGCTAATTTAAAAAACAAAGGCTTTGTGCCTCCATCCAAGAACTCCCAGGATCAGTGCAGATACAGTTCAACTTTGTTTACCTAAAATATTCCCATCTGTTCAGCTGGCAATAATCTTTATAGCTATTAGTGAAGTAAGCCTCAAAACACTCTTATGATGAGGAAACACTGGATTTATAGTTGATAAATAAGTTGATGTGGAGAGAAACGGTGATTATTTATTCATATAATCATTAGAAAAAGTCAGTTCTACAATCTTCTGTTAACTGACAACCTTCCAAATGTCAGATTTCTTCAATGGTTTCAATATGCAGCAGTAGTAGAGGACTAATTATTCAAGTGGAAAAATTAAAATCAAATGTTTTACTAACCAAATGGGTCCATGGCATCCATTTTTTATGTTGTGCTCAATAAGTGGAGGAGCCACATCTGTGCAGAGGTAATGGTGGGCATCTGCTGTAAGTCTGAAGTACCCATCTATCAATGATGCAAATGACAGGGCCTCGTCATGTGAGGACAGTTTTAATTCCTACACCAAAAAGATATTTTAGTAAAGAATTCTTACAATTCTTTTAAAACATTTCAGGAGCATTTTAATACCAGCAATTTTTGCATAGAGCAGCTAAAAAATTGTCCAGAAACCTACCACAGAAAACCATACACATTTAGGGAGCCAACACTGACCATTCTCTATCCTCCCTACTCATCACTGGCTAGAAACTACCATTCTCCAGCGTGATTTATATTCTGCTGTAATCCTACATCAGATCTGTAAGGCAAGCTCTTGTGCCAGCCTTCGTGAAATGCCAGGAATGGGGCAGTCATGTTGGATTTGACGCCAAGGGCACTCTGGCAGCTCCTTTCCAAATTGTAACAGCTGGCAGCCCACAGGAAGAAGAACTGGGTAGCTATACACTAACTCCCCTCCCTCCTGGGTCCTTTCTGCATTTGCCTCCACTCCCTCTGCCATCCTTGCTGAGTTCCTATTTCCTGATGCTGCTTTTGGCTATCCAGTCTGTACAGAGGAAGGCCATGGGCTGAGAAGCATATCACGGAGGCCACCAGGCACAGTAACAAGTGTAGAGAAACAACTGTGCTCAGCAACTTGCTGCTCTTAGAAGAGCAAATTTGCATTTGTACAGTGTTGGGGGTAGCATACTTAAGTGTTATTTAAGAGTCCCATTAGAAAATGTTCCTCAAGGAGGTTGTCACCTGTAGCCCGACAACAGTGTTGTCAGCTATAGCTTCCCATGGTTCTTACCATTCTTTTGTTATCCTGCTTGTTAATGCTAACTGTAGACTCCTTGATGACAATGTGGGTGATTTCAGGAAAATAGGAAAAATTGTTCCACGAGTCTCGAATTTTGTGCTTTTCTTCATCCTTTTTGGTTTTGCCATCAGATTTTTTCTTCTTCTCTTTCTCTGCCTGTACAGACTGTAAATATATTTTGGATAAAAGTATGCTAATAAAATTTTTTTTTAGCACAGTATTTTTACTCTAAAACAAAACTCATGACAAATTAATTGTCCACAGCTATTTAATTCTTGAATGCTTTTTGCACAAAATTATCAATTCATTTACACGTACGATGTATCTGCATTGCAAGGATATAGTTCTATCAAGAATTGCCCATGAGACAGTTTTCATGGGGATGAAAGCAAGCAGTCATTAGCTAGGCAACTTATCTCTCTTGGTATGTTAGCAATAGTTTCAGTAGCAGTACAGGGCTGAAAAGGTTCTACTGAAATTTCTAAATTATGTACTTGAAAAAGACTCTCAGAGCTCTACCCAAAAGGCAAGAGCCGCATTCTCCCCACACTGCATGCCTGAACTGCTGACAACAGATTAAATTCTGCATGCAGAACACAATGAAGCTAAGCATCTTACAGGTCAGAAGTTATTGAAAATTATTAGTAGCTACTTTTTTTAAAAAGATAAGTGTTCAGGCTGAGCAAAGCTTCCTGCTAGTCACAGCAAGGTTCTCACCGAGATGACAGTCTTTGGTTTAGGCATTTAAATAAATATAATCTATAAATCAGCAGAAACAAGAGTCTTACAAGAAACAGGCTGCACTTCTTGCAAGCTCTTCTGTTCAAATATCAGTTCTTCCTCCCCCCGCCCCCCCATTAATATAATAATTTAAAAGAAATTCTATATCAGAGGTAGTTACATTACAACTAAACGGAGTGAAGTACAATACTTGCTATGCCACAAAAGATAACTATCGGTAGGTTTCTCATCACTGTGGGGATCTGAGGCATGCAAAAAGAGGTCCATTTGTTCAAGTATTGCATATGGAGAAAAACTGTAGAATATACCATATTCCCCTCAAACCTAGAGCACATTTAATATTTATGTACACAAAGTACACAAGAGGTTAAGCAAAGTGACCTCAATTAGCAGCACTGAAACAAGGAACAACATATAAAATATCTCTGACATGAAAAAGCTTGGCTTTAATGTCACTATATTTTATTCATGAAAAGTCTGTGAGTATGAGCGAACACGGCACTCGGGATGCCATATACAGAAAAGCATTAACGGACTTTGATATCAAGGCAGAGCACCAAACCTTAAGGACCTCCACAGATATTAATCTTTCATGACTTGTGACTGGTCTGGCAGGCGTAGTACAGTCTTTAATTTTCCCAATGAACTTTCCTGGTGAACAAGTTGCCCACAGAGCTTGTGCACAGTCCACCCTTGGAAGATTTCAAGACCAGAATGGATAAAACCCTGAGCAACGTGGCCTGATCTCATAGCTAACCCTGAACAGGGGTTGGACTACAGACCTCCTGATGTCCCTTCCAACCTGCACAATCCTATAATCCTATGAAAGAAGCCCCTTCAATAAAAAGCTGATCTGTAGTGTCTGAAGATCATGACCATTTTTTAACAGTTGTTACTCCCCCAAAAGCAATCCTCTAATTGCCATTTATCAAGGGATACTTACATTTGGCTTGAGCCTCCACTGAATTCCATTGTTTCCTGTTACAATGACTTCATATAGTGGGAGAATCTCATTGTCTCCATAATGAAATCTATTTATTTCATTCTCAGATGAAATCAGCAAAAATGAAGTCTCAAAAATTTCTGCTCCATAATGTTTGGTCAAGGTCTCCATTGTTGACAAGTATTTAACTTTCAGATCACGTGGAGACACACTACTGTCACAAATGGTTTTGTTGTTAAACTCTTTAAGGAAATGCTTGAAAACATTATTTATCCGAATCCTGGTTAAGAAGTTCCTCTGTCTGATAGTCTTGTTCAAAGTTTCAGGGATATAATGCTTGTAACTAGAAGGAAAAACAATGCTATAAGTTAATATGTTGTCTCCTAAACTTTTAACTCTCTAAAATATGCAGCTGCCATACTTTGAAAGTTACAGAGAACAAGATGCAGGAAAGCACTGTGCAGCTGGCACTGTAGCAGCATTAATAGCCAAAAGGAATTCAAATACTAGTCTGGAGAAGAGGCGGCTGAGGGGAGACCTTATTGCTCTCTACAACTACCTGAAAGGAGGTTGTACTGAGGTGGGTGTTGGTCTCTCCTCCCAAGTCGCTAGCGATAGGACAGGAGGAAATGGCTTCAAGCTGCATCAGGGGAAGTTTAGATCGGATATTAGGAAGAATTTCTTTACTGAAAGAGTGGTCAGGCATTGGCACAGGCTGCCCAGAGAGGTGGTGGAGTCACCATCCCTGGAGGTATTTAAAAGATGTGTAGACGCGGCAATTCAGGACATGGTATAGGAGACATGGTAGTGTAGGGTTGACAGTTGGACTTGATGATCTTAGAGGTCTTTTACAACCTTAATGATTCTATGACTCTATAATTTATTCTAACAGTTTTCTCATTAAGTTGCCACTTAACAACAGTGCCATTTCTGAACCTACTAACCCAGAACCCTGAATTTACAGCAAGTCAGTCGGTACCCAATACATCAGTATGCTGGGTGCACTAGCTGCATAGATTTTAAATACTCTCCAGGTAGGAAAAATTCAGGTTTTCTAATACATGCCCCTACTGACAAGATTAGGAAGACCCACTTAGCAATAGTAGAGTTGGAGCTTGTAACTCCTGTACAGTCAGATACTGGAAGGTAAAAATCCTTAAAATCCCTTCTGAAGCGAAGTGCAGCAGACCCAACAGTGACGAAGTTGTCCCAACTTACCTGATATCTTTGGGAAGCTCTGGAAGCTTCACATTTCTGTTGATGGCATAGTGAGAGATTGCAAGGACAGCCATCCCCAGACATTCATTTTCAATTTCATGAACCTCTTGATCATTTTTAGGATCACGGATTGGTGCCAGGCCTTTCACTAAGTCGTACTGGCCCTTAATAGGAAGCAAAAAAAGAAAGCTACCAGATTTGGTATTTGTTATAGTCTATCTATGAGCAACCAATATGTCACCAGATCACAGGCTCTCCTTGAGCAAGAAGAGTCACCCAAAACTTAAAGCCAGGACAGGAAGGGGTAAGACAAGAAGGGAAGAGCTGTGCAATAGCTGCTTCATGTCTTAGACCAGTGAAAAAGAAACACAGGCAAGCACTAGTCACGCCACAAACCCTGCCTATTTGAGGAGAAACACCAACATTTGTGCCTGCCAGAAGTCTTTTATGACAATTTGTGGAACAGGTGAAATCACCACGTGGATTGTCACAGCACATCCACCCCACATACAGTCCACAGCAGTGTAGCTTGCATCAAGAATGTGTGTAGACTCCCAGGTAGAACACCTGCACTACTCAGACACTTCCAAAACCCATCTCCTTCTTTTATATATTAGCCCACCAAAAATTTACTTTGTTTCTAATTAACTAAAGAAAGCACCACCCTATCCCCTTCTAGCACCATTGTGATACACAATAAATACTTTGTCTCTCTGCTTTATCTCTGCCTTTCATCACTTGGGGTCTCTATAAACCCCCACACATTCCATCTCTAAGCCACATCTCAAAGCCAAGACTGCAACCTCTGTGGCCACCACCTTGCTCTGGGACAGTCTGAAAAATATTTGGTTACCAAAGAGCACAGACATTTCTGCTGCCTTATACTAGTACTATTGTTTTTCTCTTTGGCTTTTTTCTTAAATGTTATTACCCAAAAATAAAATTCTGCTTAGTGCAATATTGTCTTACAATACTCATTAGGGTCCCTACTCATTCTGCAACTTAAAAGGTGTTTTCATTCTTTTTGCTGGCCCTCAAAAAAAAACCAGGACAAAACCAGTTTTGCATCATGTTTTCAAACAGTGATTTGGTGAAGTTGCATACAGGTACCCAGGAATGTTCATACAAAACAAGGTGTAAGTTAGGTTGATGACACAGAAACAAATATTTACTACTTTTATTACTTTAGAATGCAAGTGGCACCATTAAAGTGCACACGTAGCTGTGGCTAACTTGGTAATTTTTATTATTGCAGTTGTCAGCAAAACAACAAGTATTCACTGGAGCAGCTTCATGCTGCCTCTTTTTCTGAAGGACACAACCATATTTCAAAATCTGAGTATTCTGCAGTAATTATACTCAGAATTAACAGTAAATATGCTTTCCTCCAGTGCATTTAATTTGCTAATTTCACAAGCCTTCATCAACTTCAAACTCCTAATTTCTTTGGTGAAACCAGTTTCTTGTTTGCAAAATCATTTGTACGCATAAAAGCTTTTTCACACGAGAGCTTTCTGAAATAAGGACCCTGCCTACCTGCCATGTCCAGCATGGTGCATGTACTGCCAACAAGTGGGAGCACAACAGAAGGAAAGAAAAACCACATGTAAACGAGCTATGTGCTAGCGGTGTTATCAATGTTTTAACACCACACAGTAAAAAACACTCATTAAAAGGACACCATATTGTCAATTTTAACACTGCTAGCATTCATCTATAGGAGTATGGAATTCAAAGTCATTATGTGCAAATGCTTAGCAAAAGAAAAGGTAATAGCATTTATATCCAAAAATATTTAATATTAAAAGAAAGTATGCTATAAAAATATAGTCCTTTTTGGACTGCGAGATAGTTTCTTTACACATCCTGCATATGGGTAGGTTTTTCTTCATGTAGTAAATTCTCTCCACCATGCAGAAATATGAAGAAAACACTTATCAACACTAACAGGTAAGGTTACATGTACTTTAAAAGTTCGAAAATAGGTCTTGAAAGCAGGTTCTACTGGATCAAATAGCTTCTGCGCGACTACAACGACAGAGACGCAAGCAACCTCCTACCTGCGCAAAGATGTATTCTAATGAGCTTGCATCAAGTATAGGGGTTCCTTCTGGTGCTGGCTTCTTCTCATAAGAGTTCTTTGCCTTCCTTGGTGAATGCCTCCACACTGAGGGTTCATTTTCACTAGTTCCATGCCAGTTTGTAAAGTAGTATCTTGCAAGAAGAGAGGAATAAACTTTCAAAACTTTTTGGGAAATTTTCCATTTACATTAGATACATAATTTAAACTTTTAAAAGAAAACCAGTTGCAAGACAAAAATCCATAAATCTTCTGCCCCGAGGCTGCAACTTAAAGTGGTCCACTGCTGAAGCCGCATGCCTAACCTGAGGAACTGGGGAAAACTGGTGTACTCAACAGTATCTCACTCTTAACTCACAACAGCATGCCTGATTGCTTGTCATATTCATAAGGAGTCCACCAAAGAAAAAGCCGCCACTCAGCTGACAATTACGTTTCCATCACCTCTGACATTGCTTAAACAGTGTAAGAGAGTGTAATGCTTCTACTGTGCCATAGTTAGCATTGGCATTCTAAGATAAAATGGCTCATCTAAAGGGCTAACAAGACTTCACACCTCCTCCTCTATAGGCACTGAAGCAATGAACACAGGAGAACTGATGTGAATACCTCCCCCATGGCAGGAGCGGGAAGCAGTGCTATGCCTTGCTCCCTAGAATTTCTGCTTCCTTTTGGTTTTCAATGGAGCTGGTGAAAAAGACACTAATTCAAATCATCCAGTTTTAAAGGGACACAGTTAATGTTCTGTGCATATTGCAAGCAAACAAGTTTTTTCTCATATCTGTACACAAGGCTATTTAATTGAAAACCTGCTAAAGGCGTTGGGATCTGCTGAAAATAAATGAAATTTTGGAGTTCAAGCCTCTGTTAGCACCTTTTAGAAATCTCTGCCTCAATTATTCCAGAAATGTGTGTTTATTTGGGTTCTAGTAACATTTTTAATCAAGTGAAGTTTTGTTAAATCTGGTTTGAATCAATGTACCTTTTGCAAAGGTTCATGCCTTGCATGTGATCATGAACTACTTAAAATTAAAAGGTTACAGCAGAGCAGATTTACCCCAGAGCTAAGTAGGAAGGATTTCTATAAGAATATGTCAGTCTAACTCCAGAGGAGCATTCAGCATTAGCAAGTGCAAACAATCCAGAATTACTGCATTTTGTGTGTGTGTGTGTATTTATATTACTGCATTAACACAAGGCAGGTGTGAAATTGGACATTTCTGATGGACAGTGAGCACTGTGTCACATAATTCGTTTCACGTTACCATGACGTATCAACAGCTAAGCTTTTAATGTCTACCTAAAAATGTGATCTGCAAAATCATAAACACTTTTTGTAACCAAAATGACATCAAACAGCTTTACACAAGAGAAAGACAAATGAATGTGAACGGTAATAGACACTGCACGTAAAAGAAGTAGTAAAGAAAAAGTGAGTGGAGAAAACCTAAGGTTGTAGGTAGAAAATGCTGAGGCATGTCATGGGTATATCCAACTCCTGAATTGGAAATAGACATTTTCTGTACTGAAAGAAAAAGCTGAATAGATAAACTGCCTTATAATCTACAAACACATTTTGAGATTAAAAATAACAAATCTGTTCAAATAACAAATCACTATGCTGCCGAAGCAGTTTCATTTCAAATATAACACAATAAAAATTGCAAGAGATACGGCCTGGAAGACAAGAACCAGACAGCAGGCAGGCAGTAAGTCAACTGGCAAATGTTTACGAACATTGTCATGCAGGACAATCCACATGCAAACATGCGTGTTTTAAACTATGTGACTATATCTTTGTGATTTGTCTCTGACCAGAATGGGATTTCAGGGATTAAGCCCCAGTACTGAAGTGACTGAGGTTGGTGTGTATCAGCTTCAGTGCAGAGTCAGGATCTTAAAGAGTGAAACAAAATTACTAACTTCAGTTCAGTACCATGTCTTTTAACCACGTTATCTGCACAGTAAGTTGACCATTCAAATGAAGAATTATGTATCAAATTACTCTTTAAGAGGTCAGATTTTCTCTACTCTATTCCTGTCCATCCCTTCTTTTTGGTAAGTCTTTTCAAGTCCCCAAAACATTTATCTTTAGCATGAGTAGGAACACCAACACACAACTGTGCCAAAAACTCCTGACAAGTACTGTGAGATACCGCAGAACTCCTTTGGATGAAGCATAAAAAGCAAAGGAAAGCAAATCCTTCTGCCTCCAGGAAATTACTTTGTTTCCGCACGCTCCTTTATAAGTTGAGTGATAATTAATAACTCCAATTCTTTTGGTATTTCCTGAAAATAATTATGGGCAAGGTATTGTATATTGTTTGTAACTGAGACGAGAATTTTTTCCTTTCACCGATTAAACTGCACTGATTAAGACAACACTTAGAGTTACAATAAAAATTAGAGCCCCATTGTTTGGGGAACCATATCAATAAAGGAGAGTCTGTGCCTTGAAAAGACCAATGGACTTGTGGTAAAGGACAGATTATTACCACTCCACTTTCACAGACAGAAACAGGAGCACAAGCTTTCCAATTCAGAAGTCCTGCAAACAAGCTAGAAAGGAGACTGCATGCTCCTGAGTTTCAGGAGCAGGATCTACCCCTCCTTTAGAGTGCCTTAACTCAGGGCAGGCAGTTGCAGCATGGGCGAGGGCCAACAGGGGATTTTGGGAGTCAGCTCAACCAGGTCACCCCTGGAAGGAAGTAGTTTTGCACTTCACCCATTCAGCTGGGCAAAGAGCAGTGGAAATGCTGGAGGGGGACCTGCTGCATGGCTCTGATATTCCTTCTTTCTAGAGTTTGCAGAAATGTGTGCATTGGGTCCCCTTTCCAACCCAAGAAACACTGCTACCTCTGGCTTAAACAAAATCCAGCTATGGAACGGTTAAACTCCTCCTCCATCAGCTGGTGTGCTAATTAGTCCAGGATATTACAAAATACTGTGGTTTCTTATGTTGTAGACTGTTGGTTTTTTGAAACTTGAGGCACGTGAAAGAAATATAGGGCTAGTTACAAAGTTTACAAGTCCTTTTAAAATACTACCAAAAGTATAGCAGCTGGCAGAGATTTGATAGGGAGGAGGAGGAAGACGGGAAGCTCACACAATCAGAAACCAAACCTAAAATTTTCAGCAGTGGGAGAAAAATGAAACATCTAAAAGCGTTTGAAACTACTCGTAGTCACATACCTTTGTTTTATATATATAATTTTAATAGGGTATGACTAATTCAAACCTATCAATGTAATGAAATTTCAGAAGTAAGTTTGTCCACATAAAAATTATTTAGTCTCTAAATTATTATATATGGTCTAATACATTGTGCTATTAAATAAGTCCAGACCATTTTCCTTTTTCAAGAGGAACTCTTCCTCTTGCAGAGCTCAGAATAAACAATATTCATTTAGAGAAGTTTCACAATCCTGTATTGCTCATAATTTTTCAGTGTTCAGCCTTACTCTCAATTCAGATGCCCAAGCCAAGACATACAATAGATCATAAATGAAACAAAGAAAATTATCACTTCTTCAGTACACTACAGTATTCCTAGGGAGATGGGAATCTTTAGATTGGAGCACCTAAACTCATGCAATCTCTTCTTAAATGCATATGAAATTCTTTTAAATATGTATTACTGGCCAAAGGTTTGCCAATTTTCATGGATGAAGTACGTCTGACAAAAGAGATGCCCCTGCCAAACTTCACATCCCAAATCCAAAGCTTAAAAAAAAAAAAACCACCAGAACTTTTAAATACAGAAAGCAAGGCATTTTCCACAGCTTCATTCTGTAACATCATAAAACAGAAAAAATTCCAGAAAATAAAGTTCAACATAGAGTAATTCTGCCCACATACAAAAAATTTGAGAGAGTTGTGAGCAGCCGAAGATGATTTATAAAAGGCAGGTGTTCAAGCAGTTTTAAAGCAGGTGTTACCTGCCCTGCAGGTAAGATGCAGTAGGAATGAAAGAGTACCTGGAGAGAGCTCTCATCATTCACCCAAAGCAGAAACATATAAACACTAAACACAGCGGAAACTATTTTAAGGATTGAGTTAAAAACAGCATCATACTTCTAATCAGAGGATTAAATTCCTACAACTACATTTTTAAAATACCACCGTCTTTTACTGAGAAAAGCACACCGCATCAAAGAACTTCAGTATTGGGAAAATGCCCCAGACTCACAGTATACCAAGAAATTCCATTATCCAGCATATGGCTAATCTGACCTATCCCTTAAAGTAAGAAGGGGCACTTAATGCTCTGTAAAGAGGCCATTAAGAGTTCTCAGAGCTTCTTTTAGAGAGTCACTCAATTCCGTTATTGTATGGTGTTATCTGCCAAACTTGAATCACAGCTGTTTAAAGATGAGATTAGCCATGGTTAAGTCATTAATACCACTAATAAGACTGTGTTAAAGAAAAAAGAAGAGACTATAATATCCTCTTCTAAAAATAGGTATTGGTATTATAATTACTTGAAAAGCAAAGATCTTTCTGTTGTCTCCCAGTATTTTTTTTCCTCATAACAGTTCATCCAACAATAACAATACCAGCCTGACACAAATGTAATCAGAACCGAAACACCTAACAGTTCAAAGATCACATTTTCAAAGCTCTCTCTTTGTATCTGCATAAGCAATGTGGTTGTTACTCTCCAATAAGCCTGGAAAACGGTTTGGATGCACAACCTGAGGTTTATACATGACAGTTCTCCCATTAGCATGTCCAAGTGATAATCATGTTGTCTAACTAGAAATTATCAGGATAAAGATGTTAAAATGCATACAGTTGTATTAGCATTTGAAGTTTTTTCTCTATAACCCAAACTGACCACATACACGAGTACTACATTTTAAGGCAGAGAGGGAATATTATGTAGAAGCTTGTTTTCTTACAGTTGTACCTTGAAGAATCGACAAAAAATGGTCTGTGGACTTAAGATGGGTAGAATTTCTAGGCTAATTATTCCTAGAAGCAAAGCTTATTCCATACATTTTTCTCCTATATCATACACTTAAAAGCTCATATTGACGTAAGAATAAAAGTCAGGACAAAGATCAAAAGAAGAAGGCAGTATAACATGCAGAATTAGATTTCTATCAAATCTTAGAAGGAGAAAATCCTTCCTTTAGCTAGGGTATGTGAGGATGCTCAACAGTTGTCAGCATTACTGCTTTCACTTTCCAGTGGATATGGGTTGGTGTACCCATTCAGCCCCAGAAATCTCAACCGGCTATGCGTTCTATTTTAAGAATGCCACCTGAAGTTCAACCTGATGGTTCATCACGGATAAAGATCCTGGGAACAATGGTTTCTATTTTCTGATGCTTTTTCCAGACTAGTGCATGCCACCCACAGGGAGGTCACACAGGTTCCCCTACAGTCCTGGAGGAGAATTTCAAAAGCAATAACATGTTGCTTCTTCAAGTTAACAGTAAAATTCCCATTGACTTCAGTAGGAGTACAGTTCACTTAGAACATTTCAAATGGAAATCGAAACATGCAAAATACTGACATAATAAAATGTTTTTGAGCCATTTTTTTCAATTTAGTTTTTAGCTAGTTCAGTCACCTACAGCTTTGTGGGTATGGGTTCTTGTGGTTTTTCAACTTCTGGGGCTTTTTACATGGTTATATAGCGAAGATGAAAAAAAAATCAGTAGACATAAGCTTTTACTGTTAATCTCTCACATATGCTGCGAAAAGCAAGCTGCTTCTTTTGGTTTTGCTTTCCTGCTTCTTCATTGAGTTCAGTAGTAAGAGTCAGAGCATCTACATATGGTTAAGGAATCATTTTTCAGATGTTTTGCACTTACCTCATTCGATAATGGAGCCGGTGTGATGTTTTTTCATCTACCTTAAAGACCTGGTTTGGTGCATACCAGAGTCTTTTATTTTCATCATACAATGCAAAGAGATTATGGCACAGAGGAGATATAGCTGTCAGAAAAAAGTAAACAAATGTATGAATCACAAGGCTACACTACATATGCACACCCCAAAAATATAAATGCATAAAGCAAATATCTGATCTTGCAAAATATACCATAAAAAGAAACTTATACTAGGATTAGTTTAAAACAAACACTAGAAATCTATGGTTCGAGTGGAACTGCAAACTGTGCATTGGTTCACTCCATCAGTTTTATTGTGTATTAAGCAGCATATCACTTCAGCTACTTCTAACATTAAACTTATTCTGAAATCCTGATTTTGCCACAGGTCTGAACTTAAGAGGAAACGACTTAAAAATATTCACTTTTCCCATATCACAGAAATAGGTGTTTTAACAAAACCACTCAGCAATATCACAACTTTGTTCTCAGTTATATTTTATTAATAAATTTTACTCTCATAGTTGAAAGACAAGATTTTAGCGAAATGATGAAAATCCCCTTTCTCATTAGTAAGCAGGCAAAATGTCATCTTTCCATTCTTTCCTAATTCAACAAAGGGTTTTCCAACAAAGAACAGACTTTGACTTCTATGTCTAGGCCGACTTGCTTTAACCTTTGCATTTACATCATGCCAGAGAAAAAACAGGCTACAGTATGTTTACAGCTCTACCACTGTTTGAATTCCTTGCTTCAGTTTCCTGCCTAATAGGAGGCTGTACCTTTTCACAAAAGCCCTAGTCAGGCAAGCAGCTCTGTGGCAGAGAGAGCACTGTGGCATGTGCTTAAGTGTCTTTCTGAAATTGGGCCAATTGCAGAGCACTTTGTCGGGGCCCTGCAGAATTCAGCGAAGCCATTTCTATTGTGAATTGGGGAGAGAAAGCAGAAGGGAAGAGGTGAAGCCAAGGAAATAAAAACTGAGGAGCCTAACTGCAAAGTTCACAGAAGGTGGAGTTGGGCAGCCACTGCCTTCTGCAGGTCAACAAGCCGTATGCAGATGCCATCAGTGGTTTAACTATTCAAGTTGTGATTTACAGCAGAGACGAGCATCACAGGCCTGCTGAAATGGGTAAGACTTTTGTACTTCACTGCCATGCGCTGTGGGTTTAGTGAAGAGTGAGAGAAGGCAGAAAGAAGTTCCCTTAAGGAAAGCTCACTTGAAGTCATTTCTTCAAAGGTTTTAAACTTCCAACAGATTGAGAGCAGTTGCACAGTATGTGGGTTCACACCCATACAAACAGCAGCAGTTCACAGCTCTTCCATGCTGACATAAATGGGTGGGTTTTAAGTACTCCTCATTTTCATTAAAAATATTCAAAAAACATTACTACTTATTTGATGAGGTTTGTTCTTCAGATTCCCATCATTCCTGCCTTTCCAATAGAAGAGAAGGAATTAGCTAAATGAACTGAAGGGTACTCAAATGTTACAAGAACCAAGATGACGTGGGAAAAGAAAACATTTTAAAGCTGCAGGAAAACTTATGTCCAGTTTGCCTATTTATACAACCAGATTCACCGTACCAGCTGCATAATACTTAGTGTTCCATGAAGCTTGGGGAACACAAAACTGGGATCAGGGTGGGAAAGAACTTCAGAATCGTAAATATAAAAGTACACTGATTCATGAAGCTCAAACATAGATTAAATCCACTAATTCCAGTAGAATTACATAGATCCTCAAATATTTTGCTGAGTCAAGGACCACAGTGACAAAAGCAAGAAATCTTCATTATACATTTATGTATTACCGCAATTGTGTGCAGTTCAGGTTATCATGACTGGTGAACTGTTAGTACTATGGATATCACAACTCTCTGCAAAGAAGTGTCAAGTAACAAAACTAGAACAAGACAAGTAGCGAATAGGTTTTGTTTGTTGGTTGTTTTTTTTCATTAGCCCTCTCCAAAATGTTTTATAACATGGGACGGATCCTGACAGGCTTACCAACTAGCATACAAGGTAAAGCCAGCTTTGTGTTAACGTATTTGTATACGTTGTCTCCTCTTCTCTTAAAAGAAACCTAATCATCCCACACAAATTAAAAAATTAGTACCTGTATCTGCCAGCAACCAGGGTGGGAGGTCATCACTTTATACAAATCTCAAGACAGTGTCTCCCACCATTTGTTCCATTCCAAGCAGTTTAAGAACTGCCCAAAGAGACCCTTGGCCTAGACTATGTAAGATGTATATTTCTTCTACAAACATTGACTTGCATGCAGAGAAGGATGCATCACTTTTGATACTGTCAGGCCTTGCCACTGAAAACTTATATCAAATCCATATACTCACAACACCTCTGGGCAGCTTCAATGCACAGCTCCTCTGAGGTAAACTCGCCACTGGTGTAACAAATGGGATTTTTATCTTGCAGGTAGAAAAGTATTTCTAAACCCTGATGCTGAGCTTCCAGGTTTACTTCGCTCTTCTTTGTGCTCCTCATTTTTGCACAGAAAGCCATGGCTTTGCAATCTTCTTTTACATTTAGATACTGAAAGTGGAGGAAAAATAGTTATGGAAAATGTGAAGAAGAGTTCAAATATTTGTCAGAACATAAATCCATTGCTTCATGAAGCTACTGCATACTATGATGGGCCAGGCAAAGCATTTCTTGAAGTCTTCACACTGATGACCTGATTATTCAAAATCAGTACTTTTCAGAAATGAGAGGAAAAGTGAAAAAGAAATGTCAATGATTATTCTGTTTCTGGTAACTCTGTTCCAAATAATTCCCCTCTGCTGAAGTTCTTCTGGTTCCACAACTATTCTAGAAGGTTTCTCTTCTTACTGTAAAGCAGGAATAACTTTCACATCCTTAGGCACCTAACTGGATGAAAAACAATACTGGAGGCTGGGTAATATAAACACTACAATTTATATTTCCTTTAAAAAAAAAAAAAAAAACACAAAACATTAGCTTCTATTTTTACAATCTACTTTAACAGCTAAATATTTCTGATAGTTTTCTCACCTCTCAACCTTTGTTTTTTTTAAACTCCTTATACTTAATGTGTCACAGTGAAATAAGCTCTATCAAAGAGTTATTTTTTATTAATACTTCTCTCTATCTCCAGAAGGAAAAAGTAGCACTAAATAGGTTTAATGGAATATCTTTTAGACTGCCAAGAATGCATACAAGACAGCTCTAACTCAGAAGAAAATGCATGTTGCATTTCATACTCAGTGCTTAAATAGAAAGAGCAGAAAGGAATTAGATGAACACACACTCTGGGTATTATGGGGTCTGTGTTCCACATTTTACTAAGTTTGGCTCAATTAATAACAAAAGCCCAAACCACCAATTCTATAGTTTACTAATTTAATCATCCCACCGAAAAACAAACAAAACCAAACCTCAAAAGCCAACACACCTGCATTTATGTGACTGTCTGATCCTCTACACAACTGAAACGGATTATCTTCACAATCTCCAAGAGCAACTTGACTGTGGCTGAGGGAAAAAAAAAAAAAAATGTCAGGAATGGCTTTCTACAGTTTGAGGCACAAAATATATGGTCATGCTGATAAAATGCCACTTGCTATCTGAGGGTATCTTTCCATTAATATAATTGAGATCCAGATCTAGTCTCAACCAAAGACAGTCATAGGAGGCTACTGATTTGATTTCTTGGGCACGCTGGTTGAGATGCAAATAAAAACCGGGGGAAAGCCTTCGTCATTCATTGTTTTTTCTTATTTTCAGAGCACCAACCATGAGTTTGGTGGTGTACTTATTGCAACCCTTAGCTGAGACACCAAAGAAGCATTATTCTCAGTCCTTTATCTCCTTCACAGCTTTTGAAGTCACTTCAGTCTTCACATTTTTAACTACATATTGCTAATTCCAATTCTTCCCTAGTCTCTATTGTTTCTTTCCCTTCCAGACTACCAGTTTTTTTCTTTGTTTTATTCTCCTTTGCTCTATGAAAGGTGCAGACCCTTGGGTAGGCAGCAGAGAATAAGTAATCTAATCAACACAGTATCATTGAAAGGGTCATCTTTCTCTCGGAAAAACCATGTTCACAAGGAGTGCAGCCCATTACTTCAGTGCCTTCAAGCAGCAGGGGCACCTTCCAAGAGCCTACTTCTTTTTTAAGCCTTATCTAACACCACAACCAACTTAGTATTCTGGGGCTAGTTTGCAAAACTACTCCCACCCAAAGTTACAGCTTGTTGTTATCACCTGAAGCAAACCAGGAAAATATCAAAATATCAATACCATCTCTTTTTAATGGCAGGCATGACAGTGCCTCTATCTAAAGCATTGTCTGATACCAGGGCTGTAAAATCAACAAGACACTACAAGAATACCAAAGAAGCAAAGAGGGGAAGAGTGGTCGTTGGTAAGAAGTCTCCTTAGTCCCACTCCTGATAGTAGAGCATGGAGCATCAGTGAAAGAGCTTGCATGGTTGGAAGTCATGGGTGTATGTTCCTTTCCAAAGGTGGGCAAGGCTGCTCCTCTCCCACTGGTATGGGAATAAGCCAGATGCAGAAGGAGTCTGGACTTCTTGAAGAGAATAAGGATGTGGGACTCTGTTCTGCATCTCCAGAAAGACTCCCATACTTTGGCACTGGTTCCGCATCACTGTCCACCAGCCACAGCTCCACGCTCTCAAAGGGAAACCATCCCACTTGCTTCTCCTGGGGTAGTCACTAATTAAGTGTGACAGTAAACTAAATGTGACAAAATGTGTCTCAACTAAATGTGACAGTACTGCTGGTTTGTTAAATGTCACCCATCACGCATCTGAAGCTGAAAGACTCCTCCATTTGTATTCTCCATCCCTCCATATCCCCTTCTCCCCTATCTCTGCCAAAACATTCTTGGACTAAATGCATACTGTTCTTGCCGCAACAGCATTGGGCCTTAATCTGATATAGCAGACTTCAATGAATATTGCTTTATAAGCCTTAGGCTTAGTCTGGAGAAAATCTGACAGTGCTGCAGAAGCCTCCCTTGTACTTGGAAAGTGCCCAGCAAATGTGATACTATCATAGAAAAAACTAACATTAATAGCAGAGCACACATTTACCATTAAATTGCATGTTCCTTCCATCCATGCTACTTTAATGCTAAATTTGAGTTTCCAGACACATTCCCTCAGCAATAATATGGGGAAGAAGTAACTGAAAGTGTGATTACTGAACATGCAGGCAAGCCAGTAATTATTTCTGCACAGCACCAGAAAATTTAAATGCAAAAGCTTAAGGATATTAGCTTTAACCTAATTGAAAACACTCCCTTTTGAATGGCATATCTTGTAACTGAAACTCAATATATTTTAATATCTGTGTCAGCATAATATTAAAAAGATTGTCCAGACATTTTAAAACGTGAAGGGAAATATAAAACCATTGCCTTCTTGCAGATTCATAAATCAGAATTGTTGCTTTTCAACACAGCGTTCTTTGGTTTTGCTTGATAGCTCATACTCCTGTTTCTAATCATGGCAGCAATTCCCACAATACAAGAAAAACCTTAAGTGCTGCTTCATTTACAATTCACTTTGGGGGATGAACCAAGCAAACCAACATCCAATCTCTAACTTACTGTTTACTAAAGAGTTTTCCAGATATTCCCATGTTCAATGTCAGGAATTCACCTTTTTAAAAATGCATCTTAACAGTCTTCCAAAAAGTCTCCACTGAACAAGACAAGTTCCTGCTCTTAGTAGTAGCATCTCTCATCAGTCCTACACAGTAATATTATTGTACATACAGGTCACAGCACACAGTGACAGCCAGGACAGCGTTACGGCAGCCCTTTGCTCCTCTACACCCTGCTGCCTGCAGGCATGTACAGGCAGCCGTTCAACTGTCCCCCATCCAAGTCTCACGCCAAACCTGTGTCCGTGACTCAGAGCTCCCCACGGCCACTATATTGGTCTCTTGCAATCTTAGGCATCACGTTACACAGCGCCATCACAGACTCTCATGCTTTACTTCAGAAATCTGACAGGGATTTTTATCCTTTACCACTTAAAAAGTTTCAGAGCCTCAGTGCACTATCATTTTTGTGTATCTCCTGCAGATTATCTCCCTCCCTCTTGAATGTTCCCTGATGAATTTACAGATACCAGCTGTACCCTTTCTCAGACTGCATTTTGCTTAGCTTTCACTGAGCTCCACTGGTCTCTTCCTGCACAACAAGCTCCACTTTCCCCCGCTCATCCTTGCAGCATCTCTCAATACTTAGCCCATCCTCCTCAAGCAGCACTTCTCCAGGGGACAGACACAGGACCACAGGGATGCACTCAGTCTCTACTTGCGACTAGTCTTACTGACTGGACAGCATTTGCTTTTTTCAGAGCACATTTTCTCTTCACCTGATTTCTGTTTCTTATGGTAGAGTCTTTTGTGATGCATGCTGCAAAATATTTAGGGGAAGGGAAGATAGCTCTTCTCAACATACCGCTTCTTAACTTCACACGCTTTATAGCCTTTTGAGCACTCCCCAAAGCAAAGGGTTTCTCTGGTCATTTAAAATCCTGACCAATGCATACACACATAGCTGCCATCTTCTTAAAATTCTGTATGTCAGTCATGGAGTAACTCTGCTAGCTGGCACAGTAAGCAAATCCCCAGCCCGGTGCACCACCAGCAGAGCGGGGGGCAACAGTTCATCCTTCATGCAAGGGTTACAACCACAAAATTAGTGATTTTTGGGTGCACAAAAAAAATACCATGCACCCATCATTGCTAAAACTTGGACCTGATTTCTTTGGACGAGGTCAATGAACAGTTCTGGAACCCACAGAAAGTATGCTTCTCTCATACACAGATGAAGTTCTCACAGAATTTTGGTATCAGAAAGATGAAAAGTTAAAAAATAGGGAGAGGGAATTCTAAAGAAGGGTTCTTCAAAATTAGTTTGTTTCTGGTTTGGCTATTAAACTATTAAGACTTAATGAAGTATTTGGAAGAGAATAACATTTGGTAAAAACTCACCGTTCCTGCCTATGACTTGCCACAGCTAAGATTTCCTTAGTAAAAGCAGATTGGTTAAAGCCCAATAGTCCTGCAGAATTTCTACAGAAAAAACCCAAATGTACAACATTATTTGTTAGAAAACCCCTTTAAACTTTTGTATGCCTCAAAAATCAAGGAAAGAAAAGGCAGAGGCATAAATTAAATACTTTAGAAACTATCTGCAAATCTTCCTTGAACAAGAAGGAAGAAGCTAATCCACTGTTGCGGAAGAGCGAGCCCAGGAAAGTCCACCTGGCTCTGAAGCCTCCTGTGAAGCCAGGACATCTGCACCTGGCCCTGCCAAGATTCCACCTCGACAAAAAATGCCCTGAAACACAAAAAACTTCACTTGAACAAGGAAACAGGATAAAACTGTCAGCTGGCAGATACTTCAAGATGTCAGATACCAACAGACACTGGCTACAAGCTCCAATGTGCATTTTTAAGAAAACTTCTCACCTGAGTTCAATCAAGGCTGTAGATGCCACGTAGCTTATGCTCCCCATCTGAGCAGACAAAAGGCTTTGTTGGGTTTTTACCTCAACTCAGTTTTCTCATTCTCAGTGGGACACACTTAAATTTCTCCCAGTAGAACTGCCACAGTTCCCAAAAGAGAGACACTGCAATGTGGAGGAGATGCAAGCAGAACCACCATGCCTGCCAGGAGAAATGCCCTCAGCTGCCTGAAAGCTGCTGCCTGCACGTGCAGCCCATCCCACCTGGACTCCATGGACCCAGCACCTTTTGTTTTCCATTCATAAAACATTTTAATGGGCAAAGGGAAAACATGAAACCCACACAGGTTTTGAGAAGAAACACCCCGGCAAACCTCCACTCTGAGACCTGCTCAGATTTAAAAATGCAAGTTTTGCTTCCTGCTCATTTCGGGGAGTTCTGACAGGAAAACAAGACTCTGGCCAGCGCTGCTGACCGCCCCTGCAGGCCCTGCTACACCACTACCCCTGCAGTCTCTACACTTCCCACCATAAACAACATGGAAGCCAAATGCAGAGATGGAAGGTCTGTTTCAGGGGCAAAAGTCCCTAAAAAGTGAGGAGAGGAAAATCCCAGATAAAATCTGACCAAACCAGAACTCAGTCTGAAACACCATTTGCAAGTTCTTCCTCTTTTTTTCTTTTTCAACCAATTTAGTTTCTGGTTTCATGACAAATCCAGAGCCTGGGGATGTTTACAATTGCTTATGCTAAGAAAGTAATAGATAGGCTTTCCTTAAGTGTACAGGGCTTGCCATTTTTGTAGTATTCATAGTTTATGTCAGCCTGAAAGTTCTCAATTTTATTTTTTCAACACCCTAGTAAAGAAACATGTCACAGCCCATTCAGCATGTGACACACATCTAATCTAGCACAACCTATTAGAGACTTATTTAAAATAAAACCAGGTGCACTACTTAACTTCATAAATTTTAACACAAGAAAATTACAGTATCGATACAATAGCAAACAGCGATGAATCAGCACATTAAAATCCCAAATCACTGTCATGGTTTCGGCTGGCATAGAGTTAAGTTTCTTCACTGTAGCTGGTATAGTGCTGTGGTTTGGATTTAGTATGAGAATAATGTTGATAACACACTGATGGTTTAGTTGTTGCTAAGTAGTGCTTCTCTGGTCAAGGACTTTTATAGCTTCCCATGCTCTGCCAGGTGCACAAGAAGCCGGGAGGGGAGGGGGCACAGCCAAGACACCTGATCTAAACTGGCCAAAGGGATATTCCATATCATATGACATCATGCCCAGTATATGAACTAGGGCGAGTTGGCCAGAGGAAGCAGCCATCGCGGCTCTGGGACTGGCGGCATTGGTCAGCAGGTGGTGAGTAGTTGCATCACTTTTTTTTGGTTGGTTCCCCCACCTACCCCAGGTTTTGCCTCTTTCTCTCCTGTTATTCTCCTTTTCATTACATCGTTGTTATTATTATTATTAACATTATTATATTACTACTATTACAGTTTTATTTTAATTATTGAACTGTTCTTAACCCATAAGTTTTCTTACTTTGCCCTTCTGATTCCCTCCCCCATCCCACCAGGGTGGGGGGAGTGAGCGAGCAGCTACGTTGGGCTTAGTTGCTGGCTGGGGCTAAACAACAACACTAGGGGGCTATCGCACTGCTGACCAACCACCCTCCTAGAGCAGCCGTGGGAAGGCACAACCACCACCACAGCAAAGGTCAGCTCAACCTCGATTAACTAAAGCTCACAAGAAAGAAAAAGGTAAAACCTTTTGATTGAAGTAGGACATCACCATACACAGAGCTCCTTCAGGTCTAAAACTCTTGTCCAAGTAAGTCAGATGACAAAAGGTTCAGCACCCTCCTCCCTGCTGCCTACGGTGTCCATGTCTCCTTCTGACCTGTGGATCTGCTCACTACACTAACTCAACTCTCAAAGCTTCTGTTCACTAATAATTTAAGATTAACTATAATAACTACTATTGGCGCTCTTTTCTGGGGGTGTTGCTTTCCAGCCACACTGAAGAAAAAAAGGCTTTTAAAATGATATTTTTGGAAATTCAAGAACCCAAGTGCTACAGGGCAGAATGAGGTTTTCTTTTTAACTGTATTTGGGTCTTTTCTGTGCATATGCAATATTTCATCATCTTTATGTATGTCATATGCTGGTTTTTATTCCACAGGACTCTTTCCCTGAATGCGCAATTTAGTGTTTGTTTCATTTTATTCTGTTATTCAGAGTGATCTCACCACATGCTGTTTACCTCTACCCTAAAACCAGAATTACTAATTCCCCTTGGGTTTTTCTACAGTATTCATTCTGTGATATGACTGATCTATGTTGTAAAACTTTGTTTTAAAAATCAGGCTGAGAGCACATATAATGGAAATTTTCAGCAAAAATAGTTAACACACAGCAAAGTTCTTAAGAACTGAAAAACAGGGTGCATATGGTCAGGTATGTCAGCCAGCCTTCATTATTTGTGCACTTATATTAACATATGTTATATATTTCCATTTTTAGCAATCTAACTCCAAAGAGCAGAGGAGGCAGACTCCTGTTGCGTTCACTTACTGACTGTTCGGACCAGACTCAACGCTTTACAAGCCCACTCAATTCAGTGTCACACTATGAGAATTAACTCTGCTCATTTCCTGTGCTTTTCCAACACCGTATCAGCTACTTCTCTGAATTTCATGACGTGTCACCTATGTGGGAAGAAGTTTTTCAGCTCGCTCAGAAAGCTGCGTATTAATTCACCACCTTTATTGTACCATCTGTAACGGCTGTTGCAGACGCATGAGCACGCACACAAACACAAAGTCACATTTTCCTCTTTATTACCTGATCTTTCCAGCCTGATGTTCCTTTGGATAAAAATGGGCTCCTATGAAAGGAACAGTGACCAACAATTTTTATAACTTGCTTCTGAACCATGTGTACTTAATTTGTTCTCATCCACAGTTTCTGGTATAATAACAACTTTAAATTATACAATTCTTGAGAAGCTTACAATCTGTTACTATATCCTTGTATAGTCAATACTAACTGCATTTCAGCTAAAGCGGTATTAATTTCCCTAGAGGCAAATATATTCATGTATCAAGCCTCAAGCCATCATGGAAACTTACCAAACAATTGATATGATTTTTACATAATTACCACGTAGCTGATACTCCAAAACCTATTACACGCAAAAGCTAGGGGAAAGTTTTGTTTTGTTTTGTTTTGTTTTTTTCCACAAGCTAACCATCTAAAAAAGAACTTTATTGGCAAGACTGATGCTAACAGGACTGAAGGGGGATTCCAGCCTTAAAGAGATTTACATGGACAATCTGTTTTTATTCCTGTCTGGGACACAGCATTAACGATCCTTTTCCTTCCTTTATGTTCTCCTTCATGCCACTCACCTACATCCCCTCTCTGTGCCCACGCTAGCACGCAGCTGGTGGTTTGCACCTTTCAGAGATGATGGAAGTTCTCTGGCAAAAAGCCATGTTATCTTCCCAGCAATGAAGCAGATCTTCAGGAAACATGGCCTCTTCCTGGTGGCACTGCACTGATTTAAGGGGTTTCCTGAAGTTCAGTTCAGATGTGTGGAAAAACTTCCAGGAAAATCAGTCAGTGCAGCAAAGACCGCCAAATCCACATTTTCTTTGAAGAGAAAGTGTTACGGGTGTGCAAAGCTTCTTCCTTCTGGGTTTACCTGGCGAGTGATCCTTGTCAGGTCACTAGAACTGGATGTGGCAAGACCTCGCATGTGCTCTTCATGCCCCAGTTAAAAGCTAAAACTTCAGTGAAAGCTAATATAATGTGCCTCACAACTGAGGCAGTTAGAGAGTGAGCACGGGGTTATGTCCATCAGCTCCACTAACACATGACAACTCTTTCAACTCATAAGTCTTTGGTCATACACCCAAGCCAGAAGTCAGCGCAGCACTTAGGTCTACGAGGAGCTGCAGAAGCCCAGGGAACAGTTCTACCTTTTCCAAAAGAGGAAAACACACTGTAGTCATCGCACAGATCAATCAGAAAGGCAGGGGTGGAAACGAACGTAAAAAGAATGGAAGAAAAAGCACTACAATGTGCAACATTCTCTGCTAACTAGAAGACTACAGAGGGCTAGCGTCATCACACAACTCACTATGCCATGGATGTACGCAGCAAAAGCAGCCATCTGGCTAGGATGGTGCTGTGATTTAGGAGCACAAGGAGGATTCAGTGTCCAACGTGCTAGGACTTCTACAAAGCTTCCACACCTACCTTCCTCCTCCACAACATATCCTAGTAATTCAAGCTCCTTTTGCTCCCTCAATATTTTGGAGTTACCAGCAGTTTTCCTAAGCAGAAGGGAGATGAAGCATTTCCATTGTCCACATCTTCCAGATGAAGGACTGCAACTGCAGAACAACTCCCCTCTTTAACCGGACTGTAGCAAGAGGCCACTTCATCCTGCTCTTCCAAGCCTTAAAATCTCAGAGATGCTACCACGCTGAAATATTTGATGAAGAAACCTGATGTCTAGGGACTCGCTATGCATCTACAGGTTCTCCTCCAAGTTCTCTTTGCAAACCAAAAGTTTTATAAGCCACAATCCATCTCATCTCCACCTTATTCACTTAACTGATTTCATCTGCTCAGCAGTCTGTACCTGTGGAGAAAAGATGAACCCCAGGTCTTAGACATGCCATCCTGGCACCACACTGTTCCACACTCAACACTGTTCCGCTGGCTAATTATTTAGACTGAGAGTGTACCTGGGAGGGGGGCTATTTTTACCCTCCTGTTGCAAAACCACTACATCACCTTTGGCGTAATACCAAGATGATACATCCCTTCAGGTACAATTACCATCTCCATGATCCACTGGTGCTCCTCCAACAAGGGAATCTTCTATTTTACTCGCTTTTAAGGAAGAGGAAAGCTTAGATTTATTATGACAGCACCCAGATTTCTGATCATGTCTTAGATCTTTAGTAAGAAACAAACCAAAACAAGCAAACAGCTGATACCTAGCACAGTCGAGATTGGTGAGATGGCACAAAAAACACTATCAGCTTGTCTCTTCTGCAAATGAGTATAGGAGAAAGAAAAATTAAATGACTTGCCCACTTAGCCAGGAAATCAGCACCAGCATCGGTAACAAGCCTGGGTGTCCCACATCTCGCTCTGCAGCCTCTAACACGAGAGGTAGAATTAGAAGCAATAGTTCCTCCAAATACCAATGGCCTGAGCAGGCAGACTTACACAGACTACAGCTTTCTAGTTCGAGAATATGTAAAACGTGCAAAGGAGCTGGGACTTCTTGGTGACCACAGAACTACTGCAAAGCTCCCCTCCTCTGAGACTCACCGGCTGTTCACAGCACAGTAACCACACATGGTCATTTCCCTTGTGTTCAGCTCTGTAGCCACTTCCTTGAGAGCAGCCACAGATGTTCTTAACTCTTTTCATTTTCAAATCATGTCACAAAATGGAGACTCTTGTCCCAGTTCTCTCCACCCCCTGCTTCCTCCTCCCTGGAGCTGGGCAGCACTAAGTGCACAGGCTGCACATTACAATGGTGGCAGCAAAGAGGGACTGGAAGCAAGTCCCACACTCCCTCCTCATCCACTAGGCACTAGCACACCGCACCATCAGACACCGCATGCATGGAGGTCACCTGGTCTCAGAGAAGGAACGGATGAGAGAGGAGGTTTTGCTACCGCAAAATTTCTTTAACCCAGAGGAGGAACTTGTCCAGCACCATCCTGCAATGGGGCTGAGCTGCCCAGAAGCAGTGCTCGCACCCCAGCACTTCCCAGGGGGCAGGAGTTACTGATGGTGAAGGGTAACCTCAAGTTGACCACAGCAGCCCTCAGGAGAATGAACTGAAATACTGGCATCTCTTTGCACTCTACCTGGTTTAAAAATAAGTGTCACTAACTTGTTGCCATAAGCACTTAAAAACACTTTTAAAGGCCTTAAAGAGTTTTATCGATGTGGTCAACATCTACTCTGCATATGGCAAGACACTTGAATCCCCTAGATTGCTTTATTCACAAAGATTTCTGGTAGTTGCGTGCTTCCTGTGGTGGCTTTGCACTTTGGTAAGTGTTTTTTGATGGCTTGCCTTTTTCTTTTTTTTTTTTAAAAATGTGGTGAGAAGATACTGTTAAAGTTCACTCTTAACAATAACAAAAACAAAAGCAAACAGAACTTTACCAGTTATCTTTGCCTTTCTGTCCAGAGCAAGCCACCAGCAAAGGCATTCCCTAACCAATAGACATTCTTCCTGTAACACAGATGCAAAACCACACGATTTAATAGCAAACTTGGGATTTGCTATCAACAGCAAGAACAATTTGATCGTCGAATTTTTTTACCCCTCTCTGCGTTCTCTGTTCATCTTTTATTAAGTAGAATCACCCTGCTGTAATGCTGGTAGCCCCAATACTGGAACTCTGCATGCAATTCTGGTTGGAGAAGGTATGGCCAGATGGTACAAAAACAGTGTCAGGGTTAAAGAGGGTGTCTCAATTAAAGCCCTTTCTGTTAGGCACTATACCTAGTTCCAACGCAACAAAGTAAAAAGCTGAGATTTGAAGTGCAGAAATCTCTGTAAAGCAACAGGTACTCTGGTAGCGGAGGAGGTGCTAATTGTAGCTGTGGGGTGCCATTAGTCACACTGTAAAAACATCTGTAAAGGCCATCACACGGTAAAACAGAGCAAGAATGGAGCAATGAAAAAAACTGCAATGGGATCCCAGATCTGAGCACAGATCACTTCTGGTCCTACCAACAGGGCCCCAGGTTAATCCAATTTGGCAAAAAACTCTGAGGTACAGCCTTACATACAGCTACCAAAAGTCACCAACCTCTTCCTCCTCCTGTCCCCACCTGACCTCACTAAGCCCCTCCAGCAGCAGCACACCCTTCTTTTTGTTAGCTCAACCTAACTGCACAGGGCAGTGTCTGGCTATGCTGCAACCAACACAACTACTGACACCAAGAAAGAAAAACATTCATCAACAACAAAGAACTTTTAGGCAGCACCTCTGTCCTTCATGCAGAACCTAATTCCTGGAAAACCTGCCACCCAGCAGAGTATAACTCAGCAATAGGAACAACAGCTTAGCTTCAGGGCTTTTTTTTCCCCCTCCTTTCTCCCAGTATCTGTATAAGGGAAGAATATGGCAATATCAACTAACCGCTACTACTCACATGGCATTCCTTCACGGAAAAGGACTCAAGGGGACTCCAGCTGGTCTTTCTCCACAGTCTGAAGCCCTACTACTACCACCAAAAAAGAAAAAGCTCAACTTCTGACTGTGCTTCCAGGTCTAGAAAGCTAGAAGCACTGGTCCGCAAAACAGCATTAACTCTTCCTCTGCCAGGTACAAGCTGCATTATGATTTCTGCTACATTGTGGAAACCACCACCTACGTTTGAAAACAGATTTGTCCCACATGCAGCATTCCTTTCCATAACTGTAAGCACAACTCCTCCAGCTTTCCCTGCCCATCCCCACTAGCCCCCCCATGCACCATGCAGGCCACTGGAGCATCCTGGACAGTGATCTACCAACATTTCAGTCTATGGGGAAACTGCTCCTTCATATCAATGGATCGTTTTTTGTTGCTTGTGAGGTAATTTGTACACAGATGTTCTGTTGCGAAAGAGTTAGCAAGTGTTGCCATGAAAGCCACAGCCATATGAGACCAATTTACAGAAACAGATGAGCTCTACAGTAGCTATGCCAATGCCACCCGGAGCTTTGAAAAATCAAATACACTGAGCTCCAACTAAAACCTATTTGCTGGGAAACTAATGAAGGAAAGTTAGTCAAGGTAACATTTCAACCTTGTCTTGCTATACCTATTAACTGCTATATTTTGAAGAAGCTTTGCTTTCTCAGATGCTGTGCTTCACTCTCACTACAGGGAATGACAATCACCACGTCTGTAAATAAGAGGTGTATTACTGTGCTCACCTAGTGCTAAAGCAGTCAACAAATTGAGGGCAAATGTTCTAATGGGGGTATATGTAAGCAAGGAGGAGCCATTATTTAAAAACTGAGAGCAATCAGGTTAATTAATGTTCCAATAAACAGTATGACAAAAAAAAAATCTAGATTTAGCTACATAGGTGCACAAGAGACATGTTCAATGGTAAGTGAACAATATGGAGTTTTCCAACCCAAAAGTTCCCATGGAAGGTTGTTGGTTCACTGTCTATTGAAAAAGCATTCTAAGTTTAGAAAAGCTGGAGGAGAGAGACTAGCTTAGCAATTTGTCTTAGAAAACAGCTAGCCCAAGGATGAGGCCTCTGACAGTCCCACCTCTGCCTCCATGAGTGACGCCTGGGGACAGGGCCTGTACGCTGGGATGAGAGCTGCGTGCTCACAGAGGATCTGCTCACCAAACTGCAAGGACCACAAAGTGGTTCAAATGTTACATCTGCTTTTAGACCTCTTCTGAAAAGCAAAGGCTGGATGTAGAGGTCAGCATACATGTGAGTGGGTAGGCTTCAGAACAGGAATGGTCTCTGCAAATAGTTCAGTCATTTTAGCTAACAAGTCCCAAAGTCATTCCAGACTGCATTTTGTTATCCGTGCATGCGGAAACATACTAACAAGGCCTCCCTGGCTCAGTTACTAAATTAATTGTAAACTAATTAAACAGCTAATACAACACTTAAATCATTAAGCAACTACTTCTCAACAGTGCAGTATGTATCCACTGGCATGCTCACACCTGTGTGTATTTTTCAAAGTATGTGTGTGACTAAAGGTGAGAAAAATCTACTGCCATTGAGACATAATTTTTAATACGAGTGGAAATACAGTTCTTTATTGCCCATGTGTTGGGATAAACACATATAGCAATTGCTTTTTATTACTAATAAAGAGTACACCTGTATTAATGGTTAGCTGTAAACACATCCCTGTTAGTCAGAGGAAGGAACTACAACTAGGTTAATTAGCTTGTCTAAAGCAAAATGAGAATGACACTGAAGTCCCTCTTCTAAGTCCATTCAGACCATTTTATGGACCTATCTTCTGCTTATTTTCTGCTCTCCTCACCACTCCACCAAGGTCAAAGCTTCTTGGGGCAGGCAGCAGGTCAGCTCATCCGCGAGGAGCCTGCATGGACTGCTGTGCTACATGCTGCAGCCTTACCAACAAGGACTTCTCGTGCTTCATTTCATGTGCCCCGAAGGTCAGCCAGGGGTGGCTGCCAAGTGTGCAGAAAACAGAACAGTACAGAGAATGGTGTATAAAATGACCTTTAGAGAAAAAGAATTACAGTGATAAAACTTAAAACTGGTTTATTTTTGGTCTCTGCCTGAAAAGCAATGGGGTAGGCGCTCATCTTTTCTCTCCAGGAAGCTGAGCACAGTTAAACCTCTTCTCCCACAAACGAGCAGTACGGGTAACAGCTGAAAATGAGTTTGCACTGACCTTTACTCACCTCAGTCTCAGATAACTGGTTTGTTAAGAAAGAAGCTGTGTTCAAAACAGGCTTCCTAGCCAGAGATGAGAGGGGACCCTGGCAATTCTTGCACATTGCCCTGTTTCCTGTACATCTGGCTAAATGCAGACTTCTGCCTTTGAGCTAGGTACTGGATGCTCCTCTCGTTGTCATTCTAGACAATTAAGCCCAAGGTGCACTTTATCTTACCCTAAAACAGAAATCTGAAATAGGTCGGATGAGGTTTCAAAGTCTTTCCTTGGACTGGGAAGGGATCTCAGACATCAGCTTCTAAGCTTGTCTCTTTAGAGATTCAAAACCCAGATGAGCGGACTCTCCCCCAGGATATACTTCCATTTGCTTGCAATTATTTTTATATTCTCAGGCTTTAATGAATCCTTATATTACCTACCTTACTTTAAAAAGAGGAGGTAAGGCCTCAATATCATCTGTAAGGGTGATAAAGAAATGACATGCTACAGATTTCACCCTAAATCCTTTTTTTCTGATCCCAACTCTGACAAAGAACTGAAACTGAAAAAACCACCATCATTTTTCAGAGCTACAGGCTCTTTTCTTCCTAAAAATAATCAAATCCAAGTAAATTGGCAGAAGCCACTTGAAACAAAGGAAGCCAATCAGTGAAAGCCAAATGAATCTATTTAGAAAGTTGTCTAAGTAGGCAGCTTGAGCTCTGCCAAATAACGAGGATCCTTGTGCCTCCCTTTGATAACCAAAAAGCGTAGTCTGAACTGCGGTGGCTGTCCAATTATAGGGTTGGATGCTGCCCCTCAGTGAACTGTTTTTTCCTCCTGTGTCCAAACCTATAGACGGTGCTTGCTGCTTTTTCACTTAAGCATGTGCATGCACACGTAGAGTTACTAAATGCTTCTTTCAATGCAAATGTGGCGTCAGTCACATCTCAGATGTCCTGTGGATACTAAGAGAGCGCACATCCTCCATGCTTTCATGATTCTCCTACAGGACTTAAGAATATGGGATAGCTGTGATGTTATGAAGGCCAGGCTGCCAACTCCTGCAGATAAAGTCTTATCTAACAGCTGTTTTCTGGCTGAAATAGAGGAACACCCTGATATGCTTCTAGTATCAGTTTTATCTCCAAAGACAACTAAAGTAACTGACAATTTAATGTTTAAGCACAGGCAGACCTGGCCACAAGCAGCTTGTTCTGCAGGAACATGGGGTTAAGAAGGAACCTGTAAATCCAGTCCACGCCTCCACCATCACTTATTAACACAGACATGAGCATTTCCTCAGTTTGCACATACCTGAAATGATAATCTGAGCAAAGCAGTACAGTGTTTCAAGACACCACATCTGCAATAATGGATTTTTTTTTTCAAAGTTCTAAAAATAATTTTTCAGCAAGTTCTCTGCTGTTTCTACTGAATTTCCACTATCCAATTTAATTTTGAATGCTATGGCTTGACATGGCGTACTTGTTACAATTAAGAGGATTGCTGGTGTGAGTCTTCTGTCAACTATGAGCTATATCCCAGTATCACCCTCTCAAGCAAACTAAATATTTACACTCAACTCATTCAATCTCTTGGACAAATACATACACTATTTTTAACTAACCAGCTAGATAGGAGTAAATTTTACATGTTTACCTCTGAGAGTTATGCTAACAGTGGTTCAAAGGTGGTAACACACGTCAGTGGCTTCAGTATACAATGGTGAGCTGTAGGACTTTGTTTTTCTTTCCTTAGGGAGTCCTGTTTGGGTTACAGATTTGAGAGTTTGTACTGCAGATTGCACAATTATCCTATCACTGATGGCTTGGTCCCAGAATGACTAAAGCTGGCCTTTACACTCATCCAAATCCAAACAGCCTCTACTATGCTTAGCATTTGCCACAGAGTGTGGCAATGCACAGGATCTCACTCTCTATAACAATTTCAACCTGTCAGTCTAAGTACTTTTCCGCCTAGAAAGCCTTACGCCTCTTCCGGTTTAGCAATCCAGTTTAACTCTTCTACAAAATTCTGGTAGGGCTGAATCATCTCATGGTCTTTTACAGTTCACTAATTTCCCTTTTTAGAGAACACTTGCTTGTCCTGTTTCTGCAGTTGCTGCCTGGTAACTTGGTGGTCTTCCCTTTAACAACAAAATCATCCTCCTGTGAGTCTTATACAATGTATGAAAGCCAAAAAAAAAAGTCTGAGCAAAATATATTCTACATTTCAGAACACCAAGTGGCATGCTTCAAAGCACAACTGTAAGGTTTGTCTAAAGTAAAAAATTACAGGAGGAATACAAACTTTTACATTTTCAGGAGGCTATCTGCATTCCCACTAGTGTTTTTATATTATTAAAATTTCTAGTAGCTCACTGTTTCTCAATTTCCAATTTTGGCCAAGAGCAGTTTCATAACAGTTTATGGCCAATTCACTTTTCAGTCAAGGTATAATTTTATTTCAGTTCTCTAGAAGCACACAGCAGCAGACACTGCTTAGCTGGAGTTCTTCTTCCCTCTCTTCTGATGCCTCTCTCACAACAGCAACTTTGGATGCAGGATCACTACGCTGCTGCTGTGACTCAACACCAACAAACCATCGTGCCTTGCTTTGCTCCCCCTACTGATGCGTCCCAAGATATTAGATGTACATGCCACAGGTCAGCCTTTCTTCCCAAGAGGCTGATAACAGTTATCTCAGCTTCAACAGCCCGAGCAGGCCCAGTTTATCCACACTCAAACAAAGAGTCTCTGATCTGAGGAATCGTGACCCAACCTCCCTCCTCCCCAGCTCCAGTGCCATCATGAAGCTCAAGGAACTTTGCTGTGCACCAGGAATTTCTTTCAGCAGCAATTAAAGAAAGCAACTTCCATCAAGCGTATCAGTTCCACCAGGGCTCTGCAGCAAACACCCCAACCCATGGCTACAGTCGTTGCTACAACACCTTGCCAAATGGGGAGGGGTGGGTGGGGGAGAGGCAGGGGCAGACCTGTGTAACAGCGAATCCACAAGACGCATTCTTGCACCTTCTCTGGCCCCAGCCCAAATCCTCACTCAGCAGCAGTAAACAGGAAGCCACCACTGAACTCCATGACACATATGTGCACCCCAAGCAACCTCCTAAACTACTACTTCCTGCAAATACTGCTGTCAGCATCTGTAAAGAGGAGACTATCCGTATCCGTAAAGAAGGGAGTCAGGACTGCACGTTACTGGTCATCACAGCTCCACAAGCTGAATATGCTGCTGTCCTGGGAAGCACTCTAAGGATTATGTAAATTGCAAGCAGGATTTTACAACAGGGAAGCTGTGACTTATATAGTCATTGTGGCTAAAACCTAGGAATATTTTTTTAATATATTAAATCATGTCCCTTATGAAACAGACTTCCATCTGGTGAGGTAGAAAAGCACTTCTCGGCACTACCAAGCTACCCATCACCACCCCTCCTCACCACTCTAGCTGCACCACTACTGATCTGGTTGTAAGGTCCGGCCTCAATGCCAATTTATCTGTGTAGATCTAGGTGCAATGCTGTGAATACTGGACTGCAGTGCTTATGGAAGCATCAAGCAGAACAAGAATTATACCGAGACCTAAAAACCTCAGAAGATAGGTCTGAAGACATCACTCCAATATAATACGTTGTTGCCATGAAAAGTGGCTTTAAGACCTTACTAGAGCCTTTTAACTACCTTTCCCGTAAAGAGCTTAGTACAGTAAATGTGAGTAAGCAAATATTAAAAATAGCTAAGCAGGGACATTGTTGTTCAATCACTTTTAGCACTGACTCAAATGAGTCACCCCAAGTACCTCCTGCCCTATCTACTTTCCCAGTGCTGGCTTTAACATCTCTTACTTTACATACTGGACACACCACTGCTGATGTGGGGACCTCGAGGACAGAGGCGTCGTTTGTCAATACTCACCACTAAAGGGGCATCAGAATTTTCTACACACACTTTCAACCTTCAGTGCTGATTTCTAAGTAAATGATTCCCAGGATTCACTGAAAAAGGACTGAAAGCCAACATTAGAAAGGACTAGAAATTACGGAGTTGTCATGCTTAGATCACTCTCAAAAAGTTCAACAGGCAATTACCAGGCATCTCCCTTCAAAAAATACTTTCTTACCCTCTCTCCCTCCTAGCTGCAGCCACGCTGAGTTACTGACTCGCTCTCTAATAAGATCATCCTCCTAGAAATCCTCAAGTTTTGTCGACAAGCATTCTGAATGCAGTATTTCTGCTGTTTTTTGTTCAAAACACCAAAAAAATCAGAGAAAAACCCTTCTAAAGCAAGTCATGGTCTTATTTACTGGAGTTTACAGGAACTAGTGGTCATATATAAGGAATTTCCACATAGTTAAGTTCATAACTTTTATACTTCAACTGTACATTTACTATTAAAACATCAGAGGAGAACTGAAAAGCCATTACAAAACCTTCATAACAGATGTAGAATTTAATCAGGACTAATCAAGCTAATCAGATATCAATTACAGTTGTTTAATACTACATATACACTATAGGTGGCAACATGTGATCCTATATATTCTATATACATAAGTAGTCCTCCAGGACTATTTATGCGCTTAAAAATAATATATACCAAAGTCTTTGCGAGATTTGCAGTTATATCCCCTAACCCAAATAACTTAATTTTGACACTCATGACTTAAAAGGGATCATAAAAATACAACAAAGGGAAGAAGAGAGAGAAGCCAGTGGTAGCAAAAGCAACATGATATAGTTAATCAGCATATATATCCATCACAAGTTACGTTTTTATTACATCTTCACTTCTCACTGACAAAATAACAACAAAATGCTTCTTACAGGGACTGACTTTTTTTTGACATCAAGGGAAAAGAAAATGCAGGAGGAGAATCACTCACCTGAAATCTTTAAGAAAAATATTTGATATTTTAGGGAAGTCCCAAGTTCTTGAGTGCTATATTTGCACAACTTTATTAGATACCTTATGCATGAATTATTCATAGTAACTTTTTCTCTACATTATGTTGTGCCAGCCTTAAAATTATCACTTTCTGCTCCTCTTTGCCAGGAAAAGCATAGCATGACTAGTTGGGGCATATTTTCAGCATAACTTAGAAGAAAGAGAAGATAGATAAACATTATGCCCAGACTGACCCATTTGCTTAACTATCAAACAGCATTTGCCTGCTTCCAAAACTAACAAAGACTAGCAGTAATAAAGTCCAAGCTCAAACTGTCAAGTCAGAAAAACAGGAACTCTGCTGTAGAATTGGGGTTTCACATTTCCCTTTTTGAACTTGATACCAGAACTACCAATATATTTTGCATCTAAGAGACCATGAGACACAAAATCTTCTGAATTTGGAGGGGGGAGGGTAAACTTAAAATTAATTATTTGCTGCAAAGACTAAGTTCTAATTTCAAATAAACAGAGAGAGTAGCTTCACTGTGTACTCCTTTTCATACTTCTATGAATGAGAAAACACTGAAGAGTGAATACAGCTGAAAACGCAGGGCTACCAGAGGGGTCCTTCTGTGAAACCCTGCCGCCAAGAAATTAGGAAAGGCTGAGTAAAAAAAGAAGGGGAGAGAGGCAAGTCCAAGGAACTTTAAACCACACCTCTCCCCTGTCTATAAACTGTGATGAAATTGGATGTTTTACAATTACAGTTACAATGCCTGGATTTCAAAACTAAAAACTATGGAGAAAAAGAACTTTTAAAAAACAGTTGGGCATTTCATGCTTTGCTCCAGATCTGCAGCCAGACAATTTGCAAATACCACAGTGCCGCTATCCTGGGCAATAAATACTTAATTGTAGTGGGCAATACTTCCTACAAACAATAGTTCACGGAAAAAAGCTAGGGAGAGCAAATCTGTCTGTTAAAGCACATGCATTTCTGTAGAAAATAATGAAAAATAAAACCAGAAGGTGCACTGTGTATACACTAACTGTCAAGCATGCAGCCTGTTAGCTCAGCAGTCTAAGATGGCTACTTAAGCCTTAGCTCTAAATACTCTAAACCATAGAAGTACTTCCTTTTTTCTGTCCTTAAAAGCAACTTAGAAATTTAATTGCCAGTTGACATGCAGGAATCTTAACAACAAAACCTCTTTCAAATTTCATTATGTCGTTGGTCTATCCTAACAGACAAATAAATATCCCTAGTATTAAACTGTTCAGCCTCTGCAAAAACTAGTGATACCACATCAGGCATTCCTCATCATTTACAGAAGCCCCATGGATTTTAGGGAGATGGGAAGCTTCACTCCAAACCACTGCCCTCAGTCACTGGAATTGCCAAAATGCTGTTATCCCATGAAGAACTGACCCAACTTAAAATGCATCAACACATTAAAAGAATCATGATGCTTGACTAGTTTCAGAATTTACTTAAAGACCAGTCAAAAAATCCATTGATTTGTAACCTAACACACTGTTCTGAAATCCAGAAAGTTTTATGTTAAAGACAAAGAGTATTTTAGTAAACAGTAAACAAATAGTAGTTACATTAAGCAGACCTCTGTATTGAAAGGTTAACTAGAGACTTCAGAGAAACTCACATAAATTAGTTACAAGTGACCTCTACAAATTTTTTTAATAAAAAATTACCTGTAATTCCTTAATAATTTGGATGTATCACCCCACCAGCAGTTTTCTTAAGCAATCTGAGAATTATCATATGAACTTCACAGAGAGGAAATACCCTTTTTTAAACAACTAACCAAAATCTTTCCCTGCGCCTTACAACCCAGAAATCTGGCTGTAAGCCAGCTGCATTTCTGCCTCGGTGTTTACTTACATATTGCAAAGTAAAATCAGTTCATTTTCTCAGATGGCTAAATGCACATAGATTGTATTTAACCAGAAATTATAAAGCCAACATTTCTTTTTATGTGGCTTCTGTGCATATGCAGTGGCTGTCTTCAATTTGCAAGGTTACCTGCAGTTAAAAAGAGTCTACTGCATTTCTCTTTACCATTCTTGACACAGTCTTTCTATGCAAATAAAAAAAAAATTATTTCCCTCATTCTTAAGGGGAAATAAACTAAAAAGACCCAGTGCACTGTTGGTTTATAGACATCCAACAGGTCAGCAGTGCAGAACTTGTCACTTCCATGTCTGTGCATCACAATGAGTAACAACACAACACACAACCACCCAACCAGTGAACATCACCTTTGTATCTCCCTGAACACTGTGCTGGATGCTGTTGGCACCGTTTCTCAACTGTCCCAAGGATTATACAGATCATGCTCAAACCCAGCTGATAATGTGACAGCAGTACCCCAACCTCACAGGCTTCTGAGGCATAAAATGGGGATTTTGGTGCTCCCCACAATCTCTCCTTTCCACTCTAAAATGCATCTTATGTTGGCACTCAGGATGGGAGATCATCTTTGGAGATATATTTAATAGTTTCTGCTCTGGCAGGACCTTCACCCACATGGAACGAGGCTGTTCACACCATGCCCATTCCAGTCCACGCCACTCCACTCCTCTCAAACCACAGGCTCCTGAGCAGAAAAAGAGGTTCTCGATAATGCTTGTCAAAAGGATTCACGCACAATTTAATTTTTTTTTTAAATGCACACCACCTACATTTATGAGAACCTCAAACTTCTAATTTTCAGTTTTGTTACAAAGCCACTGGAAAGCTGACACTCAGCATCCATTGGCTTCTGTGCTGGTTTTGGCTGGGATAGAGTTAATTTTCTTCAGAGTAGTTAGTATGGGACTATGTTTTGGATTTGTGCTGAGAATAATGTTGGTAACACACTGATGTTTTAGTTACTGCTGAGCAGGGCTTACACAGAGTCAAGGCCTTTTCCGCCTCTCACCCCAGCCCACGAGCAAGCAGGCTGGTGGTGCACAAGGAGCTGGGAGGGGACACAGCCGGGACAACTGACCCCAACTGACCAAAGGGATATTCCATACCATGGGATGTCATGCTCAGCATATAAAGCTGCAGGGAAAAGGAGGAAGGCAGGGACACTCAGAGTTATGGTGTTTGTCTTCCCAAGTAACCACTACGTGTGACAGAGCCCTGCTTTCCTGGAGATGGCTGAACACCTGCCTGCCCATGGGCAGTAGTGACTGTATTCCTTGTTTTGCTTTGCTTGTGTGCACGGCTTTTGCTTTACCTATTAAACTGTCTTTATCTCAACCCACTAGTTTCCTCACATTTACCTTTCTGGCTCTCTCCCCCATCCCAGCAGGGGGAGAGTGAGAGAGCAGCTGTGTGGGGCTTAGCTGCCCCATAGTCCTTTTGGGCACCCAATGTGGGGCTCAAAGGGTTTGACAGAACAACAGATTTTACTGGAATGTGCTAGATTGACTTTATAGCTGTTATTGCTGTTTATTAATCGGCAGGCTTATGTGCTTGCTTGCCTCACTGTATATTAGAGTCTAGTGCTCTTTAGTGGCTTTCTGCTTTCACTGTTTGCTGTAGTGCAGTACTGATTATCACCTTACTCTGCTGTGCCTGGGGATATTTTGATAGCAGCAATGGTGATGCACCTGGGCTGGCAGATGGCCAGTCTACCACTGCTGCTTCGGTGCCACCGTACTGGACAGGCTGTGAACTCAAGCTGAAGGGACCTGTATGGATAAGTCCATGTGGGAGCAGGACACCCCAAAGCATCTGTGGCCATAGTTACATGCCTGTGCCGCAGCAGGTATACATCTGAAAGGATTGTGGCCCAAGGATGAGTCCATGCTGTAGCAGGTACACCTTGAGGCATCAGAGGCTGTGCATGAGGTCATGCTGGAGCACCTCAAAGCATGTGGCCATGGACAAACCCACAACAGAGCAGGTCAACCCTGGAGGCACTGCAGCCATGGGCAAGGCCATGTTGGAGCAGGTTCCCTTCTGAAGGGACTGAGGGTGTAGGTAAGACCACGCTGGAGCAGGTCTATTGCTGGAAGCATTGTGGCCCATGGAGAAGGCCACGCTGGAACAGGTGCGCCTCAAAGCAACTGTAGCTGTGGAGAAGTCTATGCTACTGCAGACATAACCCTGGAGAGACGGTGGCTCCTAGATAAGGCTCCACTTGAAGCAGGTACTCCCCTAAGGGAGTGCAGTCTGTGGATAAATCCAAGCTAGAGCAGGGGCAAGGGGAGTTCATTGCAATGTTAAACCCAATGGTCTGGCGCAAAGGAACCAGGGGTGGAGATTGTAATGGAAATACCTTTAAACTGTTGTAAACTGGGATTTGAGTTGCATGTTACAGGAATTACTACAGCAGGAACCACCCAAACCAATGGAGGACAAGCCTTACAAGAAGCAGTGCGAGTACAGCAGTGACCTGACCTGCGCTGGCTTCAGCGCCCAGTAACTCCACACAACCTCTCCTGTCCTGAGTGACCACCATAACAGAGGGGGCCCAAAGTCATGGACTAAATAAACTCAACTGACATTTTGTGGACAGTTGTGGGCATTTTATAGACATTTTATGGGGGTGGTCCATAGACTAACAGAATGATATCTGTGTATTACAGCAAAGGATGGGAAGGGGGGGAAGGCTAATAGCATGGGACCTGAACATAACACAAATGGTATGGAATAATCACTGTGAGCAGCATTCAATTCCTAACATCTGCAAAGAGAGAGAAATCGCGTGCTATTATTTCCTTACCATTCATAACAAGTAAGCCAAAGTACACTTAGAGATTCAAGAGAGATTCAGAAAAACTACTCTACGTTTTTTTCTTTGATGATATTAGAAGACTTGACTTGTTTTAAATGTCAGAAATACTAGACCACTTTTTTTGCTCCTCAAGAAATTCTGAGAGCTAATGGACTGTGACCAGAAGTCACTGAAATCAGGGCAAAGGACTACATTCAGGCTGCTTTGAACTTTGTTTTCCCTAGTTATCATCTCATACTTAACCTAGACTCCTGAAAAATACTTCTGACAAAAACTCTGAAAGAGCCACCCTATTATTTTAGCCAGGAATGATGAAAGCTTAATTGAGAATTACAGAAGCCAAAACCACCATTTTAAAATCCTGTAGATTCTTTTCTGTTTACTGTAACAAGAGAGCAAACAGATGTGGCAAGGGACACAGAATAAGCATACCAGATATTCCAATAACGAGCCATTCCTTACTAGTTATTATAATTTACTTTTTTTTTAGAGGACTAAAACACAAATTTGATCTGGCAATAAATCCAACTATAGAATTAAAATGGACATATCAAGGTGTTAATTTTATTAAACCACAACTTCCATGTCACAGAATAGCTAAGTTGAGAAGGGACCTCTTGAGACTGCCTGCTCCAAGCCCTGCTCCAGGCAGGGGCAACTAGAGCAGGCTGCCCAGGATGTCCCCAGTTGGGTTGTTACTCTCTCCACAAATAGAGACTCCACAGCACCTTTGGGCAGCCTGGTCCAGTGTTTGACCTCCCTCACAGTACTAAAGTGTTACATGAAAGATGCTCCAGCCTCTGAATCATGGAAGAACTGTTTGGTATACAAATTAAAAGTGTTATTTGTTTTCTTAAGCATAAGATGACATTTTGCCTTATAAAACAAATCAGGATCAAATTATGATTTTTTTTTTGCTTAAACCCAGTGCTTTCGACTTTGGAGACCACAGCTATGAAATCATAATATGAAAAAGAGCGCAGAATTACTGCAAAATTAATCAACTGAGCCCCTCCTCCCACCACCACCTTTACATTACTCATGCTCACACATGAAAAAATACACTAGTTAATTTTTTAAGGTCACAGCTTCTGGAAATTAACAAGATCAAATGCAACTCAAACCAGGAAGATACTCCTCAGCTGTAAACTAAGAAAATTTGATGTGGGACTCAGGATGCAAAAGTCAAGACAGAACTCTACAATAGCATTTCTAAGTCATCAGTTTATTGCAGGATGCTTACTACTGAAAAACACCCATCACACTAGGCTTCTGCACATTATTTGACTTCTTGGGTCAAATTCCCAATAAGGTACCTACCCCTTTAAAAGACATTTTATAGCTCATCCCTAATTATGGATGAGACTGAGACAGATGGGGGGAAGGGCATTACCCCATTTTAGCATATTTTATACGGGGATGTTCAAGGAGTACACTGCTTGCTGCTCTACAGAACTATGCCATATTACCTACCCTTAAGAAGAGTTTGATTCTGGAGTCCTGAAAAATTAATCTCTATTAATATAAAGATATAACACATTAAGCTGCTTCTTAAGCCTTTAGTTGGGGCTCAGCAAATTGTACATTATGTGTTTGTAGGCTGTGCCCTCTCTATGAGTACACACCACGAGATGCCCCACTAAAACCAGAGGAATAGCTTTGCAGGACCATAAGTGCGTATTTGTTTACAAGATTAGGATCATTATGTCAATCTTGCCTGCTAATTAACTCCCAACTTTCCCTGTCTCTTAAACTGAGTGACAACAGGATTTGAAAAACAAACACCTTGAAATAGTCTGGGAAAGCTGCTGATCTCCACTACTTTTGAAAACTTCTAAACTGTGCCTAGGAAAGAGGATTTTCTTGTAAAGTATAATTCAGTTATGAGGACATACCCTAAAATATTTCTGAAATTACTCTGGCTGTGAGCAGATGTACATGCTTTGTTCAGGCAGCAGAGCCTGACGAAGATGTTACTATTTTACTGGTGGTTACCAGTATCTGCTGGCAAAAAAAGGAAGCATACATGATTCAGCTGCGGGGAAGGGGGCAGTACCTTCCAACAGAAAGGGAGCAGTAAACACCTGGGGTTGGTACATATCAAGTCGTGGTGCGCCTATGTGCAAGCTGTCTTTGCCTCGAATGCACAACTAGCACTGATTAAATTGTTTTTTAAAATGTGAGCTGAAATTTCCAGCTGAAGCCATGCAAAAAAGTTGCAGTTCTAACAAAAGCCTTTGCCAGCTTCAGCAAAATTATCATGAAGAGTCAGCATTTTGCATCTCAGCTGTATTTTAAAGGCTGAACTCGCCACAACGCTTGGGATAAATCAAGTTCATTATGTAATCACTCAACTTCACTGAAATGAACTGATTTGTCTGTGCAAAACTGAACCTGCATGGAATTCTAAAGACTAACAGGAGTTAGCAGCATATATGTACACAAACAAGCATAGCAGTTTACATTAACTGCTAATTAAACTTCATCAAGCAGTTAAGTAATGAAGATATAATGGCTTGAAAAAGTCCTCAGGACTTTGTTCATCAGAGAAAGCATGAAACAATCTCAAGGCACGCAATGAGGTTGTGCCAGCATAGCCGAGTTGAAGGTAATGCATGATCCAGATATCTCTCCCTAAAGAGGCAGAGTCCTACTATACATTTATAGGTTTGCAGGTCCTGCCGTTGTCACATAAAATAAATTCTTCAAATATACAGAGCAAAAGGGTGGCTCTATATAAATGTTTCTCTGCATTTTAAGTGATGCACAAAGCACGTCAATAGGTACATGCCGTGGTGCAAGTCAGCTCTAGAGAAGAATATTTTGTGTACAATGGGCTACATGAAGAAGGTAAACCGCTTCCACTCAAAAGCATACTGGCGTTTCTTAGGCAGGATTTTCACAGCAGTGTCCCAGTCTGCATATCCATGCGGAAGGCAGGGGAGGGAGCTGATGAGAAATCTTCTGAGCTGGAACACGTATCCATCAGAGCACGCCAGTTGCTCAAACGAAGGGGTGACATGCCACAACAGGAGTGCCTTAAGATAGTCTGTTGTGATCTGCAACTTGAAACCATGGCCTCACGGATATCGCAGCAGCACTGCTCACCTCCTCCCTCCACACACACACCATAAGCTAAGAAAAAAGCGGGCTCATTTTTCACTTAATTTGACAGCAAACTTGTAAGAGCACAGTGTGATTAAACCTGGAGATACCACACACTTCTATTGCAAGGTAAACTTTCAGTCAATACCAATGAAGGGCAAACAGTTAATCTATACACAGCCAAACTAACATGACCAGCCTCTTAAGTTTTAGTTGTTTAAGGCTCTGCTGGCATATACTAAGTACTCCGGATTTGAGAGATGCCTTTTTTAAGCAAAGTGAGCCCTATGTTTGCTGAGGAGTCTTGGTTGTATAGATGTAACTTGGACGTCCTGTTAGTCACGTGTACAGGAAGCTGAAAGGACTGTAAAACCCACAGGACTTTTTTTTTTTAACTTGGTAGAAGATAGCTGTTGTTCTTTTGTAAAAATGAAGCTCTAAGTCAGCTATCCCTATACATCCTTTCACTTACCACCTGTGGCTTCAACAGTGAAATCAAACCCGTGCTCTCCTGTATTAACCAATTCCAAACTTATAATGAAGGTGTTCATGGCCATGAAATACTACTATTAAGTGCTGGTACAAAAAACCACAAGCTGATTTCTTCCGGGTGATGCTGGTGGTAAGACAAAGGCTTTTGGGTGAGAATCCTAGTTAGCAATGCTCGTGCTAGTGACTTGGATCTACATACAACACATTCACTGGGCTATGGGGGCTTGTTCTATATCATCAATAAACACAACCTCTATGTTCCCTTCATGAGGGCAGTGATACAGGAGCATGAACACATGTAGAATTTTTCTTGGCAATGAACAGCTATGACCCTTCAGAAAAATGGAGGTCGGACAGGCTCCTTGTCTCTGACTATATCAGCATTTTCCAGTATCTGGATGAAGTTTGACTATTCCCTGCCTTCAGGGGACAGAGTTACTAAAAGACTTTCTAAAAATCAACACGTAACAGTCAAATAAAATACATTTAAGCCATTCTCTACGTAAGCCAGGCACTGATGTTTCTAATAGAAAAATAGTTAGAAAAGTCACAAGGTTGTAACACCATTTCAGAAGAACATGGTGTCCATTATGGCCTGTAGACCACTCAAATAGACTTTACTATTAGAAGCCGTGGAAGGCAGCAAGTGTTAGGTTTTGGAATTGCAGCTGTTATTTCAATAATGAAGTCAAATACACCTTTCTCTTCCTTCAGCTTAAGTCTTAAGAAAAAGAAGGGTAGAAGATTCAAATAAGGAAAAAAAATACAGTTTAATACAAATGCAACACAAATCAATAGCAGGAAAAAATAACAAAAAGGCAGACAGTGAGTTTGTAATCTTTTGTTTTCAGAGAGGATAACTCCTGCAGAACAGAATTATCCAGCACAGGTTACAGAGCTGTAAAGGGTGACAACAGAGGCTGATGCATACAGGTCAGGCTCGCTGATTTAACTGTCTGGTTCCTCTTGAACTTTTAAACTCTCTAAATAGATGGGCTCTGGCAATTTCAAGATTATTAGCATCTGTTTTGCCATACTTTGAGGAAAAGTGAAATACCAAAGTATTCAGGAAGTGAAAGGTTATTTCTTGTGCATCTTCAGTAAACACGAAAGACACTGAGTGTACAAGAAGATCAAATAAAGTGAACTGCGAATTCCAGCTTATAGTTGTTCTTGATCAAAAACCTCAGAACTGAGGGTGGCCACATTTTCTTTCCATGCAGAAGGCTACCAGCTTGAGTTATGACGTGAGAGCTTGACATCCTACGGATAAAAAAAATCCAAACCATGAAAAATAGCAGATCTAAATATAAAAGACTGAGCCTAATGCAACAGCTAAGCTAGGTGGTACCTTTTATACTCCCCCCACCCTTAACCACCTAATGCCCTACAAACTTATACAGGTTTATTTAAAAAAAACACCACCACCACAACAAAAAACCTGCTTTGAATTTGTTATTATACTCTGGTAAAATCCAGAGGAGTGCAGAGGCAGGTATTTATGGATGGCAAGCAACAGGAAGTTACTTAGCCTGTACAAGTGCCAAGGCTTTTAAGGTTTCATTTGTTTAATGTATCTCTTTGAGCTGCTAGTATCTCAAAATTAGTATAAAAGTTAGTTCTGCCAAATTAATTTCCTGAAAAACTGAGTCCACATACAAACAAATGTCTTGCAAGTATTCCCTCTCTTCCCGTGCTCCCCTGCCCAAGTCACAGATCTAGCATGGTCTGATTCATTTTCCTTACCTACAAAAGTAGAAGGCTTAGATCTGTCCTTCCTCCTGACATGAAAGGTATAAGGGTTTTTTCCAGAGTGCTGTCTCCAGCACAGCCCTGGGCACAGTAGCTCTCACAGTAGATCTAGGTACAAACCTCCTAGGTTGAACAATAATTTTTTTCCTGTTCAAAATAGCATGAGTCAATATTGCTTCAATCTCAACTTCCAGCCAGTAAAATCAAGTAATTTAAAAGATTTTAAGTGGAAGACCAACAAAGTTCTTTTGACAGAATAGGTCCCAGATTGAAGGGTAATTATTAAGAGTACCACTAATAAAATTAAATATTTCAATACATTGCTAAATTCCAACTGGGCCACCTGATGGGCAATCTAGACTCCACTCAGTCTTCAAATAGATGGAAATGACAGGAAACAAAACACTTAAGGAGCAGTTTAAACAGCACTTGGTCTCTAAAATTTCTAAAAACTTGCACTAAATTCATGTATTGGTGCCTCAACAAGCCAGAACCCCTCCCAGATCCACTCTGCAAACAGAGGTTTTCTGCAAATGCCAATCTCCCTGCAAAGAGACATTGCATACTGCAGTGTGAGGAACATACAAATTTTCCTTTAGGAGTTTTCTCCTGGCAGTATTAATGCACTTGTCACTTAGATTTTGTGTTCAAAGGGAATTAAGCCTTTGGGGACTGGGGAGGGAAATCAGCATTTCCAGGAGCAGGGGAGAAACATGTTGAAGGAATAAACAGGTTGTTTAGCCAAAGTCAGGCACTGGCCAGTGACACAGCTGAGATTAAAACACCCCAAGGCTTCTAAACCCATTGAATGCCACATTATATGCTTATCCACCTGCAGACTGACTTCTTACCTTTGTGAACCTTCCTGTCCCCTCCTCCAGTACACACGCACAGACAACCAAAGTCTTGACTCACAGTAAATCCTACATGCTTCAAAAGTCAGAGGATATAGCATTAAATACTGAATTTATTCAATTTGTAAACAAGGGTTTGCTAATATAGCAGACCGCTTCAAAGGAGCATAAGTCCAAAATACTTCTCAGAACAAAGCCACCAGATACGCGCATTTATGATGGATGAGCTTCTTGAAGCCACTCACTTTGTGAAGGCTTGTTCTTTACTAGCAAGCCCTTGCTGCTACTTTGGGAGCTCCATAGCTACAGCAGAATAGTGACTTGGTATTTCTGGAAGACCGTTAGTTTACTATCAGAACCACTGACAAAGCAGAATCAACAGCAACACCAAGCCAGTTACTCTAATACAAACAATTTTCCTATCCTTTGGTAACTCTGACTGTACTTGTTCAGAATCTTAACTCTGCAGGTAGGTTCCTCCTCAAACAAAAACTCCAATTTGATTTTTCCCAGGCTTTCACCACTATCTTGCTCCACAGTTCAGGATGATGTATGCATCCTCTGCTTTTCCATCGACTTCAAAGTTCTTTTCCTTTATTTCCTGTCTTACCTTTCACATCCTGCGGGGGGCGGGGGGCAGGGGGTGGTAAGTCTAACAGAACAAGTTTATGGGCCAGCTAAAGAGAACCGTGTTCATGTCACTGTTATCAAACAACTCATACAGTGTCAGAGGATGGTATAAGGTAATGATATGCAATGTAAGTGGTACAGACTATTCTTTTCCAAGAAGCTGCTCTCCCAGTTTGCTGTAGTTCAGTTTTTCTGTCAGTTACGTAACTTATGTTACATTTATATAACCGGTTCTGGGGAAAAAAATTAGAACTATTCTACCTAGCAAAACTGCAGTTTTATAAGCCCTTCAGCATGAAGCAAAATATCAGGACCTGTTCCTTAAAAATCCTGTTTTCAACAGGCCAGGACATTAAAACCACTAAATCACACTTCCTCGCTTCCCCCCTCCAATTTCAGCCAAGAGAAAATGCAACCCATTTGCCCAAGAGAACCATCATCAACGTCTTTTTCCAGCAACCTAATACTTTTTAGCATTGTTTCAGTTTTTTGGAAGGATTAAGTAAATGGGGAAGACAAATACTGGATGGGGTACTTAACGTGCTGCTAAAGACATCAGGTGAGTGAGCAGAATAATCCTCTGTAATTTGTCACTCCATGTACTGCATAGAAACTATAGCAATAGATGGAAGTAACAATTCAGCTGCCAAACACCAAAAATGCTGTTCTTTTCAGACTCCACTGTCGTTGGTAAGGTTCAAAACATACTTGACTCACCCTACTAGCAAAACTGAGCAGTATCAGTCCATGAAGAAGCTTTCTTCACAAAAGGCAGGCTCTGAGTATTAACTGACTGAATCATGTGCTTGAACTGTAAAAGCCATTTTCTATCAATTTGGCAAGTGTTTGACATTACCAATACCTGATATCTAATTGCATTTTAAGTGCTTTAGAGATCTAGAACAATTCTGAGTATGTTTACAGGAACAACGTCTGATCTTTAAGAAATTGTAAACTGTTGTACAGGCTACAGAAGAACAAATTGATTATTGGCAGTTTATCATCCAGAAGAAAACATTTTGTCACTTTTAGTTGCTGCTGGACACAAGATGAATCAGGAACCAAGACGCAACTCAGTCTTCTTCACATAACCTAGCTTCTCAGCATGCTTTCTGGTTCGTAGGTTGTCATAACAATCCTTTTCACATCTAAATACAAATCAGTCTTAACAGTTTGTCTTTGTGTGCAAAAGCTTTAACCTCTCAAAACAATTCAAACACCTTCCTCTTTATATAAACACAAAGCAGCTCTTTCTTGTGCAATTCATGCCCAACACAGCCTACAGACTCAAGGGTTCTCCATTTGGGTTTGTGCTGTATTTTGAACCTCTGTTCCTCATACCACGTCAGGCAGCAGCAAGGTACCAAGCAGTTTCTTGGCAGTTCTGCAGGTGAAAAAAGTGTTTCACCTCCAAATCGGGGGAGGATGGGGAGGTACGTGGTAGGAAAGAGGTAAAATCTTCCTGCCCGTAAGAGCAGACATCACTGTCAGGATGTTGCCTACAAAAACAGATTTTTTTCCCCTCTACAGAAAAAAGGGAAGCTGGTTTCTGTGAATTCAGTCTTTTATTTGCAAGACTGAACTACTACAGAAGTGTCCATCTAAACTTACTGAATTAGTATCGTTTATTCTTCCAACCAAGAACCCTGGCTTACTTCTAGCCCCCAAGAGGTAAGGTAAAAGAACTGAGGTAAGTTTAAATTGCAGACTTGGTTTGACTACAGAAAAAATTAGTTTAAATGTATGCTGATTTTACCCACTGAGTCTGTCCAATGACTGTTCTGGTACACTCCAGCTTTTTGCTTTTGCAATTGGTATACATTTGCTTTCCAAAGCTTTTGTATTAGATATTCTCTACAGATCTTGCTTCCCGTTTGTTTTTAAAATAAACTCATTTAACAGACAAGTCAATTTGGATGTACAGAAACAGCATGTTCTTGAACAGTTCAAGATTTACAGAATCTACCTCTCAAAAAAGGCCACTTTGAAATTAATTCTGAAAGATTTTTGCAGTGCAGAGGCTTCCAGGAGTTCACAAACTTCAAGTTGCTCCGGTTCTGTGTTTATATTCTTGTGCAAATTTAAACCCACTCACCCGTGTTTTTTACAACTTTTTCACCTAACCTTTTCCAAAGGTCAAACATTTGCAGTTTTGCTCTGTACGAGCATAGTTATTCTCTGTTCCACTGGTCTTTGGGACAAATGGCTTGCAGATACTTAGATGAGTAAGATATTTAAGAACAGAATCACTAAAAACGTAGTGACAAAAACACTTGTAAAATCTGCCTGCTATCGCTAACTTTTAACATCGCAAATGACAGCAAGAGCCTGATGTGATCTGTTGTTTGCTCAGACATGAGCAGCATGTCCTTAACTGGCTCTGTATTTCAAAGCACCTGTCTCAGTGTCACCTAGCACAAACCCAGATCAAGGTGCAACTTCCTGTGTGTTTTAAAAACAAGTGCCAGGAGGAAATGCCTACCACTCCCCATATATGGTCAAAACTGAACTTAAATAGTGAGCTTCAGTAGCCGTGAATAAAATGGTACCAACGTACATACATGCTGCTCAAGAAAAAAATGGCAGAGAATCTTCTACAAGCAAGAGTTAAATTGGGCTAATTGGAGTGAAGTTGAAACACTGAAGCAACTTTGATTTATTTCTGTCTCTCCCCCCCCAAAATACAACCACCAAAAAAAAAACCCAAACCCCAACCAAAACCAACTTTCTTGCACTGCACTTATCTGCCCTCCAGGTCTCTCTGCCTCAGAATACACCCCCACGGCCCTAATCCATCAGAGCAGCCACCCCATTAGCCACATATTTCCCCAGCACCACCCCATCCTCCTCCCAAGCACAGACTCGACGTCTGTTCAAACAGAGCCAGGTCCAGACTCTCCTGCCACACCAAGCGACTGCCATGTTGTCTTTCTGCCATCAACCTACATGGTTAGCAGTGGGATTGACATGCTTCATGCTTTTGCTTCCCGGTGCTCCTCACGTATGAGCTTTCTACACGTATTTTGAAAATCCCAACTCAACAGTATTATCCAAACAAGACAGCAATTATTTTCACGCACACACGTAAAGCAGAATTACATTTCTAGGTGTCTGGAGAAGGTGGAAAGTAGGCGCAACTTGACAACTGCTCCACATCCCTGCTTGTCCTTTTGGGTGACAGATATCTAGCCAACAGGTGACCTGCCTGCACCGTGGCCGTCACCACCTTTAGGGGAAGGGGCACCTACAGATGGAATTTGAAAGATGTCCAGAAAGCGTCTCTATTCCGAACACAGAAGCAGACGCCGGACTGACAGCTGGACCCAGTCAATTTTCCCAAGCCCTTAATCTGCACAGGAGGGCAAGGCAGCAGCGTCTCCGCAGCCGTTCCACTCGCAAAGACAACAGCGCACTCCAGTAAGCTCACGGTGGGTCCGAGCTCGCTCAGGCGCACCTGGGTATTTTTTTCGTTTCACCCATTTCCACCAGCGGGCAGAACCGAAGCTGTTTCATTCTGGTTCCCCCATCACCACAGCCCGGCCGCCCCCGCCGCGCAGGAGCCGCCGCTTGCCGTAACGTAGCTGTGTAAGCCCCTTCCCGGGCCGGCACTGCCCGCCCGGCCCCTCGCGGCTGAGGAGAGCCCAGCGGCACCGCACACCGAGCCCAGGCGCCGGCCCCGGGCCCGGCCGCCGCGCTGAGCCCGGGAAGGGGCCGTCGCGGCCGCTGGGGAAAGCCCCGCGCCGCCTCCGCAGCCCGGCGCCGTCGGCCATCTCGGGAGTCTCCCTCACACCAGAGGACGCGTCCGCCGCCCGTACCACCCGCCCCGGCTCCCCTCGGCCCGGTCGGGGGGGCGCGGTAGCCCCCTCCGGCCCCACTCACCGCTTCCGTCGCGCCTCGCCGGGCGGCGGGGCGGGCGTGAGGCGAACGCAGGGCGGCCGTGCTGCTCAGCCGCGGCCCCGCGGGGCTGGGGGGGGGGGGGGCGGCGCGGCCTCACCCAGCCCGGTACGTGCGAGAGCGAAGCCCGGGGGCTCACGGCAGCGGCAGGGCGGCGGTCCCGGCACGGCAGCGGCGGCGGCACCCGCCTGCGGAGCATGCGCCGGGCCGGGCCCGTCCGGGGGTGGTGCCTCGCCGCGGCCGCCTCCCGCCGCCCGGGCTGAGGGGGTGGTAGCGAGATGGCGGCGTTGGGGGTGCTGCGCTGCTGCCGGCGTCTGCGCCACCGCTGGGGAAGTCTGGCGGCCCGTGGGGAGGCCGCGCCCAGCCGGGCGGCAGGAGGCGGTGGTTCAGAGGCCGCCGAGCCCCGGCGTAGACGGCGCTCCCGGAGTCCGGTCAGGGAGAAAGCGAATAACATGGATGTGTCTCCTGCTGGTGTAAAGTGAGGTGAAGACTTCAACGGGTGTGGCGGGAGGCCAGCCCAGCGCCCGGGTCGGCACCCGGAGGTTTAACAGTAGATGCCTAAAAACATCTATCAGCCAATGTCTATCGTGGGTCCGCTCAGATGGGGCTGAAGGTGCGGGGTTGTCTTCGCCACCCCGCTGCCCAGGCCGTAGCTGTCGTCTCCGCAGATGTCCCGTGTCCGCAGTGGCGCAGGCTGAGCTACTGGTGTTATTTGGATCGTCTTTAAAAAACCTACAACAGTGCCTCCAGCCTCATACAGGCGTGAATGAGCCCACGTAAACAACCCAGTGTTTACACCAAAATCAGGAGACACGCACAATTCTCCTGTCTGCACAGAAAAAAAAAATTGGTTTCTTCGCTGTGGTTTCAGACTCTTCTCAAAGTCACGGGAAACAGCACAAGTGGAAGTAGTGTCAGTAAGAAATGATTCAGTTCAATAAAATGATTCCCCCCTTCCCACACACGCACACGTATTTGGCATTTTCTTCTGAAAAAAGAGCCAATCTGCCTCTGCCTTTTGGGGTAATTGTCCTAATAGCCGCATCAGTCATTTAAAAAAAAGAAAAAACACCCTCATAAACATACCCCCTTTCAACAAAATGGTAGTTTCATGTAATTTGGACTAATCGGAGCACACTGATAACATCTTTCTGTCAAGGTCTTCTCATGCATGGCAGCATATGGGGATGCAAGTCCTTTAGCCATTACAAAGCATTTATAGACTCTACACCGATACAGGTCCCAGCTCATCTACCTTATGCATCAGTGATCCTGAGTTTTTAACCTTTTCTCCAGAAAACCAACCCAAAGCTTTTCATCTCCCACATGGGAGATGGGAGATGGGTGCTGATTGCATGTGAGTGCACATGTGTGCACATCCAGGTGGTTGTACTTTACAAACTAAAGATAGAAAATAATTGATTTTTTTTTCCCCTCTCCCAAGAGCTAAACAAGCCAGCCCTTCCCCACCTGTTTCCACAGCTGTCAGGGAACCGGCAGAGCATAATTTGGATGCTTTCGCACTGTTAACTTTTTTCCTCAGCCACACGGCATCATTGGGTCTGGATTAACCTTGCGTTGTGGGTGCACAGGAAAGCACTGGAGTCTCACCCTGTTTCCATCACTCTGGTAATCTTATCTGAGCTAGAAAAGAGCATGAGGTTGGAAGGAGGTCAAACCCCACAGACACACGTGGCTGTATCACAGCTTTCAGGCCTGACCTTTCCTCGCTTTCTTGTTCCCTGTCACCTGTGATCTGCCTGCAGGGGTTGTGCTTCCATTGATCAACATTCATTCTTGCTAGCTGTTTCCATGGCTTTGCCTTTATAATGATAAAGTCATTTTTTTTTAATGGGTTTTCATGCCCAATAACATACCCAATCTTTTTTTATTTATGCTTTACAGGCAGGGCTCATTTCCCAGCATAGGAATTGATGCTGCAGATGTCCTTAAGTCCTGAAGCTCAGAGCTGCAAATCAAAGCAAAGTCGAGGAGGCAGCTGTGACAGGAGGATTGCATAAGGGACTTAGCCTGGGGCTGCTCGTGGCTGCAGCAGCTCAGAGAGCAGCTTTACCTCTGCCTCCATCTAAATGGGTGCCCAGACCCTAAAACCCTGTCCAGGAATGACCCAGGCTCCCAAAGACCACATCCTTCAGCAAGAATTAAATTCTCATGTGCTCACACACCTCAATTTAAAAAATGGGGCTGAGCTCCTATGGCACTTATGGTCTCACAGAAATTGTGTGTTCAGTCTCCTAGTCCTTCCTGGAATGTAAGCTTTTTCCTTTTTCTCCTTAATTTCAGGACACTGGTGTCTGCTGATTTCTACTAGTCATTCTGTGACATATAACTGGGATGAAATCAATGTGCTTCTAAAAATTACTCCAAGAACTATGTTAATAACAGGGGAGGATTTCCAGCCTATACCCAAAAGGGTCTGCTTTTACCACAACATACCATCCTACAGGAAGGATGTAATTTTGTATTAAAACCTTTAAAGTAGTTTTATCTAAGGAATTAATCACATGTATTTATATCTGAATATGTTTTCTTGCTTATAAAGAGAATAGGCTTGCAAAGAGCAAGAGAAAAGGCCTTTGATGCAAAATAAATTTTTCTTTCCCCTGGAAGTACTGTACTGGGGTGCAGTGACAGGTCAGAAGAATTATTTTGTAACTTACTTACTTCTTCATTTTGCAACTTCCAGGATGCACCGATATCCTTCAAAAAACAAAAATGGCAAAATACGGATGACTAGACTTGACTGTCTTGGTATTTGTGAATTTAAAATCAAACTAAATTTAAACAAATTCTCTCTTGTAGCCTTCTCTAAAGAAGGGGTAGGGATGGATGCACAAATTATCCCTTACTTGCCTGCTCTGCTGTTTTGTTTTCCAAGCTTCCAGAAGCCAAACTTCACCTTTGCCTCTGAAATGGTGATGTTTTCACACTACTTTAAACCGTATAAATGTTTAGAAAGCTTTTTTCATGGCATTTCAAGGTACAGTGAGGGGCCCTGCATACGGTAAAGTGCTTTAAATCACCGATGCCATCAGCTTGGGATTGACTAGACCTTTACATAAATGCCATTTAACACTAGCTATCTAAGTGTTTTCAGTTTGTCATTGATTTGTTCCTGGCAGTACTTCTGGAGCTTGGTTCTTCTCATAGGTACCAGCAAAAATCAGGAGGAGGTAATGAAGTCAGAGGCGCTGTGTAATGTGTAAAATGGGCCACTGACTTTCACTGTCAGCAGTTCCTTAAACTGTAATAGTATTAGAAAGTACTCTGAGAATAATTCTCTGCGCTCTTGTATGCTTCTGCAGAGTGTAAGACTATTTTCAAAGTGCTGCTCAAATTAGAATTTTTTTTCCAAAAGAAAAACTTTCTTACATTTTTACCTCCAGGAAAAAAAAGTGGGAGTTACAAATGAGAGCAATTTGAGCATTTTTTTCTCAAGATCAACAAAACTGATATTTTCACTTAGAATTAGTCTTTCTAACACAGAGAGCAGAAGCTGTTCCCAGCTGGATCTGCGCTGGGTTTGGTTCACCCTGAGGCTGGAGCATGGGGAGTAGCCAGGACACAGGGCCAGGAGGAACAGGAGGACCAGGCAGTGTGGCAGCAGAGTTGCATCAGGCGAAGGGGGTCACACAGCAACAACCTTAGGTGCTCCAAACCATCCGTTGGGTGCCTGTCAGCTGGGTGTTGTGGGTGAACTCACCCTGCACCCTCCTCCCCGTCATGCCTCCCCCCTGGCGAAGTGGATAGCACTGTACACCATCACCATGCAGTATCTTAGAGACTGCGAGGCCCCCGGATACTGCAGTGATGGGGTGGGACTTGCCACAGGAGCTGTATAAATAGATATGCAAGTGCACAAGTTCTTTCATCTGATCTGCTGCTGCATTTATCTTAAACTTCCTGTGCTCACATAACACACATGAAACCATCTTTGTGACACTGTTTTCAGAGTGCTTGTCTCTGCTTGGAAAAGCAAGTGAGATAATTTATTTTGAGACATCAGGAATGTGTGAATTGATTTTTCATAGCTAAATACTTCTAACTATGGTGTTCAAACCTTTTTTTTAAGTTATATGGAGTTTCTAATAATCTCAGTTTGGGGAAGGAGAGGTACTTCATGTGGGTAGCCCAAATTTACTTTGGAAAAAAAGGATTAAATTTTGTCCATCTGAAGCAGTTCTTGTTCTGAGGGTGCCATGGCAGCTGCTGCTGAAAGCCAAGCTGCGGGGGGATTTCCTGCACAGGGCTGAAGCGAGCTGGCAGAGGGGCATGTAGGAGGTGTAACACGTAGCTCCATTTCATGGCTTCCCTGGCCAGGGAGCTAGAGTTTACTCGCTTTGCTCCAAGCTCAGAAGCATGGAGATGCTGCCACTGTATCTCAGTCCTGTGTCAGGCATGTTCATGTTGCTGCTTGCCTTCATCGTCTGTTTTTTCCCATTGCCAGCTTTCTGGTTCTTCGTTGTCTTCTTAACAAACCAAACCAACAGCATTATTTGCATTTTTTTCCGGGATTTCTCTGCTGAAAAACATACCTTATGTTCACTTGTTGTGAAGCAGAAACTGAGTTTATGTAAAGACCTGTAGAGCAGCTGCAAAGGATGGAGTTACACCAGTGCCCGTGGCCGAGCAGCTCGCATGCTGCAACCAGTGCAGCCTCAGTCTGACTTCTTGTCTCAGCCATCGCTGCTCTGAGACATAATGGAGCAGGGGAGTGGGGGTGGTGGTGATGGTGGGGGTGGTGTCCAGCTCCAGGTCCCACTTCTGATTCCCCCTCCACTGAAGTCAGACTGATTTGGTGACCGCCTTTTTATTGTGCTTCAAGTAGACTAATAAATACGCAAAGACAAATCAATATTGCCCAGAAACTCAAATACATTTTCTTCAGCTCATCTGCTTTCCAGCGCAGCTTTCCAGAAGGATGAGTTTAGTGCTGGCACAGTTCACAGGTACCCATTTGTCACCTGGCTGCCTGCCAGTCACACCACTAGAGCTAGATGCACTTGCTTATATACTAGCTCCATATATATATATACACACACACACGTATTACCCAGAAAAAGCTGTACGTGCAACAGTTGGCTTTTATAAGGGCAAGTCTAGCACTAAATGGAACTGGAGGTGGGCCTGCTGGTGGGGAGGGACAAGGCAGAGCAGTGACCTCAACCAGAGCAATAACCAAATGTTTTAGGACTGGAAATGCCACGTTTGTCACCAAAGCGTTCACCTTTCCATAATGATGTAGAACATTGATTCACGTCCCTCATGGTCCACAGATCACAGAGCTTGTTTACATGGCTGGGGGTATTTCTCAGGTCAATGTCCAACATCCAAGACCAGGTGCCCCGTCTCTTTCAGAAGAACACACGTAACCTGGAGCACGCAGCATTTCTAAAATCTTTAACAAATTACTAGCAGCCGGGATATACAGCCTTGCTAGGACAACCTCCAAAGCACGTTCTCTTGCTGCTGGTTTTCTTGTGTGTACTTTTAGAAACTATGTTTCCTTGGTCTATTTTTTAAATTTTTATGCATTTTTATGTGGCATTTGCCATGCTCCCCCTCCCTTTGTCGCGTAGAGATAGAGAATTACATCATGTTTCCAGGAAGGGTGTTGCTCATAATGGCACAGAGGGTTCAGAAATACAAGTGGGGTGGCAAACAAATTCCAAATCTGGAGAAATGTGGACACACACGCCCATTAAAGACAAGGAATATCACCACCAGGAGCTTAGTGCCCCAGTCCTTGCCTTTGTCCTGCTGTGCTGCTTAACCATGGGCATCGTGCATTCAGCACAACCGCATGGCTGTTGTGAGAGTATGGGAAGAGAAAAATGAAAGATGTCAGTGATCTTACAGACAGAGAAAGGTGAGGTTCAGGCTGGTCTCTGTCACCCTGGGTTGTGTTGAAATGGTACGGTCTACAGTAAGAGGATCCTTGTTACAGTACATTGGATATTGTTCACTGTGAGTTTCAAATGTACTGAGAGCATTCAGGTTGCAATACAAAATCTGGTGAAAATAGCAGATGTTAACCATTTCATTCCATGAAACCTAGGGAGGTGATAAGCAGCGTTGCATTTTTCTCCCATTTTATGTAACTGTTTTTCCTCATTTCTTTTTAAGTGAAACATGCTATATTTCATGCAATTGTTTTACAAGGCTGTGGCGTGTCTCCTTTAACTTAGCTGAGTTAAAGGGGTGAAAAGTGAAAAATCCTTAGACTAAGAAGGAACTAAATACTGTTTTCCTCTAATAATTTTCAGATAAAATACCCACTGTGGCTTGTGATTAAAATGAGTTTTCCTTTAATGGGGATGCAAATGCAACTGCAGCGGCATGTCACAATTACATCCAAAATTAATTAGGCTTCATTAGCAATAAGCCTCTGGAAATTTTCATTTCCAGAGTCCCCTGGAGCAGTGCATTTCAAACCAGAATAGAGCAAGGCTTTGGATGCTGGAGGGGCAGCACCACATGCTGTCTTGAGATGTTCTTATTCTATACCGGGTGGAAATGTTTCTAAATAAACGTGACTTTTTTATCCTGGGAACGTGAAGCCAACACATTTAAGGAAATTGCTTGCATATGAAATACACCAAATCAGCAGGTAATCTCGGGCATACATCAGAAACACCAGCATGGAGACTCTCACGTTGTCTCTGCTGATCTGTGCCCATCTAAAATGGCACAGCCTTTATCAGTGCACTTCCCTGGGAAAGGTACTGACTCCTCCTCATCCACTTCCCTCTGGAAGAATCGCTTCTGCTCTGGCGCTCCAAAACACTGACCCTAAAGGGCATCTGTAAGTTCACATTTTTGCTCGTGTGTTTTTGTTGAAGTCATATTCTCGTCATTGAAAAAAATGTAGGAGGTGAGACTCCCAGTTACGGAAAACAGCTACCCTGTAACTTCAGAGTAACAATTAAAACTACTGATGCTCAGACCCGTTACTGACCTCACCTACTCCTCTACCAGCCCTTTCTCCAGGGCTCTTCGCTATGAGCTCTTCACTGCTGCCAGACCCAAACCTCTTGTGCTGGTGCTGCTCTTGTGTGCGCAGCTCTTGACTCATTTCCCTGAACTTTCCACCACCATCAGCCACAACAGCAAGAATAAGACCTGCAGATGCCATCTTCTTGGGAGGAGTCACACGATGGTGTTGGGATGGGGTCCATGGCTCTGTTACCCATCTGCCAACACCGCGAACAGGAATCATTTGCTCTCTCACAGACTTATTTTTAGGCAGGAGGAATCTGAAGCTTGTGCAAATGTTTAAACACATGTCTCTCTTGAATTATTCGGTGTACCTTGCCTGCTTCTGGAGTTAAGTAAAATGGAGAGCAGTCAATAGCAAGCTCTCACATTCACCATAGGGAGGAGGCAGCAAACTATGCCAGAGGGAGCGCTGATAACCACCTGCCCTCTCCACCCCTCCTGCACTACAAGCTGCCATGCCATAACTGCTGTGCGCCCTTGGCAGTACTGACCAGCAGCAGCAGAGCACCAAACCTTACAAGTTTGCCTTGATTTAAGGAGACCGGTGTGCGCATAGCATTGGGGACTGACATGTCCTGAGCTATGTTTGACACTGCAGTGCCCGATTTCAGAAGATCCAAGGAACCACCCAAACCAAAAGCACGCAAACCCTTCCAATCAGCCTCTCACTCTTTTTTACTGTTTTCTGCTATGGTTGAGTAAGACTTTTTCCAGGGTCAGATGCACATCCCTGTGTATCAAAAAAACCCCAGACTAAGTGAAGCTGTCATCCTCATGAAGTCAATGGGGAACTTGAGATTGGGGTCAGAATTTCACCTGTGATCTGAAGTACAGGTCTGAGCCAAAGCCCTTTGGAGTCAAGAAGGGTCTTTCCTCTGGCTCCAGCACTGTTTGGTCCCAGAAAGCTTGTAACATTAGCCCAACATAAATGCACCATCTTGTGTAAGAGTATATTAATACACACATAAATCCATGCCACTCTCCAGCTCCTGTGAAATGTTATGAAGAGCAAATTATGTACCAACTTGCACAATCTTGACTTTATCATCTGCCTGAATACAGAAATGATAGCAGTAACTTTGATGCTGTGCCACACTGAAACAGTCAGATCCTGATGAGTTATTTTTGTCCCCAATCAGACATCAATTAAAGTCACAGTTTCCCTTTGTGAATTGAGCTACTGACAAAAATGCAGGGTTTACATATTCTCCAACAACTCAGCTGGCAGATATCTCCAGAATGTGAGATACAGTCAGAAACATTTTATGCAGAAAGGAGAAATTATCATGTCATTCTCTGTTCACACAGTACTCCTGGGGACTACTTTCCTGGTAACAGGCACATGTAATTGCCATTACTGTTACTGCACAGCGTTTGCACTGAGTGGAAAAAGACCCCTCACCTGCAAAGAGGAGCAGGAATGTAATCACAGCTCTCCACTGAGAATAGTGAGAGTGGGAATGCAGCTCCAACACACAGATCCAATTGCACTCAAAGAAGGTGAAAATATTACCATGGTTGAGCTAAGCATATTAGTAGTGAATGAATAATGGTGAATTCTCATTAAGCTCATGAAATTTTACAGGCAGCGTACTCTAAACACCTAGTTTTTGGAGCCGGCATGCCAAGAAGATACCTCTGCATCTCAAGAAAAAATAATGTTGCATGGCTGAGCTGGTGGCACTTTGATCACACAGACAGACATCACCAGTCTTCATCAACTTGTTTTTTTCATTCTACTTTGTCCAACATCTCCAAGCTCACGTTCAGGAGTTGCTTAACCTGACCTAAAACCAAGTTACATTCTGGTACATCTAATATTTGCACATATTGGGACATTGCAATTAGGCTACTTGATTTGTAAAGATGTTTAATCAAGAAGGCCTGGATTAAAGTTCAAGTTGAAGTGCTCTGTCCTAGCCAGAGACAATTTGAATGAACAGTAATTAAAACACAGCCTAATTCATATTGGGCACTGCTGGACTTCAAAACGATGACTATGTGCTTGAAACTCTGTTGGGAAGGTTTCTTGTGATTTTAGTGCAGCTAAAATGAAGCTTTTTGGTACTGATGCTTCATGCTGAACAGTAATAGAAGTAACGAAAAAACATTTTGGGAAAAGGCAACCTCTCCACCTGGTTTCAAGGCTGGATGATAGCAGACAATGGAAGTCTTTTATCCGGCTGTTGTCAGAAGCCGATAGCGGCTGGCCAGCTTGCTTGGAGCAGAAACTTCGACCCTTAAAAGGGTGATTTGTGGATGAGAGCCAGGAACAGAACAGCCGTTCTTGTCTGCAGCGTCACAGCCCTGAGGAGATGTCACAGGATCAGAACTGCTGTTCTTCTCATGCGAAACGTGGGTGGGAAGGCGACGGCCTCCAGATGGGAAAAGGGACTTTCCTCATGAAAAAGCCTGAGAACCACCGGGTTAGAACAAATCCATCTGGAATGACAGCTGAGACGTGTCACAAGAAAATTGTCTTGCCTTGAGACGAAACCCATAAATTACAGAAAGTTTTATCAGAAAACGGATGGTCCTCAGAGACCTTATTTTTGAGCAAAAGTGATGTATCACTGTATGCATGTTGTTTACATCTTGCTTTAACACAGTTCATGGGAGGAAGTGCTCCACTGCCAAAAAAGACTTGATAGTTGCATTGTTCGTGTGTAGTAATATTTAGACATAGCAAACCCACCAGTATTTTAAGTCTGTCCCATTACGATATCAGTAGGAAGCTACAGGAAAAAGAGAGCGACTCTATGTCCGCTGAGCTGGGGTGGGCGGGGGGAGATAAGGGCTCTTAGTAAAGCTGATCGGAGCGGTGTTTTTTTCAGGCACAGACAGTGTTTCAGTTCCTGTCCCATGCCAGAGCTTGAAGCTGTACTTGTTATAACAGGAAACAAGAATCACAATCTGAAGCCAGAAGCACATGTCATTTGAACAGGCTTTTTGCTCTCTTCCACCAGTACTTGACATGCGCTACAGTATACAGCTAGCAGCTTTGCTGCATGTCCCACTAAATGACCCAGGTTGGTCATTAACCCCCAAATTTGACCCAAGGCTTGGCAGGTAAGGAACCTTATTCTTTGGACCTGGTCCATAACAAATCTTGTCTCTGCCTCTGAGCAGTTATCTTATTTCCCCTGGAAAGGACAAGAACTTTTCGATTTCTAGTACGAGTCAGCACACTGACTGTATTCATCAGTGAACACCCAAAGCCATCCTTGGGGCAGCACTGGGAGGACCTGGCTGAACACCACACTACTTCCAGCTTCAAACTTCTCTGCCACTTGCCTTCATCCCAAGAAAGGGGGTGCATATTTCCTGAGGACCTGCTGCATCCTAAAACGACAACAGAAACAGCTAAAAAGAGATGAAACCCAGCCCTGGCCAGCCTGTAAGCTGGCCACCCCACCCACAAGATCCCACACGTTCTCTTCTCTCCTGTTCATCCTGTAACCAAAACAGGAGCCTGGCATGGCACGTGAAGGAGGAGTGCAGGCAAGTTGCTGTCATACAGCCAGGGATAGCCACAGCCCTGCACTGTGGGAGATGACCACCTCTCCTTTCTGGGTTGAGTGTATTTCTGCCCAGGTCAGGGGGTCCCTGCAGACTTCGGAAAGAGGCAGAGAAGAAGCTGAGGGTTGACTCTGCTCAGATTTTAATCTAACTAGAACTTAAACTCTTGGTAGCAGGATGTCTTTTTTATCATTTGCAGAGTTTCTAGTATAATAGAGTCCTCCTCCAGAAACAGACTCAAGCTGCTACCATAACACCAGTAATAATTTCCCCTGCATAAGGGACACACACTGGCAAAGTGTTCCATCACAGCTGTACAGCACTGACCCCATCTGGGCCCATGGACATAGCCAGCAGCAGTCTGGCAGAAACGCCTTCCAGTAAAGATCAGAGAAATAACATAAACCATCCAAATTGCCATCTTAGAGCAGACCGTTGGTTGAGCTAATCCCCATCCTCTCCCCAGTGCAGTGAGCAGAAGCCAGGGCTGTGCAGGGGAGCACAGGGCAAGGCCCTGGACAATCATGAATCATCCAGTCCAGATGGAAGGGTTTTCTAAACCCCACTGGGTTAATGACCATACTCGGCATCAGTATCAAGAATAAATTGTGATCTCTGGAAATTGCTGCATCAGCCTTCAGCCTCCACAGCCTGAGGGCATACACTTCTTCGGAGGGAATCTGGGGAACAGGCACCGCACTAACATGTCTGCAGGTCTCTGCTGCTTTTACACAAAAATCCTCGGATTTCACACTCCCCAACACAACCTGGCGCACGGGCCCCCTCTGCCGTCGCGTCCCAGCACTGCAGCCTGGCTCCGCATTCCTGCGCCTGCCCGGAGCCGCCGAGGAAGGGACAGATAAACCCTCAGCGCGATCTAATTCGCGTGGCACAAAACCCACAGGTAACAGCCTCGGCCAAGAGCAGGTTCCCTGAAAAACCTCGGCGTTTCTAGGTACTTTGATGACATTGGTACAAAAGTTACTCGGGAAACCCCCAGTCCCCCCCTCAGCAGGGCAGAGAAGCCCCAGGCAATCCCTGCAGGGGGCTGTACCGGCTGCAACACCAACAACCCACTGCGCTTAGCGCAAGCGGCTCCATCGCCCCAGCGCACTGGCCGGACTGCGAAACAACCTGCGGCCCACCCTCTGCTCCACGTATTGAGACATAAAAAAAATTAGTTAGGAGACTAGTTAGCCAAGACTGTGATATCTTTAACAAGAAATATTAAAAAGTGCCTAAAAAGGGCTTTGTTTTCTGTACTGCTACAGAATAATTTCTGGTTTTTTCTGGTACCAAGTACTACCCATTGTCCCGCCCCACTGCACTTTCATACTTCACCATGCTGCACAGGACCGTGCTTTCTGAACCATTTTTGAAGCTTTCCAAAACACAGCATTTCTGGAAGACCTTCCAAGGCAAAACAGTCAATTAGCAGGCCAACTCTCAATAAAGTATAATATTTTATTCAAATAAAACATAAATTTTCTTAACCTTTGACCTTTATGCAATAGGCTACATTTAAAAATGAGTACACTCCACTTCAGCAGGACGCTGCGCTGTATGTGCATCAGTCCATCAGTCCCTGGTGGGGGGCACAGAGAATGGGCGACGTGGGACCCCATGAAGCTCAGATGGCTGCCATCCTTCAGTTATCACAGTACTGTACCTTTACAAGAGACAGCATCAGCACTGTGATAACTGAGCCAGGGCAGCCTGTCAGTCATTGCGGCCCCTCTGCAACACTGCCGAGCCCAGCTGGCACATCCTCCGTCTCATCCCTCATGGGTGTCAAAACCACTGCATCACCCCAACAGATGCCCAGCTGCCAGGTGAAAGGCTCAAGAGCATTTAACAGATGTGGCTTTGCATCTGAGGTTTAAGTCCAGAAAATCATCCAGATAATTAGTGCTATCTTAATGACTACAGTGGCTTCTGCAATGCAGCTCAAAGTGTTTTTAAGTAGTAGCTTCTTCTGGCCAAATCCACCAATGCTTGAATTGATGGAGAAAGGGTAACTAACCACTCTACAGAGATCATCAGAGAGAACAGGGGAACCCGTCTTTCCCCCTTAAATACACTGGAGGTAAGTAGCATAAACCAAATGCTGCTAAGTAGTGAATGTCATGAACCAGACAGTCAGTGGGTATAATGGCAGAGCGCCAGGTAAGTTAATGGAGCTATATGGCTTGCGACAGCTGAGGAGCAGGATCACTAACAGCACAAGCACGAAGGTAGCACCACACCATGACCACACTGCATACTGCACTGGGCCTGCCAGGCTTTCACCAGCAGAGCAGGCTGGCAGGCGGTGGAATTTTACAGCACTGCAAACACATTCAGCTGGGCTTAATCAGAGTTTGTCACATGTGCTTCTGGAGCCAGCATCGCAGACACCCGTTCCTATGCCTACTGATGGCTTCAACAGGAACAGCACCCAATGCCAGTCAGCCAGCTGAGTTCACAAGGGACTGCAGCTGGAGCAAGCAGAAGAGGGTTGAGGTGCTTCAAGTATGCAGCTGGCCTTTTTTAGTCATAGGCTCCAAATGCAAAATTGTGAAATAAACAATTCCACTGCAAACTACTTAAATTATAAGCTTACGCCAACCTGTATTCTACACCCCCTTTTTCATTTTTCCTTCACTAAAAACAGACATTGCTGAAAAGATCATGGAACTATTTCTATACCCCCCAAACACCCCCTTTGGTTACAGGAATCAAACACACTGAATCCTGAAATGAGTTTAAAAAACACAGTGGTTTTACACAGTAAAAGTTAATGCATTACTCAGTTTTTTTTACAAAAAGTTTACTTATGATGTTGATGGACTTCACCGGTACAAATTGCTTTCACATTTCTACCAGGAGGAAGCAGAAACTCCGGAAGTGGTGTAACATTCTAAATAACTTACCTGGAAAAAAGCATGTCCTGAGATGTTCGGGAGACTGTTTTTAAAAAAGAAACATGTAACACTCAACTTGATCCAGCTATCAAAATCGTGTCTTACAAGTTTTTAACTCAAGAGGGCAATGGAGAGACAAACATAAAATATCTGAGGAGAAGCACGCAGTGGAAAAAAAATATTTGTACATCTTAAACTACAAACATACATTACATAAAAAGGGGACAGTCAACAGATTACGCAATACTGACATAAGACAACACGGATGACTTAAACATATACCCTAAAACAAGCAGATTTACCACCATTTGTAGATTAATCATTAAAGAATCCACTGTTGCTAGAAAAAAAACAAAAAACTTGGTAAAATATTAATAAATTCTGTATGTACAATGGTGACTTTTGAAAAGGAAGGAAGCTGCGTAACTGATGAACCATTGGCTCTCACTTTGAAGCATTTTTATACGACCACTACTATTCCAGAAGAAGAATTCTACTGATTTCAGTAGAATGGCATAAAAAAAGGATCAGGAGTCCTACATTTCATCGGCTGAAGCAATGAGAGAAGGATCGCTATTTTATAGTTCAAGTATGCCCTGACCTCTGTTTCAAGATTTTAATCCATGCTCCAACAGTTACTATTAAGCTATTTAAAGGGAGAAGATACATGACCTCAAAGGTGAACAATCCCTCCCCAGCACCCTCTGGCACAAAGACTGTTCGAGTTACACACATATTCTAAAGGGTGATGCCATTTTCTCTAGAGAGGATCTAGTTCTTACTCCACTACAAACATGGTTTGTTTCCTTGCACCTAACATGCACATGCTCATTTTTCCTTTGCTTCAGTCAGACTAAAGATACACAGACTCGATGCAAAAAGCATGACTCCCCATTATTATCTGAAGAACGCCCTTTTTAAGAAAAACCCACATCAGTTTTGGAGTCTAGTATGCATTTTTGTTCTTGGTATTGCTAAGGCATTGGGTATTTCCATACACTTTTTTAAAAAAAAACCTCTAGTTTCCAGTGTTTGCTGCCAGTTCTCACTTTTGAAAGCCTTCTAAGTTCGTCTGGCTGTTTTTTAAACTCTGGTTCCACCTCCTGCTCCTCTGGGGCTGGCGATTCTATGTATTTTTTAAACTTGTTTCATATGAACCAAGATTCTCTCAGCATCACACTAACACAATTGCTGATATGCCCTGACCACAATCTGCAAGGCTTGTGATCCCCACCCCTATGCACAGGTCAGGTATCTTTAGGCTACTACAAGCCACTCTAGCCCTGCCTCTGCAGAGGCTTATAAAGTGCACAGGTAGCAAACCAGACTTCCATCTTGATTAGCACGATTTTAACAAAAACCTGTAGAAGTCTGAAGGGGAAGAAAACAAACAGCAAGTTACAAGGATGCAACGGCCTGACAAGCGATTACGCGGCTTCGACGACGGGGACAGGGGCTGTGCTTGAGGAGGGGGGAGGCTGGGAGAAACAAGGGTCGCCGGCAGGTCCCCGGATCGCCACAGCTGATCCCTCCCAACTTTCTTTCCTTCGACGGCGCTTCCCGAAGCACGTTACCTGAAACCAGGGGGCAGGCGGCAGCCTTAGCAACACGGCCGCGGGACGGATGGGATGGAGCCACCGCCAGCAGACCGCTCCCACAGAGCCCCCCCAGCCCCCGCTCCTGTCCGCTCGCCCCCGCCGCGCCGGGAGGCCGGGGGACCGGCCCAGCCCCCGCCTCGCCCACCCCGCTCCCCTCGCCCCACTCGCCGTCCTCCGTCCGTCCGGAGCGCTGGAAGCCACCCGAGGAAGGGCCGGCGCCCTCGGCCCCGCTCCTCCCGCGGCCTCGGCGGGGCCCGGCGGGCGGCTGCACCCCCGCGGCGGCGGCGGCAGGCCCCGCCCGCGTAAACACCGCCGCCCGCCCGGAAAATAATAGTGCGCAACGGGGGAGCGCCGCGCCCCGGCCCCCCGCTCGCCCCGGCCCCCCGCTCCCCCCGGCCGGCGGGCGGGCGGCGCGCTGCCGGGCCGGCGCGGGGGCCGGTGCGGGGCCGGGCCCGGACCCACCTGCGGGCGCGGAGCCCGGCGGGGCCGGGGGCGGCATGACGCAGCACGGGCTGGCGGCGTGAGGGCCGCCATCTTGGCGTGTTTATGGCAGCGCCGCGCGGCCATGTGACGGGCGCTTCCGGGGGCGGGGAGGGGCGCGCGGGCGCGGCGGTGCGCGGGCGGGGTGGGTGGGATGCGGCGCGCGGCGTGGGGCGGGACGCGGCGCGGGGCACGCGCAGCCGCCGTCACGGTGGTGCGCAGGGACGCGCCGTGAGGCATAGGGGGTGGGCATGTACTCCTGCACACCCCAGGCCGCCCCCGTGGATCCACAGCCTTGCCGCGTCCCGCGGGGACCTCGCGCCATCGGTGGTGTCTCGCGTGGGGCCACGCGCGCGCATACGCATACCCACAGCAGCACCGCGTTCCAGGGCAGTGCAAGGAGCGTCCCCACTCATTGTCACCAGCTTTGAGCAGCCCGCGTGAACGTGGCGGGCCGTGCGCCTGCGGGTGGTGCGTTTGCAAGCCGCGCGGGAGCAGGCTGCGTTTGCAGGTTGTGCATTTTGCAGGCTGTACGTCTGCAGGTTGTGCGTTTGCAGGCTGCACGTCTGCAGACTGCCTTTGCAGGCCGTGCCTTTGCAGGCTGAATGTTCACAGACCGTGCCTGCAGGCTCTGCGTTCGCCGCCCGCGTGTGCGCGACCGTGGCCGCAGCCCCAAACGGCCCGTCCGGCTGTGTGCGGGCACGGCCGCGTGTGCCTGGAGTCACAGCCCGCCCCCGCCGCGGCGCCGGCGTGGTGGCCGTGCGGGACGTGCCCCGCCGCCCCAAGAGCCGCCCGTGCCGCCGGCTGGCTCTGTACAACCTTCAGCCCGGCCTCCGGGCCCCCAGTCGCAGTCCCCCGCTCCGCCGGAGACCCTCGGGGCGGGCCGTGCGACGGGGAGCCCCGTCGGGCCGCGGCCCGGGGCGGGCGGGCTCCGGGACTACAAGTCCCAGGGTGCCGCGGCCCGAGGGGGCGGGCGGGCGGCGCGGCCGGGGTTTGCCGGTGCTCCCCCCGCCCTGCTGATGTGTACGGGCCGCGGCGGCGGCTGGATGCGGGGCGGGCGGCGCGGCTCGGCCGGCGGCGGGGCCGTCAGACGCGCTGTCCTGCCCCGCGGGGAGCCGGCCCGGACTCCGGCCGCCGGCCATGGCCTCCAAGCTACTGCGGGCGGTGGTGCTGGGTCCCCCCGGCTCCGGCAAGGGGACGATGTGCGAGAGGATCGCCCGCAGCTTCGGGCTCCAGCACCTCTCCAGCGGCCAATTCCTGCGGGAGAGCCTCTGCGGGGGCGGCGGTGAGTGCCCGTGGTGCCGCCCCGTCGGGGGGGCGGCGGGGATCGGGGCGGGGGTCTCCAGTCCCGGGCATCCTCGACGGGGTGGGGATGGAGATGGGATAGAGATGGGGGACCTCCCCAGATATGCCACAGGTATATCTTTCCGTGGGGTTGGCACAGCTCATTCATCGCCCTTTCCCTCCAGCCTGAGCTCATGGAGCTGCCCAATGAAAGTGGGATCCAATGCTGCGGGTATGTAATAGTTTCATTCTGCACTGGGTGGGCACGGCTCCGAAAAAGCCCGTATGAATAACCCTCCTGCTTGTGCACCAACAGTTAATGGTGGCGTCCGGGGACATAGGTCACGTGTTATTAATAACTTCATTCTGCCTCAGGTGGTTGTACAGGAACAGGGTAAAAACTGCAGAGCCGTGGACAGCAGGTGGCTGAAGTGCTGGTATGCTCTGCGCTTTGCGACACCCACGGTGGGAGGGCTGGACTGGGAACGTGCGTTCCTCCACGGGGAAACCGACTGGGAAGATTGCTGTGGGCCACGAGGTGCTGTGGCTGGGGGCGATGCCGTGATGTGCTGTGCCGTGCCAGCCCCTGCGGCAAGGGCGGTGGGGTGTTACAGGGCGCTGGTGCGTCTCCCCCGCTCCTTGTGAAACTCCCTTCCAGAAATCAGAGAGGTGGAGGAGGTGGGCAGCAGCACCCACACTGCACAGGTCACCCCCTGAGACACGGCTTTTTAGGGCTTGAGGCAGAGGGTGTAGCGGGCAGCCCCTCGGCAGGGCAAACCCTGTCTGCAGGAGCATGGCCTTGCCTCAGTGGCTCTCTGCTCCTGCACATCCCATGTTTGACACCCATGTCCAAGGCCCTTGGGAGAACTGATGGTCTTTGCCGTGTTTGTGGCCCAGGCAGCGCTGTCGTCTGGTGAGATGCTCCCTGGCTCCAGCCAGGCTCGGGAGCGGGCGTGCTGCACCCCGGCTTGTGCTCGGGTTCCTCTACAGCTGCCATTAGGTAGTGTTTTTCCAACAACCCCTCTCTCCTCTGCTAATGTGTGAAAGAGTGACCCAGAGGGGAAGCTGACTCACAGGGCAGAGAAACGGTAAACCGGCATCGATACAAAACAAGCTGAGAGAACCCAGAAGTTATTTCCCTTTTTAGAAGGGCACGAAAAAGAGGGAGATAAAAAAGGGAGAGTAAAGTTTTGGACAGCTGTGTGTTCTGGCAGGGGCATTGCGAACAGCCCTGTGCTGGTCAGTCATTTAAAAATATCCAGATTTCCTTTTATAAATAAAAAGGACAATGATATTTCCTTTGGAGGGAGGCTCAAAATTAGGAAAATCCCGATGACTGCTTTGGCTAAAGGGCAAAATGCCTGGGCGAAAAGCAAGCAGAAGCATAGCGTGCAGGAGCGGGGCAGTGCAGTGAGACTGCGTGTCCACCCAGGAGCTTGCACAATCAAGGTTTAAACAAGCGGCTTTCCTGGGTTGTATATTTCTGTTCATATTCTTGCTGTAGAGTTTCTCTGGGATCACCCAAGGAGGAAGAAGGGGCTGAATGGAGTTAGCAGAAGGTATTTCCCAAAGCGCATCGGGTAAATTCAGTTTCTCAAAGGAAACAATATTGTCAAGTGTGGGTAAAATTACTCAGAAGTAAATCAGCCTTAGTTTGGTACAGCTGGCATGATGTTCAGGTCCCACCTTTGACTCAGCCTCTGGTTACAGCTCTGAGTAAACTGCAGCTATTTGCCTTTTTTTTTTTGCTATTTGCTTTGGACAAGCTGTTACATGACAGTGCTGCAGTGTGCCAGCTCCAGGGGGAACTAGTTGGAAGTAGACTGTCCTCCTGAGTTTATCATCTGCGCCACTGGCTTTGTATTTTAGGGGATTTGGGGCCCTTTGATACAGACAGTTGCCTTACAGAATCATGCCGAAGGGACCCATCAGTCTGGTGTTTATAGAGTAATCTCGGTCCAAGGATGGCAAGCAGGCGTCGAAGCACAGGGGGTTTTTCTGCTTGCTGTTGCAAGATGTAAAGTAGGCATGGCTGCAGGGTTCAGGCTCGGGCGGCGCGGAGGACTCCAGCCTCCGGAGGAAGCCCGAGCTGCCTGGCATGGAGAGCACACCCGGCTCACTGCCTGTGTCAGCAGTCTCGGGGAACCAGGACTTCACTTTGCAGCTGAGTGAAGCAGCTGAACGCATGGCTGCTGCTGAAGTGTTTGAAGTTTTACTACAGTGACTCTACAAGTACATCCAGTGCTGCACATTTGTCTGTTAATTAGTGTCTGGCTTAGCTAAGTGGCTGCTTTGCAGAAAGGGAGTTTTTAAGATCTCCGAAACTGTGGTTTTGGTGCTAGGCAGGAGTGATGGAGGGTGGCGAGCAATTTCCTTGGCCCAAACTTGCCCTGGTACCCAGGTGGTTGTCTCTGGTGTTGGCAGCACCACGGAGTCTTAGCAGGACCCAGCAGTTAATTTGCAATACAGCTTACATTTCTTTTCCCAGTGCCTTTGGCTGAGGGTCGGCATCTGCCCAGGCACACGTGGGTCTTGTGTCTGTCCCACCATGCCCTTTAATGTGCTGTGTTGGAAGGAGAAGTGGCTCCTGTCCCGTCCTCAGGACGGATTTAATTTGTTAGTGTTGACAAAAGTGACACAAAAAAAGAGGCCAAGGGGGTTGTGGGATGTGCATGGCCAAGTCCTGAAGTCCTTCTCCCTGCCTTTCCCATGGGTGATGGTCTTCACTGGCAGAGCCACGCATTGACCGAGCTGCCTGTTGAAGCTGAGCCCAGGAGACACAACCTGCCAGCCCTTTGGTTTTCCATAGGGTTGGTGCTATATCTTTACATGTGGGAGCAGCAGCGATGCTCTGGCTGCAGCAGTTTACCCCCGGCACTGGCTGCCACCCTGCAGATGGACCCCGCTATTCATCCAGCAAGTGGGTCATGGCCTGAATTTGGAGCCACACCGGGCTCCAGGTCCCTAAAGTGACATCCTGCTGGCAGGGATGGGGTGGGAGCAAGGGCCCTGGATGCGGCATCTGCATTGGGAAAGAGGTCCCAGGGTCCCAAAACTGGGGTGACATCTGGCCCCAGCCAGCTGGGGTTGTTGCAGCTTAACTGCACTGGTGCACAGGCAGCTGCAGTCGGTGCCCTATTAACCACCCAGGGTTTCTCCTCTCCGTTAACTCCAGATTGCTTTGCTGTAGCCTAAATAACAATACCCTGTAGAAGGTTGTGCCACAGGGTAGAAAGTCTGGGGTTATCGTGCAGGGTCTGGGGGCTGCCAAGCACTGTGTTTGGGAACAGCCTTTCCTCCAGCCCATCCTGCCTCATCCTGGGTGGTTGTTTTGTTGCTCATGGCCTCTGGTGCAGGGGATGACCCTCAGGGCTGTAACTCAGTGTTGCTTTGATAAGGAGAGACGGCTGCAGATCAGGGTTGTGTCAGGGAAGCCACAGAGAGTCTGAAATCCGGTGCGTTAAAGGGTGGATTAAACTCAGTCATTAGATTAATGGGATTAAGCTGTGAGTCAAGAGGCCGCTTTGCACGGAGCTCAGTACTGCTGGGAGCACCCAATGGCCCAGCTCAGGCAGCACAAGTAGTGGCTAAGGAGCCCCGTGCTACCTGAAGTAACTGCAGAGCATTGCTTACAACCCCTCTCTGCAGCTGGCCATAGCAGTGGGGATTTTGCTTCTTGCATAGGTGCTGTGCAGTGCAGTAGGGGCGAGCTCCAGCTCGTCACGCGATGGGACTGGGATCTGCAGGGAGCTGCTGGGCAGGGACTGGCATCTTCCACCCTGCTCAGGAAGAACTGCCCAAACGCTGCTGTCCTTTGGCTGGTGGCTGGGGAGCACTTCACCAGGGGGGCTTGTATGGAGGAGGTTGGGCTCCGGGGCTGATGGCTGGTAAGGCTGGGAAGGGGATGGCAAATGTAAAAATTGCAGAGGCTGCCTTGAAGAAACCCCTTGGGAGCAGGGCTGTGCTGCAGGGGTGATGTGTTCTGGAGCATCACTAGTGTTGGGGGGCCGGGGGTTGGGCAGCTCTGCAGGTCCTTCATGCACGATATATGCCCGTTACTCCTTGGTGAGAGGAGGGATGGCAGTGCTGTGGGTGCTTTGGAGGAGGCTGAGCAGGGAGGGAGAGGCTGGAGGGCTTCAGTAGCTGTCTGGAAGCAGTCAGCACCCTGTGCTGGTGCATTGACCCCCATGGTAGTGTGTTCCCCCAATGCCAGCGTCTGCCCCCCATGTTGCTATGTGCACCCCATGCCTGTGTGTGCACACCCATTCTGGTGCATGCTCCCCTGTGCTGGTGCATTCCCCCCACCCCAGCATGCATGGGGGCATGGAGGAGCAGCATCCCTAGCAGCAGGAGTTGTCCATCACAGAGCAGTAGAGAGCTGTCCACCCATAGCAGGGGCATGGGAAAACTGCTGCCTCCATGATGCAGAACTGTGGGCCCCTGCTGTATTTCCAGACTTCTGAAAATACAAACTGTCTCTTGGTGTATTTTTGGTTTGCAGCACCAGGCCCGGCTCCAGCAGCCCCACTGAGCAGCAGCCGGTCCCTTGGATGGCCAGCCCTACTTGGGACGGCAGCAGGACCTTCTGCTGCAGCTCCAGCCTCCACGGCTGCTGGGCTCTGCCCTGGGAGCAGCTCTGCCCTGCCAGTGAGTGCATTCCCTGCAAGCCTATGGCAATGTGCAGACCATGTGAATAAATATTAAAAAATGTAGGCGGATGTGATAATATTTATGCCCTAGCAGGTCTCTGTGCTGGTTGCATAAGACATAATGTATTTTTTCCATCCCTGCGTCCTTTGCTTCCCCAAGCAGGAGAGCTGCCAGCAGTGCTGGCGACGTTTGGGCAGTGACAAAAAACCTGTCATTGAAAAAAGGTATTTTCTGCTCGCTGTGCCTGGCAGTCACCGTGGCTCTGAGCAAAGAGCTGCTCAGCAGGGTGAGCTGAAATGCCTTAATGGAGCGGAGGGAGGGGGATGTGCGGTGGTCCAGTGACTCAGCCCTGCAGGATGGTGAGTCAGCGCCTGCTGCCTGCCCCATTCGGAGACAGGTTTCCAATGGGGAGCGTGGCTCCTCTGGCAACCCTGACCTGCCCTGCTTTCCTGCCAGGCATCATCCACAGACCGTTTTGGGAGCCTGTGAGGTTTCCTGTGCATGTCCCGGTCCCACGCTCCTTGGGCAATCCGTGCAGGCTGCGTCATGCTCTCCCATTAGATCAGATGAACTCTCTCCAGGAACTGAATATCTTGCCAAAAAATCCCTCCTGCACCTTAGAATTCAGCCTGTGGCCAGGTGTGCATGCCTGCCTGGTCTGACATCTTGCTGCAGTCTGGAAAACCAGAATCTGCCTCCAAATGCAGGAGTCTGGCTTTTTCCAGAGAGGACACATACTTTGAGAGGGCTAAAATGTGCTGTCCTCAGCAAAACTCTTGCAAAAATTGGTTGCAAAATTGTTCATTTAGTGTGAAAAATGCTATTTCAGCTGCTGTGAGAAGAGAGCAGAAGAGGTCCTGGTCAGACCTGGACCTGGTCTTGGTTGGACTGGGTCCTGGTCCAAGAGGAAAAGGCTGGACTTCTTCTGGTGGCAGGATCAGGACTTGTCATATGCAATGGCAAAGAATATTTGCATTTTCCAAACAGTTCCTTTGTGTCTCTGAGTGGCTGAAAGAAAATCACAGGCAAACTGTAATATAAGAAGCAACTGAATTTATTGCATTTCTCCTTCAAGTAACATCTGCTGTACCCCAGCTGCAATAAAAATGTAAGCAGAATAAACCCTTATTACATTGGCTGCCGGCAGTGGCTGCCTGAGTGATGCCAGGCTGCTGTGAAGGTGGATCCAGACACGCTGTTACCTGTGCAGAAACCACCGCTGGCTTCTCCTCCTGCACAGTCGGCTCCAGATGAGCGATGCAGGGGAGACCCAGCAGGCACCTGGTAAGGTATATTTACCTTGCAGTGACACTGCAATTATGTTCTCAAGGATTTGATCGTGGAAATAGTTTTCTTATCGGAGCGTATCTTAAGTTGAGGCTCTGAAGTCTTAAAGCCCTTTGGATGGGAAGCTGTCTTCTGCTTTCAGCAGCTATTTAACAAAGGCTTTGAGGTTTGGGTTTCACATGAGCTTGCTGGTGATGCCTGTTTACTGCCACATTTCACACGTGAAATGGTGAATTTGTACCTCTTCAGATCGTTTATAAATGATGATGTCATCTTTGCCTGAGGATGGTTGTACACAGAAACTTTGTGCCAAATGCTGCCAGATCTGCAAGCGTTGCTCGAATGCATCGTTTGTCCTCATGGCTTTACTGGAAAACTCCAAGGCAGAAGAAGTTGCAGCTGTGGCTCAGTGCATATAGGAATAGGCATTATTAGCATCCTCTATTTGGCACTGACATTGCTTTAAAGCAAGCAACGAGCTAGGCAGTGGGATGCTGGCCAGATCTGTGGTCCAGGATGGGGTGACCATCCCACCACCAGAGGTGTGTGGAGGTTGGCTGCATCCTTTGCAGCTGGTCCAGTTTCTTCATGGCATTAGTATCTATGCCAGTGTCACCTGTAACCACGCTGATGCCTGCTCCAAAACCAAAGGAGCTTCATGCATAGCACGCAGTGTGTGTGTCCAGTGTGGCAGGGGCAGCACCAGTCCCCCTTGCTACTGTCAGCTGGCTGGAAGGGCCGTGTAGGCTTGGCCAGTGCTCACTGTGTTCCTGATCTCAGTTATTTCAGGTGTTTCAATTTCTATAGCACCAAAAGGACTGCGTGCCCCTGACTACCAGGAGCAGCAGCTATGAGCAGAGGATGCTGCCAAAAGACTCCTGAGTGAGTGGTTTGGGAGGACAGGCAGAATTTGAGGGGGAGAGATATTTTCTAAGCGGAAATGTCACGCTTTTTTTGTGTGTATGTGTTTTTTTTTCTTCTCTTGAACAGAAGTTGGCATCTTGGCAAAGCAGTACCTTGAGCAAGGCCTTCTGGTGCCGGACCACGTCATCACGCGCGTGATGATGACAGAGCTGGAGAAGCGGCGAGAGCAGCACTGGCTGCTCGATGGTGAGTGCACTGCTGGTGTCCCTTCTGGACAGGAAAATCCCAGCCCCCTTTAAAACATTATTTTGCTGCTAATGATTTGGCAGCACCAGGAGACAAAAAAAACTAGAAGGTGCCTTTGCAGGTCCTGCTGGCCATGGGAGGAGAGGCAGGAGCCAGTCTGCTGGCAGAGACATCTGCCTGCAGCTGTTTCTTCCCTCTGCCCTGAGCAGCAGCACGTGTGTGTCCAGCTGAGCCCTTGGCACACATCAGGGAGAGGGAAAGGCAGGGAAGGGAGATGGGTGCCTCATAAAGCAGAGCCAGCAAGCAGAGCGGGGCTGGAGGCAAGCCAAGAAAAGCCTCTTACCACCTCCATATGTGTGCGAAGGAGCTACTCATCCCAAGCCTGAAAGCCACCTGAGATATGGGTGGAGAAGACTCTGAGAGCAAACCGGCAAGGCAAGCAGTGAGAGGAGCAGCAGAGGGTTCGCCAGAGGTTCCTGCAGCCCTCAGCGGTGAAGCTGTGTGCCAGCAGCCGTGGTGCATCACTGCTGGTGGCCTGGGAGCTGGCGAGTGCCAATGGCAGCCCTAGAAATCGCTGTGGGGCTTGGTTAGGGGATGGGACAGGGCTTGGCAGGTTGCACTTATCTGCGGTGTTGGACACAGGCAAGTGTGACATATAGGGACAAATGGCCGTGGCTGCTGTAGGGGGAGAAACCCTCCTTTGTCAGTCTGCTGAAGCTCTTTGAAAGAGTCAGTGAATACATAGACAAGACTGAGGCAGTTGATTTATAACAGACTTGGGCTTTCAGAGAGCTCTCAGGCTCCTGATAAGGAAAATACAGAATAGTTTACACCTAAAATAAGTCTGCGGTTTAGTGCTGTGGACTGGAGCTGGGCTTCTTCCCCACATTGCCCAAGGTGGCCCCAGAGGAGGGGTGGCTTGTGCTGGGGCTTGGGGTCCGGCCGAGGTCTTCTCACTCAGGCGGACACCAGGGGTCTGGCAGTGTTGGCACCAGGGTTCTGGCAGTGTCACCCCACTGGGCTCGCAGGGAGGATGTCAGAGACCTCAGGCCCTGTAGGTTCATGCTGCCTTGAAGATGCCTGTGAATCCCCACTATTAAAATTTCATTATTCTAACCATAATGCCACTTATTCATCTGGGAACACGGCAAGTAACAAATATTACAGGAACAAGCACTGTGTAAACAAATACATATTTTGTTGTATTAAAACTCTGGTGTTTCAACACATTCATGGGGGTTTGCACTGACACATTCAGATCCAGGTTCTTGCAGCTTGGGATGTTGATTTATCGTGGTATGACCCCCAGCAGTCTGGCCTGGGGACCAGATCCTGTTTCGTCACAGCTTTGCATCCAGACGTCCTGCTGAGGATGCCGCAAGGGAGAAGCAATTCTGGCCATGGGCTGGTAACAAGGATTTTGGGAACCGCCTGCTTTGTATGCTGACTTCTGCTTATACCAAGATGTGTGAGGGGCAGGCTGCCCCTGAAGCTAAAATCTGAATGCAGGCAGCAGTGATCCTGGCAGTACTGTGCTGTCACATTCTTCCTCCCAATTTTGGGGGCATTAATCTGCCTGGGGTGCAAGCATTGGCTGCAGTCAGAGCCCCGCTACAGCAGTACTGTGTCAAGAAGCACATGTATTTCAAGTGATCCGTTTGATAGCATAAATAACAGACCGACTTGACTTCATAAGACAGACTAAATGTATTCTTTCTCATAATGGCTAATTCATTCCCTGTGCCAATGCCCTGACAAACTCTCAGCTAACAGTACTCTTCTTGGGAAAGCCTGGGAGGTCTTAGAGGGTTTTATGGATGTAAAAAAAGCTTAAAAAAAAAAGAAAAAAAGGGTGTTGTCAGCAGAGAAAACTGGAGAGGGAACTGGCGCAGTCACCCCTGGTTATGGCCCGGCAGCAAGAGAGGATGCTCCCACCTGCTAGTTGGCTTTTCTGAACAAAAGGTACTGCCCGGTACCTTCAGAGGATGGGGGTTTCAGAAAGCTGGGTGATGGCTGTACAAACCATTTCATCACAATATTCTTGATGCTCCCCAAGTAACCCAGCGGTGTGTTACTCATCTGTGCCCAGCATTTTGTTTCCTTCAGGTATTTCTTCGTAATTCCAGCATTTATCTGTGTTTTGTTGTTGCTTGTGCCCTCTTACTTGCCTCCAGCCCCTGTGCAGGGACACCAGCCCTGCACCAGACACGACTTTGCAGGAAAACATGAGCCCACGGTAACCCGCATGTTATATTTCGGGAGTCAGTGCTGTAGGAGCTATTTTTTATTGTGGCCATATGGTGGATGCCTGTCTTTCACACCGCTTGTGCTATAGCAAGGAGCCATGGTGGTTTTGCAGCTCCGGGACTGTTGGGTGGGTGGTTTTGGCTCCATCACTGCTGCTTTCCTGCCTCTCATGACAGCCCCCTTCTGTGTTGGTGCTGCACAGGTTTTCCTCGCACACTGGGGCAAGCTGAGGCGCTGGACAGGATCTGCAAGCTGGACCTGGTGATCAGCTTAAACATACCCTTTGAGACGCTGAAGGATCGCCTGAGTGCCCGCTGGGTCCACCCGGCCAGCGGGAGGGTGTACAATATGGACTTCAATCCTCCCCATGTCCAGGTAAGAGCTCGTAGCATCACAGTGGTGGTGGCTGGGAGCAATTCACAGAAGGAGAAGGACAGAGAAGCCTTTCTCTGTGTGAGCTGAGATTATAAAAAAGCATTGGGGATGAAATCCCAGGTAGTAAGCACTGAGCACCAGAGGGCTTTGCCCTTGGGAGCTGGCCTGAAGAAGTTGTGCTAAATGTTAATTAGGAAAATGGGATTTATGTTAAATGCCATCCAAGGATGCTCAATCGATGTGGAGCAGGATGAGGGATTTGGCAGTGGTTGCATGGCAGGGAGCTGCAGTGTGGGCAATGGGGCTGGTGGCTGCATCCCCTTGATGGTGTTTGCCTTCTTGCAGGGCATCGATGACCTGACAGGCGAGCCACTGGTCCAGCGCGAGGATGACAAACCTGAGGCTGTTGCTGCCAGGCTCAGAAAATACAAAGATGCTGCAAAGCCAGTGATAGAGTTATACAAGTGAGTTGGACCTTGCAAGTAAATCATGGCATGGCTGTGAAAACAGGCATAAGTGCTGTTGCCACCAGCCAGTCCTGTGTCCCCATCCTGACAGCCTGAGGAGCTCCAGCATGGCCCCCAGCAGATTCTGGGGGGCAGATCACTGCACTTAGCAGCACAAAGCCCAGCCCTTCATTGCAGCTAAACCCTGGCCCTGTTTGGAATGAGGATGTAAAGAAATTCACAGCTCCTGTTTGTCTTGCTGAGCTCCACAAAGGGCTTTGCCAGTGTTGGTGATGGGAGGGATTTTTTGGCTGTGGCCAAAGGCACCTGCAAATCCCTTCTGTCCCCCAGCTCCGCTGTACAGGTTGGGAAGCCTTTTTGCTTTGCAGAGGTGCTGCCCATCAGTGCTACAAAATCCAACCAGTTAAGAGTTTTAGCTTCCTTTTGGGCAAGTGTCCTCCAGCACAAGAGATGGAGAAGCTCTGAGATGCCTCAGACTCAGCCCTGCCCACGCGGAGCCATCGCTGTGCGAGCCAAGGGTCTACAGGTATCTGAGAACGGTGATGTTGCAGAGAGCAGCTCCTCTCCTGCACACACCCATGAGCCGCTTTCTACCCTGCTTCAGACAAATCCATTTGCTCTGTGCTGTGCAGATCCAGGGCAGTACATGCTGTGCAGTCACCCTGCCAAAAATCAGTCCAGGGCCCCAAGGCCCTAGTGAAGTACAGGGCAATTGGCAAGAGGACAGGAGAAGGGTGAGACCACAGGGCTGGCTGGGATGGGTCTGCTGTGGGCACAGATATGTTTCAGGGCTTGTCCCTTCTGCACTGCTGGTAGTTTGGGCAGCCGCCCCCTGGCCAAGTTGGGAATAGATGGATTGCCATAGGGTGGCAATCTACTGCTGAAAGGGAGTGAGCACCTGGGAGCATTTTTAAAAGCAGATGTGGTCCATGGGGGGCCAAAAGTGCCCTTGGAGGGGCGGGGGGAGAATTGGGGCCCTGAATTTCCCACTCGCTTAAGCACATGAATAAATCCTGCTGATTTATGTCCATAAAACACTTCAGAGATTGAGTGGTCTTTAGGGTGACAAGGGGGAGCTCTTCTGGGTAATGTGATTATTTGTGGTTTTCTGGGTTTGGCTCATCCCTGTGCGAGTGCAGCCGGACTCCTCCCAGCGAATGCTGCGGATGGGAGCAGCTGCCGCTCATCCCCTTTATCTCCTTTTTCTTGCCCAAAAAGCCATCCGTCAGTGAGCTTCCAGCCTGGCCGAGCTGCCTCCTGCCGATGGCCAACCTGACTGCTAATACCCCGGTCCTCAGGATTGCAAATACCCCTGGTACTGACTTCTCCTTCCATCTCTTTTCCAGGAGCAGGGGCATCCTTCACTCCTTCTCGGGGACAGAGACCAACAAGATCTGGCCATACGTGTACACCCTGCTTTCCAGCAAGATACCACCTATTCTTTCGGACGAGGAGAACTAAACAGCTTGTGCCAAGGACCAAGAGTTAATGCCATCATGGATTTGGTTTCTCTGCGTGGTGCTGGGGCTGTGCTCAGATTAGGCAATCGTGCAGTATCTAAAGTCCCTTCCCTGAGTGTACTGGGTGACATTGGTGGATACACGGTTACAGCCAGTATCAAGGTGAACAGATCTGTGCTTATAAGGTCAAGTCTGCTAGAACAAGGGTTTTTTATTCTTTTGAGGCTATGAAGTATTCCTGCCTATGGTCCAAGTATACACACAGATCAGTGTTGCAAACTTGGGTAACGATCATGCCAGGTTTACAGAGCTTGCCATGGTGTCCCTGCCACCCTTCTACAAACCACAGTCTCTGAGCCTACAGTGTGCCATCCCATTGCTCTACAGTACCGTTTACTGCAGATTACTCTCTAGGTTGGTTTTTTTTCCTATAAATTATTTTCTATTAAATTTATTTCTCAGAGAAATAAAGTTCTAAACAGCAAGACTTAGCCCAGTGGGAATGGTGAGCAACATGGAAAATGTACGCTACACGTGGAAAGTGTACGCTACGAAGCTCAGAAATGTGAAGATCACATTTCCAGCATTAATACACATAAAAGAGGGAACACATTTGAGGTAAAACATGCACTTGTGCTTCTTCCATAGAGAGATATGAAACCCTGTTATAAAATGCTGCTGTACAGTCTAGTTTTCATGAGATCTGTGACACTAAGCAGGATCTGTGCTGAGGGATGAGTTGCACTCCTTTGTGCTTACCTTGTTTATAGTTTCTAATAGTACAAGACAGTCATGTTACAAGAGTTTCTCCCAAAGCTTTATTTTAAGGTGTGCTTCAGTTTTGGGGAGAAATCAAGTCATTCCGTCTTCTGTGCTGCCTTTGTCCCTGAGATCCCCTGGAGATGAGGTGTTCCCTAAGCGGTACCTACTGTGGCTGCAGCATCTCCAGCAGAAGCGGCTCCCTCCCCATGAACCCTTGGATGGGTGAGAGCCTTCCTTTCCCTGGGACGTGTGCAGGGGCTGCCAAGGGCCATACCCAGGCATTTCCCCAAGATTTACAGTGTTGTCTGAGCATGTCACTCCTCTTCCGTGCAGGAGCTTTGTGGCCAGGTGGAGTGGCTTTTCTCTTCTGGAAGTACTGTAACCCTCTTTGGTGGTAGGATGCAGTACCTAAGCAATGGGGATGTTCTTTTGTCTCCTCTAGTTGCCTTATTTTATAAAATATATATTTAAGAAAAAAGCAAGATGTGTATTTTTAAAGGTTTAAAAAAAAGCACTGAATTTTAGCATCAACTTTTGGGAACTCTGCACAAAGCTGCTTGCATTTGCAGAGCATGCTGCAGTCTGCTATGGGTAGCTCAGCAGGGAGGCAGAAAAGCTGTCAGGCCCCTACACACATTTGATTAATTAGAGCAGCCTGGGCAAGTTTCTGTTGCTGAAATGTCACTGCTTTTATTTTTGTTTGGACAGTGGCTGTGGCAGGAGAGGGAGAGCTGACTGCTTTTTTAGGGTTGCACAGGCTCCGTGTGTGAAACTTCAGCACATTCCAGGAATCTTTTACCCCTGCTGAGCCACCAGCATCCTCATGCTATCAGAGGAGCCCCTGGTATTTGCTCTCTGTCAGAGGCAGCTTTGCCCTGGTGCTCTCCTGATAATGGAGCCAGAAGCCATCGGGCATCTGCCAAGCGGGATCTCTGCTCACATGCTGCCTGCTCGTTGCCTGCCTGCCAGTGAAAGCGATGATGCAGCGGCAGCAGGGGAGGGCTCCACATCTCACTCTGGATGGGAATTTCTCAGGTGGGAGCCGAGGGACCATCAGGTTTCACTGCTGTCCCTGGGGACCTTTCCATCCCCTCAGAGCTCCCGGCTGGGAGGATGGAAATCTTCCACCCTGCAATGAAATCCTGTTTAAGAAAGATTTTAGATTCTCCCATGACCCTTAGAAGAAGGTCTGGGCCACTTTTAAACACAAGTCTAGAAATAGCCAAAATGTGTGTGCTGTTTTCTTTCTACCAGTGATGGGCTGGAGGGGAGGAGATGATGGGTAGGTGAGTTTTAGGCTATAAAAGCAGCCTGGTCACGGTGGGTGGCTCTGCTGGGGCTAAGTGCCGAGCAGGGGGGCTGCTCCCTGCTTTCCCTTGCCTAGCTCTTGCGTCTCATCCTTTCCTGCTGCAAAATGACTCCTGCAGAGAGGCTTGCCCCTTGCAGCGCCCAGTGGCAGGACAGGGCTTGCAGATGTCTTTGTCCCAGGAGAGCTGCCTGAGCACTTGTTTTAAAGGCTTTGAGTCCTGTAGTAGATGTAGAAACACGACAACTGTGCACAAGCCCTTGGGATAGATTTTTCTACAAGAGTTGTTGTACAATGCATTTTCATAGACCAAATACTGGCAGGAATGAGGTCCCAAAGCGATATATGTTCCTTGCCTTTTGTCCCCACCGTGCTCCCCTTTGGTACTTTACTGTGAATCTCATGCCTTTTCTAAAGCGAAGGCAATTTTATACTGACCCAAGATACTGTGTGGTGGGAGGAGGGTCTCCCCGCACACGGGGCATGGCACTGCTGGCACGTCATGCCGAGTTTTCCTCCTGGAGTTTTCTTCCTGGCGAATCGCTGAAGCTGTGTTACTGGTCAAAAGAGGTAAATAAATTTTTTCTTCTGCTTATCCCTGTGCTGGCAGTGTCTGTTTATGTTATACCTGATCTCTGCTGAAAGCCGAGCTCTGCACAAGCCCTTGCCCTGTGCCAAGGCTGCAGGATGTGCCTGCAGGTAGCAGGTCATTTTTGACCTGGGTGTTTCTTTGTAGGAGCCAGGGTAGGGGGGGAAGAAGAGGAGTCAGAGCATCCCCACTTGAAAACAGAAGAAAATCCCTCAGTAAAGGATGTCCCCCAGGTGGTTCCTGCTTTAAAGCCAACTCCTTTAATTGATATAAACCAAAACGTCAGTTAAAAAGCCAGTTCTGACAGTGCAGATGAAGCCGGTTGCTCCTGCACTCCCATCCTTGTTGCACATAAAGTGGTTTTTATTTTCCTATTTAACTTCCCCTAATAAAAGTAATGGAGAGCATTAAGCACAGTAAGGCTCTGGCTATATTGTCTGTGCCCTGTGTAATCCATCACGTGCATTTTGGTAGAGGGAATTAAAAGCCATAAACTGAAGTGCCTCTGCCCATCACTACCGACTTGCAAATGTTATCGTTTTTTGCTTGTTTCTTTAATTCCCAAATAGCATGTTCAGGGCCCTTGGTCTCCTCTGTGGAGTAAGCAGAGATCAGAGATGATGATGAGAAATTCAGAAAAGGGTGATAAGCAGTGAAACCACTGCCTGGCAGGTGAGAAAGCAGAGGCCCGGCCTTAGCATCTGTGGGTGAAGGAGCTGAACCCGGTGGGAGGGGTGCAAGTGATGCCGGGGTGCAAGTGATGCCAGGGTGCAGGGTTGTGGCAGCCCAGAGGCAGAGGAGGGGTGTAATGCCTCTGTGCAACCCTGTCTGAGGATGCAAGGGCAGATAAATACAAGGAGAAGAAAGAGCTATGTAAGCTAGAAAATGAACTCAGTCTAAAAACAAAAGTTTGGAGGTCAGAAAGCAGAGGAAAATGTGAGGAGTGCCAAAATCAAGCTGAGAGCAAAGCCTTGGCTTCCTCTGAGTACCGTCAGGGGAGCCGGGGTGGCACAAAGGTCAGCACCCCCATCCCTACAGCCTGACCTGCAGCACATGCTGGGGTGCCTCTAGCCCCCCAAAGAGGGGGGCTTCTCCCCAGCTGCAGGGGACATGCAAACCCAGCACGGCTGGGGACTCAAACAAACCAGCCCAGCATCTGCAAAGCAGCCTGTGGGGCTGCTAAATATTTCTTTGAACTTCAGAACAACACTGAAAGCATTAAAATTCCCACCTTTCTTTTATATTTGTATAAATTGTGCAATATTGATCCCTTCACGTAAGGTTTGTAGTATATTACTCTTTATTTGCGTTCTGCACTCCACACTGCTTATTTACAGCCCAGTTATTTTAACTTGTCCTTTCACGTATCTGCCTCCGCGGACCTGTGCCTTGAACTCCTCTATCATTTCCCCATCAGTCATTACACTGCTCTGCTTCCCCTGGGTGTTGCGTGCGGAGATTAGAAGTTCTGGGATGCTCCAATACGGTGGGGAGAGAGGATACTCAAGAAGGATAACTGGAATTACTGATGACTGCTTGGAAGAAGTGACACTGATAGCTGGTAATGCTGTTGCATCTATAGTTATGCTGTGATAAAGATTTGGGGGCAATTAATAATGTGTTCATAGCACCAGCTAGTGCTAGCCTCGCAGGGTACCCAGGGAAGTGTCCCAGGTGTGCCTCGACCAGCACACCACCCTGTTCCCAGCTCTGCAAAGCTTTGGCATGCTGCATCCCAGCTGAGTCTGTCTGAAGGAGTTAACCTTCTCCAAAAATAAAAAAATCCGGGGGGGGGGGTGGGGAAGAGAAGATTGCTTCGGTTTGCACTTGATGGATCAGACCTGCAGACTCCAGATCCCACTCCATGCCACATTTTAGAAGATGTGATATGTCTGCCTCCATCCTCATCCTTTCCTGAGTCTCTGTAATCCCAAATATAACCCGGCAGGGCCCAGAGCAGCGCGCAGTTCCCAGGCAGCAGTGCCCCAGCCCATGGCTGTCGCCCCATGACCCAGGACTGCCGCCAAATGACGAGTCGAAAGCCGGCGTGCGGGAGTGCAGCCGGGCTCCCCGCTGCTCTGCTGCAGGAGCTGCGAGAGGAGGATGCACGTATCTGAGAAACGAGGTAAGGAAAGCTTAGCCATGAGCGGGGTGCGATGGAAGAAAAGCAAGACAGTGCACGATCAAATATGGGATGTTGTTTACAGCAAATTTGTGCTGACTAATCATCAGGAAGGCACGCTCGGATCCTGCAGCTTGGGACAAAGCAAAAAAATCCGGCTTCAGAGCCTTGTTATATAATAGGTTTGAGGGAAGATATTGCACTGAAAACTGCTTCCCTCGGCAGCGTAGCACATACTGCTGTCTGATGGCAAGTTAAGGGGCTGAAATTCGGCAATGTATACCTGGCATATCGCATTTAATAACCTCAAGCTGCCTCCTGCTTTGGATAGTTCAATAACTCCATGCAGGACATGAGCATCTCTTCCTGCACCCCAAAACAGGTGTTTGTATATTTTAGGACTGTGAGAGCTATTTGGGCATATTACCTTCAGAGAAGAAAAATGAAATGATTTTCAGGCTTTCAATAATTGTAGCTTATATCTGAACATAGCTGTACTTCCTACAGGAAGGGTAACTGGGTGTATATGTGAGTATATAAATGCTGCTATGAAATACTGATATCCAGCCTTTTGCAGTGCATCCACTGTGAAGCTGACCTTCAAAACCCCCATTTTATTATGCCAAGACAAACACAGAGCTGCATTCACATTAAAAACCCTACTTTGGGCCAGAAAAGGGAGAAAAAAATACATGGGTAAATGCATACACCACTGCATTTGCCTTCAGCCCTGCTGAGGCAGCCCCAGCCAGGCGCTCTGCGAGGAGACGGCAGGGACGGAGCAGCCATCAGGGCTGCCTGCTCCCTGCGGTACTGCTGCCTCAGGTAGGTGTTTATCCCCCTTGGCATCACCTCAGGAGCATCACGACTTTAAATCAGGAAATATTTAATTTCTTGCTGATGTCTTTGTGGCTGTTGTTACTATAGTCTTATTTTGGATAATGCCAAGGAGAGGAGGAGGAGGAGGAGGGGTAATAGGAATATTTTGGAGAGGCCCCCAGGTCTGCACACTACAGACTTTATTCACCTTCTGCATTTGGACTAGGGCTTCCATCTTCTGATATCCCTTCAACCATGGATTTCTCTTAGTCATAGTCTTCCCTGAGAAAAAAAAATAAAAAAAATAAAAACAGCGTACCAAGTAATTCAGATGGCACAGGCAGCATGAAGGCAACCCGGGCTGCACTATATTTAGCCAGCCATGACACAACTGGCTTGTTTATGGTCCCAGAAATGCTCCCAGCCGAAAGATGCAGCATTTCAGAGCAGCCACAGCCTTTAAGGAGGAACCACATTTTGTCCTTGAGCGACAGGTTTTTCCTGCACACCGCCAGCAGTGTAAGCACCAATGTTTAATTGCTGACCCGACTAATCTGCCTCATGGAAGGCTTTTCCCTGCTGCAGATTAATCCCAAGGCCTCCCGCTGCACCCACTGTGGTGCTTTGCACGAGTCCTCAAAGCTGGATTTTTGGGCAGGATTTGCTAAAATCCATCCTGTCTTGCTGCAAAAATATGGTGGCAGCCTGGGGGCTGCGTGGAAAAGGGAATTGCTCAACCATAGTGGTGGAGGGTTTGGTACCCAGATGTGCCGCTCATGTTTTTGGATCAAAATTGGGCTACTGGGGCTCACGGGCTCAGTGCTGACACCGTAGGATTGTGTTTTAACACACCCCCAGCTCTGAAATTTGCCTTGTAAAGGGAATTAGCATCACCAGCGTGTGAGGGGTGTAGTGAAGAACCTAATGAATGGCTGGACCCAAAGGGGTGGCTGCTCCTTTCCGGGGATGCTCCAGAGATGGGGAGATGTCTGAAACTGCTGCAGAGCTGCTCATGGGGGTCTGGTCTTTGCTGGGTGTGTGGTGTCCCACAGGACTTGGATTTGGAGAAGAAAAATCTCTGGCTGTAGGGAACACAGTCTGGAAATCCCAGCTGTGCCCATACTGGACCAAGATACTGCAATTTCCATCTGCCGTAAATATTAGATTATAGATGCTTTTTCAGGGGTGGATAAAGCAGCTGTGGGAACCTCTCAACATTACAATGCTATAAATATCACTTTTTATTATTTATGCTAAAATATAAATAATATTTTATGAACTCTCACAGTAGCTTACATGGCAACGGTATATGAGGCTCTGTTTTGATAGAAACAACAAACAATATAGAGACTTCTTTCTCCTGAATAAGTTCTTGTTTTCAGGAACCAGAAATAATGAGGATGGGAAATGGTATCACTTACATTCCTGAATCATGGCTGGGAGGCAGAGAGATGGAGAAACTGGGTGTGCAGAACAAAATCATGCAGGCAGACTGAGATGAGGGCCAGGATTTTCTCCAAATCCTCTGAAATGGGGTTTTTGCTGTGCAGGAAACTTCTGATGTTTACTCCCTTCCTCAGGCCATGTTTTGAAGCAGAAGAAAAATGACCCAAACACTTTTCCAAGTAATAGTTTTCATGAAAAACTTTGCAGAAAGAGCAATTTGCTTTCTAGCTAGCAAAGGTTTCTCTTCAGTACATCTATGCACAGGTCTCTGCCCCGGTGCAGGGACACTTGTCAAGGCACCGTGGAGTGGGATGAAGGCAGACTCTCTGACTCTGCACATATTTACTCCTGGCATTGATTTTCCAGCCCAACAGATTTTTTAAGGTAAAACACATCCACACAAAACTCCCAGCCTGGGAGCCACAGGGCATAATTATTTTAAAGCCAAGTGGTATAAACTAGCCCCTGCAATATTACTTTTTGAGTTAACATATGTGATGATAAATTCTTTCCTGCCCTAAATGGTATTGAAAACCTGAGCTGGATCTGTGTGGAGCCATGGGTTTCCCCCAGCTCCATCACCTGCCCCTCGCTCAGGGCTGTTTGCAGCCTTGGGGAGAGCATTCTGTGGTGTGGAGCAGCTCTCACCGAACTATTACACCAGTGCAGGAGGCATCACCAGGAGAGGAAGATTGTTTTGAATCCTTTCTGCTGAGTCAAGCATGCTTCATCTGGATGTTCACGAAGCTTTTCTATTGCTGGGCACCTTGAAGGCACTCCCAGACAGGTGACCAAGCTCTGGGATCCACAAGAGGCTGATTCAGTTAGTGTTGTAGGAATTAGGGAAGTGGGGCTTGTTACCTTTTGTGGTGTAAATGGGTCACTAGGAGAAGACTGAGGGCATTCATACCCAGCACTGCTCCCTGCCTTACTTAAGGGGGCTGTAATGTCACTGAGGACCAGACTTCTGGCTCCTGTACCACTGAATTTACTGCCTGCATCCAAAGTCATGATGATCTGCTGCAAGCTATTCCCACACCAGTGCAACTGGGTGTCTCTCCCCTTGAATTACAGCCAAGCTCTTCTTCCAAAACTGCAGAGCGCCCTGTGGATTGAAAAGAGCATTGTGGGAGAGAGTGTATGATCCTTGTAGAATCTGCTTGAGTATTACTTTGGAAATGATGAGCAGTTATAAATCTGAACCCGAACTGCATCAGTTAGGTGTGATATGCAGTACCCATAAGTCAGTAGAAACTTTGAGCTGAGACAGACACCATTTTAAAATATTTTATACAGCAGCCAGAACAACAAGGCTCTAATAATATAATTTTTTCCTATTAGAATTAGATAAAAAATATACTACCAAAATCTGTAAGGTAGAACTACTTTAATGGGGATGTGTTGAGCTTCTGGCAAAATGCCATGTGCTACCAGACCCACCTTCCTACCCTTCGTCAGAGGAACCTCACTTATATTTTCATTCAAAAGAAACCATCACTTTGAAGTTTGTAGTGAGAATACTTGTCCCCTGGCCCATTCTCCCAAAGGAAACCTTCACCTCATACATCCTAAAAGGAAGTAGCGATGGGAGTGGGCGAGGTGTGCAACAGCCGTTGGCAGGGGCTGGCACAGTGCCACCTGTAATTTCCATCCTGTTTTCATGGAAAGACTCACTGCATTGAGGGGTTCTTGGTCAGGGATACCTGAGATCAGTGACCTGACTCTTTTCATCATATTACTTGCTGCTGGAGTCTGACCCTGAGCACAGCAGCAGTAGCTGAAGTTATCCCGTGATGACTGGCTTGTATAATTTTTCTCATTTTTACCACCAGCCATTTTCCAAAGCAAACAACAACCTCCTGAAAAGAAATTCAAAACTACATTTTGGACTTTTCTGTGTGTTTAAAAATGCAAAGATCTTGGCATTATATTGTTTTAAATGCAAGAGCTAATGCAAGCTGCAGCTGAGTAATTCAGTTTTGTAACTCATTGCAAGTTGCAGGCAGGTAGGTTTAATATGAAGCTGAGATTTTTCCAAGGTACCAACTATAGTCCCACTTTTGCCTTGGTTATTGAATGTAGAAATTCGCTTGTTGCTAATGGAAATGTTTGTGTGTTTCTGAACCTGTGCCTTTCATTGAAAAGGGGATTACACATACACATATTTTGCAGGCTCACAAACAGGCTTTAGGAGGGCTATGCCCAGATTTTTCTTGGTATTTAGCCACTTACCTCACAGTGAATGGGAAATGATGAATGAACGATCGTTAGGCAGCAAAATATCTGATTTTTACCTAAATGTCTGATTTTGGCCTGAGGAACTGTATGAATGGCTGTAATGCCTCCAATTTTCCAATAGTTTGCAGGCTGGGGACTTCCTGAGCGAACAGCAATACCCTCCTATTTAATGGCCCCTTATAGATTTGTTTTTCCCATACATTTGTCCACTCTCTTTGTGACGCATATACATTTTTAGCATCTACAACAGCCTTTGGCAAGCAGCTGCACAGCTTGGCGTTGCTGAGGAGCCAGTCAAATCCTTGAATACTCTGAAACAAAGTCTTGAGCTCAAATGAGTAAGTTGTGTATCATCCCTGACAGCACTTTAACAAGACTAAAAGGCAAGAAATAAAAAATATGCAGACACAGCAATACACTTAATGGTGTGTGCTATCACAGAAAGCAAAGGATGAGTAAGATGATAACAAGAGAGTCAAACACTAGTCACATCCTAAGTCACTGGAAAACAGAATAATGATAAGCAGCCATGCAGGCTCACCGGTGGGCCCCAATTGATTTGACAGATAAGCAAGGCAAGCACAACCTTTCCAAGGTTCCTGATAGTGTGCAGCGAAACTGTCCCTCTCAATATCCCCAGATGCTCTCAGATAATTATACTCAAGTTTTGGTACTATGACGAAAGGAAATGCTTTTGTGGGAGTAGTTGCGATGCTTTCTCTGCCGTAAGCATTCTTGGCAACAAGGATTTCCTTCTACAGTTGCTTGCATATGGATCGTGAACACCTCTGCAATGACATTATGGCCATTGCTTGACAAACACTTGTGAATATGTTCTTCAGTGTCCATCCACATATTCCCACAGCTTGTCAGCAAGGCGTTGAGTACGGCAGTTAGGTTTCACTACAGCAAAGGCTCAAGCCTTCCTCTGATGAAGGAAGCAAAGGTTTAACTGGTGAGCCTTATGTCTAACACTTAAAAACATCTCTGAAACTTTATCAGGACCACATTTTCTTTTCACCAGAGATGAAGACAGGAACTGCCAGTTTGGAAGTTCCTGAATATCAGGGGGTGTTAACAAAGGATTAGATCATTTGATGCCTCTCTGTCCACCTGGATGCCCATAAACCAGCCCTATTTACCTGTGGCACACCGCATCCCAGACCAGTAACCTACACTACACTGCCTGGCATACCCACCACTCATAGGCATGCTGTGATAGCTCCTTATTTCTCCAGCAAATGCAGGCATGGCCATTCCCACATACAGAAAAATGAACCACATGGCTACCCTTGACTCCAGGCCAAATACCACTTACTTATCCTTAGCACAAATCTGGACACTGCATTGAAATAATATTTCTGGCTCTATACTGAGAGCCTGTACCCATTTTGCTATCACGTGCTCCTTCCCAGAGTAGGGCACGGGAATCAATGCTCCTGGCCAGCCCATGGCACTCACCAAGTAATGAATGAAGCCTCCAAATGAGAGGGCAAGATGTGTGATCCTTGCTGTACATGTCACATACACCCCAAAGTCATTTGTGCTTGACCCACATCTCATCTGAACATGGATATGTGAAGACTTTATCCCACAGGAGTAGGAATTGCAACCGGATGGCTCCTGGGGTTTTAGTTTGTCACCTACCGCCACTGCTATGACAATGAACTGTCAGGAAAGAAACACTTACACATCCTCCCTGATCGCCTCAATGCATTCAGAGCCTGCAAGACTGGAAGCTGGTGCCTATAGATAAAACGTAAGAGTGATGGGAAGGCTGCTGCTGGAGGGAGGGAGGGTGTGGTTAACACTAACACAGTAGGACTCAACCTAAGTTCAAGACAGTCCCAGACTGGGGGTCTGGCTACATTTACAGAAAATGATTTTTAGAAGACACTAGTTTTTCTAAGCTGGCCTCAGATGTGTTGTAAGGTAAATCCTTTGGCTGTATATGTAAAAGTTTGTTCATTGCTTCTTGTGAAGGTTGAGACTGATTTGACGATTGCTGTCTTGATGGGAAGACAGAAGGAGGTATTTTGGTTCCAGTATTCTTAGGACAAGAAGTAAAGCAAAAGATGTGATATCACATAGCCTCCTGATGACCTTAGTTAGCTGCTGTGATTTCTGAATTGTTGTCTTTTAAAAAAAAAAGCCAACAAAAAAACCCCTATGAGCCTCTTCTGAGGTGGAATTGTTTTGGCTCTCACCATAGCTTTGCTTTTGTTCTTCACCACACTAAGCTTTCATCAGGAGGGAAATGCAATACTCTTCTAAGGTGACAAGAACCAGGTGAGTTGAATGGAGAGCAGCAGATGCAATCAAGAGGTAACAATTTCTCAAAGCTAATTTGAATGACGCTATGTGGCTTAAATTTTTAAGATCTTTGGTTTATGTTTAAACACACTTGGCCAAAAATAAAATAGACAAATTAATATATTCTTTATCTGTGGCAGTAATAACCCAAAAAGCAATGGCATTATTTCTTACAGTTCATCTGTGCTGATGGTAACTGGGGCAGTCCTAGCCCAGACAAGGAGCTTGCTGGCTGTAAGCAATTTGATCAGATTTGCTTAACCAGAGTTAAACAGGTGGCTCTTATTTAAAAGGGTGGCAGCTGTAGAGGCCCTGAGTGTCCTGGGGGTGCAGGTGCTGGCATCAGTGCTCCCTAGGTAGGAGGGCAGTGGGACAGACCCTTCTCCTAAGGGTATAGGGAATGGATACTTGCTGGAGTAAACTTGGTATGGGGCAGGTCCAGGAGGAAAGACCCAATAGAAAAATGTGGTGTTGCTCTTGTTTTTCCTGCTGGAAGAGTGTTGTATGCACAAGGGTCAAAGCTGGCCCCCTGTGGAGCATGCTTTTCCCTACCTGCTGGGATTGAGCTGCTGTGAACAGAGTTGTGACCCCATGGCTCAGTGTGGTTGCTGGGGAAGGGGTAGAGTTTAGGTTTGGTCTGTGTTTTTAGCAAGACATGGTGCTTCTGGGGTAAATGTGATGTTGAGATAGGTTCAGCTGTCATTTCCACACCCAGTTAGTTTTTAGGGCAGGAAAGGATGCCTTTACTACACCAAACTTTTCATTACTAACTAGATAAAATGCCAAAATCTGAAGCAATACCTTGCTACCTAATGTGTAAAGCAAAGGCTGTGCAATAGGTCTGGATACTAAACAAACACAAAAAGGTGTTGGGTTTTTCTTTTTTAGATCACCAGAAGTTTATCAAACTGCTTCAATTTATACAGGTGCTTAAGCTTCCTTCCACTGGCAGGATGGCTCATAGCACGGCTCAAATCAGGATGCAGTGTGTGACAGGGTGGGTTACTGGGCTGCTAAAGGGTGCTTCAGAATGTAACTGTGGCTGGGTGCCTTGGCTGCTCCTTGTAAGATTTCAAGGAGGGTAAGCAGAGCTAACGAGCTAGCACAGGGGTTTTTTGAATGCCCATTTTACATAGTGCTTATTATAGGAATGTTGAAGGTAGCCTAAACTCAGGAGTCTGGTTATTTGATTAGGATTAGAGTGCTTTGAAGAAGCAAAAGGCAAAAATGTTAGTTCTCTAGAGTATGTTTCAATGGCCCAGTGTCCCACTGCAAGGAATGAGGTGCATCTAAGCATGAGGAGACAGGAAAGAGGGAAGAAATTACTGTAGCTTGGTTTGCAGAGAAAGAGCTGCCTCACGCAGCAGTACTAGGTGCTTCTGAAAATGGAAATATGAAATCTGCTTGAAGAATATGATAGGTCGTTGAGCAAGTCTTCTCTTCCTTAATAATGCATGCATCTTTTTCAGGCAGTGATAGCAGCCCATATCATACAGCATATCTTGTACTTCCTATATTCTTACCTATGCACATACACCTGGGTTTGGACTTCTTGCAGAAACACGTAGTGCAGGGAGAGTTTGTTGATCACAGTGTAGTAACTTCGGAAAAAATGCTTAGCTTATTGACTCTTCAAGGCGTTGCTCCAGATATTAAATTTCAAGCTATATTTGTAGTTCTTGCAACACTCCACAGTTTGAATGAGTTCATGAAGAATTAAGAGTATAATATTTCACTTTAACTGTTCATCTAGTTGGAGTGAGAGGTGGAAAAAAATGAAATTGCACCTCACTATAGTTGGTGCTTTATTACAGTCACAAAAAGAAGCTTTACCCAGGAGAGGCTGCAACCCAGACAGAGATAGAGGCTGGGCAAATCAATTAACTTTTCCAAGGTCAGGAATGGGGAGATAGTTTTTATCTCTGGAGTCTTGAGCAACACACAATCCTCCTTAGCAAGTCGTTAATGTCTCCCGCAGCCTTAATGGCACCTGCCAGCCTTACCATTCAAACAGAATACCTCTATATACATTCTGTAGTATCATTGGCCACCACTCAATAAATCCTCAAGGATGTTAATGAATTTTTTCTAAGTAGTTGTTTCCCTAGATCTTCCTTTTTTTAAGTGTCTTTTTTTTTTTTTTTTTAAGAAAAATCATGTGAAATTTAACATGTTATTTGATTTGGGTTTTTTTGTATGTAGCATTTTTTATGCTGTAAACCTCCAAAAGAGAGAAACCACGTGGTCCTTCATTAGCCAAACTTAAAGGGAGAATCAGGGGAGAGGTGAATATTACTTCATATGTTCTCTTCAGCTAAACTTCCCATAGGGCTGGAAAATGTATAAGTAAGTGCAGCTTCAACCAAACCCCACACAAAAGGCTTCCCTAATCCCATCTCTCTGTGTTTGTAGCAATGGTAAATACAAGCAAGGACGGGACTTGGAAGTCTGTTTCCTCCTCCCTCCTCTGCCCCCAAATCCCCTAGAGAGGCTGCTCTGTCCCTGCTCAGTGCCTGCGCTCATGCTTTGCAGAACCCTCTTTCTCCAGGCTGGTGATTCCCCTTTGGGACTCCTTGGAGGGAAAGCAAGCTATGATCCCCCAAACTCTGGGACAAATGTGGAAAGAAATGCATAATGGATGCAACAAGGAGAAGAAATATCTTTTTTTTCCCTAAGTATGGCTGTACTTTGCAGACACGACAGCAGCATCAACATTGGGTAGGAAATGTTGAGCCAAAGACACACTGTGAGGCTCCAGTGGGCAGTGACAATGAGACTGCAGCTGGGAATTCTGGACCTGCTACGCTACTTGGAAAAGGGCAAGCTATAATTCATGCTGAAGTGACCTTCTCCTCTTGCTTGTACCCTTTTTCCATGAGAACATTTTTGGTAGGACTTCCCTTTCACTGCCTGCTGCAGGTAGTCCTTTGTAACAGACCCTAGCTGCTCACCTGTGAGAGAGATGACTTCTGGATTTAGGATATGAAGTTATCTAAGCTGAGCCGCTCAAGCTGATGGATAAAGGCAGCAGAGCAAGCTAGAGACTACAGGGTGCAGTTTAAGGTGGGGGATAGGTTATGTAGGGTGTTGTGTTGTGCCAGGTTCCCCAGCTTGTTCCCTCTAACAGGCTGTGGTTGCCTCCAGTGGGAGCGTGCTTAAGTACTCATGGAAATGTTACATAGCCTTAATGTGCTTCACCCGAGAGCCTGTGGTTTTTTTGTGTTTGAGCTGTTAGCTGAGCAAGCAAAATAAATGAAAATCCACCTTGACCCACCAAACTTCCCATTTTTATCCTAGAGCACAGGAATTGTTGTGTCCTAGGTTGACTAGGAGAAATTAACCTATGTGATCACTAGTAAAAATCCCTGAGCTTTTATTTTTCCTTTATTAAGTTGCTGCATACAGATGCCAAGAGGGAGGGGGACTCATTCCTACCGGCGAGCATTGCAATCTGTATGTTGCTCCACGCAGCCTGATGTATTAAGAGCCCAGTAATGAGCGGGTAGAAAATACACAATTCTAACCTTGAGTTCAAGCTGTTACCGCTGCTAACTGTGAACTGTTTACGTCAGGTTAGTTCATTTTAGTTTGCTGCTCATAAAATCTGCTTGGATTTTTCTGAGAAAATTCTGGGTCACAGATGTACCTTGTCTGCACTGTAAAATAAAATTGCAGGAGTTATATAAACAATGGCACATGACAAGATATGGCTGTACCAGGTGCCCACTGCCTTGGAGTGTTAAGCAGGAAAGTGAAGCGTCAGTAATACTTCAACTTATGGTTATTGCTACAGATGTGCTTATTGATGTTATTGCTTTAGAAGCAAACACACACTATTTTTCTAAGCAGAGTACTTTCTGTCTTTTCTGTAGGAGATTGAAAGCATACTTGTGTCTGGATGCTAAGGCTTCTCTTTGCCTTTGTTTTTCCTTAAATTAAAAATAAATCCATTTAGAAGAGTTTAATAGTGGTCATTTCCTTTGGAGCATCCCTCAATTCCTCTGCTCTAAGTGAAATGAAATTATGATCTACTAGCTGTGGCTGCAAAATGCGTCGAGGGAGATATGGCTCATCAGTTGTTCAAGGACACACTTTGTGTTGGTCTAAAGTCTGTTTACACATGAACAGCTAAAAATAGGTTGGTGAGACCTAACAACAAAAATGGCTTAGCAATCGGTGGTAGCACTTCTTCAGCTGGGTGCCACCAGTGTTAAGCCAACGGTTGCACAGGCAGGAGCTTGGGATGCAGATGCATCCCTCGGTGCCTGCTATGATGCAGGGCTGGGAATCGGGACCCCTCCGGTTACTTGCCTGCAGACAGACACGGTGTTACACTGAACCAGATATGCTCTTTAGTTTTTTGGAGGCTCAGTGCAGAACTGCTGTGCCTTCACTCTTCCTTTAAAATGCAGAACTGGTTGTGTCAACCCGTAACCTGGTGACCTTGGCCTGTTCCCAAAGAACGCACCCTACACTGGCGTGACAGAAAGATCTTAATGTCAGTCGCTATTTCGAGAACCTCTTCACGCCAGCTGTACAGCCTAACCCTCCGAGCTGAAGGACCTCTTTTGGGAGAGGGATGTGTTTGCCCGAAGGCGTGAATAAGAGCCCGGCAGGAGGAAATGGTGTAGATCCAGCACTTTTTGCTAACTGCTCGCTCGCATCAGCCGGGGGGGGGGGGAACGGAACACGACACGGGACAGGTCCCTCCCCTGCCGAAACCGCTCTGACCTCTGTCGCGTTTCCAGCACCCCATCACCTAATCGGTTTGAAGATGTTTCTACCGGCGGCCTGCAACGCGGCCACCTCGGGCGCCCGGGCTGCGGCCTCCGCGATTGCTTCCGGGCCCCGGGGGGGCGGGAGGGGGCGGCCCCGCCCCGCCCTGCCCCGCCCCGCCCCGCCCCTCCCCGCCCTTCCCCTCCCCTCCCCTCCCTTCGGGGAGGCCGGAGCACTTGTCTTCCCCTCCTGCCCGCGGCGTTAGAGGAGGTTCTCCGCCCGGCTCGCCCATGAGCCTGCTCGGGAGCTACCGGAAAAAGCCTGGCAGTGACGGCTATGAATCTTTGCAGCTGGTGGACAGCAGCGCTGACGGCGGGGGCAAGCCCGGGGGCGCCGGGGCGGCGGCGGGGGCGGCGGGCGGCCGGAGCCCGGCGCGGCACCACCCGCACCAGCAGCAGCAGCAGCAGCAGCGCGCCGAGGGCGGCAGCACCATGGACAGCTCAGGTAGGGGTGGGCCCGCGGCCTCCATGGGGGTCCCCACGACGCGCGTGGGGAAGGGGGGTGGGCTGGGGGAGTCGGGGTGTATCTGCCGTGGAGGGTCTGCTGCGCAATGGTGGAGTTGCTGTTGTTGTGGTACTTGCGTGGGGATGAGGAGCCTTTATAGCCGGGGACAATAGCGGCCCTTTGTCCAAGCGCGGGCGGTGGGGAGGGCAGTGGGATGAAGGAAATCCACCCGAGGCTGGGGGAGCCGGGTGGGGAGCACTGCAGAAATCAGTGGCTAATAAGTCCTCACGGTTGGCTGCTGTTTTCAGCTACGATGAGGAAAAGATTGCTCTAAAGCTAAAATGGATGGAGTGTTTTGGGATCTTTCCCCAACTGACTTATTTCATGGAATCATTGTTACTTATTTTTTCCCCTCCTCTAAAAAGCACTCATCAAACTGAGTTGGATTAATTCTGATAGATGATGCACTGCGTGCACCATTTTTTTTTTTTAATCAGGAAGTAGGGGACCAGATGGTCTTTATGACTGGTGATGGGATAGAGAGCTCTTCACCTCTAAATCACAGGTTCAAATTTGCCTGGATCACCAGTAATCGAGTACTCATCTGATGGCTCTTATGTGATCTCTTGAAATGAACTGGTTCTGGTTGGTTAGATGTGGCCATTGCAATGAACGCCTACAGCCTTTGCAGAGAACTTCTAAAGATCAAACTTGCCCAGGGAAATACCCTGTTTAGTTGAGGGGGACCGAATTTTATGTCTGCCCACGGTAACAGGGGGATCTTGCAGTAATACCTGCACTGTAAAGAAAGGGGTGGGCCCAAAACAGCAAGTACTTAAAATACATTATCTTTATTTTGATATAGTAACCTCTTCTCAAGGGGGAAAAAAAACCCTAATGACCTATGTTTGGACTTGGGCGGGGAGAGTGTTACCTTGAATTTTTTTCCTCATTTTCTCTGATGTAATGAGAGTCATGCCTTCCTCTTCAACCTTGCCATTTGAATTTGCTTTCAATAGTTATTTTGGGGGTCGGCTTTGTTTTTTAACTCTTTTTTTTTTTTTAACCTCTGAACTCTATAAATATTTGAATTTGCTGCTATGATATCTCTGCTACTGTTGATTGTAATCCTAGTATGTGTCAGTAGATTCTTACAGTAGGCTGCTGTGTTACAGTTATTTGGATTCTTAGATTGGCATCTGCTGAGATGGTTATATATTGCACGTCAGTTTAATATCTATCATTAAAGTAATTACCTGAATGAGTTTCCTAGAACTTTAAGAACCAAAGGCATTAGTGTTGTGGAAGGTGGCATTTGCATCCAGCCAGGTGTGGGAGCATGCTGCAGCTCGTGTCAAATCGTGGCTTTTGTCTAGCGTCAGCTCAGTGTATTATTTGAGTGTTGCTGTTACAATCATTCTGTTCTGTTTCTTCAAGCCATTCCACTCCCTGCCGAGCAAGGAAAAAAAATAAAGTGCTCATAGATAGCTAGACAGTACCTTTATTTACAGGTTTTGTGCAATATTCAGGTACTGACCCTGAAGACACTTGTAAGCATCAATCGTGTTAATGCCCTCTATCAGTTTCTAGGATGTTCTTCCCTTAAACACACGGGTTTGCTCAAGGGCTGTCTCTGGGATTTGGAAGCTAATGGTTAAGAGATCTGTGTTAACCAGAATTTGCTTCCTTTGGTTCACTTTGGTACTCTCACTGCCTAAATTTTACAGGCTCTGTAAACACTGACACATCTGACACTTCAGCAGTAACAAACCTCAGGCCTTAATATGGCCCTTGAATTGAGTTTATGGGAATTTTTTTTAGTACCTTATCTGTTTAATAAGGGCTTTTTTGGTGGGTGCTTCTAAATCTTCATGTGAAGTTCAAAAAAGCTGTATGGAATGTGATGCTCTGTCCTAAACCTGAAGTGCTTACTTACATATGCCTTGTTCATTTGTACACTTTATGCTGATAAAGCTGTGATTTTTATCAGCTCATTGCAAAGACTTTTTTCTTTGCCAAGTATGAAATTCTAAAAGCTTAAAGAACTGTATCTGCCCTTCAGGTGTGCTTGTGATTTCTAGTGATTTGGTAATTGAAGCTGCTCATTAATTGTATCCACCCCTCAGGTGTGCTTGTGATTTTTAGTGATTTGGTAATTGCAGCTGTTGGTGAATTGTGGGATGTGATTTTTCTTTAACACAGTGTGAAGATGGATAGTTATGGAGGGGGAATCAGGGACCAGTGTAAGAGAAAGACAGGAAAATAAGGTGGCTGGGGTTTTGGCTTAATAGGAGCAAGGAAAAAACCACCACCCATCTTCTGTGTTTTATTTTTTTAAATAGAGAATATATCCATGTTATAAATACTTGAGGCTAATGATGTCTAATCTCACTAATGATGTCAAAGTCTAAATTCCCAAGATGGGCAGTGGTAGAGCATATTTCAGTTGGGAAGAGACCCAAATTCCTTGGGAAGAAAGGTGAGATAAATTGGTGACACATTACAGTGCAAGGGATATATGCTGCTGGTTTTTGGTGGCACAGAATCACAGAATGGTAGGGGTTGGAAGGGACCTCTGGAGATCATCTTGGCCAACCCCCCTGCTTCAGCAGGGACACCTAGAGCAGGGGGCACAGGAATGTGTCTGTGTGGGTTTTCAATGTCTCCAGGGAAGGAGACCCCACAACCTCCCTGGGCAGCCTGTTCCACTGCTCTGTCACCCTCACAGGAAAGAAGTTTTGTCTCATATTGAGGTGGAACTTCCTGTGTTCCAACTTGTGCCCATTCCCCCTTGTCCTGTTGTTGGGCACTATTGAAAAGAGTCTAGTCCCATCCTCTTGACCACCCATCCTTCAGGTATTTATAAGTATTGGCAAGGTCCCCCCTCAGTCTTCTCTTCTCCATGCTAAACAGACCCAGGTCTTTCAGCCTTTCCTCATAAGACAGATGCCCCTGATCATCTTGGTAGTTCTCCTCTGGACTGTCTCTAGTAGTTCCCTGTCTTTCTTGAACTGGATGCAGTACTCCAGATATGGTCTCACTAGGGCAGAGTAGAGGGGGAGGATAACCTTCCTTGACCTGCTGGCCACACTCCTTTTAATGCACCCCAGGATATTGTTGGCTGCCTTGGCCACAAGGGCACACGGCTGGCTCAGGGTCAGCCTGCTGTCCACCAGCACTCCCAGGTCATTCACAGTAGAGCCACTTTCCAGCAGGTCAGCCCCCAACCTGTACTGGTGCATGGGGTTGTTCCTCCCCAGGGGCAGGACCTTGCACTTGCTCTTGTTGAATCTCATGAGGTTCTCCTCGGCCCAGCTCTCCAGCCTGTCCAGGTCTCGCTGAATGGCAGCACAGCCTTATGGTGTATCAGCCGCTCCTCCCAGCTTGGCATGGTCAGTGAACTTGCTGAGGTTACACCCTATCCCTTCCTAGGGTACTCTCCCACTCTATCCCCCCTAGGCAGGGGAGCCTTTCTTCTGCGTAATTAAGTGGCAGACCCTGAAAGTGAAATCCCTGAGGTGCCCTGGCCAAATCAGAGCCCATTTTGTACTTCCCTCACACCTGACCTCCCTAATTTTTCAGTTTTTCTTTTTTTCTTTTCCTGGTTTTAAATAATCGTTTCATGTGTGGTGGAACAGCTGCTGCCTGAGTTACCAAAATGGCTGTTTGCAGTTGAGGACTGAAACAGTCCTGAGGTACAGCTCACTGTCACCAGGCAATTCGGGATACTGAGTGCAGCGCCTTCGTTTCCCTGTCTGGCAGTGTTATCACTGCACTTCAGCCAAACATCTCTGGGTGCAGTTAAATAGCATCTTTGATGAAGTTGAATAGTTGGAGAATCAAATGTTCCTTTTCTTTCCCTAGGTATTACTTTTCACCTGCATCAGGGTAGTGCACTCAAGGCATAGAAAAATGGCCTTTGCACCTGGAAGATGTGCATGTATATGTATATTAAGCAATTATAGAAGTTAGATGAGTGAGGATTTGTGCTGGCAAAGTGCTGGCAATTCTGGGGTGAATTGCCATTGGTTGAGCTAGCATGGCTGTATTTGCTATTGCTGCAATGACACTAACACATATGAGTTAATAAAGTGGGCTCCTCTTGAGTTTTTCTATTAGAAAAAAACTAAATCAAAGGATTAGATCTTAGAGTATCACCCCTTAATGTGGGCTTGCAATCTCATAAACAGCTTTTTGCAATGAAAATAATCAGTAGTTATGGCTATGCTGTAACTTCTGAGTACTATTATTGGCTTAATATTTTTTTGGACTGGTATTGCTTAGTGTCAAAAGAAAAAAAGCCATGAACCAGGAGCATTGTGTGTGCGGGACGGAGTTGCTGTTGGAAGGCAGAATCCAATCATGGTTCGAAAGAGAGCTGGTACAGAGGGCCTCCTGAGGGGCTTTTTGACCCTACCATGCCTCTGTGCTAGCATGCTGGGGGTGCAAGCACTGGGATGGAGGGTCTGGCCAGGCTATGTTCAGTGGCTGAGCCTGGGAAGAGATGATTTTCAAAGTCTCTGTTACTGGTGAACACTTCTTGGGTCAGATAGTTTAAAATTCTTCTGCCACCATCACCCATGCCACGTGGAGGAGCACTAACATGAGCTCTTTAACTGAAGTAGTGAGAATTAAAGTTGCTCAAAGTGTAGCTGGAGTACCTGTGTGCTCACAGGCAGCACAGATGGAAACTCCTACCCACAGTGATGCTGAGTGTCTCCCTGTTAGCTTGAGTTTAGCTCAAAGGAGTCAAGAGCAAAAACATTATTTCAGGTAGAGCGGTTGTATCAGTTACCACTGGAATCTGGTGATGCTTGTGTGATGACCTTGTCTTTGGTTGCTTTAAACTTTGCCAAATTTAAACCAGTCAGAATGAAGTATTGGTCAGTGTGTGGTTTTAATCTCAGATTTAGAACTCACGGTGTGGTCTGTTCATACAGGGTTATGCTTAAGTTCTGTGATGCCTCGAGTGGGCATTAAAGCTCTGTGCAACTTCAGCACGTGCCCTTAACTGCTGAATGTTCAGCTCCTGATGTAATGTTTTAAACAACTCCTGTGGAATATGCTAGATGCAGTGTAGTAGCATGATCATAGTGCATAACTGTAATGGGACCTATACATTAACATAACTGCCATTTCCTCCAGAAAGTGTGCTGGGCTTGGGTTGGAAGTTGGAGGATGGAAGGAAGAGGAGAAAAGGGCACAAAACATTGTGAGTTCAAAAAACAAATTCCATGAAGAGCATCTATGTAGTGCTCCTTTTGTCTCTTTATTTTTAAATTGCAGAAAGTGCTCACAAGATGAGAAGCAGGCAGTGAAGAAGCAATTTAGTGTTTTGCTGTGGCATTCAATAATGCTTTTTTAGCAGCTGGCTGAGCATTGAAAGAAGAAGAGGTTCTAGGAAATAAGATATAAAAGTAACAGCAAGGATACGTGTTACAAAAGGAAAAAACTTTCTATGGTCTTCTGTGGTGTTTATAAACTAGCCAATCTACAGAATAGCTTTTAAACACTTGGGATAGACTTGTTTGTGCTACGTGCTTCCTCAGGCAGAGTAACCGCAAAAGAAAAGTGTTTCAAATAAATTGGAAGTGTTGAAGCTGAGATTTCTTGAGCTGTTTTACACTTGCAAACATAATCTCTTGTACTCTGGTGATTCCTTTTCACTGAGTCAGAAGAGAGACATCTCCATGCCACTGGCACAGGGACAAAGACTGTTGCTGACAATGTTGTCTTGTATTCTCTTCTAGCTGCATTTTCAAATGGGGAGGTTCGGTTTAATAACTCTTTTGTTTAGTTGGTGTTTTTGGGACACTTGAATGGTTTGGTGTTGGCAGTAGTGCTTTTCTTTTTTTGCTGTTTTGACAGGGAGGAGAAGCAGAGAGAATGTCAGTCAACTTCAAAGACCAATTTCATGGCTTGTGCTAGTAGTTCAGTATTCCAGCCTCGTGCATTTTGTTCACTGTAGTACGAGCTTCATACGGGAAAATATATAACAAATGAAACAAATCTGGCACACTGCTGGGGGCGATTTTTTTCTTTTCCTTCCTCAACATCACTACTATTTTAAAAAAAACAAATCAAAACCACCTCTTTGGAAATTTTCCATATTGCTTAGCTGATGGTGCAAGCAGCGTTCTTTAGTTACTATTTCTCAAGCAAAAGCAGAAATATCTTAATTCTTCAAGTTTCCATGAAGTTTATATTTAGGCAGTCTCAAATGAACCTTCAAATAAAAAGCCTTGGGCTTGTACAATATTAGCTCTGGAATTTTATCACAGAAGAGCACAAACAGAAGCTCTTGAGCTTCTCTACCCTACAGTGTGCTACATGCTGCCAGTGGCTCCGAGTGCTTTCCAGGGGAAGTCAGGGACCCTGTCTCAGCCCACACAGAGAAAGGGACCATGACTTCTTGTGGGAGCTGGAGCAGTACTTGAGGAGGGAGGCAATGAGCCAGCCTGGTGGTGTGTTGCCCAACAGCAGCAGAAATACACAGAAATCTCCCTGTACCAGTGCTTCCTTAAGGTATGAACCGAACATATTCTTAAAGGAGGTGCTTTGAGTAGGAGCTTCTTGGTTCTTCCTATCTCCTCTCCTTCCTCCAAATGTCTAGAGAGTAAGAGCCCCTTGTAAGATTATAATGATTTTGTTTTCCCTGCCTAACTTCATCTGAAAAAGGTGCTGTTAGCTCTTGGGAGTGAGAGGGGCAGAACAACAGGAGGCGACCCTTCTGTTAGAGGTGAAGCTGCCAAGAAGTTCTTGGGCAGGTAGTAATGCAACTTTGAGTCTTGAGGCAGTTTCTACCTATTCCAGGCAAAAGGCCCGAATAGGTGCAGTGCCTGCTAATTGCTGGAAAGTTGCAGTAAAAACCCCAAACAAACCAACAAAACCCCGCAAACAACAACAAAAATGTCCCAACTACTCCCTCACTTGAATAAATTATTCATGATATATTAATGCTTGGGATGTCTGCACCACAAGATGGGTCTGTGTTGAACACTTAGTGCACTGAACTGGTCCTTATGATGGAAGGGGCAGATATTGACTGGGGAGCAGTGGCTTTGGCAGCTGCCCTGTGCTGCCTCTCCTTGCCTCCTGAAAGCTGGAAACTCTTTCTGTGCTTACCTCTGGTAGACCATCCTCTCCCAACCTTGCCTAGTATTCCTTATAGAGGCAGTAATACAAACTGCAGCTGTGTCTGTGTCTTATGCTAATTTCCTGCTTAGGAGAGAAATACTCTGGCTTTCCCCCTGTGTTTTGAAGCTGGTTGTGCTCTGGGGGAGCTCCCAGTGGCCATGTTTCCCCTCTGGTTAGTCAGCCCTCAACTTGTCTCCGGTGAATCCAGCTTTCCCGTCTGGCTGAAGAACTGGGTTTTGTCTTGAGCAGTCTCATCATTAATATGCTTATTGCAAAATAGCCAAACTGTGCTGGTTTTGGGGTGAGGGATAATACTGGTTTATAATCTCATGGGATTTGTGATCTGATGAGCCCTTATCTTGCATTAGACTCCTTGGCTCATAGTGTGTTTCCTGTTTCCCTGTGCCCTTAGAGAGTCCAAACATCTTTACGGCTTGATCTTAAACTTCCCTTTGGCCACGCTGAAGTCATTTCCATAGGCTTTAACCTCTTTTCTTGCGGATTATGCTTGCTAAAGCAGACCTCTGCTTGCATGCCTCCACTATGTGTTTTAAAGCTTCAGGATGAGTGAAATCTGGGTTTGGGGGTATCAGCAATGGCATTATCAAATGGTAGGAGCCTGTTCTGCTGCTGTTGTCCTGCAGTTCTACCCTGCACATGTTTTGCTGTTTATTTTTACAGAATAACACTTCAAGATATCTCTGCTCAGCCTTGTAGGGAATCTAACTCTACCAGGAATCTGGGGCAGTGGTGGAGGAGGGGACAGATGAGACTAGCAGCAAAACAAAAAAAAAAAAAAGAAAAAAACCCAGTCTTCAGGGTCTGTGCAAGTCTGGGGAACTTCCCAAGTAATTTATTCAGGTAGAATCACTCTCCTTTCCTGCAAATGCCTCTATCGCTGTTTTAGCTGCCTCTGTTGCTGCTGATTTCTCCCCAGCCCCTTTGCAAACCATCCCTCAGTGCCTATTAAAAAGTTGATGTAATTATGACACTTGGGCTATGTCTGATCTAAGAGAGGATGTAAACACATATAATAGCATCGCTGGTTTCGAGTCTTTGCTTAAATGTGATAAAGCTCAGCTGTCCAGATGAGAGCTACGTGCTGGAAGGAACGGTTAGGGAGGATTGAGCTTTAGGGTGCTGAGATTGTGCTCTTAAAATGTAGTTGACAAATGAAGCACTCAGATCTAAACGCTATCGATTATCACTGGATGCAAAGGAGCCACCTGTCCAGAGATTTTAATTTAGAAATACCTGCCACCCTCTCCCTTGAAATGGGAGTTTCAACTCTTCCAGTAATGTCTGCAAATTGATTTGCAATCCCCTGAAAGACACAGTGCCGAGCATGAAAGATAGACTCAGTGTGGGGAACAGCAGGATCTGGGGATGCTGAGGGTTCCCAGGGATGTGGGGACTCTGCTGTGCCTGGATCAGTTTGGCTGTCTACCCATTTTTTGCACACATATGGGTACATTACATATGGAGGGGTATATAAGGATGCTCTAATAATGTTGTGGTAGGGGTGCCTGCATCAGGGTTGCTTCTCCTCCCCTCCACATGCTGCGTGGGCTCTCATGCAATGCCAAGGTGAAACCCATAAATACGATGATAGGGCCACAGCAGCCTGGCTTTATGTCCCCTTAATGCTGGTGTGAAATTGTGTCCCATGTTACACAGGCTTTGCTGGGAGAGCTGTGTGTGGGAGGAACGTGAGCTGGCGGGGCTGCTTGGGGGAGGCAGAAGCACAAATAGTATCATTTTTTGCTGAGTGTTCCTTAAAACAATTCAGGCTTTGTTGCTGAAGCCACAACAACGGTGGCTCAACTTCTTTCAGTTCAGAGACCTTAAAAAGGGCCCTTTCTACCAAGGCACAGGGCAGCCTCCACTGCATCCCTTGCTCCCCTTTCACGGCATGCCCTGGTAATAGTCTGGGGGGAAAAGACAAGCAAACAACCCTTCTCCCACCCCCACCCCCCACAAAATACTTTGTGGGGAGGGAAAAGGCTGTGGTGAGCAGCTAAAAACTTCCTGAAATGTGGAACCTGGGACATGTACACAGCAGATTAAGGCGAGAAAAAAACTTTGTGTCAAGCTGTCATGGTACTATGAAAGAATATACAGTGGAGCATGTAATACTCCCAAACTAACCTCATTCTTGGGAGGGTGGGAGATGAAGGCTTTAATGCTTTTCTAGAGAAGAGCCGTTGTGAGGAATGGGGAAGGCTTAGCTCTTTCCTTGCTCTGTCTCTAAAGAAAGCACAGGCTTTTCCTTTCTCAGAGGAAAGGAAAAAATGTACATTGAAGGTACTGTTACACATAGTCTGGGCAGACTGAAGTAAACCTGATTCCTATGGTTTCATGTCTGCTTTTTGTCTGCCTTTTACAGGCAAAAAGGGTCTGTTTACTCTTGCTAAGTAACCCATGAAATGCAGTACTTCTCTGCTGATCTTCAATTTCTAGATGTCTTGCTTTCACTTCCCTGCTCTCGAGCTAAGTATTGCTTCATCAGCATAAATATTCAGACTGACATGGTCTTAAATACCTTTTAAATGTTGGCTCATTTCCCCCTCTAATTCTCTGGAGAGCTGGAATTCATGCCCTGTGGTTTGTAGGGTTTGTGGGTTGCCTGGGGGTGTGGTGGTGCTCAGGGGCCTCCCAGGTAGATGAGGGCCACAATGTGCAGATCTTGTAGGGAAAGCTTCCACACCAGGCAATTCTCACTTGTTCTGACCAGTGAGCATCTCCATCAACTGGTGGCAGTGTGGTACCCTCTGCTGCTGGTCCCTCTGTGGTCCCCTGTGAAACTTCTGCGGCAGGTGATGGTGGCTGGTACAGAAACATTCCCCCATCTCATAGGATCACACCTGCTTCATTCACCCATTTGTGGCCCCAAAACCCAGCCTTTAAAACAAGAATGGTTTAGGAGTCTTTGCTTTTGGCACTAGGCACACACACTACTTGTGGGTCTGCAGACAGAAGAGTTGAGGCAAGTGGTCCTTTGGGGGGGTATAGGAGGGGCAAGTATTTCACTTCTGGATACAGTGTGGTTTCTTTCTCTGTCCATATGCAGAAGATGAGTTTCCTAGTCTAATATATACAATCTGATGGGTTTGCTGTACTAAGGGAAGACATATGACAGCGAGTTTCTTTTGACAGTGTCAGTGAGTATCAGTCTCTCCTTAAGCTCCCAACACCCCAAAGCTGTCCCGCTAAAGCACTTCATGTCATTCTGGCGTAATGCCTGTGACTTTGGTGAGCAGGTCATGGTGGGACAGCAGGCAGAGGAGCCATGCTCAGCTGTTCCTGTACAGGAGTGCATCCTTCTGAACTTCTCCGGCCACCACAGCATTCTCCTTCAAAGCTGTGCACCCTCTGCAGTGGGACATGTCTATAGGATGAAGCATTTGGTATGCTTTCTCAGCAGTCTCTCTGCCTTGGGAGAAGTTCTCCTTGTGCGCTGCACATCCTTCTGATACTCTGTAAAATCAACTACAGAGCAAGGAGAGAGCTTAAGTGCTTTAACTAAGATTTCTATGCTCTCCAGCTTCCATCCTGTATAGCACAAGGCTGCCGGTGCTGTCAGCAGAGGCTCCTTCAGCTGTAATCTGTCCAGAGAAACCCCACCCTTTGGGCTGCTGATGAAAGGACTGTGATAGCAATGCTACTAATGACTTTAGTTTTGTGAGGAGATGCAGCAGGCTGCCGCTTTATTTGGTGACTGCTGGAGGTTTATTCTGAATGCAGAATAGTCTCTTCTCAGAGCAATTACCTTCAGCCAGAACAAATACAGACTTCACCTTGTCAACCAAATGGATGAAGTTGTCTTTTTTCACACTGTTCCAATTTCCTTGAAGCACTTCAGTGAGGAGATCTTTGTTGCCATCACCTAACAGAGCTATTCAAGAAGAGCTGTCCCATGCATCTCAGGCACTCTTTGCAGCGCACACACAGCATTAAAACTGTTACATTAAAAGTTCCTTTATTAGGAAGTGAAAAGGCTGCAGTGAGCAAGAGATCCCTCTGAAACCTGTGCTACGAATACAGGTCAGGAGTGTGTCTCTGAAGTGCACTAAGCGTTTCAGGGAATATCCAATAACTGGGTTAATAAAGAGTTCTTGCCATGGAAGGAACAAGATACATCTCATACATAGAGATTAAATCTCCATAAGGAGACTTCTAGACAGCAACTCCAGCCCATGGCCAACATTACCTGAACTGCTATGTCGTAATATGCTGAAAGCTGGGATCTGAGGCATGTGGCAGTCTTCTGGGTTGCTCTCTTGCAGCAAACTATTTCTACGCAGACAAGCTTGCAAGCTCCTGTTTCTGTCATAGCAGAAGATGCTTTTGGAGCTTGTGTGGTGTCTGTGAGTGTTAATTTTGGCTTTGGCCGTGGCATAAGCAAATGTGCACACAGGATGCAGTTCCTGGTGGGATGGAGGGGGTGTCACAGGCACTGGGCACTTCATTTCAATACAAAATGTGCCTTTTGCCATTGTGTTAAGGGATAGAACTACTTCTCCCCTCTGAATTTACTGCCCAACTCTGGTAGAAAGGTATTTCTGAGTAGGGAAATGCCATTACAGCTTATCTGCATGGTGAAACTTGAACCTCCTTCTTGCTGGGCTCTGAGAGGGGGCAACAACAGGCTCATTCCTTCAGACTTGGCAAGTGTCCTTGGACATTTTTCTACCTCAGAACAGGTCATAGTCCTCTGCAGGCTGGCCAGTGTGCTTGAGGGAAAGATCAACTGCACTTCTTTCAGGACTTCTGTGCTCAAGAAGAGCAAACCTATGAAGACAGCTGTCTCTGATCATGGTTCAGGGATGTGCAATGGCAGTGGTAGGTCATGCCCAGACAGGTGGCTGATTTCCACAGCAGAAATAACAGGCTTGAGGCTCAGCCCTCTCTGTCCTGCTGCCCTTTTCCAGTGGCTGTTGCACGTGGCCCAGGGAACCAGAGCCGTCCTTTGGAAGGGTCTGCAGTAGCTCTGAAGGTCTCCATTTACAAGAGGGACTTAGCACAGAAATGTTTTATTCAGCAAAAAATGCAAGGGCAGGCTACCTTTTTTTTAAATCAAATTTTGTTTGGCTGTTCTTGTGGGATTCTGTATATGTTGTCAGGTTTGTGTGTTAATTCATTAACCCCTTCTGCTCCTTTATACATCTTTATGCTTTGTAGGAGAAGCACCCTGGCAGAGTAGTCCTTGAATGTATTTCTTTTGTCCTTCTGTGAATAGTTTGTGAAGACTGTGTCTTTCCTAGTAACTGAGAAAGACTGTCTTTGTCAGCACCGAGGATGCTGCTCTCATCCAGTCACTAAAAGATACCTGAGCAAATTATTGCACCTGTATAGTACCAAGTGCTGCTACATTGTAAGCTTCCTCAATAGCTTCACAATAGCCAAGTCATACTTGTCTCATGTTAAATCCTAAATACTAGTTTTGTCCTCTTGGTTAAGTAGCACCAGCTTGCATTTCTTCATCAGACATCCTTTCAGTTTCTCTGTTTTAGTGTACATAGTAAACTTGGAAATGAATTGCTGCTGCTTCTTTTAGAAATATAGTGAAATTCTCATTCTCTCTTCTCTCTTCTCCTGCTTCTTCCCCCAACCCCCCCTCCCCCCCCCGGTTGATTTCTAAAGATTCTAGGCTTTCCATACTGTTGAAGCCTTTCTGTTGCTCTCCTAAATCAGTTCCAACCATAAAAATTAGTCCAGTACCATTGGTCCTCTGATCCCTTTGGCCCCCTTCCGCTGTTCCAAGTTACCAGTTTCTGCCTTCCTTTCTTCTAACAGTTGACCTGAAGAACTGAAAGTACCTTTTGAACATTACCTCCTCCTTCTACCCCTGGATCTCCTAGCACAGAGAGTATGAAAGCAAAGTTTCTGAAAAGCGCTCAAACACTGAATCCCTACTTGGAAGCCAATGAGCTACTTCAGGTTTTTTTTTTCTTTTTTTATCATACTTGAAGTAAATACTTGCAAATGGTTTGGCAAAAGAAATATTACTGTGCCTTGAGAAGGCATCTTCTGTTCTGAAGCTGGCAGAATATTATCTATCTCTTTACAAGCACAATTCAGAGGAGGAGATATAGCCTCTAATTTTACCAGTCTAGCACATGGATCGTGTGCATGTGGATCAAGATCACATCAGAGTGCATTAAGCACCCTCTCTGCATAGGGCAATGAAGATAATCACTTTACCAATGGAGCCTCCAGTTTGAAGATAAATATTTATTGATAGCTCACTCCACATTTGAAAGAGTGAATGTCATTAAAATGGGTTTGGTAATCTACCCAGTAAATGAGTAGGAGCTATTTTTAGATGTAAGTTTTTTTCATGTTTCTTAATAGTCTGAATGACTCTAGAATATTTCTCTAGTAATGATGACTGTGTGAGCAATATTTCAGTGGTCTATATCTAACAGCACTCATGGGCATGCTATAGAACCAGAAAAGTGACAGCTGTAAGGTCTCTTTGTAAAACATAACGAGCACTGGCAAGGTCACCAGCCTGCCCTAACAATAATAAATCTTCCCTGTTTCTGGGTACCAGAGTACTTAATAACCAGCGTGTTCATTTTACAAGGCATCTGTCCCATGGCTCTACAACAGGACAAACGTTCTCAGACTTTCCAGGTGCTCTGGGAAAGGCAATGCTAGGTGGATGCCATGTCGATTACAAGACTATCTGAGAGGGTGGCATGCATTTACATAGGTTGCTTGTTGCTTAATTTGCTGTGCTAGAGGATCTAGGTCTTCTGACTAATCTGACATAATGAGGTAACAAATGTATATTTAAAGTAATGTAGTTAGAGTTCACTAAGATCAAAATAGTTGAGGCCTAGTGAACAGAAAGCAATTTTTAAGTAGTCAAGAGCTTAATTTGTAGCTAATAAGCAGTTAAAATATAATTTTACTAGGTTTTTGTCTAACGACTCAATTCTGCAATAAAACAAACCCACATTTACTCAAGTCTGCATCCATTTTATTATACTTCTACTTTTCTAAGAATTACGCTGTTAACATAGCACTGCTGTAATAAGGAAGGCTGCAACAAATCAGTTCTTAGTTAAGACAGTGGAATAGTTATTCTATTTTATACCTCATGTGTTCACATTTTGTAACTAAGGCATATTGCAGTCCACCAAAACAACCTTTTAAATGGCTCTTGGTCTGTGTTAGTCTCCTATTGACTTTGGAGCTTTGTGCCATTAAAAGCTGTGAAAGAAAAAGCTTACCAAGGAGGTCAGACCTGCTCTGCTTTAGCCTTAGCAGTTTGTGGAGTCCTGTCCTAAGGCTGCAAACATAAATATCCAAAAAGGTTCTCATTCTTGGCTGGAAAGTTTAATTCCTGAACTTCTTCCTTTTCTTGCCAAAACCTAAACTTTGATCATCTTCCACTCGAGCAAATCTAACTGGACTCTTAAGTGACTTAAAATCAGTCTGACTTCTCCTATATCTGTAGAAATGGATAGTCATAAGACAACCCTCAGCTGTTTAGCTGCAGTCACACTGGCAGCTGTGAGTTAAGCTGCTAGTGCCTTTTTCTTATCTGTGTGGAGGTGGTGGTTGATTTGGTCTCGGTTGTGATCAGCAAATTAGCTGCACGCTGAAGAGCTGGACCTGCTTTGGGTTGGGATGGGAGGTGAGGGAGCTTGTATGGTGGTTGTCCATGCTGTACCGATACTATACAGTCAATGTATGTACAATGTTGGGAGTTGATGATGGTTTCTGAGCCCAGCTGGCAAGAATGTGCCGTGTCTCATCTCTGGAAAATCATGGCTTTAATAGTAAAACTACTTTTGCCCTACGCTTGACATGCAGCAGCGCAAGAGAATACATTCAGTCTGAATAGAGCAGGGGGTTTGGCTCTGTGGCTTTATTCCAAACAAGTGATGTTGGCTTTGGTTTTGTTGTGCTTGAAGGTGCCTCATCACCAGACATGGAGTCCAGCTATGGGGGAGGCTTGCTAGATATGGTGAAAGGAGGAGCAGGGAGACTCTTCAGCAATTTGAAGGATAACCTGAAGGATACCCTGAAAGATACATCTTCAAAGGTCATGCAATCTGTTGCCAGGTACAGTACAGCTGAAGCTGCCTAACGCAGGTAAAATTGCTAGCTGCAAAGTGCCGGTCTGAGCTGCCATTTTAACTAGCACAGCACAACTTCCAGCTAACATAATGAAGGAAGGTGAAAATCACAAGTGACTACTTTGAATCTCTCATAATTGGTATTTGGCCTCAAGAAAGCAGGAAAACCAAAGAAAAAAATCTAAGCTTTATTGTAAATGAGCGTCAACATCCTAAAATCTGGAAAAGGCCCCCTAGTGACAGTGGAGCACTTGGTCTCTGATTCCTTCAGTGACCCTTGTGGGGTCCTTCAAGTGGTGGCTGAGTAGAATATTTTGCCACTGAAAATTAGGTAATGTTGTATGCCTTCTCTATACTGTGCAAGGAGACTATTCTTGCTGATGTAACTGTTCCTTTTAATAAAGCCACCTTTTGAGTTGAAGAGCGAGCTGAGGTGACTTTGCTTTGGTTACCTCTGCTGGGGTTGTCCCCTATGCTTGGCACTCTACCTGCCTCCAAGGTACAGGAGGCAACAATAAATTATAGAAATTTAATGCATGCAAGACCTCAGAGGCTTTGAGGGATCTGCAAAGTGGCAAACTACTAGAGATTTCTCCTGAAAACTGGCACTCAAAATTAATGACAAAAGGGAAAAGGGACTTTTTTGTGAGCTTCTGCCCAGTTAATTGTGTATGTAGAAGGGAAGGCTGGGTCACTGTCTGCAGGAAGCTATTTGCACTCTCTTCCTAAGGCATAGCGACAAAGTACAAAGAATTGGTTTTAGGATCACTCTGTCCTTGTGTCATAAGCAGATCTTTGCGGGAGAACACTCTCTCCTGGTTCCTCTAATGTGCTGCCTTCTGTAAACTTGTGCATAATGTCTGTCTCCTTTGTCTTTTAGTTACACCAAGGGGGAGCTAGATATTTCATACATTACCTCAAGAATCATAGGTAAGTACTGCTTATCAGATAAATAAAACTTGTATCCCAGGGTTCCATAAACATGTTATGGTGCACACTCAGCCTGGCTTCTCCTTACATTTCCAGTGATGTCTTTTCCGGCTGAAGGTGTTGAACTGGGATTCAGGAACCACATTGAAGATGTACGGACATTTTTGGATTCCAGACATCCTGACCACTACACGGTCTTCAACTTGTCACCCAAGTATTATCGCAGTGCCAAGTTTCACAACCGGGTGAGTGCATTCTGAGAGGTTAACAAGAGCGGAGGGGAAAGGGGAAAGGGACACCAGGTCCTGCTTCTCTCTAGCCTGAGCATGGTAGAATGTAAGAAGATGAAAAAGGAATTATAGATATTTCTAAGCTGCTGTGGTCGTTTCTGGGTTTTAGCTGATGCCTGGGACCACAGGGATTAAAGAGCTGGAAAGTTCAGGGCATAATGCTTGTTTTAGGAGCCTGTGAGAATAAGTGTCATTGCACTAAGCCGAGCCTGTCCTGTTGCTCTTGGCTTCTACAAAGCTGTTAGAAGCTGCTGCAGAGAAATAAGGAGCAATAAGGAAATAAGGAGAAATAACAAAAGCACTTCAAAAGACATTACCAATAAAAGAAGGTAGATTATTGTCATTTGAACAATCCTTTAGTTGTGCTTTGATCAAGCAGGAGCTCTTAGCAGGCAAAGCACAGGACTGGAAACTGGATCTAAGGGGTGCTTTGGCTCTTTGACTAGTGTATGACTTTAAAAACACACCTCCACTCTCTGCCCCAGTTTCCTTCTCTAAAACCAGAACAGCATACAGGATCATTGCAAGGCTCTGGTTCATTAATGGCTTTTAGAGGAAATCTGTATGAAATACTGCTGTTGAAATGCAAGATTAGATCTAATCTTTCAGAAAACTTCCTATTTTTTCCCTTTCCCTCTCCCCCCTTACTCCCACTTCTACACCGAGGGAGCGATGAGGGTGGTTTTGTTTGTTTGTTTTTAAATTTTACATTTTCTTTTGCCTTCAACAAAAAAAGCAACAGCAGTTGCCAGGCTTAGCCCTCGGTCAGGGTAAGCAAATCTCATGCTGCATAAGCCTAATGTCATTTTAAGTTGACGTATAGCTGAATCTGTCTTCAGCAATTGCTCTGATCACCAGAAATCAATCACTCACACCTGAAGCAAATTTCTCAGTGGCAATCAGTAACCAGCCATGACTACAAACATGGGTCAATGAACAGAGACATTAATTAAAAGATATCAAGGGCTCTGAATCTTCAGTCTCACTTGGTTCTGGTGTATCCCTCTTGCTGTTGGTGGAAGGAGAAAGACATATCTACTTTTGAAAGCCCAGCATTAAACTTCTGCTGGTATATTGCTTGACCTAGTCATATGTCCTCCATCCCCTGTTCTTTATCTCCTACCCTAACCAACAGCTTAACAGATTACTTTGTCACTCTTGAAGCAGTAGGTGCTGTGTAAGTTATTGCCTTGACACACAGAGGAAGAATATGATGTGTCTTTTAATAAAACATTATACTTTCAGGTTTTGGGCTAGGAAATACTGACTCCAAGCACTTTTCAGGAAAATGAAATGTGTACAGCACAATACATGAGATCAAATGAAACATGAAACAATTGTAAATATGAGGTGGAACTTCATCTATATTGGAAAAAAAATACTAATGGGCTATGAAGGAGGTAAAATCACATTAAGAGTATTTTCTGGATGAGGATGCCAGATAAGCTGAAGTTTTGAGACGCATATGTGTTATTTGAAGTGAAAGGCTTTTTAATTCCGATCTTCTTTAAAACTTTTTTCCCCGCTAAGATCAAAGTAGGCCACTCTGTTGCATAGTGGCACATGAGGGAGATGAGAGTTAATGTCCTGTTGGGCCATTTTCCTGCCCTGACATGGCTGTGCTGGGCATGAAGCCCCAAGTGCCCAGCCTATTGAGGAGAAGAGGGGACTATGAACATTAAACCTGCTGCTCAAATCTGGTTGTGCTCTGTTCTCCTCCCTGCCTCACCTCCCCAGCAGGAGAGGAGAGCTCAGGGCTGCTCGAGGAAGTGTGAGCAGTTTGAAAACATGTAACTCAAATATAGCGTTAAACAACAAAACCAAACTTCAAAGTCCCTGATGGGTCACATTCTTGGCTTTTGCTGCCCTACTGCTAAAGTAAAACAAGCTCTGGCTGCTTATTTCCAAAGCTCTAGAAGAATTCCTGTTACTTTTCTGTAAGGTCGCCTTTCATGAGCGGTGGTGAGGTTATGTTTGAAATAAATGAGATGTTACATAGTGTGTATTTAATTTCCGAATTGCAAACCAGCAGGCAGATACGTAATTATAGGCAAAGTAAATATATAATTATGGACTGTTGGGAAACGTATATTTACTTGATAAGTCATAATGGCTTTTCCAGATGCTTGACAGTGTGTTGTCATGAGGTCTGTTCAGAAAATCATCAGTGAAAGGGTCACTGGTCATATTTTGACAGCTACTTGGAATCTGAATTGTGTGTTAGTGGTCTAACTGCAAATGGATCTTGTGCCTCCAGAAGCCTGCTGCAAAAGTAGTTGGGGTTGGGAGGCGAAGACTTTTGCTTGACATAAAATAATAGACTAATTGGCGTGACAATACAAAATAATTGGTAATATAAAATAATATACATATTTTATGGCATCAGTACTCTGGCTTGATTAAACAATTGAATAAATGTTTATGATCACTCTGTAATTCAGATTTTACAATGGTCTCATAACTACAGCAGTGCATACTCCGTGAGGTCCACGGAACAGAAAGCTAACGCTGGCTGTTTCTGCACAGTGAGCCTTTGTGTATTTTTTGCCCCCTTAGCCCTTCCTGAAAATGCACAGTAAAGGAATACGCAAGGGAAAATCAAGCGTATACCACAGAAGGAATGAAATAAACTACAGCGCTCGAGACAGGAGAAGATGGGGGATGAGGATAATGCTGTAGAGAGGATAAATAGGGACTGGTCATCTGCTGCTTTCCAAAGCTTGAATGTGAATTGACTTATTAGGTAGCTTCTACAACACAAACCTGCGCTTGCTCACCAAGTACACAGCTGAATTTCAGGATATTGTGGAGACCAAAAACTTTCATGGCTCTAGAAGGTGATCAGGCAAATATCTAATTAGATATTGGATTAGACAAAAATCTCCCAAATGTTAAGCAGAGGTCTGCCAGCTCACGCTGGCAGCAGGATGGGTGTGCTGAGTTAGGCAGTGCTGCCTGCTTGCTCTGTCCCTGTATGCTCTGGGTGTCATTGGAGCCCTTGTTTGACAAAACACAGCTTGATAGTTCTCCGGTTTGAGTCAGGATTCCTGTTTCTGCTGTAAGGTGTTGTGCAGGTGTATGTAAGAGAGAACCTTAAAAACAAGTTTTTATGAAACCTGGAGCACTTCCTTCCTCTGAGAGATGAAATGGTCAGGTATGGAAATCATATGGCTATTTAAAAAAATCTGGGCAAATCATCTCTTCCTGTCCCCAGTTCTCATTAAGCAGGATCCAAATGTCAGCCGAGGCAGATGAACCAATTCTTTGTCTGAGGACAAGCCTCATGGTTTCTCCTTTAAATTTCTTCCAGCCAGAAATGCCTTTTAAAAAGATATTTCAATTAAAACCAGATGAAATGGAGATGCCTGTAGAAGGCTATTTGATGTGCTGTTTGAGACTGCAAGGACTGTGCTTGAGATAAGTGTTAAGACTCAGTATCAGTACACTGATGAATAGTAACTAGACATACTTTAGGATTTGTAGTTTTTCAGCTCTACGTCATTAATTTATCTGGCTCATATCTTAACTATACTTATCCAGATATGATTTTTTTTAACAGAAGTTTCCATTTCATCAGCCTAATATCTATCAAATAGGGCTTGAAAAACCTATGACATGAAATGACTGTGAACAACAGATGCTCAGTGTCCTTTGAAAATCAGAGCTGTAGTTTTTAGGGACAAGTTGTACAAAGGCTTTAGACATAGCAGAAATCAATGCACTGCTGTGAGACTGGAGTGTTTTGAAAGACCACTTGAGATAATCTGATTTGGAATGTGTATTTTTTAAAATGCATAGTCAGTGACAATACATCAATATTATGTTATTTAACTGAGAATTCTTTTGTTTGTCTCCTCATAATTCATGAAAGTCATGGAGCAGAATTATGCATGAGAAGAAATGGCGTAGGTTTCAAATATATAACTAGGTTGTAAAAGAGAAGTATGTTTCTTGGCAGAAAGCATTTGTAAAAGCATGCATTGCTTAATGCTCTTATGAAGCTGCCTTTTGTTCACTGTGCGATTCCTGCAGGTATCTGAATGTAGCTGGCCAGTACGACAGGCGCCCAGTCTGCACAACCTCTATGCCGTCTGTAAGAACATGCACAACTGGCTACAGCAGAACCCCAAAAACGTGTGTGTCATTCACTGCATGGTAAGTACACCAGAAAGTAACCACACTTTTAGACCTATGAGTCATAAATCATATTGCATGTTGCATGTCTACTACAGTCTGTATATAAGGATGGTGACAATTTCTAAAAGAATAAGAAATGTAATAAAATGGACCCCTATAGAAAAGGACATTGCCTTCCATGCACAGCCACATAGCCAAGTCGGAAGACCTAACACTGAATGAGAAGCAGGAATACAGAGCAAGAGAGGTCACAATTGTTCTAGCAGTGAACTACTGAGGCGGAGAGTAGCAAAAAGCTTTGAACTTTACCTGAGAACTGACCATAAGGATTGTCAGCCTGTTATGGCTTTGCATTTTATTGTAAGTAATCATGGGACAAAATGCAGCCTCTAGACTGAAGGTTACCAATGGGTGTTGAGAAGAAAACATATAGTTGAGAATTCTGTCAAGCTGTGAAACTGAGACTGTAGTCCCTTGTGGTCACTACTTGCCAGGCCTGGCTGAGGAATTCCAGTTGCCTTCTGCTCCTCTTTGTGCACCACAGCTGAAATGGTTGCTAAATCACCTGTAACGGCTATTCAGTACTGGGCAACCGGTAGATAGGATGCATGAGTGGTGTGATTCTGTATGACTGACTTGTAATTTACCCCATACAACTTTCAATGTTGACAAAAGGACCAAACCAGAACTCTCCTGGAGCCTAAATCTGGGAGGCTGTCAGCCCTGATCAGCACGAACTGGAAGGAATGGGGCAAATGACTGGTCCCAAACTGCATAGACCTTACATGTGCATCTGGCGTTTCTGCCTTGCGTAGCACAGCCAGTGGCTATGGGATATAAATTCTATTCAAACACACATGAAGATGTACTTAATGCCTCTAGTTCTGGAAATCTATCTTAAGAATAAAATTACTTTACAGTCCTTTGAGTAATGAACATCTGAATAATGCTGTAAAGGCCAGGGAGCCCTTTTTAACACTTTCTAAGGAGTCTGCAGAAGCCCACTTAGTTTATATGAACCTGAGAGATCTTTTCAGAGCAACTGGCAGAGGCTAAACCTTAAAAAAGCAAATAGCCTATTAACCTTAAGCACGTGCTCAAGCTTACCAGGTTATTGGGGTTTGGGTCAGTTCTGGTATGGCAAATCCTACAGTATAGCTGGAGTGCCTAAAACATCTCTGAAATAAGTAACTGCAAGGAGCCTGTATAACTTTTCCACTTGTTTCAGACTTTGAGGGTGACTGTCTGCCTGACAGGGCAGCAGGCTCCTGGTCCTTCCTTGTAGATGAGCCTTGACTTCTGGGGTCTTCTGTCACTTACTGAGCAGGCTCTTGTACCTGTTGCTGCACCGTGAACGTGCATACAAAACAAAGCAGGCATCAGACTTGGATTTTGATGGAAACTGGTGGAAGGGATTTTTCTTTTTGTTTGTCTCCAGAGCTGGGCTATGGTCTGTTTGGCTCATCACCTCATGGTCCTGGCTATAGCAGGGACCCACGGCACTGGGGGTACTTTGATTCTCTCCTGCTCTTTCTGGATTTTTGTTTTTTTCATCAGTCTGACTTGGCAAACACAATTCCCTTCATTATCACCCTAAATAAAATGTAGACTTGTTCAGGAGCAATCTGTAGGTTGAGGGCTCTGGAGCTGTTTGGGTGAGGGAGTCTTGGGTATGATTTTTTTTTTTTCTTCCTTTGTTTGTGAACTCTTCTAGGTTAAGTTTCTATTAGACGACTGCCTGTAGCTGTGGGACGGGTGTACTCTGACCCCTGTGGACAGTTCCAGGCCTATGTTTGAAATAATGATAATATTACAGCTTGGGAGCAGCCATGAAACACCAACATTTCTAGACAAAATGTACTTCTGGGCTTTCAAAACAAGTCTGCTCAGTCCTCAGACTGCTTACTGGGCATTATCTTAGCTTTAATCCAGGCCAGTGCTTGTCACTGAAGTCCCAAGTATTAAACGAATCACACAGCACTGGAAATTCCTCATCATCATGCAGTCTTAATCCTAGTCTTTCTGGAGAAAATTATTTCATGTGACTTAAGAAAGAATGGAGAGTGTTCTGCTGAAATTTAAAGGCTGTCTCTGATACTTATGCATTTTTCTTGTCCTGCCCCTTTCCTTAACAGGATGGCCGTGCAGCCTCAGCCGTTCTGGTCAGTGCGATGTTCTGTTTCTGTCACCTCTTCTCTAATCCCGGCCCTGCTATGCAGTTGCTGAACACAAAGAGACCTGGAATTGTACTGTGGCCGTCTCACAGGAGGTAGAGTATACTGGCTAAACGCTACACAAGCAGGCTATATTCCTCGCACTAAAACCTGCCCAAGTACCTGATGTGTGTGTTTTGGCAATGTCTTCCCAAGCCCTAGGCTGAGATAGGCATTCAGATTTCACTTTGTTCCCCAGAAATAAGTATTAAAGTGGTGATCAGGTGCTGGAACAGGTTGTCCAGAGCGGCTGTGGAATCTCTGTCCTTGGAGGTCCTTTGCTGTGTATCGCCCCCAGCAGCATAATCCAATTCTGAGATACAGCTTTGAAGCAGTCCTGCTCTGAGCAGACAGCTGGACCAGGTGATCTTCAGAGGTCTCTTCCAACCTGAATCATTCTATTATTTTATAAAATAATGTATGTGACCTGAAGTGTGTATGTGCTGCATGCCCCAGTCTCTCTACCCAGGCCAGCCTGAAGGTGCATGAGCAGTACTGAAAACTCCAGAATTCCCACTGCAGCATGAGCAGTACTCATGCATGAGAGAGAGTACTTAGCTTTGACAGGTCTTAACTGATGTTCATGGCCACTTCCATTTTACCCACGCTGATATAACAGTAATGGAGTAACAAAATCAAATATTACAACAGCTTTGTACACTAGTTCAGGAAAGTCGACAAACCTGTAGTTAACAGGGCCCGGGTGAATCCTCCTCCCTATGTCAGCTTCATCCTTACAGGAGTTTACACTGCAAAATTATAATCTTTTACAATTTCCATTAAGCAGAGGAAAAACTGCGTGTCAGAGCAAACCAAAGATATAGTGTTATGTATAACAATAATGACCTTTCAGCACATGACTAACAAAATAATTCATCTGCTGTGTGCATGTAAAATAGAAGGCAAACTTCTACCGGTAAACCAGAAAAACCGTTGCTCAGCACCTTCCCTCCTAAAAAGTGAGGATAAATGATCTTCAGCTCAGAGCTAAAGGCCAGCTTCCTTCCTCTTGAGCTCCAGTTCTTGTAACTAAACAAACAGAAATGTAGATTTTTGTGCCAGGTGCAAGGATGCTGGAGTACATAGAAACTCCAGTCCTGGAACTGTGAAAGAATCACACTTTCACTGGATTTCAGGGTAGACTTGAAATGAATGAATGAAAATTGGTCACCTGGGATGGAGATTTCAGTAACGGCTTTTTCTGTCTGCAGATATATAGGATACATCTGTGATCTAATAGCAGACAAGCCTGTCATTCCTCACTGCAAACCACTTACTATCAAGTCAGTCACCCTCAGTCCAGTCCCCTGTTTCAACAAGCAACGAAATGGGTGCCGGCCCTTCTGTGACATTCTCAGTGGAGAAACCAGAATCCTTACCACTTCGCAGGAGTATGAAAGAATGAAGTGAGTTGCTATGAATCTCCTACTGTCCTTAGGAGCTTAACACAAGGAGGCTGTAATGTGTCTAATATCTGTGCTGCAGTCATTGCCAGGCTGCCTGGTAAATGAAGAAATGCATATATTAATTGAAAGTTGGTGCCTAGTGTTGAAATAAACTGCCAGAGTGAATCTGAAGTTGTCATGCAGTAGGATACCTTCATAGAGGTAGTTCAGTGCTGCACTGGTTTTTCCTGTGAAATGTTTTCTGTTTCAACTAAGCCTAACATTAAGCAGAGCACTGAATACACCTTCTGTTTGCTTGGCCTGAACAAGATGATAGTTTTTATGTTGACATTGTTGAGGGGTGGTAAAGGCATTGTGGAAGGGAGCTTAACTGTGGATTTCCTTCTCTTCCCCTCAAAGAGAATACCGTGTGCAGGAAGGGAAAGTCCTAATTCCACTGGGAGCCACTGTCCATGGAGACGTTGTTGTTTCTGTCTACCATATGAGATCAACCATCGGGGGCCGCCTTCAAGCAAAAGTAGGACTTTGTTTAACTTCTCTTGCATGATAGAGGCAATGTAGCTAACTAAGAGGCGGCTAAATATGGGGTCTAAGAATGCACATAGCACTTGTGATGAAAGTTTCCTTACTTGACAGTAGACATAACAAAAATTTGAGCAGTGCCAAGTGAAAACAAAGAACTGCATATGGAGAAGTTGATGATGCCTCTGGCATCTCTTTATGGAGATGCTGCCTACTGATAGGGTGTAGGATCCTTCCAGCTGATGTAGAAGACAGAAATCATCCATCAGTAACAGGCTCAGGGCAAATCACAACCAAAGCCTCTACCTACGCACTCTAAGAATATGGAAGAAGATATTCTTCTGCTCAAATTAGTATGACTTACTGAGCCTTCACTCCTGCATGGTGTCTGTTTTGCTTGGTGTAGGGCAGCCTTCACCTTTCTTGGTCATTAGGACGAAAGGCAACCTGTGTGGATTGGTCAGTCAGGGGGATAGGAAAGTCTGTCTATGCTGCAGGCTGGCCAGACAGCCACCCTCTTCATAGCCAAAAAGCCTAGCAGATCAAGGTACTGGGAGACAGTGGAAACGGGAGAGAATAGAGGGATGCTGGTTTGAGCACACACTGGTATCTCCTTCCTGTAATGTAGGAGCAGCACTGGAAGTGAAAATATGTATTGGTCCATGTTGCTCTAGGCTTTGAGACAGACTTTAAAATGCTGTTCCCTGGCTCTTGTAATTGCAGAATAGGAATTTAGAAATGCAATCTGTTCAGATTGAAAACTTGGATCTGCAAAAGCTGAATCAGTAGTTGTCATACACTAAGTTGCTCCATTAACCTTTTGTAGTGATGAGGGTTGATTGGCTCGCTTGGTGAAATAACATGTTTAAACTGTAGTCATTTAAAGCACAAAAAATGAGGGAAGAACCAAGTTTTGTCCCACGTGCTTTGAATACCACCTCATTTGCTCCCTGCAGATGGATGCTGCATGGCTGGTCAGGCAGAACAGCTCCCAGACTCCCACAACTAACTGGGTGTGGTGGCTGCATTCTTGAATGGTCGTTTTATCCACTGATACTTTAATCTGTGATCTTGATAATTTTCCTGATGATATGTTCGAAACCTTAGTATTAAAGTTGCAGAGTGACCAATGAATGTTTTGGGGTTTTTTTTCTTCTTGATTTGTAATTGGTGGTTTGCTGTACAGCTGATGCTTCACTGAAGCCTCTACTGCAAGTTAAATGGTCTTACATTTTCCTGTGGTACAAACCTGTTGCTCCAGTGTATTCGGTGGAAACAGACATTGGTTTCACTTAAGAACTAAAATGTCAAGAAGATTCCAGAAATGAAGACAAGCAGGGGATGAAGACATATTCCTAAACACTGTGAAGGTGCTCTGCTGTGTGGAGGCAGCAGCAGCAGAATTTAAGGCAGATGGAAATATTTGGGTTTGAGAAGGAAAAGCTCTGCTTTCTGTAGAACAAGCAGAATGAGTTAGCTTATATAGCAGTTATAATTAGTCTATATAGTAACTGGTAGTAAGGTAGACTTAACTGTCTGTATGTGCTATAAACAAATACTTTAATGAATTTAAGCACTTGTTCAATCTGATGCTCTGTGTTTTTTTTCAGATGACCAACACACAAATATTCCAAATTCAATTTCATACTGGATTCATAGCCCTGGGAACAACCACACTAAAATTCACCAAGTGAGTATTTTAAGCTGAACATTAATCAAACCTGAAGCGTAAAAGCCTTATGAAGGCTGAAGGAGAATATTCACAGATGAAGTCTGAAAAGTCTGTGTGCATGCATATATTGAAAGACTTTATTTAGCTTTGCAGAAATATCCTTTCCTTTTTTAATTGAACAACTCTTGTCCCTGTTTAGGCCTGAACTTGATGCCTGTGACTCTCCAGACAAGTATCCTCAGCTCTTTCATGTTATACTGGAGATAGAAATACAATCTACTGATAGGCAAACCGAATTAACTCCCCCATGGGAGAACTTCACAACAAAAGACATCAATCCAACCATTCTCTTCTCCTCTCATCAGGAGCATCAGGACACTCTTGCTTTGGCAGGTAAGAGCTGCACAGGTTTGCTCACTTAATTTACATGCTTACCTGCATGGTCAACTTCTCTTTGCTTGATAATTTATTTGGTGCTTTCTGCTGCAGGCAGAGGTCCCACTGATTCACCCCAGGATAACATAAGAAATGTTGGACAGAGTGCATTCTTCTCATCTCTCAGCTGGCAAGGTATGCAGACTTGGTCTTCAAAATAAAATCTGCTTCAAACAAGATAAACAGCTTCCTCCCCCATCCCCAGAGCATGGAGTCAGGCTGAAGGTTCTGATTGTAACATGTCTTTCCCATTAGATCACAGTGTATTGCTGGTCACACCCTTATGTTGCAACTGAGTGAGAATTAATTTCCTACAATGTCCTCTTCAAATATTGCCCACTTGTGCTCTATATGAGTTACTAATATTGTTCCAGTGTAAAGCTTTGCCCTAGGCCTCCTCGAAGCTAAAACCAAATTTAAGCTGCTTTTTCCTAATGTTGCACTTTATATACAGTGCTATGAGAACATAGGACTGAGAGTGTTTGTCTCAGAGGCCATTTAATAGTGCTGAACACCTTGAAAATATTGAGCTGCTGCTGGATGCAGCATTCCTCTTCTGGTATCAGCACCATGCTAGGTGGGAGCCCAGCATAAGAGATTCTTGTGGACACAGCTAGGAGGGTTGTTTATGTCCCTGCTTCTTTTCTGTGAGCCTTGTTTTGCCTGGATTTTGAGGCATGGCTGGAGATCATCCTGCATGCTTGGTCCTGACCCAGAGACTTGTTCAGTTTACATCTGCAGGCCTTATGCTTGCTGGTGCTTCAGGTTTGAGGAGAGTCAATTAACCTCTGTCTGTGTTTCCTGATCGATAAAGCTGGCTCCTTACAATACAGACCAGAATAGACTTTAAGTTAATCTTTGCAAAGGACTCTCACTTAAAAATCCAACAAAATGCTGATGTGGTTTTCCCAGTAGCCTTTTATTCTGCATGTAAGATGATTTTTATGGGATCTTTGTGATGACAAAACTAACAGCTACCTAATTTTATTTTTAATCATTGTTTAGATCAGAAATCTGACAAAAGTAGCTCTCACCCCACCTCAGAGGATCGAGCAGCGTTGGTGCATGAGGAAAGCGAACAGTCAGATGACGAACTCTTGTCCCTTTCCAGTCAGCACAGTAATGCTAGCGGTGACAAGCCTCACGGGACACCAAAACACAGCAAAAAGCAGCAAGAGCCTCCAGTACCACCTCTGCCTGAAGATGTGGACCTGCTGGGCCTGGATGGTAGCCCTATGAGCAAGAGTTTTCCCTCGCAGCCCACTGCTGCCCCCTCTAACTCAGACTTGCTGAATGATTTGTTTGGGGTTGGTGGGCCAAGTTCCCAGAATCAAAGTGGGCAGCCAGCTGCTGAGGAGGCCTTCCATGTAGGGGGACCTGGGTCTGTGCAGTCAACCCCTCGGCGTTCTGCAGCTTCAGCATCCCCATCCCCGTCCCCAAGAGTTGGAGAAGGTAATAGTGGCTATGTCTAGTGCGTGACTTGATGGAGCACGTGTTTTCAGAATCCGAGCTGGGTGATCTGCTCTAGGCTGTTGGATTCCTCTTGGCTACACTTGTTCGATGAAAATTAAAAGCTGCAAGGGATCCCAAGAGGTCAGCCAGCAATTCTACTTGCAGGCAGGAGTTAGTGCATCTTCACCATCAAGAAAACAAACCAGATTATCTAGTTTGTTCCCTAAAGTCTCTACTGGAGTTCAACCAAGTGTTTGGTTGGCTCCTTACACTGACAGCCACTGGAGACAGTCAGTTTTGCACTTCCTATGTGTCCAATAACGTATATGAGGAGAATAAGTATCACTTTAAAAATCAGAAAAAAGCCTCTCAGGCTTTTGGGTAGACCCATAGTAGTTTGAATTGAACTTCTTTTTTAACTTAGGAGGTTTGGAGCTATGACGCTGGTCCTGGACTATGAAATATGGCTCCACAGTTCTGCTGTTTCTGGCCTTTCTGCAGATTAAGATACGCAATATGTGATGATCATTTTTCTTCTTCAAAGCCAGGCTGAGATCAGGCTGGCAGGAGGAGTGGTTGTACAGATATTAGAAAGAGGGATCTGTACCTGATTCAAAGAGCACAGCATGCTTATGTAACTTTTTTCCTCAGCAACTAATAACCTAATGCATTTGCAACACCTGCCAACTTTCTTGTACAGAAATGTTTTGTTTTGTTTTTCATTTTGGTAAGGAGGTGCAGCCTTGTGTGATGCTGGGGCTGACACCAGTAGCACCTACCAAAAATTGGCCATGCAGCCAATTTATGAAGATTGTTCTTGAGTTCTCCTTTCTCGGCTAGAATAAAAAACCCTGCGGGCTGGGGGAGGTATGTCTGCTAGTACACTCAAACACCCGATTTGCCTATGGTGTTTTCTGAAGTGAAAGGGACAGGAGCAGTTAAAATCTCCCTTCACAAGTCTTGGTACAAGAAGGAAGGAGGAGACTGAAGATTGGAAGCAGGAGAGGGGAGAAGAATACAATTTTCAGTGGAAGAAATTAGGGCACTTGTATATGGAGAAGGCTCATCTTGCTGACTGTTGTATGCTCAGTCTAAGAGCTTTCACCTGGGGGTGGGCAGGTTGTAGAGACATGTACCTCACAAGGCAGAGGAGCAACAGTATCAGGAGAAGACTTTTAGATATTGTTGCTGAGCAGCATAACAACAGAAGTTGTATTGTGCTGCTTTGCAGGGGCCAGACTGGTGCTTAAAAGGGATAGGAAAGGTATGACACAGCTCAATTGTCCCAGGCCAGGAAAGCAAGAATAAAAACTTGGGAGATAGTGAAAACTAGTAATTTATTTACATTACTCATTGCTTAGGATACTTGTTAATGATGATAATCATTATTACAATGCATAGAGTCTCAGAATTGTATCTTTCTTATAGTAATGTGTATTGCATATCTGTTCAAAATACCTTAAAATTGTCAGCAAGTAAGAGTTTGAGTGAATTCATAGGAGTGTATTTGTTAGTTGGATTTGCTGGGTTTTTCTACATGAAAGGCAGTAAGCTAAACAAATTGATCAAAAATGGAGTTTGAGCATCACTTGTTACAAAGTCCAGTTCATTCTATGTAGGAAAGATACTAGTTATTTTCTAAAGTGATTTCTAAAAGATGGTCCTCTTACCCTCGACATGTATAACTTTTGACAGCCTAAAATCATCTTAGACTGCGTTCAGCTCTTGAGAGGAAGCAGGAATTGTGCCAGGGTGCTAACTCCAAGCTCCAGGCTGTCCCTCACTGTCCATTTATGTATTGGCGGTATGTGCAAGTTGAAACCTCATCTGAAGTGTCGAAGTATCTAAATACTCGCTTTGACTGCTCCTTTCATTGGAAAAGACAGATGGGATCAACAAATGTGTTGCTGTGACCAAGACGTGTGGCTTTCTATGAGCCTAGCATTTGGCTAGGGTACTGATATTTTCCAGTTGCTCTCTTGCAGTCGCATGCTGTCTCCTATTTGGTATCTGCAGGTATTAGGTTTTCTTGCCGACACATGGCTGTCTTTTCCCTGAAGCATGTTCATTGTACAAGTTAATGATTTAGTTTTCTCAAATATGTTTTTACAGCAACTGCCTTTGATCCATTTGGAAGTAGCCCGAAGCAAACTGGTCCAGACCTCCTGGGTTCCTTTCTTGGATCATCAACTGTCCCTGGTGATCCTTTCCTTCAAGCAACAAGAAGTCCTTCACCAACTGTGCACAGTGATCCCTTTCACATGGGTAAGAAAGTGAGGCTTTTCTAGTGTATTTAAGTAAACATGAAATGCTGCTTTTAAATAGTGAGGGAGCTACTAAGTACAAACTGATGCTTACCATAAAATTACTCTAAACCACAGAAACCCCACAAAACAGGAAAGAACTCTTTGTCTCTAGACTTAAAGCATATTCATAATTTGAAGTGTGGTAGGATGAGACTTGTTTTGCTCAAGTCTTATACTTAATTAATAAGCTATTTGTATACATGAAAAAAGACCATGAAGAATGTTTGCCTGCATATTAATGTGGTTATGAGGTCTCGTTTGAACCAAACTACCATTAACTGAGCTAAATAGAGCATGGCATATTAAGCCTGCTAGAGAAAACACACGTCCTTTGGTGATTTTAGTTACAGGCATCTGCTTTCTTTAGATCTGATAGTAATTTTGGACAAATTCACAGTTGAATTTGACTCTTATTTGAAGAGAAGGAATTTTTGTCTTTATTGAACTCTTTTTCTTCTGTGTGTTTGAAATGTCCCTTAGTTGTCCCCTTCTCCGCCATGCTAAAGCTTAATGTTGTAAGCTCCTCTGAAACACATTCAGATATTAATTTGTTTGTGTCTGATCATCTAACACGTGTCCCTTGGGGGCAACAGTCTCACTGGAAAGCCAAAATGACAAAGAAGGGAACTAGTGTGCTGCTGGCACTGCTTGCATCCTTGCTTTGCCAAACTTGGGTATTGGATATTAACTCTGTGAATAAGGCGGTTGGGTCACACTTGGAGCTGGCTGCACTGAGAAGAATGATGAGGTATTAAATTACAGTGCTAGTATCTGTGGATAATGAACTGCTGGCAGGGTGATCTGTGTATATGTACAGGGTTAAAGGAAGGACTTGTTCTTTCTGGTTTACATCTGTGTGGGCTGTTTCACTGTATTTGTTTTCTCCATCCTTGCCTTTTGCATGTAGAATATTTCCTTGGGTTGAGATGTATTCAGAAACATTAAACTCCATGTGTTATTATGGTGGTAAGGCTTTTATAAATAAGTACATAAAGCCACCATAAAATGAACGCTATAAATCTGCATCCTTCCCTACTCACCTCTGTATAGTATGAGATCAGAAATAAATGTTAAATTTGTGATGCCCATCATGGGGGAGAAGTTCAGTTCAAATTAGCAAATGTCTCTCTTCCTGCTTGCCCCCAGCCCTTCCTTAGACACTGGATTATGTTGGTTTTGCTCTACTAGTTTGAGATATTTATATGTAATCCTTCTGCTTAGCTTCTAGCACACCAACAGTTTCCATACAACCAGATGTTTCCAGTGGTTGGGACTGGCCCAACAAACCAGGTATGTATCATAAAAATCTAGGACACTTAAGAAAAAACCCCTTAAGGAGCCCTGAGAGAGGAGAGGCAGATGGAAGATGCTACCACTGACTGCACAGAACAGGTTCCCTCTTTGCTGCTTAGTACTTTGACTAATACAACAAAACATCAATCATGATAGCCTCATCTCAGCGGCAGCAGGTATGCTGCCTGTTGTCCTGGTCTCCCAGTCATCCAAGTGAGTATCTGGCTAGAGGCTACCAAACTCTTTCTCTTAAAAAATCTAGGTTTTCTTCCTCAAGAAACAATGGCCTAAAACAGGACAGGTGCTCAGTGAGGATGTGCATAGTTGTGTTTCATTCCAGTGTAGAGCCAAGAGAATGACCTGAGAAGTCCTATGCATTCCTGGGATTTCACTAAATAATAGCATGATTTTCTAACCTTGGGATGTTATATACATCTTATCAAAAGTTGCTTCCTGACAGCTTTTAGTTCTTAAAATATATCCATTTGTCATAATTACTCTGTCACTGCAGACAGTCTAGGGAACATTCTTGTTGCTGAGCCTAATTGTGAGTGGGTGTGCAACTAGTCTGGGCCAACACTGAGTTGAGACTGCTTAGGAACCTGACAATAGTACACTTAATTTTAACAGCAGTCTTCTAACATGTGACTGAGCACTGAGGAAAAGCTGCACTCACGTAAAAGAGGGATAAAAACTGAGGGTGTTCTTTTTTTTTTTTTTTTTTTTGTCTCCCTCTAAGGTGGCCTAGGTGTGGGAAGTAAGTCAGCTGCCACCAGTCCTACAGGATCCCTCCATAGTACTCCCACTCATCAGCCTAAACCCCAAACACTGGATCCATTTGCTGATCTCGGGACTCTTGGAGCAAGTTTAGCAGGTTTGCACCTTTTATTTAAAAAAAAAAAAAAAAAGAAAAATAAACAAACAATAAACCCAACCCAACAACAAACCAAACAAATACCAGTTTGCTCTGTTTTAAAGAAATAGGATGAATAGCCTGGTATGTGACAGAGAACTCTATCGGTCCGCTAAGCTTGCCTGCATGCTATTGCCACTTTAAAATTTTTCCTCCTGCCTGATTCTCTAAGTTCTCACAAATCTGTGCTTTTACTGATCCTCCAGAAAAAAAAACTGCTAGTAACCTGTATAGCCTACCAAGGTCCCAATGGATTGCAAAGTATAACCTCTATCTTGTAAGTCTAAACAGTCTCTAGCTAAGGATGCTCTGTGTCTAACACTGACTGGACAACTGTTGCTACAGACCTTGCAGCAGTGTCTGGGAGGAGACTTTGGCTCTTCAAAGCTACTGGGGTCCTTGAAGAATTGCTTCCTTCTAGACTTGACTCATTTTTGTCCTTTGTGAAGAAACCAGTGGAACCTCACTAATCTGCCTAATAATTTGCAGTACTATCTAAAAGTGGATTCTGAATCCATTTTCACTTGCACCTGGTTACAAAGGTCTTTTTGCTTGACTGCTTAGACAAGTATTTTCTCCTTGTTTTATCTCAGAAAACGATCAGCAAGGCCTCCATCCCAGTGTTAAAAAGGCCGTTCTGACAAATTATTTAAGTTTTCCTTAAAACCCAGCATGTCTGGCTTCTCCGACTCTGGCAAATAGATTTTCTTCCCTTTGTCACTGCCCTCAGCTCTTTGCAAGCAATTGTGGTTTTATCTGATATTTGTTTTCTCCTTTGCGTCAGTACCAGCATGGTTCTGGAATTAGGTTTCCCAGTTCCCTCTGCTGGATCGCTAGCTGCTCTGCAGGAGCAAAATAAAAAGTATGCCAAAACCCATGTCAGAGCCATTGAGGTGCTTTTAAAGCATGTATTCTGTAGCAAAGTTATGGAGTTTAAAAACAAATGACTTGGCATCCACAGAATATTTAACCATATTTTTGTTGTTCATTGCTAAGTCAAAAGCACTTGATCCCGTTTCCATGACATGTTTCAGAGCTCAAAGTTGAGCATGGATGTTAGTCTCAAATAACGCATTAACCCTGTGTACCTTCTACCACAAAGTAAGCCAGAGGAGTATCCTCTCAAGTAATAAGGTGCTGAAACACACAACTCTGAGATAGTATTACATCAGCACAGCATAAGGAGATAGTATTTGAACACATGTCAACTTGATGTTACCACTGTAATGCACAGTAGCTGTGGTTTCCAGCTAGCTGCATGTAGCTTTCCCTGCATTTCCCCAATAAGCTGCTAATTCCTGCGCAATCTTCAAAGGCAGGTGCTGTTTTTTAAGCAGCTTAGTGACAGGAAAGTTGAAGGGTTTTGCCTGATGTTGCAAAAATAAACTACGTTTGTGGCAGAGCTGAAAATAGAAGCCAGCTGCCTCGGGGATTTTATTTATGTTCCCTTTTCAGAAGGCAAGTCGGTATCCTGTTTGCTAATGCCCACTATCACTCCTTCCCCCTACTCTGCAGGTGGCCCTTCATTTGCTAGTAAACCAACCACACCAACAGGCATGGGTGGAGGATTCCCCCCTTCACCACAGAAACCATCTCCCCAGCCCATGGGCGGCGGTGGTTGGCAGCAAGGAGCTGGCTATGGCTGGCAGCAGGCACAACCCAAAGCTCAGCCAAGCATGCCTCATGCTTCTCCCCAGAACAAACCCAATTACAACGTGAGTTTCTCAGCAATGCCAGGAGCCCAAAACGAACGTGGAAAAGGACCAGCCAATGTCGGTAAGCTTTTCAGAGTTCAGCATCCGAAATGTTGGCTCCTTCTAATATTGCTTTAATGCTCAAACACCTTAACAGGCTAGGGTGTAAGCCAGTAAGTCATGCTCATCATTTAATGATACATACAGTTCAACCCTAGTTGTCCTGTCCCAGACTCCAAAGCTTGCTAATATTTAGGAAATCCTTTATTCTAAATGGGCTTCAGTAATAATTCAAAAGTAACATTAGACTTTACCTCGTCTGTAAGAACCCGCATGCTCATTAGCACTGGGAGACTGATAGTGATAAGTGTGGGGGGTGGCTTGGGTAGAAAAGCAGTGTTAAATAAACCTGTATTTTGATAATAACTTCAAATCTTTTTGTTTTTCAAGATTCAAAACCAAAAGTGTCTGCAGATTTTGAAGATCTATTATCTGGTCAAGGTTTTAATGCTCACAAGGACAAGAAGGGCCCCAAAACAATAGCTGAGATGAGAAAAGAAGAAATGGCTAAGGAGATGGACCCTGAAAAACTAAAAGTAAGCAATATTCTTGTTTATGCTCTTACAATCATTCAGTGTGTCTTTCGTTGTCATCGTGCTGGAGGCTGCTTGAATCACTTTCAAGGGAAGGTGGAGGGGGCAGTAAGCCACCAGCCTTCCTGCATTTGAGAGGCAGCTGAGCAAATCTTTTAGATTGTTTAGTCCCAGAAGCTGTCCTCCTGTCTTAGCACTTACTTTAGTGTGCAGCCTCCACAGCATTGCTGGATCCCAAGGACCAGGTGCTCTCTCTCATGTGTGCTTTCCATAAAGTAGGTGTCCTTCTGCCAAACCCAGGTTTTGGTAAAATAAGGGATGTTCTACTTATGATGAGATTGTCTTGGGGCAGAAAGTGAAAACTACCTGCTGTTAGATAACAAATCCACATGCCCTCCCTGGAGATGTGAACATCCTTTGGAATAGATTTAAAACTCCCAAGGTTACATTTCTGCCTAAACCAGACTGTGGCAAACAGTGGCTTGTTCAGTGTTACTGTCAGGGCTGCTGGTCTTCCACATCACTCCAGCTCTGCTTAGCAGGCACAGCTAATTGAACTAATCCTCTGTCTCATTAATCTTGCCTTTAGAATTCCCTCATATCTCCTCAATAAATTACCAAACTACAGATCTGTTATGAAGGGAAGGAAATTTAGTCTGTCCCACTCTATATTTGAAATATGAAACAATGAATTATAATTAAAGAAGGATACAGAACTGTGAGGAAAAGCCCAAGCAAACTTCTAGAAAATAGAATGAGTGAATTATTTTCTTTTTTTAACCTTGGGAAAGGTTTTAACCTTTGGAAAGCATGTGCCAGCAACCATGCTGGACATGGACATCAGTCACCAACCAAGATGGACAGCTGTAACACCAAGTGGGCAATACTTTTCCCAACACATAAGCTATACAACTTCAGTGATTCATGAGGTACTACTTAATGTGTGCAACAAGTACCCCCCAGCAAACCAAAGCACCTAGGTGATTCTCCCTTCCCAATACAATTCCCTCTGCCCTGATGCATTTTATTTCATTGAATCACTTCAGTTCAGCCTGGAACTGTTAAATCTATTCAGACTTCGGTTTTCACATTTACTTCCCTTTCTTCCTCCCGTTCCCCAGCTGTAGGCCAAGATGGCAACCAGTAAGGGGGATTACATCATTTAGGAAAGTGGACTACCTATTGCTTTATTTGACTGCTGGATTGCAGGTAGCAAATAGACACATGGAGAAAATTGAGGCTTCTGACTTTAGAGCTTAAAAGGATTTGTATTGAAGCCAACCTTCAATATGAGTCTTTAGAAGACTTGACTCTAAACATGCACAAAAGATACACATTCACAGCAGAGGTTAGTTGAGCTTACTTTAGGTAGGTAATTAAGCTTGCTAAAGAGCCACACAGTTCATTTATCTTTTGACAGTTCCATTTAATGATTGCTCATAAGCGTTACCAACTCAGTATTTTTAGCAGGGATGTTGCTCAAGGTGTGTCTTAACTTTCATGCAGTGATATAAAAATTGACAAAGTAGAGACCGAAAATATTGTCCAAAGCTTTTCTAAAGCTTGAAAAGAAACATAAGATGTTCTTTGGAGTCATTGCTATTCAAATGAAGAAACTTTTTCCTATCAGAATATCTAATGTAAGGCATAAATTGAGACTCTTATTCTTCCCTCTAGGTCCTGGAATGGATTGAAGGGAAGGAGAGAAATATAAGGGCCCTGCTGTCTACAATGCATACAGTCTTATGGGCAGGGGAGACCAAGTGGAAACCTGTTAGTATGGCAGATCTTGTAACACCAGAGCAAGTGAAGAAGGTCTACCGGCGGGCAGTGCTTGTCGTTCATCCTGACAAGGTAAGGTTTTCCTAGTTTCACGCTGTTCAGAAATTGTCACTGTTCTCTTAATTATGAAGTGTTGAATGTGATTATTTAATTTATTGGTGCAAACATCTTTGTAGAAAGTAGTAGTTAAGATTTTTGCCAGTTTCTGAAAAGTGAGAACTGTAACCACTCTTAGCCCCAAGACTGTGCTTGGTACATGCTGCTCCAAGGAACAGACATTCAGGTCTTCAGCTTTTGTCACCCTCACTTTGACTGTAAGCCATACTGGTGGTGAACAACAGTCCAGACTATTCTGCCTGCTAAAGGAGGTGGGGGTGTGACAAAGGCATATGAAAGGACAAGGATCTTAACCTGATTTTTCCATTTTAGAAGTTTGATTTTTATCTGATTATCCAACTTGTGGCTTGTGAACTTGCTGCTTATATTTGCCAACCAGAGTGCAATGATACCATCTGGGAAACCCTACGGTGATGTGGCCTCCACTCTTAAGGAAATGGAGGCCCTGAAAGTTTCAGGGCAGTGGCCAAGGCTTGAGAAGATGTGGGCTGCCTAGAGACTTGCAGTAATACTGCTTTTATCAAGAAACTGTGTCAGGTGGCAGCTCCTTCCCTTCAGTGCAGGTAAAATGCCTCTTGCAAAGCCTAGGTGAAATATTTTTGTCCTTGGGGCTGCAGTGCTTTATCACACTTGGGGGGGCTTATCAGCTTTGAGAAGGAGAAAAGCCGAAGATCCAAGAAATTCTTAAGCTGTAAACAAGGTAAGCAGCCCTTAACAGTAGCTCATTCTTTCAAAGAATAAGGGAAAGCCATTTGTGGGGAGTGAATGATAAGAGCTTGAGAATCTAGCTGCTCAAATGTCAACTTTTTGTAGTCTGATTTGGTTAGATGTGATATCCCTCTTTCTGTTTTTATTCCAGGCTACTGGGCAGCCATATGAACAATATGCAAAGATGATATTTATGGAGCTAAATGATGCCTGGTCAGAATTTGAAAACCAAGGACAAAAACCCTTGTATTAGTTACTTCCTCAGTCTCCACTACAGACCTGTGCTAGTGCTTATATAGTCTCTTGTCACAAATGTCACAGATCAACTGAACTCTGGCTGGAAGTTCAGAAGTTTCAGAAAACTAAGAGCCTAATACTTATCATGAAGAATGAGAGAAAAGTTTCCTTATACTTGTATCAAGAATCCTGAGCTCAGAGGAACTCTAGCCACCTGGCTTGCCATATGAGAGCCATGGGGCTACAGTTTCTTGTAACTTTTGTATTTTCCTTTGGATTCAAGTGGGGTGAGAGAACACATTCTGGGAAAAGGTGGAATTGTTCTGTCTCTGGCACAGTATTGCTGGCAAATTTCCTACTTTTTTGTGATATGGCAACACTTCAGTTGAGTTCAATAACTGGTGGTAAAGTCCAAACTTCGAGGTACTTTCTTCCTAGATTTGGATCAAACTCTATCAAATTTAAGTGCTCAGATGTGGATTAGGCACACTTGTAACAGTCACCATTTGCTGCTTAATTGCTCCTATAGTATAGTATGCCTGAATAGAGACCAAACTGAATCCGGGGTTAGATCAGTGTGACATTAACACTGTACTCCACCTCACAGTCCAGCAGTGAAATGTGCAGAAGAAATTCCTCAGCATTATGGAGCAAGTGTTTTTTAAAGCAAACAACAAGTAACTGAGATTAAACAGCACCTTGTTTGTTTGTTAAACAGCAGTTCGGGGGGGGGGAGGTAAATGAGTAAGGAATGAGCATGTACTGCATTTCCCATTAAGTTCTCGTTAATAGCTTGAAACCATCAAACAAAAGAAATACCAACAAACTAAAACTCTGCTACAAAGTTTTAGAAACTTTCCAGTCTACACATAACACTTCCCCTCCTGAAGGTTCGGCAGACTTTTTCCAGCCCACTTGTGTCACCTCTATGCCTTTATCAGAGCACTTGGCAAAGGCTCTTGGCAGAATGCAACCTGTTGCAACTTCATTTCTCAGACCATGGTGTACAAGCTGTCATGTAGACATGGTCTGATTTTTGAGGTAAATACAGTGCAAATTGATTATCTTTAAAAAGTTTATATTGGACAAAAGCAATAATATCACAAGGAAATATCTCTGATAGTAAAGCTGAAGCATCTTTCCTAGTTAAAAATCAAGTTATGCTCTTCACCCCAAATTCTTGTATTCTCCTTTTTGTAGAATAACTATAGTAGCTTATTTACCAGCATGTTGTATCTGTATTTGAGCTTTGAAAAGGCAGGTATATTCAGGCAGGAAATAATTTGTATTTACTGCTTAAGGAACAGGTTGCCATCTGATGAGAGTCTTTAAAGCTGGTGGTTTTTAAAGACAATCCACTTGTTGCACTTAATTTTCAAGTGGCAAAACTTACTGCAAAGACAGTGTATCACAGTACATTGCTTTCTGTATAAAAGTCATCCTTTTGTTGTATTGGCCCATTATTTACTACCATTAATTGAAAATGTGAAACCAACACGTAGGTCTCCTTTTATATAAAAGACCTTAAGATAATAGTAACAAACTGGATGTTATTTATTAATGTTTTGATCCAGTATGTGCTTGTCTTATTTAAAGAGATAACTGGAATGTGAATCATGTTCCTGTGATTTGTTGGTTTATTGTTTCTCATTCACATTTGTAGATATTTGTGACCTATACCTATATAATAAAAAGGATCTCATTACTATAATGTACTTTTTTAATAATGAAAACTACATTAGCTTTGTATCAAGTCTGTCATGGCACATAACTCTGGATACTCATATGTCCACAAAACACAAATTCATCATTAAACTTTATCTACCAAAAGAAACCCTACCCCACTGAAGCTTTGATTACTTCCATCCCTGATGTTTTTATGGATGCATGAAAGTATTAGGACGTATGTATATCAAAATAGTTCACTAAAAAAAAAAACTTTCTTGTCATATCTTGTAGTGACAGAGGTTATCAATGTTCAGGTTTACTGCTTGACTAAATTATTGTACTTTTTGTAAATACAGTATATACTGAATGGAATTGTGACTGGTCTAAAACATTTGTATATACATTAAAAACCTCAAATTAAAATTCAGGTATCTTCTGTGATTGTGGGGAAAAAACTCTACCTTCTTGCTTTACAAACAGTTCAGAGTAATTTCTCTGCAAATGCTGGATAAACAATAACAAATCCAGGGATGTTAAATGGAAACTTCTTTTGTCTACAATGCCTTATATGTACAACTCATACCTCTGTTGCTCCAGTGCAGCATTGGGTGGGACCTATGTGCTACACATAAAGGTAATCATAAATTACTTGGTCTCGAAACAAATACTTCTTTTTCCTAGAGCTAACAAGCTACATGAAGAAACCAGTTCCCATTACTGCAGGCAGATTATAAGATCAGTAAGGGCTTCATTTAGACATTTGCACTGGGGAAAGATGCAGCCTTTTGTGCTGATTTTTTTTACAAGAAAAATCCTTCAACCCAGCTGAAACAGAGGTGGTACCTTAACGTGCTTCTACCTTTTGATTGGTTAGACAAGTTAAGTCAGGTGTGTACATATATAGTTATTGTAGGTACAAAGCCGTTTACATTAGCAACAGCTGTACCAAGATGTAAACTTTATTAACTCCCACAGGTTTTTTGCTTGTTGATGACAGCTGAAGGATTTACAGTATGGGAGGGTACAGTGAAAGGGTGTCCATGTCATTTGCTGTTTGCATGCCTCAAAATAAGCCCAGACATGCTGAGCTTGATTGTTGCTCACAACTTGTGACTAGACCACAAGGTTAATGTCATACACCAGCTCACATGACACAGGTGCTGTGCCTTGGCCAGTATGAATATTGCCTCTTAAAGTGGTCACTAATGCCATGCAGTAATTCAGTTTGGCATTACAGGTGCTTTTCCCCAATTAAGACATTCTGGAAACAATTTGTCACTTCCTATTCTTATGCTACTACACTTCAGAGACCCACAGCCAAGCAAGTCAGCAAACTCAGCACCTAACAAAATTTTCATTTAGCTATTTAAGTCTGCTGTTCTAATTAGACAGCTTTTGTGACTCTAAATTATTTAAAATTAATAACAAAAGCAGGAAAAAAATCTGTATCAGAGAAGATATGAAATGAGAAGAGCTGAGAGCCAGAGATGAGAGATATCTAAAGAAAATCTCCCTCAGGAGGTGTGTCTAAAGGGCTGCGCAAAATCTCCCTCAAAAAAGCTGTTCTTGGGTCAAAAATGGGGTCCCAAAAATCTAAGGCTTGAAAAATACTGCTCTAAAAATGCTGATGTGTCCTTCTGATGTGGAGTAGCAGAAGTGCAGGGCCCTGTCACCGGTTGTTGATCTACGTCCTGCAAAGCCACCATATCAGACAAGTAGGCAGCTGGGCCTGTTTTTTGGGGTGAAAATGGGTTTTAAGGAGCAGCCTGCAAAATGGCAGTGAGCGATGGGTGGGGGCTCTTCAAAACTGTGTGTGTGTGCTTAAATCGTACATGGATATATATACCTGTTTACACATATATACACCTTGCGTAGACATATATGCATATGTTTGTGTGAACATACATTAAACGCCCGCCCCAAGTCCTGACTGGAAGCAACGAAACACCGCCCCGTAACCACGGCGACGGGCGGCTCGCGGCCCAGCCCCGTCCCCCACCAGCCACCGCTCCCGCCTTAAGGAGCGCACCGCCCCCTTTCCCGCGTGAGGGCGGGACAGCCCGGGTATCTCCTCATGGGTGCCGCCGGCCCTTTAAAGCGGGCTGTCACGTGGTGCCGGAGGGGGGCGGGGTAAAAGCTGGCGGTAGGCGGAAGTCGCGCGCAGTCACCTCAGCTTGGCGTCGTTCGGAGCTCCGAACATGGCGGGTATCAAAGGTACTGGGTGCTGCTGGCTTCTGGGTTGGGGTCCTTCCTCTAGGGGAGCAGGGCTGACTGGGTGGTGCCTCCGCTTCCCCTCGGCGCGGCGGCGGGTGTCGCGGGAGGGGGTGGCCGGTGGCCGGTACCGGGTGAGGCGGCTCCCGCCTGACCGCCTGCCTTGTGCCGTTGCAGCTCTCGTGGCGCTGTCCTTCAGCGGAGCCATCGGGCTGACGTTCCTCATGCTGGGCTGCGCCCTGGAGTATTACGGGTGAGCAGGCTGGCTGCGCTCCCAAAGCTTCCCCCTCTTCATGTCTGTTAGTGGAGGTGTTAATCTCCTCTAACCGAGCTGTTTAGCTCTAGGTGCCTTCCAGCAGTCACCTGTTTTCTGGCTTTTGACACACGGCAGTTTGTTCCGAGTAAATACCGCCTCCTTAGCCAGTACTTGCATTTCCATTAAAAAATGACTGAAAACAGCTCTATACTCTTTCAGGAAAAGCAGTGCCATCTTGCTAAACAGTAATTTTTAACTTCTTACAATTCTTTCACTTACTTCCCTGTTTCTTTAAACAACCTTCCTACCACAAGACTCCAAGTGGAGTGTCTATTACAGTTTAAAGTACAGGTGTAGCTACTGAGAGTGCTTGTGAAGGAATGAGCGTGCAAGGGTGTGCCTGTGTGGTCAGCCTGTTTATACTCCAGGATCCCTCTAATTTGGGAACGTGCTTGGTTCCTGTCGTGCTTGCATGTGTTTCCTGTTCCCTGTGTGGCGACTGTCGTTTTTGTGAGGCGGTCGTGTGAGTTGAATCAGTGACATGGTGCAAATTTAAATAAAGCAAGGCTTGGTTGTGTGAAAGAGTGGATCCTGCTCTACAGGAGGCTGTGTGAATGCTTGTGCCAGTATGCAGGGAAAACGAGGTAGGATTGCCCCTTTGGGTGAAAGCTTGTGGTTATATCATGTAATCCACTTTTCAAACCATAAAGTAGGATTACAGCTATTGCATTTATTTTTTTCTAAACAGAAAATACATTTTATGAAAGCATCCATATAAACTGATTGTGTATTTCCTTTTTTCCCCCTCCCCAGTGTATACTGGCCTCTGTTTGTCTTAATATTTTACTTCATCTGCCCCATTCCCCACTTCATTGCAAAAAGAGTAAGTGATGACAGTGATGCAGCCAGCAGCGCCTGCAGGGAATTGGCATATTTCTTCACAACTGGAATTGTTGTTTCTGCCTTTGGATTTCCTATAATCCTTGCACGGGTCGAAGCGGTAAGTTCTGCTTGCTAATTTTTGTTGTAAAATCCAGTTACCAAGTATAATCTTTAAGTGTGCTGTTACTGCTTGTAAATCCTGTCTTTAATTATTGTGATGTTTCTGGATTCTGATGAAAATAGTCACTCTGCTGAAATTTCATCTGCTGCTTTTTGACCTGAACAAAGGACTTGCTTGACTGAAAAGTTTTTAGCTGGGTTTTTTTCCCCAGATTTGTTTTGGTCCAATACCAGGTACTATCTCCTCTTATATCTCTTGCCTCTGTCTTATCAGCTTTTGCACTGCTTCTTGCACCACCTTCCCTATTTTTATTTCAGAATGTCTGCTTTCTTCATTTAGGATGCTGAAAACATGGTTACTGGAGTGCATGATCAGTTAAAAGATAAAAGGCCAACCTTCCAGAGCTGCCCTTTTGGTTTTCAGAGCATTTCGCAAGCTCATGCTTTGTCCCCTCAAAGTCTGAGGAAATTCTGCTAGCTTCTTTTTTCTTTTCTTTCTGAACTGCTCCTCAGTGGTGAGATCTTGTCACATTTGTTTTGCAAGGCAACAAACTCTTTTTGTCCTGTCTCCCAAACTACCCAATGACGTTTTTATGTGTTGTGTTGGTTTTTGGCTTCAGTCTTTCAGTTTTGCTTAAAACTTCTGTGCTTAGCTTTAACTTACTTGTAATGCACAATTTCCCTGACACTGAAGTTTTGTTTTTAAGCTGTGGACCCGACAGTAGGCAGAACCAGAAGTGACCACGTGGGGGAACTCTAATTCATAGCTATATCTTTTAAGAGTAAATGTCGCTTATTTGAGTAAACTTAGTCGGGCTGATCGTTAAAGAAAGCTACATACCTTTAAGACCACATACTGTTTTCCATGCTTGTTACCGGCGTTTATTTGAAAGGCAGTTTTTTATTTCATTGCATAGCAGTTAGAGGAGAGCACTAGTTTAACCATCTTTTTCTGACTTAGATGTGTTTTAGTCATTTGTTTAGCTAGGTAACAATTTGGTTCTAAGGCATAGAATTATTAGCCTGTCACAATATGAGTGGTTGCTAATTGAATAATTAGTCACCTAAATTCAATTATTTTGTCTTTTTTCTTTATGCTTTTAGCACCCTTCTATAGTATTTCATTTAGTTTAACGCGTATAGATAACTGGTCTCAACCTATCTTACAAGAACTGCTTTGATTGTTTCATTTCCTTGCGTTTCAGATCAAATGGGGAGCCTGTGGTCTGGTGCTGGCTGGCAATGCAGTCATTTTCCTTACTATTTTAGGCTTTTTTCTTGTGTTTGGTAGAGGAGATGACTTTAGCTGGGAACAGTGGTAGGACATCGCTCTGATGCTGGTAATATTTTACAGCATGTATCACCGTATGTATACTCTGTGTGTGTATATGTGTAAATATTAACATATGTGTGTGTGCACGCTGAGATGTATGTATGCGCATCTGCATGTAATTTTACATTATCAGATCATAACATGCTTTTTTAAAAAAATGTATTTCAGCCAAAGGGACAAGGCCCTTGTGACAGCTGTCTTAATGTATTCCGTAAAAGCTGCAATCACTGTTGCAAATTTATCCCCAAATAAGTTTACAAGACAAGCTTTTTTACTATTTTTTTTCACTCTCATGCACTAACTTTTGTTTTAATCACAGTACTATCATTGATACACATGATGTTGGTGTTTTAACTATGTTATCAAAATAGGGCAATATAAAGATTATCCTACTCGGTATTGTTCAACTTGATTGATCTTTCTGCTTTGATTAGGGATGAATAAGTACTTTTCATTTGAGTAATTAATTTTAGTATTTTTTCTTGATGACATAAAACCAAGTATAGGTTATGCCCACTCTTTTACTACCTAATGAAAGCAAAACAAAATAACACTGTTTAAAAAAATCTTTCTTCCATTTATGATGCTAATTTAAAAAATTCTTCTTCCCCCAAGATACTCAGGCGTTGTCCCTATTCAACTCAACAACTGTAGGTATATTTTGGGAATAATATACCTTAATGCCTCTTTAATGGTTAGAGCTGATGTTACTTCTATTATGAAGGTTCACAAAAGAAGAAACTATGCTCTGGACACTTACAATCCCAATGTAGTATACAACTCTGTATTCTTATGTGTGAAATGCCCAAATTGCAGAGAAGTGAGTGTTCTGCTGGATAGGACTTGTTATCTCCTCAGTTCTCATTGCTTTTAAAACATACTTATTCAGCTACTATTTTTTTTCTGCAAAAAGAGATTGTTATATTAAAACACTATATTTTTAAATGGCATTACTCTAGTAAAGATTCATGTAATCACACTTATAAAAGTTAACTTTATTACTGGTCTGACTTGCTGAATCCTGCAAATTGTGAGGCATGCAGTTTTCTAAAACTGCATTCTGATACAACCCTAACTCTAGAAGCCATTTCAGTAATCTGCAAAGGGGTAAAGGAAGAGACACCTTAGTTTATTCTTTCCTAGAAAAATGGACATAAAGAGGTTTCTGCTCTGTGAAGTTAAAAGCTGAATTCCTGTGTAGGGTATGTTTTACCATTGCAAGTTCATTAGACTAGCAGATTGCAAATGAGTTTTTTATGGTTGTGTGAGTTAGTTCACAGCTGACTGCTATTGCCCTGTATAGCTATGAGGGCCATTGTATAAGGAGGTCATAGAATCCACCCTACAAGATGTGGCAGCTTCACCAACACAGTGCTTTTTTCCCCCTAAGTTGTATGGAACTACTTATGCTGCTCTCCAAACTCCCTCAATACTCCTGTACTACAGAATGGTGTCCTGTGGATTGCTGTGCAGAGCAAAAGTTCAAAAATAATGAACGTTACATGAGCGTTCTGATATTGGGTCTTTTGTTCATGCTCAGTGCCCTAGAAAAAGGGTACAGAAATCATTCTGTGGTCCAAGTAATGTAATACACTTAAGTAGGAATGGAAGGTTAACTACATGTTTTAAATTTAAACTTCAGATGTGTGTAATTGCTCAGTGCTGAGGAATGCTGAGTAGCTGTGTCTTATACTGAGGTGTGTCCAGGCTGTCATTCTTGTAAAAGAATTAACATTAAATGCCAGGGTCTTTTTTCTGGATGTTAATGCTTTATCAAAGACATAGCAGGAACATGCTTGTAAAGATGCTCTGCATAAGCAAGTTCTTTTCAGTGTTTTCTTCCTGACTTAGATGAAATCTGTTGGAGCCTACTGATTTGTAAAGTACCACTGGGGAAATTATTTCTTCTAATTATGAGGCAGGTTGTTTAGAGTAATCATAGTTTCAATGTATAATTCCTGCTTTCATTTTTTAAGAAGCTGGGTTTTTCTCATACCATGGCATTTTTTCATTCAAATTGGTGAAGTAAAACAGCAAAAATAATACACAATTTAAGTGCCTGATCCTGTAAATGCCTAAAGTCATTGCTAACAATTCTATTTAACTCCTTTTAAAGTAGTCATGTGCTTACAGGGTTAGGTTCTTCAGTATTGTTACTCCATAGAATTTATGTACCAAAGGCTGCAACAGAAGTCTACAAAACTACTCAGTTACTGATGAAATTTTGCTTTCAAGAGAGTGGTGTGAAAAACAGCTGAGACTAATTATTCTTTAGAGATCCACAATTTGCAGAATCTGTTCTAGATCTGTTGGTAAATGTGTCCTTGTGGCTGATTGGGATACAGGCAGTGAACATATGACAATCTAAAATGAAAAGGAGGACTAGAAAGTACAGTCTGAAAGAGAGGTTGCTGCTTTGATAAATTTTTCTTTTGTACTGTATTTCCTTTGATGTTACTGTGGTTGGTGGGTACCTCATGAAATGGCAGGTAAATGTTGGAGAAAGTCAATGCTTTTTTTTTTTCCTTCTTTTGAAGCAGCTACATGCACTAATCCTTAATGTGAAATTCATGCGGTTTTCACCATGGACTTTTATTTTAAAATGTTCAGCTTTAAAAATTGTGTTTAACGATGTTTAAATCATGGAAATCTTCCTTGACCTCTTTAAAAGTAAATTTGCTTGAATGAGTCTTCGATATCAAATAGTCAGGGTAAAAAAAATTTTCAATGCTTTTTTTTTTTTATCAAGAGCTTCACTCATTCACACAAACCTGGTGCTTTGATGGCCAGTACTGGGCATACCATCACTATCTACCAGTAGCAATTCACTGGGATTTCTCCGAAGTTGTTTTCCTATATGGAAGCGAATACTATGTATCCAAAGTGCCTTAATTTCAATACTATGCTAATTTTCATGAATGCATACACATGGCAGTATCGCTGTGTTTCATAATCAGGTGAAAATCTGTTACTGCATTTTATAAAGCTTCCTTGTCAACTAATCATGTTTTCTGTAATTTGGAATGCAGTGCAGCTTTTGTAACTTTTGTAAACACTATTTTTTATTTTCTGTGATCACCAGATTCTTGAGAGAATGAAGTATTAAAACATGAAAATAAAAACATATTGTACTTTGCTTTTTGAATTGTCTAATAAAATCTGACTTTTTGAATTGTCTAATAAACATTTCTGATGCTTAAGTATTTGTCTGCCTTAAATTTCAAGAGGTGACAAAAGGTTCTTCTGTGAGAGGAAAGAAGGGAAATGTATCCAGTGGTGCTTTCATAATGGTATTGTAGCTGACAACCATGGCCACAGTGGGAGGTTAATAAGCAGTTCAAGTGTCTCTTGTACTGGTGTTGATATTTCTTAATCGCTTTGTAGTGAAATGGGTGTTCAAGTGGAATCTCAGTGTTGGGACCCTTGGGGACTATTTTTCCAGGTGTTCTTTCTCAGAGCTCCTTCACATCTTTTTCTGGAGATACATATTAAGTGCTTGTGGTTCGTGGCTCTGCAGTGGCTTTGGTTCTTGGCTGCTCTGTCATCAGGATGGTCAGTCAGTGCTGACGAGATCAAAACACGGGAACAAATTTCAGAAGCCATGATCTAATTGTGATAGGTGTAATTACTGTTACATCATGCACTATTGTAGAGGTCGTATTCAAATATGAAGGCAAATTATCATCACTTATATACATGATACGTCTGAGAGCTTTTTTTAAAGATGTTCAAAAAAAGATGGTATGTAAGATAATAAGATAATACTCTTCTACTTCCCTTGCTTCAAAAGAGTCTATAGTAAGACACATCTGCTCTGGTAGCACTGATGGAACCAGGGGATACAGAAGACATCAAAGCTCGCTCTCTTTTCTAGGTCAGTACTCCTGTAGTTAGGTTGGTGAATACACTAAGTGGGTGATTTTGATCCCACCAGTGCTTGTGAAAATGAAGCTCAGTGATTTTAATCAATTTGTGAAAGCACCTACCACCAAGAGAAGGAGGCTTTAGTGTCTGTGTTATGAACAGTTGATGCTTTCTGTTTAACAGCAATGACTTGAACAACTACGCTTTGGAGAAGGTGAGTATATTTGCACATTGAATCAGTTAGCTGCTGGCTTTGCCCTCTTCTTGCAAAATGAACGTTTGGGATCGCTGTCCTGTTACTGCCCAGCCCAACTCATACCTTGCATGTAGAGTAACTCCAGGCTCTAGGCTTGGTTCCTGAGCTCCCTTATTTAATCTGGTTCTGGATTTGCCAGTATTATCTGTATGGTATAACTCATTTCTTATCACTCTTGCCTTTGTTTTTGTAGCTGCTTGTTTTTGTAGTTAACAGAGCTGTTCCCTGTCAATTTATACTTCGGTGAAGGAAAAAAATAAAATAGACATAAGGGAGCAGGAGCAGGGCATACTGGTCGGTCTTACACTGGATTTGTAGTCTGTTCAGTCCTTTAAGAAAACTGGTAACCTTCATAACTAGTTATGACCTTGGGTAACTCTAAAAACTTTAAACAGACATTAGTTCCATAAAATGAATGTAAGTTCATTAATACGTAGGAGTTAACCAAACAAGCTTGTCCTAGATAGCCACATGTAGATTTTTATTGTTAAACTGAAGATTATGTAAAGCTCTAAAATGATTACTATAACCCTGATCTCAATTGTTAACACAGCATGACTTCTAAGATGCTGCATCATTTACTCTGCAGGGATTGTTTCCAATGTATGATAATGGATGAAAAGACTATTTCATTAAGCTGGATGCACACCAGGTACTAATGACTAATTATTTTTGTTTAAGTGACCCCTGCAAATACATGGCCAGTATGTACTAGAGGGCTTTACAGAGAAGTGTCTCTTGATGAAACATGTAAGGAAGTGTTGACTAGTGAATTACGGGTAAATTTTAAAGATCAGCTGGACACACTTAAAGAAATATTTTCTCCAGTGGCCTGTTCTATATTTACCTTTTTTTATTGTTTTGCTTCACTCTTTATGTTGAGGTATATTTCAGTTGTGTTACGGTTATTCAGCTGTCTGGGTTACTTTCAAAAATTGGTTACAGTTGTTTATGCCTCATGTCTAAGGACTTCAGCTGGAGGTACTTCACTTATTTTTTTGGAATTACTACTTCCCATAGACTAGATCTAGATTTTAACAAATATTCTGGATACTGCTTCTTTCTAAGGGCTCATTTTAAATGGACTGGTTGATTGTTCCCTGCTTCCTCTCCCCTGATGGCAATCATCCCTTGTCTGCCTGTGCAGATGGCTTTCTTCCCGCTGGCCCTCAAGACCTGGAGGTCCTTATGGCCATCTATGAGGCAGATACTGCTGGGGAGAGCACAGGGATTATAAAAACATACTATTTCCCCCCTGAAAATCCTTAGATGATAGGAGGAAGATTATTAAACAAAGCCATAGGTTTAGTCTCATTTTGAAAACAAAGTAATTTATGTAACATGAACATAGTTGTGCAAAATTGCATGTAATATAGTCTTGCTTTGGAGTCTTTGCATATAGGGGAGACTTCTTACTGTGAAGTATGCTTATAACATTGCTGCCTATTAAAAAGAATTTCAAGTATGCAGTTGTCGTGGTTTAGCGGCAGCTCAGCCCCACACAGTCGCTCGCTCACTCCCCCACCGGTAGATGGGGGAGAGAATCAGAAGGGTAACGCTCGTGGGTTGGGATAAGAACAGTTTAATAATGAAAATTAAAAGAAACAACAGTAGAAATGCAATGTGAAGGAGAACAACGAGAGGCGCAAAGCCCCGGGGGAGGGGGGAAGGGAGGGGAGGGGAGAGGGGGAACGAACCGCCGGAACAAACCGCACGCGCCGCAGCCGCTCGCCGCCCGCCGACCCGACGCCGCGCCGCCCGCGCGCTGCCACTGCCCCCCCTCAATATACTGGTCATGGTGTCACATGGTATGGAATGAACCTGCCATTGGCCAGTCGGGGTCAGCCGCCCCCACCATGGCCCTGCCCCTCCCAGCCCCCCCTGCCACGCCACGCGGCAGAGCGCGGGAAGCTGGAAAGGTAGCTGACCCCCACAGTGAGGAGAATTAACCCCTTCTCAGCCAAAACCAGCACATTCTCCACCCCTTATTCCATACCACTTACACCATGCCCAGGTCCCATATGATGCAATACAACCGTACCAACCACCACCCCTCCCCTTCCCATCCTTTAACATAATACACAGACATCATTCCCTTAGTTCATGGATCTTCCCTGTAAAATGTCCATTAAAATGTCCATTGAGTTCACGCAGTCCATGACTCTGGGCTCCATCTGTTGTATCAGTCTTTCCGGGTGGGAGAGATGGTGTGTGGCGTTGGGTTGCTGCATACCGAGTCAGTCATCGTTCCATCACTGCTGCACGGCTTGTTTCATAGTTGATCTTCCATGGGTTGGGAGGCTCGTACTCTGATATCATTGATACAACACAGAGGTGACACACAATATTATATAGCAGTTCACATTGTGCCATTCAGTTCATTGACTGTTTTCACCCAAAATCAAATCCCCTTGAGGCACACATCGGATTTCTCCATCCTCCCGCATCACCCACCAAGTGCACCCAGGTCCTCGAGCAAAAACAATCCCACGAATGGGTTTGCCTTTGCCAGAGGCAGGAAGAACCCAGACTGTTTTGCCCAGCATACTTTTTGTGTGCACTACAGGGACTCTATCCCCTTCCACAGTATGTAGGATTTCTGACTGGGCAGGGCCAGCTCGGTTGGCAGATCCCCTCGTGTTGACTAACCACGTGGCTTTTGCTAAATGTGTATCCCAGTGCTTGAATGTCCCACCCCCCATTGCTCTCAGTGTGGTTTTTAACAGTCCATTGTACCTTTCAATTTTCCCAGAGGCTGGTGCGTGATAGGGGATGTGATACACCCACTCAATGCCGTGCTCTTTGGCCCAGGTGTCTATGAGGCTATTTCGGAAATGAGTCCCATTGTCTGACTCAATCCTCTCTGGGGTGCCATGTCGCCACAGGACTTGTTTCTCAAGACCCAGGATAGTGTTCCGGGCAGTGGCGTGGGGGACAGGATATGTTTCCAGCCAGCCAGTCGTTGTTTCTACCATTGTAAGCACATGGCGCTTGCCTTGGCGGGCCTGTGGGAGTGTGATATAGTCAATTTGCCAGGCCTCCCCATATTTATATTTCAGCCATCGTCCCCCATACCACAGAGGCTTTACCCGCTTCGCTTGCTTGATTGCAGCGCATGTGTCACATTCGTGGATAACCTGTGCAATAATACCCATGGTCAAGTCCACCCCTCGATCACGAGCCCACCTGTATGTTGCATCTCTCCCTTGATGGCCTGAGGTGTCATGGGCCCACCGAGCTAGAAATAGTTCACCCTTATGCTGCCAGTCCAGATCCACCTCAGCCACTTCAATCTTGGCAGCCCGATCTACCTGCTGGTTGTTTCGATGTTCTTCAGTGGCCCGACTCTTGGGGACGTGAGCATCCACATGCCGTACCTTTACAACCAGTTTCTCTACCCGGGCAGCAATATCTTGCCACAATGTGGCAGCCCAGATGGGTTTGCCTCTGCGCTGCCAGTTGCTTTGCTTCCATTGCTGCAGCCAGCCCCACAGGGCATTTGCCACCATCCAGGAGTCAGTATAGAGATAGAGCACTGGCCACTTTTCCCGTTCAGCGATGTCTAAGGCCAGCTGGATGGCCTTTACCTCTGCAAACTGGCTCGATTCACCTTCTCCTTCAGCAGTTTCTGCTACTTGTCGTGTAGGACTCCATACAGCAGCCTTCCATCTCCGGTGCTTTCCCACAAGGCGACAGGACCCATCAGTGAACAGGGCATATTGCTTCTCATCTTCTGGCAGTTTGTTATACAGTGGGGCTTCTTCAGCACGTGTCACCTCCTCCTCTGGTGATAATCCAAAATCTTTGCCTTCTGGCCAGTCCATAATCACTTCCAAGATTCCTGGGCGACTGGGGTTTCCTACTCGAGCCCGCTGGGTGATCAGTGCAACCCATTTACTCCACGTAGCATCAGTTGCATGGTGTGTAGAGGGGATGTTTCCTTTGAACATCCAGCCCAGCACTGGCAGTCGGGGTGCCAGGAGCAACTGTGCTTCAGTACCAACCACTTCTGAAGCAGCTCGAACCCCTTCATATGCTGCCAATATCTCTTTTTCAGTTGGAGTATAGCGGGCTTCAGACCCTCTGTATCCCCGACTCCAAAACCCTAGGGGTCGACCCCGGGTCTCCCCAGGTGCTTTCTGCCAGAGACTCCAGGTAGGGCCATTCTCCCCGGCTGCAGTGTAGAGCACATTTTTTACATCTTGTCCTGCCCGGACTGGCCCAAGAGCTACTGCATGGACTATTTCTCGTTTAATCTGTTCAAAGGCTTGTCGTTGCTCAGGGCCCCATTTGAAATCATTCTTTTTCCGGGTCACTTGATAGAGAGGGCTCACGATCAGACTGTAATTTGGAATATGCATTCTCCAAAAACCCACAACGCCCAAGAAAGCTTGTGTTTCCTTTTTGCTAGTTGGTGGAGACATGGCTGCTATTTTGTTGATCACATCCATTGGAATCTGACGACGACCGTCTTGCCATTTAATTCCTAAGAACTGGATTTCTCGTGCAGGTCCCTTCACCTTACTTTGTTTTATGGCAAAACCAGCTTTCAGAAGGATTTGGACTATTTTCTCACCTTTCTCAAAAACTTCTTCTGCTGTGCTGCCCCACACAATGATGTCATCAATGTATTGAAGGTGTTCTGGAGCTTCTCCCTGTTCCAGTACAGTCTGAATCAGTCCATGGCAAATGGTAGGACTGTGTTTCCACCCCTGGGGCAGTCGATTCCAGGTGTACTGGACGCCCCTCCATGTGAAAGCAAACTGTGGCCTGCACTCTGCTGCCAGAGGGATTGAGAAGAATGCATTAGCAATATCAATTGTGGCATACCACTTGGCCGCCTTTGACTCCAGTTCGTATTGAAGTTCTAGCATGTCTGGCACAGCAGCACTCAACGGTGGAGTGACTTCATTCAGGCCACGATAGTCTACTGTTAGTCTCCACTCTCCATTAGACTTCCGGACTGGCCATATGGGACTGTTAAAGGGTGAGTGGGTCTTACTGATGACTCCTTGGCTCCTCAGTTGGTGAATGAGTTTATGGATGGGGATCAGAGAGTCTCTGTTGGTGCGATATTGCCGCCGGTGCACTGTTGTGGTGGCGATTGGCACCTGTTGTTCTTTGACCTTCAGCAACCCCACCACAGAAGGGTCCTTTGAGAGACCGGGCAAGGTAGACAGCTGTTCAGTTTCCTCCGTCTCCAAGGCAGCTACACCAAAAGCCCACTTGTAACCTTTTGGGTCCTTGAAATACCCTCTCCTGAGGTAGTCTATACCAAGGATGCACGGAGCCTCTGGGCCAGTCACAATGGGGTGCTTCTGCCACTCATTGCCAGTTAGGCTCACTTCGGCCTCCAATACAGTTAGCTCTTGGGATCCCCCTGTCACTCCAGCAATGCTGATGGGTTCTGCCCCTATATAGTTTGATGGCATTAAGGTGCACTGTGCGCCGGTGTCCACTAAAGCTTTATACTCCTGTGGGTCGGACGTGCCAGGCCATCGGATCCACACAGTCCAGTAAGCCCGGTTATCCCTTTCCTCCACCCGGCTGGAGGCAGGGCCCCTCTAGTCCTGATCATGGCAGTCACAACTCACTTCCTGTAAATGTGAATCAGGAGTCCCTCTATTACACTTAGAAATAAAATCTGCGCTTCTACTCCTCTGTCTGGGGACTTGCTCGCTGGAAACTGGAGCAGCAGCTTTCCTGGAAGAACCTCCCTGAGTGACTGTTCTTCCTTGCAGTTCATGTACTCGTGCCTGTAGGGTCGAAGTAGGCTTGCCATCCCACCTCATCATGTCCTCTCCGTGGTCACGCAGGTAGAACCATAGGGTGGCCCGTGGTGTGTATCCCCTTCTTTGAGCCAAAGGACGCTTATTCCTAACAGCTGAGACACTGCTCTGTCGAGGTGGGGAGTAGGACAGATCTTCTTTGAGTTGCTGGACCTCTTGGGATAGTTTCTCCACAGCAGAGACAAGCGAGGAAGAGATATTTGTGTCATAATCCCGGAGCCTATCTATCACCTCTGCCACCGTTGGTGTCTCGTCATCTTTCCAGGACATCACTGCCAATGAGTTTGCATGCGAAGATGGTGCGCTCCGTACAAACTTCCGCCACATGGGTCGTGTGCACTCGGCTTCATCTGGATCTTTGGATGACCGTTGATCATCCAGGTCACCATAAATCACCTCAAACACAGCTAATTCCCTGAGATACTGGATGCCTTTCTCCATAGTTGTCCATTTTCCTGGGCGATATGTAACATCTTCTTTAAAGGGATACCTTTCCTTCACTCCAGACAGGAGTCGCCTCCAGAGGCTGAGGGCTTGTGGTTTTTTTTCCAATTGCTTTGTCAACGCCCCCTTCCCCAGAAAGGGATCCCAATTGTTTGGCTTCTTTTCCCTCTAGTTCCAGGCTACTGGCCCCATTATCCCAGCATCGGAGCAGCCAGGTGACAATGTGCTCACCTGAACGACGGCTATAATCTTTTCGCATATCTCGCAACTCGCTTAAGGACAGAGATCGGGTGGTCTCTATTTCATTTATTACTTCTCCCTCCTCTCCCCGCGATGGCCCTGGTTCTTCATCATCCCGTTCTAAACGGGTTGATGTCCGCTTCCAATATTTCGTCTTATGTATGGGGGCAACTGATACTGGTACGGGTTTATTTTCTGAGCTAGCTCCGGTACTTGTTGTGGGGGTTTGAGTGGCTGCAGTGCCTGTTGTCAGGGCTGGATTGTCTACAGTGCCAGTCACTTTGCATTTCAATCCAGAGACATTCTCTTCCCCCTGGGGGCACTGAATACTGTTGAGCAGGGCTCGGTATGCATGGGCCAGACCCCAGCACGTTGCAGTTATCTGTGTCTCTCTGGAGTTCCCAGCGTAACAACATACTTTCTCCAAATATTCTACTAGTTTTTTAGGATTCTGCACTTGCTCGGGGGTGAAACTCCAAAACACTGGGGGTGCCCACTGCCCTAGGTATTTGCCCATGCTATCCCACATGCCCTGCCACTCGTAACTATCAAGCCTCGGGGCAGATTTCTGGGTGATATTCTTAAGTTGCTTAGTCAAAACCAAAACAACATGCCCAAAAACTAACAATGACTGCACCTTAACCACCCAAGGATGTTCAAGATACAAAAACGTTGTTGTAACAAAGGCACAGACATCATAGAACAAAGTTGCAAAGGTATTATTCTGTATTTCCTCCATATAAAATCTCTCAGAGGAGGAGGTATAATTGCTAATTGCCTCAACAAGGTGGTATCCGAAGTACAGTAACGGTTTCAGCAAAAACCCCAAATACCAGGTAAAGCTGAAAACGAGTGTTTGTATAACAAATCTCGTAGGCAAAACATTACTAATCACAGCAGAACACAGCAGACTCAAACAACCAACACCGATTTTTAACACCCACTGCAAAAAGGACAACATGGTGCTGTGACCAGCAGCTGTTGTTATCTCCAACCCTCGGGCCCCACGTTGGGCGCCAAAAAGACTGTCGTGGTTTAGCGGCAGCTCAGCCCCACACAGTCGCTCGCTCACTCCCCCACCGGTAGATGGGGGAGAGAATCAGAAGGGTAACGCTCGTGGGTTGGGATAAGAACAGTTTAATAATGAAAATTAAAAGAAACAACAGTAGAAATGCAATGTGAAGGAGAACAACGAGAGGCGCAAAGCCCCGGGGGAGGGGGGAAGGGAGGGGAGGGGAGAGGGGGAACGAACCGCCGGAACAAACCGCACGCGCCGCAGCCGCTCGCCGCCCGCCGACCCGACGCCGCGCCGCCCGCGCGCTGCCACTGCCCCCCCTCAATATACTGGTCATGGTGTCACATGGTATGGAATGAACCTGCCATTGGCCAGTCGGGGTCAGCCGCCCCCACCATGGCCCTGCCCCTCCCAGCCCCCCCTGCCACGCCACGCGGCAGAGCGCGGGAAGCTGGAAAGGTAGCTGACCCCCACAGTGAGGAGAATTAACCCCTTCTCAGCCAAAACCAGCACAGCAGTTAACAGCAGTCCTCCCAGGAGTTGTGATCTGAAACCCTGGTATTTTCTTTGTTAGTTGTTTGCATGGTAGCAGCTGAACTGGTATTCAGTGGTGGAGGTTGCCTCTGTTATATTGTATTTTTAATTGCATGTTTTCCCTGGGAATGCTAATGAAATTAATGGCTTGCTTTTGTGGAGTTTAAAGAAAAAACAAACTGAACACGCACACCCCAAAATCATATCCAAGTTCAAGTTGTATATAGTTCATCTGAAACCCTGAAGTAGAGAATAGAGTGCTGAGGCCCGAACAGAGCTTGAGGCAAAAAGCGATGTTAATGTCTCCTGGTAGGTCCAGGAGGTCAGCTAAGGCCATCAATGTCTGAATTTTGGTTTTATCACCTGCTTTGAGCTTCATTTTCCAGTACACTGGCTATGGTCCTTTCATTTTCATGGTCAGTATGAATAAATGACAGATGCTGCTTGGATATTTTTGTTTGCTTGAGGATTTGGGGAGAACTTAAAAGGTATTATGCTTTAGAAAGGGTATGCTTGGAATAAGAGGGTTGATCATGACATTTGTATGTTTTGCTTGCCCTTTGTTATGACTGTTCAATTGGATTTGTGATTTTGTTATTCGTTTAATTCCTGCCTAAGACTGGTATTTCACAATATAATAGGAGCCTTTGTTACCAGTCTTCCATCTTAAAAAAAAAAAAGGGGGGGGGGGAGCTTTACACAACATGGACACAAAAGCCACAATAGTTGTAACTTATTGGCTACTGATCAAGTTCTCCCCTTTTGAAGCTGGTGGGAATTTGCTGTTGGGGTCACTGGGGTAGGGAAGGAGAGATGAAAGAGGCCTTATCCCCTTGGATGCCTTGAAACACTTGCCTGAGGGCAGTTTGTGAGCGTGCTTATGAGTCACTCCTATGGAATAGATGGTCCATCTTGTCTGAGTGTCTGTTTCTGCTGGCTGCACTACACAGGATATGGGGGTGAAGTTGGCTCCAAAAATCTATATGCCTGTATTTCAGGAGAGGGCACTTTACTCCCAGAGAAGATTTAACAGCTTGTCCTTGTTTGTAGTAACATGGTTCAGTGTCACCCTCCATGGCCAAGCTTTCTTTGGTATTTTGTTTTTTTCTAACTAAATAAATGCTAATAATTGCAGTAAGACATTAGGATGTTTTAAACAATACTCCATGATGATAAAACAATTTCCCATTTGGTAAGTCTTGAAAGAGAAGTCTGCTTTTAGTTTAATTTTAAAATATTAAGAAACACAGAATATTTCTGTATACATAAAGTAAATTTTACCTTTTGAATCAAACAGTACAAAATAATACACCTTAGGCAATCCAGAGCATGCTATCTCTTCTATTCATTCCTTCAGAGAAGACTGCATTCGTAACAAATATTTTGATGTTTAATTAAAATCTACAGCAGAAAATATATTAGTTTATAAGGATCTTTTAATAGCTAGACAGATACTCATTAGAAACAATTTCAAAATGAACAGTCTTTATCTGGTAGTCTCATAAGTGAGCAATGTATAAAGTTAGTATTAGGATTCAGGAAATATCCTCAGGTAGGATGTTGGTTGTTCAGATCCCTTTAGATACCTAAAGATTGATGCAGGTGTCTCTGTTCCTCTCCTCTTTTACAGTGGTTGTACTCTATCATTAGCCTGTTCTCTTTATTTAGTCCTTTTACCCCAGGGCCCAGCCCTGTAAGCAAAACACAGAAGGTCCCAGCTCCAAAGAGATATTGAGCTGCAGCTCTGTCCTGACTCCAGCTCTCATCCTAACTCTTGGGGTTGCTCAGAAGATCCTCAGATACCTTACCTAACCCTAGCCTATAGCAGGGCCTAGCGGGTCCCCTCCCTACTCCACAGGTGCCTTTAGTAACAGTTTCAGTAAAAACCAACCCAAAGCTACCCTCCCCCAATTGCTGGCAGTTCCAGGCTCTCCAAATAAGAGAGTGAATTTTAAACTCCCACAGTCAGTAACTGCAGTTGGGCCTTGCTTCCCTGCCTGATTGGACTGAGCTATTGTCTACTCCGGGTGTCACAAGAAGCTGAGCCAAAAGTGAGTCATACATTCAAAACAACAAACACTGATTTATGGATAGTATTAACAAGGTGGAAAGAGGGACAGGCAAGTGGCAATTTAGAAATAACTGTGTCATAAAATACTAATTGGTTCTAGATGTGAATTGATGGCTCTGACTTCCAGTTTCTAATTACTTAAAACTTGTGTTTAATAGAAAGACTAAAAATACTCTGTCCTTTTCTGTAAGGACTGACTTTCTCAGATATACCAAGAAGCCATTCTGAGATGACAGTTTCTTTAACCAGAGAGAAACAGCTTGGGCAATTATAGTTTCTCCTTTTGAGTGCTGTTGTCTTGATTGTCCTATTTCCCTTATTTGCTTTTTGGTTTATTTGCTGTTAAAACCAGGATTTGTTTATAACTTGCTATAGCAACATGCATATAAAAAAAGCAATTATTTTTTTCTTTTGCACAACCTCATTTAAGGAAAAAATTGAGTTTGCTTTTCTAACCACAATGCTGGCTAACTTTTAAAACACCTTGTCCATCTAAGGTGGATGCTTGGCCTTGAATTTGAGAGCTGCACAACAGTTTATGTTGAGGTGCTGAATGCTAACTCCTGTTGTTGTAGTCACTTTTCTGTCAAATGTATTAATGAGCCACAGAGCTTGGGCAGAAGCATAAAGTTCATTCCCCACAAGGTCTCTTGGCATGTAATAAGGATTATCCAGAGCCTCTTTTTAGATGTGGTAAGACTAAACAGAACAGATCTATGGGTCGCCTTTAGATTAAGTCCTTATTTTCAGAGAAATTAGCACGTGCTCCTAAAGAATGTGCTTTTTAAGCATCATGTATTAATACCTGATATGAATCCAGCATTACTAGATAAGGCCAGTAATCACTATACCGGGATGCGTTTCCTTAACCTTACTCCAGTACAACAGGTACAGCAGAAGCGCCTAGATTATGTCCCTGATTTGCCCCCGTGTAGAGAGAAAATTTTTTTTTTTTCTTGGAAGTTCACCGTTTGTCTTCACTTCAAAGCTTAACCCAAAATTCCCTAAAAATCAGTGAAAGCCTCATGGTGGTTTCAGTTAATTCTGTATGTGGTCCTGGCAGGAATAGTTTTACAAACTTGCAACAACACTTCCACCTTTGGGATTTGAGTACTGAGTTTGCCACAGAATATCTGATAATGGAAGTCCTGTAGTAGGTCAGGACTTGTGCTTTTCTAGCAGCATGTAAAGATATATTTGTATAGACACAGCTGGGAGTTATCATGGTAATGGGGAAAAATGGTAGTTAATTCCTGTTAAATGTATAAGTACATATATGTATTTTCATATATTCCTATGCAGACTTTTTAGGTATAATTTCTTTCTAAAACGTAGATTATATGTAATGACTCCAGGATGAGGGAAGAGTCCACTCTTTCACTATGACAGAACTTAGATTTGAACAGGGAAGAAAATATCTGACGGAAAATAAAATCAGTGTGTACATTAAAAAGAAAAATCTGTTTCCCTGCAGCAAGTCACCAACAAAGACAAAAAAAAAAATCTTACAGAATAACTTCTCTCTTGCAAGTCAGTGAAATGTCCAGGGGTTGAATTGGACTAAACAATGGTGCTAGATTGATCATTTACTAGTGAGAGGATTCCAGCATAAGTCAGTCAATCCTGTTCTTCTCAGAGTTTGATTCATCTCTTGTTAAAATCACGGGGTTTCAGGTTAGGCCTGAATTTTCTGTTCCCTCAGTGAGCAGTACATAGTTTGGTACCTCATAGTCCAATCTAATTTCAGTGAAAATCTTAATTAAACTTGAGAGAGTGCAGCTGAAATATATTAATGTGATGTCTGGTGGCTTTTGAGGAGGCAAAATGCAATGGAGTGCAGTGCAAATGAAAAGGTAATAGTTCCTCATGGTGCAGCTCCACATGAGACCATCAGTAGCTGTGGTTCTACACTGGTGTCTACAGATGGGTTAAAGTTTACAGTTTCTCTTAAGACGCAGTAGTGATATTTTTGACTTTAAAAAAAAGTCACAGATGATTGTAATTGGGCTGTAATGTCTTATCTGCCTTTGGTGGTGAGATATACTGTAAATTCCTTGTGATAAATCTTAAAGGCTGTGTTAATAATTTTAAAAATAATTTTAAAACAAATTTTTTCACTAGCTCTGATTTGGCATATTTGGATGGTTTTCAATGTTTTAAATATAATCTCTTACTCATGTCCTAAGCTGTGTACAGAATGGAAGAATTTTCATTAAATATAAGAACGTAATGTCTGCTTTATAATTCTTGAAAGTATATGCTCTGTCAGTGTTTATGATTTACTGTGTTTTGCTGTGTGAAGTTTGTTCAAAAATGGTTTCTCAAACTTTGTGAGCCATAAGGTATTTTAAAAATCTATACCTTTTTGATTTGGTATGAAAAATGGCCCAATTAATATTAACTTTGTCTTCCATTTATACGGTGAATGCTGCTTCTGAGTGATGGAAGTCATGGTTAATGACAGCACAGATATCTATGCATACTCCTTTTTTTAGTGACAAGAATAATTACACTGATAGGCAGAAATAAACATAAAGTTCATTTTTTTGTGGATTGTTTACAAATAGATCCTGAACTTTCTGATTCTTTGTAAAAGGCTTTGTAAATCAAAGGGTAAACCCATCATTCTTCCAACTGTTTGTCTGACATTTAAGTGCTCATTTTTATTGTACACAACTCTTCTCAGTTATGGGTAAGGTATTATAAGTTACTGAAGCTAATTGTATTCTCTTCGCTAAATCTCTTCTGTAATGTGCAGGTAATGAGGAAGTCTGTAGGTAAACTCATTATGAGGATGAGTCAATACGTGTTTTCCTGTAGCGCTTTTAGTAATCACGTTAACTTGATAGCATTTCCCTGGCCTTCTGAAAACTTTTAAATTGCACTAATAGGCCATTTGTTATTGCTGTATTTCTATTTGGAGACAGTGTGGGAACAGGATTTAGGCTATTTAGTTCTCATTTAAACATCAAAACTTCCTTCCCAAAATGAAACCTTTTGAAGTTAGTTTTATTAACGTTCAATAATCAATTTTATCTCTCTTCAACCCACGAATAAAGAAACTGGAATGGTGGAAATGAGAAGTGGCAAGGTGGAGGGAAAGGCAACAGATGTGTAGCTGGGGTTATCTGTGGGTGCCACAGTATTAGCTGCTGTTCAGATGTCCTGCTGCCAGACGCATCACAGAATAATCAGATTTGTGTTTGAAACACTTCAAGTGGAGGCTTTTGGGCTAAGATACCTAATCAATAGGGAAGAATTTTGATGTTTGGAGGTGCAGAGTACCTCTAAATGTGCAAAACTAAGGACTGTGACATTTTAAACAGGATGCAAGGCAGGGGATGTGAGTAAAAGACTAGAGTATGTTCTGTAGCTGAATCTCTTCTAGTCTAATCAAGTCTTGGATGAAGACCTCTGGTCTGCATCCAGCACAGCATTTTTATCTGTGTGTGGAAGAACTGAAATTCATGCCTGTTCTCCTTGTGATACAGATTCTAGGTTCACTGGTGTTTGAGTCCTTGCCAGTAGAAACCAGCGTGAGAGGGCTTACTCCTTCCCTTCCTCCTCTTCTTGTCTTCTCCAGCATCAGCAGTGGCTTAGCCTTTACCTCCTCGTGCAGAAGCAAGAGCATTTGGCAAAGGGAGGTAATATTGTCTGAGGGAACATTTCCCATGTGGGGTTCATGTGGGAATGAAACATGGCATACAGATCACCTCCCTCCCCGCAGGCCTCCCTCCATGTGTCAGTGTACTCTGAGCCTAGTCCACATAGCACTGAAAACTGGGGTGGTTACAATAGGAAACAGCTGTCCAGTTCAGTGCTTGTTGGCTTGGTGCCCATGCCTTACTGCTTCAATTTTTGCTGCCAAGCACAGAGGGCAAAAATTTCAAAATCCAGTGCTGCAAAGTGGTCTCACCTGCCCCTAAGTACGAGGAAATAGCACCTGCCTGCTGGCAACGTGTAGATGCTTTGTGCCGGTAGCATGAGGCCCCCCACAGGGGCTTCACCCTCTGCTTTTGCTGGGGCTCTGTCTTCCTGCTAACCCTTTCCCTCATATCAGAATCCCATGGTCTTCCCTTCAGTCACACCTCCTCTTGTGCCAGGGCTATCTATATACAACGTCATTTCCACCCTGGCGGGATCCATCTGCTGCTGCTTGTTCTTGCTTCTTCCCACATCTGGCCCTTCCTAGCCCATTTTTCCCTGTCTTCCCACCACACACTTTCTATAACCTTTGGGTTTTTTCCCATGCTGTTTTGCCATGCTATGCCTCTTTCCTCTCACCCATTATTATTTGTCTAAAAATACGTCAGGTAAAATGTCAACATCTTAGCATAGAAAGGGGTCCACCCATTCCCCACTTTCTTTTTCACTCTATTTTAATGATTTCCTTCCAAAACTATTGGCCACTTACGTTGGAATATTCACTGATCTTTTGAAATTGTCAGATCTCGGTCTGAAAAGTTACCGAGATACAAATGTCTTCACTGCTGTACATAATGTCTCAGCAACCCAGTACATCTGGTTTTGAGATGCATGTAAGATGTGCTTTCTAGTAGGTCTTGATCACAGTGCATCTTAATATAGATGAAATACTGCCAGATCTTGGAGACCAAGGTCCAGGTCCTCAAGGGTAGATGTCAAATTCCCCCTAAAATTAGTGCCTAAGATGTGGTTTGGAGAACATTGAAAAACTAGTTGCTGAAAACTGGACATGTGTGCTAGGACTTTGCTCAATATTTAGGTAAAATAATCTGATTTTTAGATTTTTCATTGTTGCAGCTACTTTGGGGCAAATTACACAATTCTCGAAGTTAGGAGAAAAAATCATGTTCTCAGTAGACACTCAATTATGAAACAGATCCAAACACTGAAGAAGATTCTAAGGCTGAGAGAGCTCAGCAAAAGGTCTGCTGCCAAAAAGCCCCATGAAATTAATAGTTGCTTGACAAATCACTCCAAATAGTAACAATTACTAAACTGGAGCAGCAAACATAGGATGGTGCTTTTAAGATAACCTGCTATCTTCAGTGAGTTGAATTCATGTGCAAATGGAGTCATATGTAAGAACAGGTAAGAACATGCTCCTGTAAGAACAGGAGCATGGCATCTTGGGCTGCCAGAGCACATCATCTTGGCGTTATAAAATGCTCTGCAGCTATTACTAGGATTTTAACCATATTCTACAGGTGATTATGATCAGAAGTAGGTGTTACTGATCTGTCATGAATGCATGCAGTGTTCATACCAGCAGGTCATATATTGCCACGATCTCCATGTACTTTTGACCCTGACACTCAGAATATGTGTCAGAATGCACCCATTCCAAATGCATAACAAGGAAATCTTTTCCATGTATAGTGTATTCTAGGCATGTAGGTATACTAACTTACAATTTAATCACTACATTTACATGGCATCAGCTCAATATTGTACAAGTCATGTAAACCAGATGGATTCTGCCTGGAGGAATTTACAGTCACAGAGACTCCACAGTGCTACAGTCCACCTGAACACTCAAAATTCTAGTTAATCTCTTCTTCCTTATTTGTTTTAAAAAAATTTCTATTTAAATATCCATTCAAGCAGAGGTGTTCTTCCTTCATACTCTGTTACATGAGAGGTAGAAATTGATTTTGGAGAAAACAAATTCTGAGGGAGTCTTTGACTAAGCAGTTGGGGGTCACAGCTAGTAGGCTAGAGAAGATATATACACAGTGCAGCTTGGGAGAAGGTAATATGTAGGGAGTGGGAGAAGAGGCAGAATTAAGGCTGACCTTGTGGGTGGAGGCACTGTGGCCTTGCAGGCACTTAAAGGACAGAAGATGAGATATAGGACTGGCTGAAGTCATACGAGACTAATGACATTAAATATGTCTTGATGGATTAGGAATTGGTTTGGTTAGGAATTGCCAGTGTAGTTGTGTGGCTTCTGTTTTGCAGGGTAAAGTCTGATAAGTGGTTTATGAAAGCACTGGCTACCCTTAAAGTATAGGGAAATAGTAACAAAGAGATTCTAACTATAAACAGAACGTGAAAATGAAATGATGATCAGATCCTGCCAGTCTTTGTGTGCATTGATGTGAATCTCTGCTGCGGTTACATTTACCAAAGATTATTGTTGGGTTTGCTTCTTTTCTGGAATGCCTTTTGTGTACTCCTGTAAAAAGGCCTCTTAAGCTATAGTGGATAGACATATGACCCTTTCCTTTTTTAGAGAAGAGAAATGCATCTGAGAAGAGCTATGAAAGACACATGAGGGTCTCTCTTATTTATGGATTTTTTTCCCTTTTGGGATGGTGGGACAAGGTTGGTGAGGATCCTTGTACTCATTCTCAAACTTCCCCTGCTTTCATGAAAAAATGGTGGCATTTTCATTTATTGTGGGCATGAAGTAGGTGAGGTTTCTATTTTGTGTTGGATGAAACTCATCACTGATACATAAACATTTGAAATAAAATCTTCTTTCCATGGCCAAAATCACAAAAGATTTGGATTAGACCACTGTTCCATGTGGTATTTTTCCTGTGTAGTATTGAGTGCATGAATGTCACACTGGGCAACAGGCTGAATTTCTGCCAGGTTTAGAAATGTCTAAGTTGCTAAAAGGTCTTGGGTTTTTTTTTTTCCCTTTAAGTTATTTGTTCAAAATTCCTTCTCATTTTCTCCACCTTTTAGCTCTCTTGCCAGTTATATTCTGTGAATTCATATCCTCTGTACTAGGTGACACACTTGAGAAACTTGGGTTGGTTCCAGGTTTTATAAAGTGCTTTTGGAGATAGATTTCCACCACCACCCCCTTAGGGAAAAAGCAGTGGTGTTACTTCTGTTTCACTGAAATGTGGTTGTGTAGTGCTCTCATCCTGGCAGGGATTATGGAGATAATAGACTAAACAATGCTCCTCTTCTGAACCAAAAGCAAGAATGTTGGTTTTTTTCCCATGGTTATAGCATCAGCAAAGAGTAACTTTACATGACCAGCAGTGTTTTGCCTGTGCTACAGTCTCATTCATGTACTTTTTCACTATGGTCTGAATTGAGTGAATACACATCAGGAAGAAAAATTGAAGGAAAAAGCAGGCCAGCACATTGGAGAGGTGTCTGATAGCTCTACATAAGTTACCTTCACTCTTTCCATCGTCCTCTGCTCTCTATATTTTCTAGCTGCTAATTGCTCTTAGGCAAATGCATGATTACAAAGTGTTTTTAATGGAACCAAGAACCCTGGCTAAAGCACCAATGATCTGTTATTCTGTCAAGCTGCATTTTTTTAATTCCCTTTTTTTATGCACTTCCTTCCCCTCAGCACTTTTGCCTGGTAAGTGTTTAAGCACATCAGAGGGGAGAAATCCTGCAAGATCTCATTCTGCTGCTAAAAGTTGGAAACATATTAAATCACACACAGTCCATAAACTGACTTCTAGGTAAATGCTGTAAGGTGAAGAGTTCAGGGAGGGAAATCAACACATAAGAACATATGGAGAGCTTGTTTCTCTTTTCCCCACCACAGGGACACATGAGAGGAGGGTTTTCAATAGTTGCTTTTAGTTTAACTTGTCTTTGTACTCTTGGTCTTTATTCCTGCCCATAATGATATGAACAATGGAAAGGTGCAGCTGTAGGCACCTGTACTATAGCATTGTATGTCCTTGGTTCATTTCTTCCTTATCTGCCAAAGAGGGACACATTTTGCTATCAAAATATCTTGCTTCTGTAGAGTTAGAATAGAATTTAACCATGCCGACTTGCAGAAATAAGACGTTATGGAGAGCAGAATAGGTCTTCCTAAGATAGCTGAGCAAGGTTATCTATGTCTGTCTTGTGATTACTAACTGTAACTTTAATAAAGTAAACTGATAGGTATGCAGGGATGCAAATAGAGCAGACATACAGAAGCACTTGAAAATGGTAACAAATCAACTAATAAGAGGCTGGGAAAATAGTGGGAAGGACAGTAGAGGCAGAGCTCAGAATGGGCCATGCTGCTTTGCTGTTCTAACAGGCTAAAATAAAAGCTACAAAGGAGAAGACTATTTGTCCAAAGAAATAATAATCTGTCATTTTACCATGATTCCTACAAGAGGAAACTAAATTACAGAAGGACCAGAAAAGCAAGATTTGTCTTATTTCTCCATATTGCAGTTTTCTTTCTACCTACATTCTCCTTGTTCTCCCTGGAACCTGGAAGGTTTCATGTTCCCCCACATGGGGCTTAGTAATTTAAAAGAAAATTAGATCAAATGTACTCTAATTTATAATCTGAGAAGTAAAATAATTAGAGAAAAAGACAATTTATTAGAAAACAGGTTTGCCATTTAAAATACTGCAGAAATGAGGTACAAAGGTTCACATAGCAGATTGGTTTTCTGTATCTCGGAGGCAACATAAGTACAACCTATGATGTAAATGTTACTATAGTAACTAGTGTTTTTATTTAAAAGCCCAGTAAATTGACATATCAAACCCATGTAGCTTGTCAAAATATAAGTTGAACTGCAGAGCTTGCTAGTTGAAGGAACACTTTTATTGCCAAACTTGTATTTTTGCTGCAATTTCCCCCAAATGCACTCAGTATTTTCTTGTAGCCAAACTGCCACTTGGCACTCAGTCTTCAGTAATGGTGACAGCACTAATTACCTGGGACTTCTCACGCAGCCATGTGAAGGCTTAAAGAGGGATGAAGATTCCTTCTAGGGATTTTTCTGTAGATCATTCCCTTCTGCCTCCCCTGAAAGATTATTTCTAAGAGCTAGAGCTACCTAACTATAAAAAGAGTATTTCATAACATATTCTTAATTCTGTACCCCTCCCTTCTATTCCATTGATTCAGCTGAACAGGAGAGACGGGTCCCTTGAGAAGCCAAGTGTGTTTAGTGCTGCTCTGTTTACCTCTCTCCCTTCCTCTTGCTCCATCTGAGCAGCTGGTGTGACTCTGCCCCTCCTGACCCTGTGCTGGCCACAGCCAGGGCTGCCATCAGAGCTGACTGTCCCCTGAGGTGTCAGCTCTGCTCTCTCAACTTTGCATTGTATGCTTTGATTATAAAGTAATTACAGATTTGCATAAATGAGGAATTATGTCTTATGAATATCAGGGATATATTCTGCTTTCTGTGCTAATATTTTTCATTTTGAAACCTTCCCTGTGCTTGCTAGCATAAATTAATGTTAGCTGTTTGCCTAAAAATGAGTGAGTGGGGTCTTGCTGTTCAACCTGATATTGATATTACATATCTTGTGGCGGACTCTGAGGCTTTTGTGACTAGACCATTGATGCATCTAAGGTTGAGTGCCAGGAGGAAACCCATCTTGTGCTGTATTTGACATAGCTTGTTTTCTAAAAGATCATACTCAGAAGCATATGGGAATGTCAAAAGCTTAGCAGGTTCTTGCAAAGAGGTTGGGATACAACCTTTGCATTTGCCAGCTCTAAGTTCTCCGAGGGTTTTTGGTACCCTTCAGGCTTTAAACATGGGGTATGTCCTGCAGGGTTCCTCTCTGCTGGGAAGGATGTGATCTGAGGAAGGAGGTGTGAAGGGAACAAGCCTCCTATGAGAGTTTTTAGAATGATTGTCAACGGGATCTGAGCCCCCAGGCAGGCTGAAGAAAAAGTCCTGACAAAGGATTGGGAAGATTACGAGCCAAGAGACCAGAGCAAATGGGTGTGAAGCCTGTTTATAAATGGAAGGAACTAACCTGAAGCTAGGGAAGGAAGCTCAAATATATTTTAAGACTCTCACCTGGGGAGACAGGGCAGTAGCAAGCAGAAAACTGGAGAATCGGGATGCAACTCACCTGGCCAGGACAGAGAGGGAAAGCTTTTCTGCAGCTTGCAATGGGATGGAGGGAGACTGAGGTGCTTCTCCACATGGCAACAGTGCACTGTGTTGTCTGGTTAGATTCCTGGCTATGGCAAGTAGGAAAATTATATGCATAGTGCCTGTAATCTGACCTAGGCCACAGAAAAATCAATGTTAGTTTGCAACAGTGCATCTGGGGTTATGACAGAGATGCAGCTTAAGTCTCACTTGCTGTCAATAGTGATCTTTCTCAAGCTGTTAGTTAAAACTCTGCTTTGATATTGCTGATTATCACTTGCCCTGAGGAGGTTTATACTTTAGCAGGCAAGATGAGAAGAATTGCCAGTATTAACAATGAGTACCAGATGGGCTGAGTCGATTTCCAGTGACTCACTTATGATCAGACTAACCAAATCTACATAAACATGGTGCAAATAGCAGAGGCCTTGGCTGACAAGTCCACACGGCCAGTGTGACACCATGCAAATTTACAGTGTAGGCCCAAGACCACCACAGACCTTTTCTCCTGGGACTGCACTTGAGGCAGTAGGCTCAGCTTGCAGAGCTGCAGCAACGTGCTCCCCAGCACTTAGGAGACCTGTTAGCATGGCCAGAGCTGGCCTTTTGCGCTGTGCTCAGGCTGCCCTGTCAGTGAGCACAGTTACAAACTCAGCTTAAACCTTGTAAGCTTGTGCCGTGGTTTAGCCGGCAGCTCAGCCCCACACAGCCGCTCCCTCACTCCCCCACCGGTAGCTGGGGGAGAGAATCGGAAGGGTAATGCTCGTGGGTTGGGATAAGAACAGTTTAATAATTAAAAGAAACAACAACAGAAATGCAGTGTAAAAGAGAACAACGAGAGGTGCAAAGCCCCGGGGGGTGGGGGGAGGAAGGGAGGGAGGGGAATTACCGCCGAAACAAACCGCACGCGACGCAGCCACTCCCGAGCCTCCAACTGCCCCCCCCTTAATATACTGGTCATGGTGTCACATGGTATGGAATGAACCTGCCATTGGCCAGTCGGGGTCAGCTGCCCCCGCCCTGGCCCCGCCCCTCCCAGCCCCCCCGCCACGTGGCAGAGCGCGGGAAGCTGGAAAGGTAGCGACCCCCACAGTGAGGAGAATTAACCCCTTCTCAGCCAAAACCAGCACAGCTTGGCTGCCTTAGGAAAGAGAAAAACTTTCTTCAGGATAACACCAAATATCAAATGCATCTCTGGCTGTGTAAAGATATGCATTCATAAGGGAGAACTTTAATATTTTAGGTTTTTTGTTTTAATCTCTTTCCCAGTTATTTTTTTAAAAGCATATATTGACTACATTATCATTAATTACTCTTGATGATGAGGTACAACTCCCACAGGATGATAGGATCACTGGGTATTTAAGGTTAGAAGGGACTTCAGGAATTGTCTAAAACAACTTTATGCTCAGGCAGAGCCAGCTCTGAGACAAGCCCAGGTGCCTCAGGCCTTTATCCATTCTGGTTTTGGAAATCTCCAAGGATGGAGACTGCTCTGCCTGTTCCACTGCTTGACTGTTCTCATGGGGGAAAAAGTTTTTTGTATCATTTCTGAACCCTGTCATTTGAATTTATGCCTGTTGTCTCTTCTGACCATGCACCACATTGAAGAGCCTGGTTCTGTCTTGATAACCTCCCCTTGGGAATTTGTGCACTACTCACCAATTTGTGAACCAGTTTGGCATTGATACATCCAGATGATGACATTTTTTCTGCAAAAATGCCTGCCGTTCTGTAAGTATTTTTAGTATTTTTTGTAAAGACGCTTCAGACACACTTATTTGGCAAACTCTGAGATGGTTCATGGAAGTAATACAGATGCTTAAAAGCACAAGGAAATATAAAAATTTAGAAACCTGATGTGTCTATTGAATTCAATTATTAATGTGTGGAAAAAAAGCATGATGCAAAAGCGGGCAATTTGTCTCATATGAATCAAACTTCTTACACTTCTCTCATTAATAATTTTCAAAGTCTCTATTATCCTCAGAGACTTCTTGGCTTTGCGTAATTTCTATCTATATGACTCACTGAATTACTCAATCCTCTACAACTCTTTTCTTGCCTCAAAAACTTTCATTTAAGATGGCAATAGTAGTATATATCACAATCTACATACATTTAGTTGTCTCAATTTTTTTTCTCTCTATATTAGGAATGGAATATTTCAATGTACACATTTCTGAGCATCTAGAATATGCAGCTGAACATAAATATCCTGATGACAACACTTCTTACTTTAGCCTGGTGGCGATTTCTTCCCTTCGCTTCTGTGTGTTTCCATCAGGTGTTTAGCAACATGCTGCTAGATCCAATATGGATGGCCACATCCATCTTGGGACAGCCAGGGTGGGAATACTCATGCTAGGGGAACTACAGTGAAAAGCCAAACAGTTCTAAGTCAAAGTTTTGTTGAATATTAGCCTATTATTTCACAAGGTTTTAATCTGTCTCTTGGTATCCTTCTGGTTTTTTCTGCGTGCTTTTTGGGACAGGGAGAATCCTCTCACAGTGCATTGGTAAACGGATCTAAGGTTAATACAATTATGCAGAGTGAGGCAGGTTTTTCATTAATATTAAATTTAACCCCAAAGACAGATCTTGGTAATCATTTGTCAATAGTTTCACCTGGATTAGTTTCTCACAGGAGGAGGATCTACTCCCTTTTAGGTGCTTGTCCAATGTGTCAGAGGGATGAATTTTATCCTTTCATATAAAGACACAGACTTGGAATCCCACTTCTCTTTTCCCCCGAGGGCATCTTAATAGCACGTTACCAGGGCACTCTTCGATAATTGCTCTGCAGACAGGATGGTTCAACTGTTCCACTGTTCACAGCCAAACTGGTCTTACCCTGCCATCATGTGAGACAAAGATACAAGTTTCACAGATCTTTTAAAAAAGAGAAGATCTATTCATACTACACTGTTGTTCAAAAGTTTCTCTTGATGCTGGCATAAATGTCTGGGAGTGAGTCAGTGTTTTAAGATCCCTGTTTTGCTGCTAGTATCTCTGCTGTTAACAGATGTGATTCATTCGTGTATGCCTCCAAGGTGAATCACTGTCAATGAGGTTTAGACACCTAACGATGAATGATTCTGTCCTGGAAGGTAAACGTGTGCTTCCAGAGCTGCAATTGTTTCTCCAGTCCAAGGCAACACTATTTTTTGTCCTAAAACAAAATGAATCAGCAGGGGACTTCGGAATAATGGGGAGGAGTTATTCTGCTCTAATCCAACAGACAACCTTTCTAATTTATCTTTATTAAATTAATATAGTTACACTTGCATCAATCTGGAGAGGAAATTTGAGCATGCAGTTGCTAGGGGTTTCCAGCAAAGGAGGAACATACGTGTAATTACCTGTTGGCATTTGATGGTATGTCTAAGAAGTTTTAATGTCTCTTCAGTTGTTCTTTATTTTGGTTATAAGTCAACTCTATTTTTTTTGATTCTGCAACTAAAATTCTAGTTTGTTAGTGTATTTCATGGCAATTTATTGTATCAGTCAAAGTACGGGACTGCAGTATGTGTACAACTGTGGGAAACAGATGAATCTTTCAGGGGAAAGAACAAATTTTTTTTGCACAGAACATGTTTAATCACCACCTCTGCTGTTTTTAATTTGTAATGCAGATTGCAGAGAGCATTTCTGTGCACCCACAGAAAGTAAAGTTTCATTTTGTTCATGGTCTTAATACAGTAGCAAGCTCTTGGTTGACTGATTAAGCTTGGATGCTGGCAGAGAGGTAAGTGCAAAATATTCTTGCAGCAGCAATAATGTACTACTGAAAACATCCCCTTGTGGAGGCAGAGCCCATCTTTGTGTTAACTTCGTTATTGTCCTGGTTTCAGCTGTGATAGAGTTAAATTTCTTCGTAGTAGCTAGTATGGGGCTATGTTTTGGATTTTTGCTGGAAACAGTGGTGATAATGTGGAGATGTTTTAGTTGTTGCTAAGTAGCGCTTACACTGGTCAAGGACTTTTTCAGCTCTCTGTGCTCTGCCGGGTGCACAAGAAGCTGGGAGGGGGCACAGCCGGGACAGCTGACCCAAACTGACCAATGGGATATTCCATACCATATGACGTCATGCTCAGTATATAAAGCTGGGGAAGAAGGAGGAAGGGGGGGACATCGGGAGTGATGGCGTTTGTCTTCCCAAGTAACCGCTATGTGTGATGGAGCCCTGCTTTCCTGGAGACGGCTGAACACCTGCCTGCCCATGGGCAGTAGTGAACGAATTCCTTGTTTTGCTTTGCTTCTGTGCGCAGCTTTTGCTTTACCTATTAAACTGTCTTTATCTCAAACCATGGGTTACCTCACTTTCACTCTTCTGATTCTCTCCGCCATCCCGCCAGGGGGGAGTGAGCGAGCGGCTGCGTGGTGCTTAGTTGCCCACTGGGCTAAACCACGACAGCTATGAAAACAGACTTCACCTTTGGTGGTCATTAAATGATTCAGAAAAACTTCTGATGCATACATGCATACATGTGAGTTGTTTTTATGTAGAATAACAGTATTTGATTTTTCTGTAGCAGTTCCATCCATAGTTAGTCTCTTTGACCTGTTTAAACGACTGGAGAAGAGAAGGCTCTGGGGAGACCTTATAGCAGCCTTCCAGTACATGAAGGGGGCCTACAGGAAAGCTGGAAAAGGACATTTTACAAGGGCATGTAATAATAGAACAAGGGGTGATGGCTTTAAAGTGAAAGAGGGTAGATTTAGATTAGATACAAGAAAAAATTCTTCACTCTGAGGGTGGTGAGGCACTGGAACAGGTTGCCCAGAGAAGCTGTGGCTGCCCCATCCCTGGAAGTGTTCAAGGCCAGGTTGGATGGGGGTTTGAGCAACCTGGTCTAGCGGAAAGTGTCCCTGCCCATGGCAGGGGGGTTGAGACTAGATGATCTTTAAGGTGCCTTCCAACCAAACCGTTCTACAATAAACTGGTTAACTTGGCATGAATCAAATTGGATAGATTAGAGGGGAAAAAACCCAAGAGAAAAATGTTGAAATGACATTTAACCTGGTAGGACTGACACTGAATTTCTAACACCTTTTCTGGCTCTTTCAGATGCATAATAGCTCAGTTTGCACCAAGTAGCTAAGGTGTCGTGGTTCAGCCTCAGCTGGCAACTGAACACCACGCAGCCACTCGCTCACCCCCCCACCCCTGTGGGATGGGGAAGAGAATCGGACCAGCAAAAGAACTTGTGGGTTGAGATAAGCACAGTTTAATGATTACAATAAAATTATAATGATAAATGATTATGATAATAATGACAATAATGTTAATATAATAAAAGGGAAAAGGAAGGGATAGGGAAAACAGGAAAAAAACCACAGAAACACAAACGATACAACCGCTCACCACCCGCCGACTGACGCTGCCCGTTCCCGAGCCGTGATTGCTCCCCCCTCCCCCAGCCAGCCCCTCCCAGGTAACATACTGGGAATGATGTTACATGATATGGAATATCCCTTTGGTCAGTTTGAATCCGCTCTCTTAGCTGTGCCCCCTCCCCTCCCAGCTTCTTGTGCACCCAGCAGAGCATGGGAGGCTGGACACGTCCTTGACTAGTATAAGCGCTACCCAGCAACAGCCTAAACATCTGTGTGTTATCTCAACAGGTTTTTTTTTTCCATGCTAATTTCAAAGCACAGCACTATACCAGCTAGAGTGAAGAAAATTAACTCTATCCCAGCTAAAACCATGACATAAGGTTAGTATGCTTTATATTTCTGCATCTTTATTCAGAACTGGAAACCTCAGAAAAGTACTTCTGTTTAGACTTAGGTTGTCACTAACCTGTCACTGTTGGGGCAGATGGCTGTAGTGTTCTTCCTCGCTACAGGAGGAAAATAACTTGGGGGTTGCTTTTTTGTTGGTGTGGGGTTTTTTTTTACGCTCTTGAGTGGGAAGTTTGCAGGTCTTTCTACAAGCCTAGAAGAGACTTGGTTGCAGTACTACCTGGCAGCAAGATTAGCATCTCAATAGACATCTATATGGATGTAAAGCTGTGCAGGAGATCACAGATGTTTTTATTTGTAAGAGGTCAGAGTACTATCACCTGCCAACACAGTGCCCTGTACGACTGTATCCAGCATGATTGGTGGAAGGGAAGGAATTGTTTTAATTTTGTGTTTTTAAAATAAATAAACCTTCAAGGCTAAATAACATTGAGTACTTTTGTTCTGTCAGTGAAACTTCATTTACAGTTACATGTTTCTTGCTCACAGTCAATTGCAAAGCATGCACGTAGGTCACCAAAGTCTTGTCATGTGCTTTGCAAAAACACTTGGGACTTGGTGTTGTTCTTCAATGTGTAACTCTTTAAAAGGCTTCTGGACCTTTGTTATTTTTATAATGCTTCAAGGGAGAAAATCTGAGGTGAAATGCAGATGCTGAGAGAGAATAAATGTCCTTGTTGTTTGTATTTATAAAAACCACTCTCAAAAAAAATGTTCCGCTTCCACAAAGAGTGAGGCCCTAAGAAGAGGGGATGCTGTGCTGAAGCTGGAGAACGTCATCTTTGATCACAAGCTTGCTAAACTGGAGTGGATTCCTTTGAATTAGGACTGGCAGGGCCCAATGTCATAGGCCCAATGGTTAAGTACACATTTTGATAACATGGTAAAGGTGCAAAAGCTGTGGAGCTCACTCAAGATACAGTTACAGGAGCAAAAGAAGGAAAATCATGGGTCAGTTTGCTTAACATCCTGGACGCCTGTATACACATGAATAAACTATGGAGAAACTGAAAATCTTTTTATTGAGTCAAAACAACACTGCACTGGCAAAATAGAAACTTTGTGAGATAATTCACATGGGAAAGGAAAGACTTGTTCAGAGAGGTCTGAAGGCATGGGAGGAATGGAGTCTTTCTCACTAGGACGTGTATGATTTTTGCTGAGATCCAGCATATATAGGAGGTGAAGGAACTTTCACTTTGGGCAAAGATATGAAGTAAAAGATGAAGGTAAGTGTTTATTGTGTATTGCCGAAGAAGTCAGGTGGATGAGGATTTTCTTAACCAGAGCTGGTTAACATCTTGAGAAGATTTTTCTAGATATTTTTTTTTTCTGGACTGAGAAAGAGGAACCAGTTGAGAATGTGAAGATGTAAGGTTACAGCAGAACAGAGATGAAAGTAGTTGAGAAAGAAAATGTCAATAAATTCACATACAGTGAACATCAAATTGAAAGTAAGTCTGAGAAGAAAGGTTGTCTAGAAGCGTTGGCATTTTCTTGAAAGAAATACACATGAGAGGCAGGAAAGTGCCTGCTCAATATGAATTAAAGGCAGGAAAGTTTAGTAGAGGAGCAAATGATATTTTCCTCAGTAATGTGAAACTTTAATTGGAATTGAAAGCTAGGTTAAGTTATTGAAGAGAACTTGGTGAAAAAATAACACAAGCATATAGAGGTAAATCAGAAAGACAAAGGACAGAAAAAATAGGACTAAAAGGGTCGCTCAAGGTGTCCAAGACATTGTTCTTGGTAGTGAGAGGAATTCCTACCTACAGAAAACTTATAACACCATAACATATTATCTTTAGTGATGTTTTTTATGCTGTCTCATGTTACTTTCTCCTAAGCAAGCTAGGGAAGTCTAGGCTACCTTAAATGACTGTAAAGCGTTCACTTGGACATAAAGGCACTTTAAAAAAAAAAAAAAAAAGGGCAGTCAACAAGTCACAGATTGGAAGACTGTATATGGGGTGGTTGTTCAGGGGTACACCTGAAGTCTAAAACTATTTGATATTTTCAGTAAGTCCTTCAACAGTTGAAAAGGGTATGTTATATTAAATCTTTGGATAATGAAATACTAGCAACAGTTGCAAACACTTTAGAGAACGAGATTAGAATTTAAAGTGATCTTGACAAACTGCTGAAGTGGTCTGAAATAAATAGGCTGTAATTCAATAAAGACAAGTGCAAGGCACTTAGCTGAGAGACAAACTGAGAAACTGCACAAACAAGAGTTCTGCAGGAAGGATCCGAGGGTTAGGGAGATGTGCAAACAGAGCCTGCGTCAACACAGGCGCGCTGTTGGGACTTAAAAAAGCAAACGACCTTATGGGATGTCTAAACATGGTTGCATCGTGTAAAAAGTGAGATATTTCTTCCCCCTAAATAGCACTACCAGGACTTTGGTTGGAGTACTTGCGGGCATTGCTCTTCAGAAGAGAGAGACTGACAGGAATAAGTCCAAAGGAGACGAGTAAGCCTTACCAGGTCCCCAGAAAAGAGGAGCTATACAGAAAGACTGAAAGAAATGGAACTTCAGTTTACACAAAGGATGATCAGTATGAGACAAAAGCACAACATACATCAGAGGACTTCTGAAAGGAGGAATTACCTGTCTTCTGTCTTTCTCAAGTACGTGGAAAAAGTACAAGGATTAAAAGTCAGGAAGATTTAGTTTAGATATTAAGGGAGGAAAATAAAAACCTTAAATAAATAAATAAATATGCACTAGTGTAAGTTACGTAAGTAAGATTTTTTTCCTGGTTCAGTGACCACCAGTGCTACACGCGGAAGAGAAAGCAAGCTTACTTTGTCAAATGTCTGTCTCAAGATGTTCTAACCTAAATAGAAAATTATTTTCTAGTGGTCCCTCTTTGGACCTCGCCTATCAGAGACACGGCAGACTAGACAGTTTGTGACAGCTTTTGCTTACACTATGAAAGTGTGGGATACAAAAGCTTCAATGTCTTCCTAACCTCAGACACAAACTGTATGTAGTCAGAATTCCCAAACTGTTGTATTAGAATACAGAAATATTTTAAAAATAGAATTTGTCAATTAGAGATGGTGGTTATTTTAATAAGGAGTGAAATTGGCTGATGCTACTTTGAGGAAATGGATCATGAATTACGGAAAGTCAATAAATAAATTAAAGCCAATCAGTAGGTTTGTTTATACAGCTATGGTAGAACTATTTACACAATACAAAAGACAGCATGATATGGTCAAGTCTGTTTACTGAGAAAGGCTTGCAGTAGGTAAATCTAAATATTTTTCTTCGTACCTTATGAAGCAGAGATACTGCTTTTTGCATTTATTTTAAAATAATATTGTTCAAAATAATAAACCAGTGTAAAAAACCTCAGTTGCACATACCTGGGACTTAACAGTCTCTTGTATGCTGGTTCTAAACTCTTGCTGCCTTTTCCAAGAAAAAGGATAAGCAAAAGCAAGAGTAAAGGTGCATTTTTCTAGCAGGGCTCAGTCCTCACTTTAAGTTCCTTGACATAATTTCTGGGTTTTGTTTTTTAATTGGGAGTTCCTGTTAAATATGTGGTGTTGCCTTACATACATGTCAGCTCTTTTCTCAGAGCCCTTTATTCATGAGGACAAACACTGAAGTGCAAAAGGGTCAAAATATGATTTACTCCACTACTTGTGAAGTAAAATGTGACTTTTATCCACAGCTCTTGAAAAAGAGAGCAAGCAGGTAATGGATACATGTGTTACAGCAGAAGCAGGTCTTTGAGAGATTTGAATGAAGTAATGTCCTTAAGAGAAAATAAGCCATACAAGAGGATACCATGCAAGCCTTGAAAATTACTGTGGAAGTGAGGAAGTGGGAGGTAAAGCATTGCTTTGTTTCAAGCAGCAGTGTGGTGAAAGGTATATTCAGAGAGGGAGAGATACCTGACTGTCAGGTAGTACTAGAATTTAAATCTGCGCGTGTGGACAGAGGAGTGGTACTGAGTGGTCTAAAGTGTGGGTGAAACGGGTAGTTACTCAAGGAACTCACACTGGTAGCAAAGAAACTTGAGGCTAGAAAAGTCTGTCTAGATTATTTTAACATGCTCTTTTGTTATTAGAGGCACAAACCTGTATAATAATTATTCTAATAAACTTACTAAACCCTCACTTAAACTGTTTCTTTCTTGTACTGTTATTCCCATTAGATTTTTCCAGAAATGAGTCTTTTATTAGCCAAGATTCAGATTTTAATAACAGGCCTAAATGTTTCTGTGGCAGGTTTATAACCAACTGATTTAGTGCCAGTATTGTCCTTTGCTTTAAAAAGTTCGTATTTCCTTCTCCTGGGGTTTACTCCCCAACTTCACCCAACACACAGTGTCTTGTATGTTTTAGAAATCAGATGATATCACACCCTGTATTTTTTTCTTAACTCTTATTGTACTACTAAACAGATTTGATTAAAATACCAGTGCCTGGGTCTTGCCATTTCATGTGCTAATTATTCATAACTCTGTTTTCATGTATTAAACTCCTTGTGTTCTCCCTACTGTGGCTATAGAAATTTTAGTTTCCTTGCCCCTTGTTATCCTTCCTGCTCCTAATACTACTGTCAACATTGTAATCTCTATGGCAAACTGAGGAGATTCTGTATCTAACGAAGGGTTATAGCAAATCTGTAATCTCTACTTTTGCAGATTGTTTTAAGGGTGTTATCTCTAATCTGTAACTTAATCTCTGCTATTGCTATTTGGTTTAGTATTTTTTCCAAGTCTCCTTTGGTTGGGTTTCTTGCCATATCTTTAGTGACACCTGACATGGGCTACTGTTAGAGACAAGGTGCTCTTGGTGCGTATTCTACTCTGGGCCTGATCCAAACTGGAAATTCATGCATGTAACTGGGCCCATAGTGTATAACCGTGCATTCGGAAAAAGAACAAACATACCAAAAAAGTGGCATTTTTTATCTTCACGTAGTAACTGAACTTCCAGCTTCCCTGTGAAGGTAGCTTCTCAGCTACATATGGTGTAGCTTTTTGGAAAAGTACAGATTGCTATGGTCGTTGTTTACCTGGTCTTCATTAATTTCATACTTGAAAAACTAATTTTAACAATTCAAGGTCAGGATTTAAGCTTAGTTCCAGTTACTAATTTTCACTGTCAATTTCTTTGGTATGGCTCAGGATTTTTAAGTTAAACAAAATCTTTGCAATAACAATCTACATATAGCTGCTATTAAAACATCATTAGCTATAGGAAAGTAGTATAGTAAAGAAGAGATGAAAATAGTCTCTCTGCATCCAGATTGTTCAAAGAAATGTTAATTTTTAAAATAATGGGAAATAATTATCTGTCTTTCAACTGAATGGTTCATAACAGTTACAAACCTAGTGCTTTTTTTTTAAACACATTATCTTTGACAATTTTATGATGCAGGAATGAGTTCCAGCTGGAAATCTGGGTGTTTTGAAGAAATAGCTCCATTGTTTGATATTGTAATTCTAAACAGAAAATAATTTTTCTAGATTTTTTCCTGGAGAGTCAATTCAGATGATGTTTCAGAACAAATTTCTTTGGACTAGTGTGTCCTCTGTGGGCAGTGGATGTTAGTCCTGCTGAACTGCAGCATACGCCCGCAGGAGTTTCAGTGAGTGGGGTTGCACATAGGGTAAGAAGGAACCTGGAAGGATAGAGATTCCAAGGATCATGTCCACGTGATAGTTCCATCCCAGCGCATGCAAAGGTAATGATCCATGTTTCGTATTTGCAAATGCACGTGAGTGCCTGGATTGGTAAATCGGCCACAAACCCTTATCTGTGACATGAAAAGAGGATCAGACTTCTCTACATATCATCCCGTGTGTAAAAACACTGAGACTTTCCCTAAGGATTCTCTTTGTTTAAAAAAGAAGGAAAGAAAAAGCACGTAACAGGGTAGCCTTCTCGCAAGGATACGTAAGTGACTTTAGTACTCTGCATGTATTTACTTAGAACTCCATGTCCGATTTTGTGTACATAACCAACACAGCTTAAATGCAGATGATAAAGCTACCTTGCTTTTCAGTAGCTTTAGAAAAATCAGAAGATACAGGATAATGAGTTAGTTTCAAAATAAAGCTCTGGTTTTTGTCCTTAAACAGTCTTCGAACAATTACCATTTTAAAAAGTCAATCAAAATAAAAATTCAAATCATACTTAATACCACAGGGGAAATCACCACCGCAGCGAAGATGATGGCAAACCCTTCAGCATTTTGCCCAACCTGACATACTGTCTCGTATGAACAAGTTTTTTAAATAAGAGGTGGGGCGGCTCTGGCCCGGGGTTGCCCCCGCGGGGGCAACGGCGCCGGGTCGGGGGCTCACCTGCTCGGCGCCGCCAGGCCCTGCCCGCCCGCCTCGCTGCCCGTGAGCCGTCTGAAGGCTTAAGCTTTACCTTCTTCGGTGGCGTGCTATTTGTAAGGAATTAAATTAAAATACTCCGGGGGAAGCACCGCCCCGGCCCTGCGCTGCGAGGGGGCTTGGGCCGCGCCCCGCCATCCCGTGTGTGAGGGGAGGCCGAGGCAGGCCCCGGCGCCAGCCCCGGGGGGCCGCGTGGGGTAGCCGGCGCCTCACGCGAGCCGGCACGGAGGGACGGGCGGCAGGCGGGGTGAGGCGGGGCGGGGCGGGGCGGCGGGAGGCAGGCACCGTCCGGCGGCGGGCGGGCACTGGCGGGGCCGCTGCGGGGAGGGTCGCTGGGTGCCGCGGGCGGCGGCGGGGCCCTCCGCTCCCCGGCCGGGGCTTCGCGGCGGGCGGAGGCGCCCGGCGAGGGGTGACCGCCGCCGCGTAACTTCGGCTGCCGGTTAAGGCTCCGGGAGTGAAGCGAAGTAGGTCGGTGAATTTACGGTTTGTTCCGCTTGTTTCTTTAGCTCAGGTTTCTTGCGGCTTTCCCCGCGCGAACAGCGGCGGGGCTGGGGGCCCTGCCCGCTTCCCTCCCTGCCGGGAGGCTCGGCGGGGCGCTTCCCCCTGCCCGTGGGGCGGCCGGCGGGGCCGTGGGCTGCCCGCGGGGGGAGGCGCCCCTCCGGCGGGCTCCTTCCCGCCCGGCGGGGGGACGCGGGGCGCAAAGCGGCGGCCTTGTGCCGGGACGCGCACCGCGGCCGGGGCGGCAGGCGGGGCTGTTCCCCCGCCGAGCAGCGCCCGAAAGGACCGGGCGGCTTTGGAGGTTGGCACGGTGCATCCAGATCGGACCTTTTTTTAATTTTTATTTTTTCCTGAGGCTCAGCATCTGAAGAAAAAAAAAAAAAAAATCTCCATGAATGTGGGTTGTGAGTTGCTGATGCTGCAGAAGCCGTTATAGTCCGCTCTGATAAGAGAGCGCTTTGGGAATTTAATGTTAATTAGTGACACAGCATTTATAAACAGCGTTCATAATGAAAACGCTGAGAACCCTTAACTACCAGGTGTGGATGTAATATGAAGGAGCTTTAAGTACCAGGTAGTTAAAGGAGCTCTGCTTACAGCTGCTTGTTAGGAAGCAACAATCCATATTAATCAGTGAAGAACAATGACAGTTTTCTCTATTGCTGACTTAAAATCAGGAATATTTATGAAACTTACGTATCTCAAATTGTGTGTCATGAGCATGCACAAACTTCGGCACTGCGCTCAGCGCTGTGGTAGCGGAGATGCACGAACAAATGCAACTGCTGTGCTGCTGGGTCCCCCGCCTTCCATCTGCGGTGGGCTGGTGAGGGGAACCTGCGAGCAGCGTCGGTGTTCGTGAAATGAGGGGGTAGTTTCAGTACAATCAAGAGAAATTGTACAATCTGGAGAAACTCTCTAAGTTTGGGTCGTTTTGCTGTTGAGTTTCAGAAGAGAGGCTCCACCAGCAGACTTGGAGACTGTTTCTGTAGCTGTGCTTTTGCCCAGCAGTCGTGCATGAGTGAGACTGCTCTGCTGCAAGTTCTACTGTACTTAGCACGTGGGGAGACATGCAACTTGGGTTGCCTTGGTTAAAGCTTTAGTATTAGAAAGCAAAATTATTCAATGCAAGTCATATTTATTGCTATTTTCTATATTCCATTTACTCTGAAGTCTTTATTAACAATGTTTACTAATATACTAAATGACAATCAAATGCAGTGAAATTCCATGCCCAGGAGGGCTGACCGAAAACCAGGTCTTGCCAAAACCAACAGCACTAGAAAGCCCTCAGCACCCTTAAACAGCAGGCCAGAAGATGCTGTGCGTAGGCATTATTACTAAAATATTTTTATGCTTTATGGAGATCTCTTAAATATTGAAAAACAGCCATCATAGTGGAGTGCTTGCAAAACTCAGGGACAGATTGTATGCTTGCAGTATTATGTTCCTGTTTCCCATTAACTAGCAGCTGCTGTTGGTTATTTTTGGTTTGTTTTTTTGTTTTGTTTTTTTTTTGGGGGGGAGCTTGGCGGGGTGGGAATAAGAGGAAAAAGGAACTGCAGACCCTATGTGTGTGATACATTACTGGAGGAAAAATAGGAGATCCTTGCAACTGAGTTTCTATAAATTTCTGTTGGCTTTGAAATTGCTCATTAGAAACCACTAATAACTAATGATGCAACATTTGCTCATCTGGTCCCTTTGTCCCTATAAAAGTCATTGAAAAATTTACAGTTGAGTTTAGTGGTGTCGGGCTTGTGCTACTCCGCTGCGTCCAGGATGGCTTGTAGAGACTTGGCACTCTTAGTCACCAGTGCCACCCTCTGTTCGCTGATGTTCAAACTGGACGGGTAGACATGCGTCATACTGTAGTCCTCTTTCCATGTCAGCCCTTTTTTTGTAGTTCAGAAAGGAGACAGGCAGAAATGTAAGCTGTCAAGACAGGAAACTGAAAAGAAAAGGCAGCTCCAGAAGGAAAAGGAAAATTGCAGTACATTTTCCGTGCCCAGTGAGCAGGTGTCTGTGGACCACCAGCCATGCTTGCTTCAGGCTGTGCTGAACATGTTTCTCGTACTGATATGCCAGTGGATTGTATGACTTCACAGCCAGCCTGTAGGGGAAGGAAAAAAAAAAATTTCTTACTTTCATTGTTGTCCTTGCTTGTCTGATCTGCTGTGTTTTGTTTTAAATTGGATGTTTTTGTAATGAGAGGGACTCTCCTTACTGAGGTTTTTTGTACAGTGGTTAGCATGGAGAGGAACATACTATTTACCTATGAAATTGGAAAATTTCTTACATGCAGCAGCAACAATGTTGGTGGTTTCAGAACATCAAATCTTAAGATAGATGCGTTAAAATGGGCCTGATTCCTTCCATTTGTATGGATACTTAACCAGCCATGGATAAAACCATTTGTCCGTGCTGTGTTAACTTACTCCCTCTGGGACAGAGCTATAGTTACAATTTTTAATAATTCTCCTTTATTATCTTCCTGTTTCCTGTAACCGTTCTTGTAAAACTTGTATTCTTTCTTACAGTGAAGTTAGGAATTCTGGTAAATTCAATATTCTCACTAGAAAAGATATTGGATAGTCCCATCTGGTCCAGTAGTACATTTTTGTCCTGGGAGTTATCTGTGGATATCAATTTTTACCCAATTCCTGGGTAAAGTTTACATGAGCAATACTGAACTTTGAACAGAAAAGGAGCTAATGCTAGTGGCATATAGTTCCCATTGCTTTTTGATCATGTACAGCACTATTTTTTGTTCATGAATATTGTTGGAACCAGGATTGAAAAATAACACCTTGTAAAAATCAGCCTAGATCGATGCAATAGAAGTGGGTAAAGAAGATGTCTCAAAATGCCCTGAGCTGTATTTTTGCCTTCTGGTCTGAATATTTTTAATTATGGTTAAATTAGTGCTGATATCAGAATCTCTTTGCTCTATCTGGACATTTATATTGGCAGAAGGAAGGGAAAATGCCTTTATCTTTCACAGACTACATAATTATAACTTGCCTTCTATGAGCTGTATGTGGTTCTGGGGATCTGCAGTCACTTTCTTTTCAGTCTGCAGTAGGTATTGCATGGATGAAACTAACACAGCAGCTGCTGTTAACACCGTTAACTATTTGTCTTCTTACTTTCAGGAGCAAATGAGAGATGGTGTTTCACATGTTGCTTTGAAATAGTACAATGAAATGTATATAGTTACCAAAATAGTGGTTCTTTCTTTCAAACACCTAGGAGCAACAGGGCTAAGATACCTGAGAGACAGCTTGTACTTCTTGCAGTGCCTGTGGTGGGAGGGCAAAAGATGGACCATAACTTTATGGATTATTTAGAGCTCTTGATGGTGGACATTTTTTACTTGTTTCGAAAGTGAGAGCTTTACAGCATTTGCAATAACATCCATAACATATTGATGACTTTACAATCCTTTGAAATGTATGGCTGATTTTCTTGTACAACATAGGGAAGTGATGTCTGCCAGTTTCCTACTGAGAAGTGGTTGCGCTATGAACAGCAAATTTTTGTTGCACCTTTGAAAGTGGAACATGGGCTGTTTTTCATTAAACCGTATGTTTAATAGTATGAATAGTGTATGTTTATGTCAAGTCAATTATTTTAAGCGGTTTGTTTTTTGTGTTTTTTTTTTCTTTCAGTCCGACACTTGGAAAGGAACTAGATAACTTCTATCATAGGTTTTTGGAAATAATCCCAGCCTGTATCTTTGTGAAATTACAGACTTAATAGACAGTTGTAGCTAGATAATTCCTCTGGCCTTCATGGCTCACCTATTAGGAAATAGACTAATGGAAGAGGTACAGGTAAGGTTGGCCTTCTAACAGCTATGCTGAGAGGCACATTTTCCTCTGAAGTAGGGATTGTGAAGCACTGCCTTTGAAGCTTTGAGCTTTCCTCTTTAATTGCTCAAAATGTAGCTTAAAAGGTACTCTGATTATAACCTTGGTGAATGGGGGGAAAAGTGGATGGGTCTGACTCATCTTGCAGACCAAAATGAAGATGGTCTGTGCTGAAGAAATGGCTTGTCTCCGGCTCCAGCTCGAGCTAAATTTGCAAGGGCCTTCCTTGTAGAAGAGCTTGCAGGGAGACAAGAATACTGAAATATTGTAACTTCACTGGGCAGTTGTCTGTTGCTTCAGGTAGGCAGCTATGCCTATTGAATCACCTCTGCTTTAAGCCATGGTCAAGGCTTAAAGCAGTGTCATAGGTCACTGGATGATGATATCAAACTCTGGTGAGGACAAAAGGGCGAGGAGGGATAGCTGTGAGCAGAGGGTGTCTTTCCTTATTGTAACCAAATGATTTGGTTTTATTAGCAGCCACTGGTTCCTCTGTGGGGCTGACCCTCCACTCTGCACTGGCTTGTTGAGGTGCTGCCCTGGGTGAGCCAACAGGGATGTACTTGCACTGTGTATTGACAGGAGTGGAGAAACGAGGAATTGTTCTGTTTCTCTCCTTCTGGTCTCCCGTGTCCACGTACACTTTCCTTCCAGGCTGCAGAGCCAACAGCCGTGTAGCCGCTATGGAGACTCTCCCACCGCAGTAGCCTGTAGGTATCATATAGTGTGTATGTATACATAGTACAGTACATGCAGCCCCAAACTGAAAAGCCAGTGGATTACATGGCATTGGCACCAGTTTTTTTGGCGACATAGATCTTCTCAAGGGAATTGTTCTCAGAAATATCTGAGGAATGAGAATACTTTGGAGGGACTCCCCAAATCTTATTTCTTGTCCCAGCATTCTCTGTCTGACTTAATATGTAAATTTTACAAATCATCTAGTTCGGGTTAACTACAAAGGCAACCAAACTCTATATGTTTTTCTCTGATATCCTCCGTTGAGCTTTTTTTTAAAATATAAAAATACTTATATGTGGGTTTTAACAGAACTTATGTGACTATAGGATGAAAATCAAAAAGAGGAAAGTACCTCAAATGAAAGAAGAGTATTGAAATATTGTTATAAAGTGTAGTGAAGTCTTCGCTGTTAAAGTGGGTGCCCGAGTGCTTTTGTGTGTGCTGCACTTTGAAAATCGAGTATCTCTTGGGCATTTTGATTGTTCAGATTTGTAGTGCCTTTCAGATGACCAAACCCAGAACGTGAATAATGAAGAGCAAAAGCCTGGAGAAATGAGGTTCTATATAGTCCTAATGATGAAAGAAGAGCTGTAGTGATATTTAGTTGGTATTCTAAGCAATGTTGGCTTTTTTCTCAACTGACATTCTGGTTTTGTCCTTCCTTTCTGCTTACAAAGGTGTAAGTATCAAATTAAGTGAAGTGCAACAAAATGAAACCCTGATGAAATAATAGACATAATTATCAGCTCTCAGTTAATTTTCTATGTTTTTCAGATCAGCTCTACAAAACAAGATGTATTGGCGAATCTTTCTGACCATTTTTATGCTATTGGGTAAGTTACTAAAAAAGTAAGTCTCTTAGAAATTAGGTAGAATAAAGAGCAATCACAATTTCTGTTTTACAGTGGTGTTTCAAGTCATGCTACTGAATTAGTATTTTCTCACAACGTGCAACTACACAGGACCTGATGTTATCATTGTGCGGAATTGATATGTTTACACTCTCAGGGTTGTGCCTATGTATCTTCTCCCAAAAAGCAGTGCAACTTACTTTTAAGATCAGTAAACATCAGTAGAAAGTATGTGGTGAGTCAAGACACATTCAAATAAACACCCCAGTCAAAATTTGATAACATGGGCAATTTGTTTTGTTACCCTAATAGGTCAAAAGTGGAAGGAAAAATCTTGGTGCCATCAGAACTGTGAAGTTCCTGTTTAGTTCAGTGTAGCCAGGGTGTCACTTTGAGTTCGAGCTCTGGTTTTTTGGGTAGCTGACATTCCTGCTTTCGTGTGCACGGTGCTGCTAAAGGGTGCTCAATTAACTGTAAATGTTGAATATAATAAACTGATTTTCTAACTGGGAAGCGTCTGTAACAATATTGGTATATGCTGTTCAGGGACAGCTGGGATTTGCTTTTCTTTATTTGATTAAAAAACGAATTATTTAAAGACTTTTGGTGATGATCCTTAGGGAGAAAGCAGATGCTGTAATCCAATGAAGCTAGTTTCAAAATTTGTGTCATCTTCACAAAAGATTAATAAATCATTAGATTTCAATATCTTTTCTGTATACACGCATAGACACCTTTCTGAATCTTTCTATATACATACCTTTATCCGCTCAGAATTGAGTACTGTGTTGTTGACAAATTCTTCTTTCAAATACCTTATGTAATCTGTAATCTAAACATACTGTGTACCTTTTAATTAGAAAACCTGGGTGCCTCAGGGAGTTTTCATTAGGCTTCAGGGCTGTTTGGCACTGTCTGGTAGCCTGTAATGACTGAAAGTCACTGTATCTATCAAGTAGCCATCTCTGTTTCCAAATAAACTAACAGCCATGGTTGGCATCATTGTAGCCCTGTTAACCTGGATGTGAAATAAGCTGCTGTTTGAGGGATGGAACTGTAAGTGATGGCCTCCTGTGTGTCTGTGTCATGGACTAACTATTACACCTGTAGCAGGAAAATATTCCTAATGCATGCTGCAGTTTATTAATGGGCATTTCAGAGCTGTGCAATCCTATGCTAAATGTTCTGTATTGTAATGCGTTATAATTTTCTACCACTTCTGCAGAACTGGTAAGTAGCTGCACACATTTTGACTTTATAGGATTTAATTAATCCTGTGAGATTGTCTGGTGTGATATGCAAGGGAGGGAGTCTGCTTTTTAGAAAAATAGATGACTGGCAGAAATCTCTTCCCACCCTGCAATTGATTCTCCGAATTGAATATTATGTTAGTTATCTGTCCTGCTTCACAGGCAGTCATGTCATTTAATCATTTGTCCTTTTTAAATCATGTATTATGGACTAAGAGTCTGTTCAGTCAACTGAATCCTTTGCATGGAGCCAGGAGGTCTAACGAAGCTGATATTTACAGAGGCACAAACTCTGTTAAATGAGGGAGGAGGAAGGAGCAGAACCCTTCATGAGTCTGGCAATACAAAGTCTGTGTAAAGGGAAAACAAAACACTTTAACACGTTGCATAGTAATACAGTATCTGCTATAAAGGTAGCACGCATGTACATTTTTTTTAAAGGCTTTCATTTTGTGTTTGCATATTATTTAGCTTGTGTGTGTGCTATTAATCAAACAGCACTAGAGGAAGTCTGTGGGTTTGTTGGTGGTTTTTTTGGCTATTGCAAGGCATAGAGCATGAATTAATTTCTATCTAATGAACAGCTTAAAATATTTATGCCCTTACTGAGCGAAAAGCTAAATGCAAAGTGCAGAAATGACCCACATGCCTTTCTGTAACTAGAGCTTGAATCTTTGAAATTCATACAGTGTTTTACAGTAAGCTATTTCCAAAACTGACATGCTTATTCTCAAAATCATTGTTAGCATAATTCAAGCTATGACTTACCAACAAGAGCTACAAATGTGGTCAAAGATATTTTATTTTGAAGAAACTGATTTAAAAGATTATTCTTTTCCTACATCTCATTTCCCAGATATTGCCCTGGGGTTGCGTAGTTCCATACAGTCATGTATTCTTGTAATACTGTTCTTTGGTATTTAACAGCTACAGTGTGACTTCGTGCTATATTTACAAGGGGATTATTTTTTCTACGATAACGGAGATGTGTTGTAAGAGCTGGATTGTGAGTGTCCCAGCACTGCAGGGGGAGATAAGAGTTATACCTGTATAGTGTGAGAACTTAGGTTTAGGATTCACTGTGTTTTGAATTAATATAAGCCTGTTTTCCATAGAGAGATGCTTCCTCTTGAGTCTTGGTCTTCGACCTATTTCAAGAGGTTGAGAAAACAAATCATTGGTTGTAATGACCTTGGGGGAGAAGGCTGGCATCTGTCAGATGTGACACCAGTTCAGAGGGGGTGTTTTTAGTAATTTTGCTTCCAGCTCGGAGGGGAACAGCCCTTGGAAGTAGTCTGATTTTTATGTAATTATTTCTGTATAACATCATAAAATCATTAAGGTTGGAAAAGACCTCTAGGATCATCAAGTCCAACTGTCAACCCAACACTACCATGTCTCCTATACCATGTCCTGAAGTGCCGCGTCTACATGTCTTTTAAATACCTCCAGGGATGGTGACTCCACCACCTCTCCAGGCAGCCTGTGCCAATGCCTGACCACTCTTTCAGTAAAGAAATTCTTCCTAATATCCAATCTAAACCTCCCCTGATGCAGCTTGAATCCATTTCCTCTCATTCTATCACTAGTAACCTGGGAGAAGAGACCAACACCCACCTCACTACAGCCTCCTTTCAGATAGTTGTAGAGAGCGATGAGGTCTCCCCTCGGCCTCCTCCAGACTAAACACCACCAGTTCCCTCTATCACCACCCTACTCCTGTTCACCACACTTTTCCTGAGACAAGCCAGGACACTGTTGGCCTTCTTGGCCACCTGGGCACACTGCTGGCTCATGTTCAGCCGGCTGTCAGCCAACACCCCCAGGTCCTTTTCCTCCAGGCATCTCTCCAGCCACTCCTCCCCAAGCCTGTATCATTGCATGGGGTTGTTGTGACCGAAGCGCAGGACCCAGCACTTGGCCTTGTTGAATCTCATACAATTGGCTCTGGCCCATTGATCAGCCTGTCCAAGTCCCTCTGCAGAGCCTTCCTACCCTCAAGCAGGTCAACACTCCCACCCAATTTGGTGTCATCTGCAAACTTGCTGAGGGCGCACTCAATCCCCTCATCCAGATTGTTGATAAAGATATTAAACAAGACTGGCCCCAACACTGAGCCCTGGGGAACCCCGCTCGTGACCAGACGCCAACTGGATTTAGCTCCGTTCACTGCAGCTCTCTGGGCTTGGCCATCCAGCCAGTTTTTTGCCCATCGAAGAGTACACCTGTCCAAGCCATGGGCTGCCAGCTTCTCCAGGTGGATGCTGTGGGAGGCAGTGTCAAAGGCTTTGCTTAAAGTCCAAGTTGACAGCACCCACAGCCTTTCCCTCATCCACTAGGCGGGTCACCCTGTCATAGAAGAATATCAGGTTGGTCAGGCAGTACCTGCCTTTCATGAACCCATGCTGACGGCCTGATCCCCTGGTTGTCCTGCACATGCTTGGTGAGCTCACTCAAGATGTATCGCTCCATAATCCTTCCCGGTACCGAGGTCAGGCTGACAGGCTGTAGTTCCCCAGATCCTCCTTCCGGCCCTTGTAGATGGGCATCACATTGGCAAGCCTCCAGTCGTCTGGGACCTCCCCTGTTAACCAGGACTTCTGGTAAATGGTGGAGAGTGGCTTGGTGAGCTCCTCTCCCAGCTCTTTCAGTACTCTCGAGTGGATCCTGTCAGGCCCCATAGACTTGTGAGTGTCTGGGTGGAGCAGCAAGTTGTCTACTCTCTTTTCATTGTCAAGTAATATTAAGTTTCCCTTTTATTTCTGATATCTTTGTCTTTATGTTTGCAGACCTTCTTCAAATAACAGTTGCCCACTGTATGGTCCATCAGATTCCTCCCAGGAATTTTACATTACCCTGTATGCTGCAGAACGAGACATTTTTGAGTCCTTTCTCTGCTGGAGTTGTAGACAGCTGGTCTGGTTTGAGGAGAGCATCGAAAGCCAAGCCTTCCTTGCTAATGAATGAAGAGAGTTTTCTGTGTTGCCTTTGGAGTGGTAACAACATTGATTGTTCTTTGTACAGAGCAAGCATGCAAGCACGGAATCTTATTCCTTCAGAAATAATTATCTCTGCTTCTCAGGAAATAGGTAGGTTTACCATTCAAGGGCATAAGAAGTTACTACTTCTTCAAAAAAACAAAAACGGTTGAGGTCTGTTGTTTGGGGAGCAGGCTGGGTTGTATTAATGGATATTCATCTTTATCCAGAGCAGACAACATAGTGTAGTCAAATCCTTCCTCACAGAATTCTGTAGTGGAAGATAGAGGAAATTGTATAGCACAGATTCAAAGGGGAAGAAAATAGTTGGCTGTCTTTCTAGGGGAATGCTGAACAAAATATGTAGCACTGCATATGAGGATGTAAGCCCAGATCTTCAAAGGTGTTTAGACACTATGAGAAATATTTTAAATATTTTTGTGGATGTGGGCTTCAGACTCCTTCAGGAGGCGGGGGAGATGGAGAGCAAATGCCATCTTTTCTGCCTGGATTGTGATGCCTTAGTAAATATCTGTACATGGATTAGATTGAATTACTTTTTCCTAGACTGTGTTTCTCTTCCTGTAAACCACAGTCTCTGACAACATACTGGCCAGTTGGCCTATTGCTATCAGTGGTAGGAAGCTCATTGACCCCGGTAGAGTAGAATTTCATTTTACGAGAACTGTCCGATGGAAAAAATAGATCTCTGTTAAAGACTGCCACACTAAATTTGCTGTTGTACATGCATTTGTGTGCACAAAGTGCTTGCAGTACAGCCACACTGAGGCTGTAGCTGTTAACAGCAGCAAAACCTTCAACCTGCAGCAGCAGCTTAATTTCTTTCTTCCCCTTGTGGCCTTGTCTGTAAAGCCTGGTAAAATATATTCCTTCTCTAATAATTAGAATGCAGCAGTATCACATAGGTTGTAAGCCTTTTCAGTGTTAAAGGGCATATACTGGTGCCCTTTTCAGCAAGGATTATTTATAAATGTTGGCACGCTTGGGGTACAGCCTCACCTTAATGAGTATCTGTTCTCTTTGTGAGTGAATTTTACCCTGGCTCTTCAGTTCGTTTTTTTGGTTTTAATGTAGTTCAGAAATGTTTAATCCCTTTCTTTTGTTTAGATTCAAACTGGAACATTGAATGTTGGATTAAAGACCAGCTGGACCTGCTAGTTTGTAGCCTGCGGTTTTTGAAGTTGTACTTGAGAGCTGACTTGAAGGTTAATCTTTTATATGCTGTGTAAGTAGAGACTCTGATAAATTTGTCACTGTCAGCATTAGAAATCTGAAAGCATTTTCTAAAACACCAACATTGGCCTCTCAAGCTTGCAACATAGTGGTAGCATTAGCTTTGCAAGCAGATGATACATTACGTTTCTTTGTCTTATCTAAAAATAATCTTGAACCATATGGAAAGTTTATGTTTCTATCTTTGAGAAATGGTTGGAATGGAGAGTCCCTTTCCATGCTTCTTAAAATGCTTTAATGAAACCAGTGTTGAGCTGCTGTCCTGGCTTCAGCTGGCGTAGAGTTAATTTTCTTCCTAGTAGCTGGTATAGTGCTCTGCTTTGGATTTAGAATGAGAATAACTTGATAACACACTGATATTTTAGTTGTTGCTGAGCAGTGCTTATACTAAGTCAGCGACTTTTCAGCTTCTCATACTGCCCTGCCTGCAAGGAGGCTGGGGGTGTACAAGAAGGTGGGAGGGGACACAGCTGGGACAGCTGACCCCAACTGGCCAAAGGGATATTCCATATGATAGGACATCATGCTGAACAAAAACTAGGGAGGTTGGCTGGAGTGGGTGGGGCTGCTGCTTGGGAACTGGCTGGGCATCAGTCAGTGGGTGGTGAGCTATTGCACTGTGCATTGTTCGTTTTGTATACTCTTTTATCATTAATGTTACCTTTCCTTCCTTTTCTGTCCTATTAAATTGTCTTTATCTCAACCCATGAATTTTACTGTTTTTCTTCGAGTGAGCAAGTGGCTATGTGGTGTTCAGCTGCCTGCCAGGTTAAACCATGACACTTGCTAAAACATCTTTGCTTTTAAAGTTGTTTAATTTTAAAGCTGCTGTCTTTGTTCTGCCTTTTTTTTTTATGCTTTTGACTATAATGTTCTCTCTCTTGAAGTAGTTATGTTACTTAACATTTAATACAATGCTAAGTGGTACTCCAGTCACATTGTTGCCTCTGAGAGGCAGCCACCTGTGCAGTTGCCACTGTGGTAAATATTTTGTGGAATGGTAATGTATGGTAATCTTACTGACTGTGGGCTGAGTAGGTCTTGTATACATGACTTGCCTGATTTGATCATAAAAAGATCTATTTGATTCTACTTCTGAAACCACACTGTTTCCTTAGGAAACAAGCTAAACAAAAATATTTGAATTGCTGAATTTACAGGTGATGACTTCTACTTAGAAGGCTGGAACTGGATGACAGATATCACTTGCCACAAATTATCCCTGTAGTCAGGGTAGAAAGCAAGTGTATTAACTGGTAGTAAATATGGTTGTTCAGCTGACATAATACTTTAAAGCTGAAATCAGATTTTGAGTGGGTTTCCATTTCCAGTGTTCCTCATTACTTTGATTTCTGAAATACCATTACACATGTATTTGTGGGAGAAGTAGATCTGAATTTGCCTCTGTTCCATCCAGTCTCAACTGCAATTAAAAAATCTTTGCCAGTAATCCTAGTGTAGTAATCTCTATATTGAATTTTGTTGGTATGCTTAACATCCATGGAACAAGAGATTCAAGTCCCAGCCGGGATGAAGAGGTTCTTTATATTATGGAAGGAACTCAGTAAGTGTCATGCAATTTATGAGAGAAGGCCCTGTAGACTCGCTAGAGTCCTTGTGTCCTTGTGGCATTTGTGGCATTTGTGTATTTGATTACTTCTTGCTGCAAAGGTGAGATGCAGTGCAGTCCCTGACATTGGAGAACTTGTTTTGCTCCCCAGATTTCATATTAATATTTTTCTTTTAGGGTCCCGATATTCTGGGGGAACAGCTAGCAAAGCATTTCAGATTTTGGTAAGGTGACAGCTTTCACTGTTGGCTTGCTGATACCTTAACATTTTGTACACATCAGCCAAAATACCTTGAAAACATTCCCAGTTTTAAAAATATGCATTCCTGGCATGTGTTACTCCCTGGGAGTCTGGAGATCAAGCCAGAATTCTCACATATAGGACAGGCAACCTACAAAAATAATGACCTAGAAGAATCTACAACAAAGAAGCTAGGGTCCTCAACAGCTTTTAATTTTTTTTCAGCAATAACGAAGCCATCCTCTTACTTTACACATCCACAGTTTGCCTGCTTGTAAATGATATCAGGTTTCTTTGAATAGAAAATGTTCTGTTCTGTCCAAAACAGTGCTGTGACAGTATTCTGTAAGAGGCTCAAGCAAGGGTAGTGATAGGGCTTTTACCTTCCCTAGCAGCATGTCTTTGGGAGGGGAAAGATTGTTCTGAAACTTAATTAGACAAATTAGGTTAACTGTCTACCAAAAGTGAATGATCTTTCCACATGTATGTATTCTAGGAATGCTGTAAACCCTGATGGTTAATTACATTAACTGAAATCGCTTAGCCTTAGGGATCCTTTTGTAGTGACACAGATGAATGCTCCCAGTTTAATTTTGAGCACTGATTATAATTTGCCCTTTCAGCATATGGTGATGTATAGGGTATGCTCGTATTTCTGACCTATTTGAAGTACCTATGAGGTAATCCTTTAGTTCTGGGATTAGTCTTGTATGTTTTTAAGGGTAAATCATGCAATTTGCCTCAAGACTAGGGGCTTAGTTGACTGCATCAGTTATACATTGAGCCTTCTTCAGCTGGAGAACATCAGTCTTTCATTAGAGACTTACTGTCTTATGAGCTAGGCAGCCATCAGATGTTCTACAGTTTAATGGGGCAGCTTGTTCAAATAAGTATTGTCCTAGAGCTACTATATATCAAATACATTGAGATATAATTATTGAAAATCCTTAGAACCTCAGACAGCTTTGCTCCGTCAATTCCTAATAAAGGTAGGCTTGCACAAACACAGTATATAGAAATATTGAAAGCAGAGTTACAGTGGTGACCTTATTTCTTGTAGGCCTCAACAAAGTTACGTAAATGTGATGATGTACCTTTCCTGAAATTAGAGGAATTGTAGAAATTCATGTGTTTCTTCCTAAAACAATTTTGACCTTTTGTTTTCAGTTAGGTGTTGCAATTGCAAGAAGTAAAGACATTCTGCAACTTCTAACTTAAAGTCTCAAAGTTCACCACAGGGCCACGGATTAAATTAGCATAAGTAACAACACCTTCTGAAGTATGACTGAATTGTGCACCAAAATACAAAACATTTAGGAAGTGTGAAGTTAAGGTGTTGACTAAAAGAACTATCTGTGCACAACTTGAAAAGTGCAGTGCTTGGAGTAGAAGAGAGAAGCAAGCCTTGGACACGACCCTTGTTGCAATGTTAATTCAGGGCATGCAGTATTTCATTTTTTCTCCTTTTCTGCAGTGTCTTATGCTGTAGTCCCATGTTTCAGCTTAAAGTCAGATTGCCTTTGCACATCTCCCTCCCTCTCTGCCAGCCATTAACACTTAAGTCCAGTTCACTAGTTTTCTGTTGAATCTCAGAGGCGGGCTCTGGTAATCCATTCATGGAAGTTCATATGCTCAGTATCTATCTGTTTTTTGCTTACCTCTCTGTGCCAAGACAAATCTCTCCCAATTCCAGCAGCCAGCACTATAAAACTAAATGGGGACATAGTATATACTCATATATTTTATAAGCCCTCTGTATTTCCTTCCCTCCCACCACAATTTGGATCTGGCTTAGATCTGATCACTGTTGTGAGATGTAAAGTGCTTGTTGAACCAGGATTTATAGCTTCTCTCAGTGTGCTGCAAGTTTGATGGAAAACTTTGCTTTTTAATAGCCCATTGCTTTGTCTTAAGTTTACCCAAAATTTCTCCTGTCATCCTACTGAATGAAGGCACTGACTTTTCCTGAACTTGTAAGGGCTTTATAAGCATAAGCTCCTCTAAAGTCAGTATCTACAGTTTAGGAACAATGGTTATTCTGTGACTGGATCCATCTGCAGCCAAACCAAAGGTGACAGACTGCTCATGCAATCCAAGGCTGCCACAGTTCTCCAAAATATTTTGGCTTTCTGTTGTTTTGCCTGTAATCAGTCTCATACATTTAGCCCAGGCTTGGCAATTTGAAATAAGTTGATGTGGGGGCCCCTCATGATGATGTCCTCCATCAATCTGTTCTCTCATCCCAAACTCAATTTTGTGAGATAGTCCCTGTGTCTCATGAGTTCACAGAAATGCAAAGATCATTACCCTGCTTCTAAGTATCTACATACCTTCCTCTGGGAGCAGACCTGGCATCTGATAACTTAGTTTGGTCTTTCCCCTTGCTTTGCACTGGTTGCCTGTAGAGGTAGTGAGCCGTAAGAGCTACAGCATAGAAGCGAGATACTGGTAGTTCTCTATTGCAAGGGGTGGAAGACCTTCCTGGCATGGAGCCACAGGGTTTTCCTGCAGTTACCCTTGCATTCCTATGCACAGTATTTTGTACAGTAAACAAATGAAAAGGTTTGTGTGGTAGAGGCGGGGAGAAATAACAACCCATGCCTGTTTACTCCCAAATAAGTGGCCTTTGAAATAATGCTAGCACAACGCACATGGAGATGAGCGCGCTCGTATTTTTTTTCCCGTTACACAGGGCGGTCTTCTGGGTGCAAATAAGCTCAGTTTGATGGTTAAAAATTTAAATAATTATTAGGAATGTTTAGGAAAAAGATGGGGGAGTGGTGTGGTGGTAACTGCTTTCCAGATAGATCCGATTAAAGACACAGTTTGATGAAAAGACTACATTCTTATGGATTGATTGTGGGATTTTTGAGACTAATAAAACCCGTGAGCAACAATAAAAGGCAGGAAAACTTAAAAGAAAATTCTGTGAAGTCTTTGAAAGGAAATTCAGGAGAAAGAAGCGTAGCCACAACTGTAAAACCAAAACTATTCCAAGTAATTTAAAAGCTCTATGTCTGCCAGATAACATCAGCATAAGGTTCTGTAATTCTTGTGTCCTGAAGTCTATGAGTGCTGGTAAAAATTATTTTAGGATGATCAGTATTGACGGACTGTAGCACTAATAATGTAAACTACCTATTCACATGAATCTGTGTGGCTTATGGGGTCATTACTGCAGAGTACAGGTGCTATGAGAGCATAGTGTTATTGAAAATCCTTGTGTTACCAGCTCCAAAGAGTATCCTAAAAACAAGGTGGATGCATAATGTGTGTGTGTGTTGGTCAGGGAACGATGAGGGGAGTTGGGCCCTGACTGAAGGAGATCCATGTGTGTACATTGTGGGTTCCCCTTGCAGTCCCAATCAGCATGATTTGCATGTGCTCTTCCCCATAATTCATCAGCCCTTTGTCCACTTCCAACCTCTCTGCAGTTTTTGACCTTTTCTTTTTTAAGTATGGCAGATTATGGTAACGGGATCAGTGATTCATGCCCGTTTCCCCTGTGCTTGACAGTCAATTAAATGTACTAGATACCAAATCGACGAAAACCAAAAAAGCAGGAAATGTCCTTTCTTCTCCTACAATGTAGAGTTCTCTGCCCTCCCTTAATTCAAGTGTTACAATGAGTCATACCAGCTATAAAACTATTTAAAACTTTTACAGAAACGGTCTTATTCTATTAACTTACATTTCTTTCTCTGAATTAGTAAGACAAAACCCTTACTATACAGAAATAATTCCAAAATTACTTCAGAATTATTCAAAACAAGCTTTTTTTGTAAGGATGAAATGTCAAAATCGGGAAAGGATCCAGGATGGTTTAACTGTCAGGATTTGTCTTGGCTTTGCTGCTGTGAGAAGTTTGGCAACAAAGTATTCACATTACTAAATTCACTACCTTAAGGAGGCCTGTGTCTCTGAATACATGCAATACACCATAAATACGTGTCTGTGTTTGAAAGACCCTAAAGAATATCTGAGGAATAGAAATGAGAATGAAGAATACTTTGGGAACTGCTGGTTACTCTCAGAGTAGAAGCAGCTTTTTGCCCACTTGTGTGGTATTTATTTCAGAAATCGAGAACAGTTTGACTAAAGTCAATGGAGATTGAAAACATGTATAAAAGAGTAATCATACACATGAGGATTGCTCTAGAAATGCCTGTAAAACATACTTGAAAAGCATCTGTGGACTAACGTGTACATGGGAAATAGTATGGGTCGTCTTCATGCTGCTTCTTGAAGTTGACCCAAGAAAAATTATGTAAGTTGGAGATACAAACTAAGTGTGATGGCTGTACAGTATGAATGCGTATGTTCTTTTTGTATCCTACAAAACATTTGCTAGCATCGAGACATACTGTATGACTGCCTGTATCAGTATATGCTACTTTGTAATTTATTTCATTTTAAATGTACTGAAATCATATTACTATTAGAAAATCTGATTGAACTGTTTGTGAGACTTATATTAGACGCATGCAGCTATTAGTTGTTTAAAACTTCAAAAGTTTATCTTAGACCATACAATTTTTGCAGTGGATTATGTAATTAAAAACGGTGTATGTTAAACTCTCAAGGAATGAGTGTTAATAGAAAGAAAGAAAGAAAGAAGGAAGAAAGAAGGCAACCCCCCTGCCTTGAAACTAAATCTGAACATTCAGTCAAAAATAGTCCCATGAGCAGATACTCTGAGAAGAAATCAAAGCAAAATGCAGTAAGTTACTTACTAAATACTTTCCATGAGCCTGTCCAAGGCAATAGTAGCAATGCATGTGAGTAAATAATTTGCTTTCCTAGGAAACATCAGCCTATCCAATAGACAAACATGCTGTGCATAAAAATAATTAAAGCCTTCTCTTGGAATTAACTGCACAATGTTAAGACTTTTGGAAGACACAGGTGTCTTTTTATTTTTTAAATACCATAAGTTGTTGAAAATTAGTACTAAAATTCGTTCTGAATAGTGGAGTTCTTTAGCCTTTTGTTATTCCAAAACTCGTTTTTCATTTGAATAATTGTTTTTTATTATTATATTACTTGTAATGCTTAATTGTAGCAGAAGCTCGAAGGAATGTTAAATTGTTTAGATTTTATTTCAGTGCCTCATGAATAGGAATTAGAACATAATTTCTACGGGGGCGGCAGAGAGCTTTCAGTTACTCCACTGTAAGGTAGACTAATTTTGTGTGCCTAAGAAGTATCTAGTAATAGTTACCATCAGGAATTGGAAACTAGTCTGACTAAACTACAGGTATCATCTAGTATTGTAACACATTTGTTTTAAAGTCAAATGTTGGGAATACATCTTAACTACTTTACTTGGCAATCATTTCAAAAGGGAGAAGCAGTAAAAGCAATTGGTTATAATTACTGCCTTTTTTACTTTTTCAGTAATTTAAAAAAATTTTTTTTTTAATAAACCATATCCAGATGGACAAACCTCCTCTATTGAGATATAGAAAGGAATACTGGTTTGTTTTGGTTTATGGTTTGTTTTTTTCCCTCATAGATCAGAGCTTTCACTGGGAGATATATCTACAAGCTCTCTAAAGGGGACTGTCATGGTTTCTCAGTGTGACTGTAGTGAGTATGACAAATGTGAGTGCTGCGTGTCTTCTCTGAGACTCAACTACACTTACGTCATGTGGCTGAAGATTACGATTGGTGTAACGCTTCTGTGGTCACCTTTGATGTCAGTCAAGCCCGTAGACATAGGTAAGCCTGACCTATATTTTAAATGTTCTTTAATGGAGAACAGCAAGATGTCTTTCCTAGAGAAGGAGGGCACAGACAAAACAGGAAAAGGCTTCCTGGTGCTGTCTCACTTGCTCAGGGTGGTGCTGTATGTGTTTATTAGCCGACTAATGCCTGTCTGGGCTCTAGTACAAAACCGTACTGAGCAAAGGCCAGGCTGTCAACATACTTGATCTTTCATTTCTAATCAGGACCACTCTGTGCCTGAGCCTGGGGCAGTGATGGAGCTTATTTGTCTACGTTACTGAGGACTTAAATTTAAAAGTGAGGCGGGGGAAAAGCTGTTCCTGAAGTTAGTTAGGTACTAAAACTACCTCTTCTTTCAAGCAGCCCTGCTGTCCTGATGCTTTCCATCCAGTTCTTTCCAGCATTTTCCAAGTTGGAAAACATTCCTCTGTATTTAATTGAGTTAAAACCATACTGACATTATGGATTTGATATGTATTCCTATCTAATATGCACAGTTATTGCAGATCTTGGCAAATTTCCAAAAGGCAGGACTCTGTCAGCTGTGGGGGAAAAAAATGGAAGCTTTATAAACTTCTTCCTAATTAATTACTTTTCAGACAGAGGAAGTTAAAAGTCTCTGGGTGGGCTAGTTTTGAAGATGAGAGGTTGCATTTATTATCATGCTGCTTTTAAATTATGCTACAGGAAAAAAATAAAAATTCAGGGTTCAATCTGCCAGTGTTTAAAATGATACAATTAGTTTGTTCTGCTTAGTGAAGTATATTTTAAAAATGCATAATATTAGTATATGTTTGCCAAGATTTACCTCAATTAAAAATTATTTTGAAAGTAAAGCCATGAATACATGTGTAATGTAGAGTTGTACTTGCTTATAAATGATATCAGTAGAACAGGTGGCATCAGTAGAACAGACCTAATTTGTATGTAAGAGTCACAAAAGTGTGATTTAGAAGTTTCTGACTTTTGTTTTAAAAGCTATGCCTTTTTCCAAGGAAGAGTGAGTGTAACCCTAATCATCATTCTAAATTGCCCATCCATTTCCCTCTCCAGAGAGTTCTCTTCATCCTTGTAAAAAATTTCTGAAACCCTCCATTTTTACTGTGCCCTAATGTAGCTCTCGTGGAGACCTTCTTTAATAGCCATAATCACTGTAGAAGGGATGGGAATATTTAGAAATTTGTGTACGGTATGAGGACATTATCTCCTGTCTCTTAAGGAGTTGAGCTCATTGCTTTGCTCAGCACTCCCATCCCTCTCAGTTCTCTTCTCAGCAAAACAGGTTAGTGCTTGGTTACTGGGGAATATCATGGCCCAAGGCAAGAAATGCATGTAGTTTTAAGGCAAATGTTAGGTCAAACAGCGTGTCCTGATAGCTAACTATATAAAAGTGCCAGGGCGTGCTTTTCCAGTGATATTACACAACATTATTCTGTCATACACTAGCTGTAGAGCAGCTCTTGAAAGCTGAGCTTAAAGAAAAGGCATGAGAGATATTTTTGAATCAGTAAAAACCGATTACTGCCAACAATCACAAGCAATAAGGTTAGTGGTAAACTTGTCAATAAATTTGTCCACAGTAAAGCCTGAACCTCCTTTGAACCTGCATCTGGAAATGACAGACAGAGGTCAAGTGAGAATCTGCTGGTCTGACCCTGTGCTGCTGCCATACCCGCTTCAGTATGAGGTGAAGATCTCTGCAAATTCAGGTCAAGATGGCTGGCAGGTGAGTCAGCTCTGCTCACTCTGTTCTGTGATGGAGCGGTGCAGGTCGGTGGGTCTCTTCCAGAGCTCAGGATTTCCTACCATCCTCCTTGTCCTTGGACAGTGACTCTGGTGGGTTGAGCAACATGGCTGGTCTGGTGGAGCTGGGCATGGCACACTGGTTTCTCCTGAGCTGGTGTGTCCAGCAAGCCCTGGTAAACGTCAACACAGTGTGGTAGAGCTGGCAAGCTGGACTTCGCATCTGTTACACTAGGAGAGCTGCTACACAGTGATGAAAGACCCGTCTCCTGTTGGGTCTTGCAAACAAACTCCCATCCTTCTTTCTGGATGAAATGCTAGATTCTGTGAAGTCTAAAGGCAAAGCTCTCTCCTTTCAGCAACGCCCAAAGTCCATGATACATGCGTATATGTTTAATATTTATAGTTTTTATTAGTCAATTGCTTTTTCTGTTGCTACCATGCAACTGGGTCTGGAATAAAAAGGAGCTGTTAATTAGCAGTCTGTAATGAAATAATATGTTTTCCACAGAGGTGTGCAACCTCTACCATATTCAAATTTACAGTAAATTTAAAGAAGAAAGCTTTTTTTACCCATCTTGCTACCTAAAAACTACTCCCTAGACTATTTGTTCTGGTTCCCTCTGTCTCTTTCTTTTTCCTGTTTCATTTTACAACAATAATGGCTTCTGATAATCCAACAGATGGTTCAAGTTGCTCTGGAAACCTCACTGGCCATAGACAATACACTACTTGATTCTTCCTACTTAGTTCAAGTGCGGTGCAGGAATCGTCATGGCCCAGGGTTCTGGAGTGACTGGAGCACACCCCATAATCTCAATTTAGGAGGTAGGTCACGTGCAGTCACTCATGTGCAGTAAGTAGTCTTTTGGAATAGAACAGATTTCCCAGTTTGGTTTGTTTTGTGGAATGAGGATGTGTTATCCAGGAAGGTACAGTATGCATGAGTTGGGCTGAAAAATCCTTTTGAGGTTCTTTCCCCTTCTGCTTCTCTTTCTGCATGGCTTTGCCTGAGATTCTGCTCTTTTCCTTTGTACAAGGCTTGTGTTAAGAATTCTGGACTAATTAATGTAGACTGCACAGTCAGCTCCACGTCACCTCCTTGTCTGGCCCTGTTGCTTGTTCACCAAGCACCTGTTCAGACCAAGAAAAAGCTCTTTTCTAAGAGTTTTTCCGTTTCAAAAGACAGTTGCCAGCGTTTAACCTCTATTCAATACAAGGTTTTTCTCCTAACGCTTTCTCTAACTTCTTTTAGTATGAGGCTTTTGTAGCTGAACTAAAAGCACAGAACACAGTTTAGGGTTTGTAGATTTAACATAATCCATCTTGGTTTGTACTGCTGAGCCTCATTCATAAATGGTATAATAGACCCAGTCAGTCAGTTTCAATGCATGTGGCTTTAGTGTTAAGCATACAATCTTATGTACTGTAATTGATTTACTACCCAAATAGAGTGAGTTCCTGACATGTTGCACAGAGTAAGATGTCTCCTGGACTGAGTAAAGGGCTCTTATGATTTAATGAGGTCCCTTGTATCAACATAGCTCTTGCTAAAATGATAGATCATAATGGCTCTTTATTCATGGTCAGACTATTTAGGAAGGGAAAGAAATTTTGTCTGGCAAATCCGTGGTCAGTTATCAGGATTGCTGATTTGCTTCGCAGATTGAGCTGGTTTGGGTTAGCCTAAAGATTTCAGGATTTTTTGCATTGTATTTTTCCGTTCTCTTCTTATGATTAACTGGAAATATTTTGGTCTGTGTTGTCACAGGTATCCTATTACATGACAGTACTAGTGCTTTACCTAGGTGTTTACATGTAGACCTGCTTACTGTATGCTAAACAGTGTAATGAATGTGCTTAAATCAAGTATGAAGGAGATAATGAACTTTGCAGAAGGAGCTCTCTTCCAAGAAAGCTGAAAATTCACAGGCCCTCATGGCAATCAAGCATGAAAGACAGGATGCCTGATTATTTCACTACAGGCCTAACTGGCTTATAGTCTTTTGGATTTATATCTATCTATATAATAAAAAAAAAAGTGTGTGTGTGCATATATATATATATAAAAACTATGTGTCTTTGAGAATTTTGGGGGATAAATACACATGTTCTCTCTCACATACGCGTATACTGGTATTTTCAGAAAGCATGTATGAGCGTATTGAGAAATTGTGAAAGAGGTGCACTAGATACTGTTAGATTATTTTTTGTTAATCCTGTTATGGGATATGTAATAGCATTAAACAGACATCTCATCAGCAAAATAATCCCGTTGTGACGAACCTGATGGCAGCATAGAGGGATTAATTTCTTCACTGCAGGAAGCTCAAATTGGCATATGGCCTCCAATGGCCAATGATAGGATGAGCGAATGGAGGAACAGTGGAGCATGCAGCACAGCTGGGATCAGCGAAGCAGCTGGTAACAGGAACACTGCCTTGCATTCACAGAGGCGCATTAACACCAGAAGAGTAAATACTGAAATCAGGCAGTTATGGTTTTGTACATTCACATTCATATTTAATATGAAAGTCTTTGACAATGACAATATTGTACATCTGCTTTACTGTCTGAGAAGGCCTGTATTTTGGAAAAATCCTAAAAATATTTGACATGGTTCCTGAACTGCGGAAAGCAAACCTGACCTTTTAAGGATTTTCATGCTGTCTTTGTGTTGATGTCTGGCAAACTGTTCCTTTTCAGCGGGTCTATAACACCTGTAGCTTCCGTAAGTATGTGACTGATTGAGGCTGAGCTTATGCATGTTTACATGCTTTGCGTATTCACTGTCTTTATGCCTAGGTGAACTACTTACTGTATCACTGCTACTGTTTGGAATTAACTACACTGCTGAGATTGTAAACAAGTTTTTGAGACATTAATCTCCTGCTGACTTCAATAGGAGCAGGATTAGTAACTACTGGAAAGCTTGAAATTTTTTTTTTTTTCCAACCCCCCTCCCCCAGTTCTGAATAGCAATCCTCTCAAAATATATGTCCCATTATTACAGTAATGCTTCAGCTAGCATATGATTTCAACATCCTTGCAGGGTTCAAAGGGTTAGAATTTTTTTTTCAAACCCAAATGTCACTCTTCTCTTATTTGGATCTTCTGTCACTTTTACCTGAAGACAATTTTACAATTTTAAAATTTGTGGTGTATGTCTTTGTTGAGACAAGTTACAGAAGCTAAGCCTTTCTAGGTTGCAAGTACTTGTTGCAGTATTTAAATAAGCTGACCTGATGCCTTTAACAGTGTGTTGAGTAAAAAGCAGCAGTGTTAATCTGGTTAATTTACAGGAGCCCATATGATTCCCTGTTTCCCTTGTGCTGCTGTGTATTGCTTTCACTGTACCCCCCAGTGATTTTCTGCTCATTTAATTCGTGTTTGCCTGGGGATATTAAAGATAATCTTAATCAGAATTTACAAACATCAGTTATGGAGGGAGACAGTCAAGGGCTCATTTCTGCTCCTCTACCCTATAGTCATTAATATAATTAAGAAGTAGGAAATTTAGAAATACAATTGCATGATGATAATATTCTATTGACATATGCTTTTATATTTTTGTGTTCAGATTCTAATCTCAATTGATTTTTTTTTTCCTTTTTTCTCCCCTTCTGTGTAGCTGAAGTCCTGTACTTCCCTCCTAAGATACTGACCAGTGTTGGTTCTAATGTTTCCTTTCATTGCATCTATAAAAACAAAACCAAGATTGTAGTGTCCAGGAAGATTGTTTGGTGGCTGAATTTAGCAGAAGAAATCCCAGAAAGTCAGTATACACTTGTGAATGATCGCGTAAGCAAAGTTACTCTTTTCAACTTGAAAGCAACAAAACCTAGAGGAAATTTCTTCTATAACGCATTGTACTGTTGTCATCAAAATAGGGAATGTCATCATAGATACGCTGAATTATATGTAGTAGGTAAGACTCCAGATGATTTTAAATTACAATTTTGGTGCATTTTAATAGTAAGGTCAGAATATTACCATTTTAAACTCCAGTTAGCTTTTATCAAGCAGTTATGGGTTGTAATGCATGTTTTTTGTATTAAAAAAAATATATCTTTATTAATAAAACTTTCAATGTGTTTTAATTAGATGTGAATGTCAATATCACATGTGAAACGGATGGGTACTTAACTAAAATGACTTGCAGATGGTCTGCAAACCCAAACACATTGCTCCTGGGGAGTTCCTTGCAGTTAAGATACTACAGGTACAGCTTTTAATGTACTCTTTATGTTTGGAAAGTGTTGCTCTGGAAATACTATTAAAGCAAAAAATTCTGAATAGATGTGATCATAAAATGTGCTCAGTTTCTGTAAGCTGGGCTTTTTCCCAACTGGAACTCCAGAGGTATTAACTACGTGTGCAGAAAGGTGACCACAGATAGAATCACAGAATCATTTAGGTTGGAAAAGACCTTTAAGATCACCGAGTCCAACAGTTAACCTAACACTGCCAAGTCCTCCACTAAATCATGTCTGTAATCATGGAATCATAGACTGCTTTGGGTTGAAAAGGACCTTTAGAAGTCATCTAGTCCAACCACCCTGCAGTGAGAAGGGACATCTTTAAGTAGATCAGGTTGCTCAGACCCCCCATCCAGTCTGACGTTGAATGTCTCTAGGGATGGGGCCTCCACTACCTCTCTGGGCAACCTATTCCAGTGCTTCGCCACCCTCACTAAAAAATTTCTTCCTTATATCCAGTGTAAACCTGCCCTCCTTTAGCTTACCCTCCATTACCCCTTTTCCTGTCACAACAGGCCTTGCTAAAAAGGTTGTCCCCATGTTTCCTGTAAGTCCCCTTTAAGTACTGGAAGGCTGCAATAAGGTCTCCCCACAGCTTTCTCTTCTCCAGGCTGAACAACCCCAACTCTCTCAGCCTTTCTTCATAGAAGAGGTGCTCCAGCCCTTGATCATTTTTGTGGCCTACTCTGGACCCGCTCCAACAGTTCCATGTCCTTCCTGTGCTGAGGGCTCCAGAGCTGGACACAGCTCTCCAGGTGGGGTCTCACCAGAGCAGAGTAGAGGGACAGAATCTCATCCCTCGACCTGCTGGCCACGCTGCTTTTGATGCAGCCCAGGATACTGTTGGCCTTCTGGGCTGCAAGCGCACATTGTTGGCTCGTGTCCAGCTTTTCACCCACCAGTACCCCCAAATCCTTTCCCATAGGGCTGCTCTCAATTTCTTCATCTCCCAGCCTGTATTGATACCAGGGGTTGCCCTGACCCAAGTACGTAACATGGATTCAGTTTACAATGTTCTTCAGCATTTGTAAAACCTATATATGCAGTTTGGAAGCCAGCTCTCTTAAAGTAGATGTGTTTGCTTGTATCAGTTATAAAAATTATTCTTCTAGTTGTTCATATCTACAAATTGTAAGGAAATAAGGGGAAAAACCCCATTCACAGTGAGAGTGACTGAGCATTGGAGCAGTGGCCCAGAGTGGCTGTAGAATCTCTGTCCTTGGAGACGTTCAGATCTCAGCCAGACTGGACCCTGGGCAACTTCATCTGACCTTGAATTTAACCCTGCTTTGAGTCAGGGGTAGGTCTTGAGACCTCTTGAGGTCTCCATCCAATCTTTCATTTTTCTGTAATTCTGTATCTTTTTTTCTATATAGAGATAGTAGATAAAACTACTGGGGTGGAATGTAGTTCATTCCAGATGGAAAAGATCATGTTTATAATGAGAGAATCAGATCTTAGTTTATAAAGGGAGTATCACTTTATGAAGGTAGCATCTTTGGTGGCTAGAGCAATTCTTAATTTTCATGGTGTTTTGGCCTAGCTTGTTTTCAGATAGTTTAATTTTGCCTGTCTTTTGGACAGAGCAGGAGAACTGGAGTGTGGTGTGGAACAAACACGTTATTGTTTGCAAAATACAAGGATGATCATACCACTGATTTAATAATCACTTTTATCTTCATTCATGTGCACAAATAGTGCCTGTGGTAATATTGTTTTACCATGAAACTAAAAAATCCCTTTGAGTTACAATATATTGAGCTTGACAGTTTCATAGAACTGTGTTAGTCCGTTTATAAACAAGATGGACAGACAGACAACCCTTCCTGAGGAAAAAAATCTTTAGGTTTACCAGTCTCCTGGACCGGATATGCAAAAGTTTTGGCAACAAGCTTAAATCAGCCCTGAAGGCCTAATTCGTTGGAAAACTGGACTGTCTTCTCTGTTGGAGGTGGATTGAAGTTTTGAACTATCATAGCACCAAGGTGAATGTTTCTCAGGACTTTGTGGACTAAAGTGATGACTGGAATGCTGGAGATTTTCAAGTGGAGGTTTTTAGGGTAGGATTAGTGACTAGTTGACTGCTAAGGTAGGTTTTGTTTTGACTGTCTTCACAAATATGAATATAATGAGTGCCCTGCTGAGCAGGGAGCTTGAAATAAAAACCGTGCTGCTCTTGCCATGTTTTTTATTCCCACTTTTTCACTGTTGAGGTTTAGCTAAAAATGTTGTTTTCTAATATGAAGTGATAATCCATACATTTGTTACAGTGCTACTGCTAGATTAACCAGTGAATGTTAATACAGATTGAAAATGCTTCCCAGATGAGAGTATTTATTGTGATATTTCTTTTTGTGGTTTTTGTTTTTTTTTTGGTTGTCTAATAGTAAGGTCTGAAAGGGGTGGGGGAAGGGGAGATTATGGGGAACCACATGAACGTAGTGACTGCCAAAAAGTAGAAGTATAACATGTTTAAAAATGTATAGTTATGAAAACACATTTGCATAAGATTCTATTGCATATTGGGAACAAAAATAGAAAATGAACTTGAATGTTTACAAACTTGAAACTAAATGAAATAGCCAGGTTTTTTAATTGCCCAAACTTGATTGTAAGAGGCACCATAAATACGCTGGAGTTGCTAGTATTTACTTAGACATAGGCAAGTCCACAGGGTGAAAGTTGAAAGTTAGATGTGTTGCATTGACATCAGGCACATCAGGTTCTTCAGGAGCACACAGCTATGCTTCTTAGCTACTGAGGCAACCACATTTTACAGATGAAATCCAACACTCTACAGTAATGTGGTGTGATAGCTTTGCTGTTGGTGTTTTGTTTTAGTTGGGTTGTTACTACATCTTCCTCTACAGTCAGTGCTGCCAACAGAAACAGCACAGAAATGATCATCCTGTAAAAACAGAAAATGCGAAGCTAAACCTTCAAAGCGCAAGGCAACAGTTTAATCAGTATTAACTATGTTGACGGAAAGAGGAGAGATTCAGCTAAGTGTAACTTCCGTTGTTCAGTTGAAGAGCTAATACCCCACCTGGCCACTCTCACCGCAAGTCTGAGCTGCGCAGAAGCTTAGGAGAAATCTGAAAACTTTCCATCCCATCACCGATAAAATATCCAGTGTCATTTTATCCAGAGTCCAGGTCTCATCTCTTCTGTTGCCAGATGTGATACTGACTATCTGCAGGATTTTAATACCAACCTCCAGAATTGATATTTTTATGTGATTTCCATCTCCTGGGGACTTCACTGTACTTGTCCGATTGGTCCATGTGGCAGCTTTGCCCTGGATGTCAGTTGGTATTTTGAAAGTCATATTCCCGGCTGCAGTAATCTCTTGGCTGGAGATCTGCCTTGCTGTTTACTGCTAACACATACAAGTCAGGTAGCATGGTTTATGAGTATTTGGAGATGCCTGTGCTTGTTGTACCTGTTTCTTCTTGTTGTTAGTCTCTTATCAAACGATTTTGCACTGGGGAGAGCCTTCATGTCCTACTTCATTCAGGCTAGGAGTCAAAGCTTTAAGAAGTAATGCTGTAGGGTTATTTATCCATTTAGTGCAGACTCAAGTTCAAGATCTGTCCAAATAATAATCAAAAAACCCAGATGGCTCCAGTGACACCATTTGTTTTAATTGCCTTCAGACTTCTATTTTACTGATGCCATGAGCAGCTTATAGTTACAGTGAATGTTTTTTTTTCTCTTTTAAGGAGCAGAATTTATTGTTCTGACTTTCCAAGTACTTCTCCAAAATCAGAGGTGAAAGAATGCCATTTACAGAAGAATCATTCTTATGAGTGCACATTTCAGCCTATTTTTCTTTTATCTGGATATACCATGTGGATAGAATTTAAGCACTTACTAGGAACACTTGAATCCTCACCAACTTGTGTCATTCCAGCAGATGTGGGTAGGTCAAGATCTGTGCACGTCTTTCCTCACTTGTGACCTTGGATTTCATTCCTTATATGGTGTAGGTAAAGTAATTGTTCATAGCATTTTAAATAAATTACATTGTGGAAAGAACATAAAAACACAAGTACTTTCATATTGTCTTCTAAAAGATATTGGATTAAATGTTATTTTCATACGCTTTGCTTGGCACAGGAGCAGACTGTATCTGCAGCTAGTACCTATGAAATAAAACACTCAGTTTTGCATGTTTATCCTCTCAGGTGTTTTGCAAAGATGTCTACAGAAAATGCAAGTATCATATTTAAAAAGGCAGTCTCATTTTTAACATTCTTGGTTATCTAATTTTTCTGATTTCTTCAATTAGTTTTTAAGTTTATACTTTGATACAGTGTAGCCCTCTCTGTATTACACAGTTATATATTAATTTAAAATCATAGGAATGTTCATGCTCTTGCATACTTTTGCAAAGTTTCTTTTGTGACACACAGAGCACCGACTTAAATTTGCATAAAAGCAAGAGGCAGGAACAGTCTTTGAGTGTTTTCAAACACTCCAGAATGTGCAAAGCATGTCTTACCTGATCTGTGACTCAGAGCGTTAATTGGACTGTGTATTTTTGGACACAAACGTGAACATATGTAGAAAGAAAATATGGCAGCTAGACCACAGAAGTGCTACATGAAATAAGGCAGAATAAAATACATCTATTATGTGTGTGTGTAAGCATGCATACAGAGAACATAAATTAAACCAAACTATCCTTTGCATTTCTAAGTTTAGAGTAAGCAAAAATGAATGTCACAGGAAGGAAAGGCAAAGTTCAGTGCCTCAGTGGGGTATTGGAATTATTATTACTATTATTACTATTAATTTGTTGGCCTTGTAGTTTTCAAGGTTGCTCCTGTCTAGTTTCAAGAGGATTGTTTGTGCCTTTTGACAAGCAAGTTTGCTGATTATCAGAGAACTATTGGAAGCCTTGGGTGTCAGAAAGGAGGGTGGTGTGAAGGACGGTGGGTAGGAATCCTGCACTTCTGCTGCTTAGACAATGGGCCAAAAGAACGTGGCACCTTGTCAGCATGGCAGCTGTAGTCTTAGTCTGTGTCGGGCATGTCTATGCTCTCACTTGGCTGTGCTCTCTTTGGGGAAAGGTGGTGGCTTTTGCAATGCTGCTTAGTGAGGAATTCTAGCAGAACTTTAGAAGTCTGGTTTATTCAAGTCATCCCTTTAAATAAAAAGCAGTTAATAGAATTGACCTACACTGGATGAAAGGTGCTCTGCATCATAGTAAACCAAAACATACTCATTCTAGCACCACCCAAAATTCAAAGCTTATTCCTTTTTTTGTGTTGTTTTCTCCTCACTTACCATCTGATTAGTCAAAACAAGTTTATTCTAACTTTGCTTTGTTAACAAACTAGGGCTTTGTGACATTCATGTCCAGTCTTCTCGATAAGCTCAATTTTGGTGACATTTCCTATTAGTAAAATAAAATCTTAATGTAAGATTTCCATTAATCACTGCATAATGTCTGTCGCTGTCCTTTACAGGAGCTGCCCTTGTGGGCCATGTGTGCTGCTACTTTCCACAGTGGTGCACCCCATTACTGCCAGGCCGTATCTTTTGTTGCAGGGGAGATACCAGGTGCTAGCACCAATATAAGCTGTTGTAGTTTACAATAAAATGAAGTGTACTGAAACTTGCCCATGGGTTATTCTTTTTTTTTTTTTTTTTAAAAAAAGGTTTTTTCTGTAAGAAATTTTTATATTTCAACTTAGGATTTTCTTTGGTGATTTTAGTTTGGGTCAAAATTGGAATGAATTTCCTGTTAGACAAACATTGCCTTCCTCAGCAAGGCTTTTTGTCTGCGGTGAATGGGCCAGCCAGCCTGGATTGGTGAATTGTTATGTTTGCGTTATAGTCCAGCTTTTCTTGGAATAGCAGAGGCCACAACGTGTTACCTGCCACACTCAGGACAGAATAAAGTAAATCATGATGATTGGATTTAATGAGAAATGTCAGTGCAGGCGTTATAGTAATTTTTTTTCTTTCAATTTTCTAGTGAAGCCGCTTCCTCCCTCCAATGTTAAAGCAGAAATCACCAGGAATGTTGGGCTGCTGAATGTGAGCTGGACAAACCCAGTATTTACAAACGATGATCTTAAATTTCAGATTCGGTATGCTGTGAACAGGGAAGAAATTGCATGGGAGGTACTGTCTTTTTTTATCTAGATTGAAGCATGAATCGTTGCAGTGTTGTCATTTAGTGTGTTAGCTGGTTTTTGTGGAATTTGTGGCATGCAATGAATCGCAGTCATAAGCATTTGCATTACCTAGCAATGGAATATTACTGATTAGGCCACTTTCTCATTGGATTCATTTTCAGGAATTTCAAAAGTCAACTCTTAACAGATGCCTAAACAGCCTTTTGTTCTTACTATAAATATTTTGACTTCTGTTACAGCTTTATGAAGTTTCAAATGCACCAAGATCGGCTGTGATAAAAGTTCAGAAACTTTGTGTTGAGTATGTTGTTCAGGTCCGGTGCAGAGAACTGGATGGATCCGGTTACTGGAGCAACTGGAGCAGATCAGCCTATACAGTTGTAAAAGATATCAAAGGTACGTGTGCTTTCAGAGTGTGCTTTGATGGTCTGTCCAGTTTCAGACTAGGTGTGACACTGTTCCTTCAAAACTGTGTAATCTTGCAGCTCCCTTACAAGGCCCTGAATTTTGGAGAATTATTACTGAAGATCCAGCAAAGAGGCGGAAGAATGTTACGCTCCTGTGGAAGGTGAGAACAATTACATTTTGGTCTTTCATATAGTTGCAAAAACCATTGGTAGAATTGCCAAAAACGGAGTATGATAAGCACATACTGCCCTAGGAGGTAAACTTGGGCAGTCACTGTTTACAGGACGTGATATGCAAGACTCTTGGGATATGACTTCTTTTGTGTTACTGACTCTTGCTTAGCTAACACTAGAGGCAAGTAGAGGTTGCTGGTGAATAGTGTTTGTAATAGTCTGATGCAAGGTGAGATGGTTCTGCGTTCTTTGCTCAGTCAGCCTGTCTTGTACCTTACTCCCCTCTGTTGCTATTACTCTCCCCCACTTCTGTTTTTATTCTCTGCAATCTTTCCTACAGCCAGCTGGCACACGTTGACCTGATTTTGTATCCTAATCTTTATCAAGGTTATAGTAATGTAGTAGAACAAAAACTTTCCTAGTGCTGTGTGATTCCTCTGGATGAGCAGGTAGGTGAGGCTCAATGCAGACAGGCACTGGCAACAGACATGTTTCCAGACCTGGGAAGCTCACAGGCCAGCCTTCTGACGTGAGCTGGTTTTTGTGCAACGGACCCATCTGAGGTCGTGGTCAAATTGCTCTTGCGCGGGTCCAGTTGCATGCACCACAGACATGTTGAACTGTATGTGGGCTGCACCACAGCCATGTGGAGCATCCCAGTATTCCTGAAGTTTTATAGTCCTTGCCACTTTAGGTGAGCCCTCAGATCTCTGGGCAGGCTGCAAGCTTCCTTGCCTTTGTGCAGAGACCAGACCTGCTGTCTGAGTTGTACTAATGCAGCTGAAGTTTCAGTGTTGTATGAGATGTTCGTGTCAGCCTAGGCTTTCAGTATTATTTACACAAATGCTATGAAACCGAGACTTAAAACGCAATTTGTTCTAATACTCAGAAAAAAGAATAACATGGAACTGTAAGTTATAATGAGAGAAGTAGTCTTCAGTTGCCAAGTTCTGCTGGCCAGGATCTCTGAGCAGAATGTGCCACTGACTCCTAGACAGCTGCTTGTATAAACACCGCTGCAACTGCATGTAAACTGGGCAAAGCTATGTTAAAAGGTTAATGCGGGACAGAGAAAAAAAGTAGATCAGTGACTGCCCACTCATGTTTGCCCTTGTTTAGTATGCAAACAGTCACCTGTTCTGGTTTTTCAATCCTGAAAAATACTAACATAAAACAGTGAGTTACTATAGGAGTCTGAGAAGTGGTATTTCCTTGTCCCCCTGCCCTCCCTTCGCTGGAAAGATAGCAAGTAAGTGTGTCAGCTCTCAGAGAGACGGAAGAAATTAAGTCTTTAAATGGATGACACTGACTTTGCTGAAAGAACAGTAGCCAGTCTATAGAATATCTTTATGGAGTCATGTTTTCTTAAAATTGGAACAGTGCCTTCTGCCCAAATAACATTTGCTTTTGAAATCAGACTGGGAAATTAATTAATGCCAATGTTTGCTGCAGCCACTGATGAAGAATCAGTCATTGTGCAGTGTGAGCCGATACGTTATAAAGCATCAGACATCAGGAAACACCACGTGGTCAGAATATGTTGATAATGGCACTACGTGTTCATTTCCATGGACTGAACACACACACACCATTACAGTTTTAGCCATGAATTCAATTGGAGTTTCTTCAACTAATTTTAATTTAACTCTATCACAGCAAACGAGCACAGGTAAGAACACCAATTAGTTACCATTCTGAGATATGGAAAATGCTAGGAAACATTGTGATGCTTTTTTACAAAGCTTTCTTTGTAATAAAATTCCTTTTGCTAGAATAAAAAATGTTTTATGATGATACGTTCAGCTGTATATGGGAAACAGATTGTGTATCTCACCAACAGAGCCATTTGAAAAATGAAATTTCCATTGCATGAAAACCTTAAAGATCTTTGCGTTGGAAAAGGAGTTGCCTTTAACTGGGCTGTCTTCCCTCCACTAACAGAGTATAAAGTAATTAGTCAAAGAAAAATAAAATCTTACTGTAGAACTGATCTTTCATCTCCTTTGTCTTGGGAACACCCAACATTCCTGCTAGGGAATGTTTTGTTGGTTCCAAAATGAAATACAGTCTTGTTTCTCTGGCTGCTCACCTGATGGGCTGCCAGAGTACATAGTTTTCAGAGGTTTGGCTTTACTTCCTAAGCAGCCGCCTCATTGATTTGGCTGCACTCTGCTTTATTAATAAAATAAAGGCCATTGCTTTTGAATACTTCAGTTGTGTAACATTCATATGCAAGTATATGTTGTGGAAACATTACTGTTGTTTATTCTGGGAACTTTACTGCTGTAATGCGATTTTTAAAGCATTTTGATGGATAAAATTCTTCCTGATATTTTGTATAAGCGTATTCTGGAAACCCTGTGGTTGGTAGCAGATGTAATGGGAAGCGTTGGTCTGGCAGGATTGTTACATTGGCGCATTACTTAAGGAGATTCAATAGGATTTAGGTTGCAAGGCTCTCAATGCATGCTTTACTAGCTAAATGTTGACAGTTCAGTTGTTGTTGATAGGATTTTTTGATTAAGGAGTGATAATTAAAGAGGTGCACAGGAGAATCAGGATATTTGTTTGATGTCTGGTAAGAAACTTGATCTGTTTAGTGTTTGGGACTAGTTGGTGTAAACCAAGCTTTCCTGGCTTAAAGAGAAATATGTTTGCTGAACTAAAGATCAGGCTGTATTATATAGAAGATAATTTGACAAGTAAGTGATAAAGTGCTGAAACCATAGGCGTCCTTTGTGTGCGTGTAGTTTATAGGATACACCTCTCCTGCTAACCCGGCTCTCACCTCACCTCGGTTTGAGCTAATGTAATTCACAGCTGTTTTCTTCTTGTTCTGTCAGTGAATGCTGTGCAGTCGCTTAGCGCTTACCCGGTGAACAGCACTTGTGTGATTTTAATATGGACGCTTTCACCTCAAATCTATGTGATAACATCTTTTATTATTGAATGGAAGAACCTTAACAAAGAAGAGGAGATGAAATGGGTGCGAGTTCCTCCAAATATTAGTAAATATTATATTTATGGTGAGTGTGCACTTGAAAATATAATACATTATGTTAAATGATATGGCACTGAAAAATGTAGCATTACTGAGCCCTTAGGTTCCTTTTTGCCTCCTCTCTGTTTCTGATGGCTTTTATGGTAAGGACAAGTAGAGCGATTCTTGATTATAATTAGAGGAATGACTGTAAAGGATTGACTGTTGCATTAGTAATCAGGTTTACAAAAGAAAGATGATCAGGAGTATGTTTGTTTTTTGGCAATACAGTAAAATTAGTTCTGGAATATTGAGTACACCAGCTAATTATCTAAGTTAATATGTGCATTCCATTTGCATTTTGTCTTTCATCTTAAAGATTTTTACAATAGCTCCACAAAGGTGTTAATTCCATGACAGAATAATGCTAAATTATCCCAGTGTAGATTAACGGTTTTAATTTTCTGATATTAAAGTATGTATCTATAAAAGATGGCTTTCATTATTCCCCTCTCTGGGCTGATCTGAACTCTCACATGTGACCAGAGCTTCTGTGGAGGTGATTGTTTAAAAGTAGGATAAGAGTTTTGAATCAAAAGGTTGATTTCTTCTTTCCAGATCACTTTATTCTGATTGAGAAATACCAGTTCAGCCTGTATCCTGTATTCGCTGGAGGAGTTGGCAAGTCCAGAGTAACGGATCAGTTTACCAAAGGTGACTTGTAGGATCTTTCTCCGTTGTTTATGAAATATGAGCTTGTAAATGCAAACTTTAAATGCAGGAGAAGCCTATATCTTACCAGAAAAAAAGGTCAGTAATGAAGTAACTGTAATATAACTATAAACAGTGATCTAGACTTCAGTTGCTTTAATTTGATAACTTTTTGTGGGATTAGTTGAGTGAGGGACCTGATTTCCCCTGCATCTAAATAGTAGAGATCCCAGGTCCCTGTGATTCTTCATTCTCCAATTGTGGAATGTTCTCTTATTTCATGTGCTCTGATTTCATTTCTTAATAGCAAAGGAGCAGTGGCTACCTCCCACAGGGGTGGAGGAGTCACCTCAGTATTTAAAATAATTCCTTCCTTTTTGTCTATTGTTCTCAAGGTAAAAGTTTGTTGATGTGCAATAAGACTGTTTATCAAGTTCTTTTGTGTTTAAGCTGTTGTTTCTACTGTTTGTTATTTCCCTTTTGCAAACTATTTGTTCACAGGCAAATTATTTTACTGCATTATTATCTGAATTCTTTTTATTTCCAGCTGGATATGAGAATGAGACTAATGCCAGCCTCTATGTGATTCTGCCAATAGTTATTTCAACCTCAGTTCTGTTGCTTGGAGCATTGCTGGTTTCGCACCAAAGGTAAGTTGTTCGTTGCCATATGAAAGCCCCAGACGGCCTGTAGAAGAAGGTGATGCAGCTTAGATGATGCCTGTCTGCTCAACTGGTGGACAGAGTTTTGCTGGTGAAAGCTAGGAATTACTTTTCTTGTATATTTGATGTACTGTACTGAAAGGCAGCAGGCTCTGTGGAACACCGCACACGCTCGTTACCTTGTGAAAGTCAGACCATTGCCCTTTTGGGTCTAGTGTCCTTGCAGTAAGATGATCGGTGCTGTTCATATGACTTCAGCCTGTACCACATACATACTCCTTTCTTCTGCACAGCAATTTGTGAGCAAGTTAATGAGTGTCATGTGCTTTGAATTTGTAAAGCACTCCGAGTTCCGTATTTAATTGTCATCACAAACTTAGGTCTGAAGTAAAAGCCAATTGAAAAAAGTCCTGCTGAGTTTTGTGGAAGGTAGGTTGGGGTCGTATTCAGCAAAGACTGCCTGTACCTTTAATACTTTTGCAAAACTGCCACCTGGTATGGCACTTCTTTATTTTTTCCTATTGAATTTTGGCCATCTATAATATCTAAAATGATTGATTCATTGTCGCAGTGTTCTGATAAAGAAAATTGCACAGATTCCTTTTGAGACATAGCAAAGGTGAATGGCAGCAGTACAGAATATGAGAGAACGGTACCAACTCCAGAATTTACCTAATATTTCAGAATGAAGAAGCTGTTCTGGGCAGATGTTCCAAACCCCAAGAATTGCTCCTGGGCGCAAGGAGTTAATTTTCAGAAGGTGTGTATTTCCCTGGTGATGCTTCTTCCCCCCACCCCATGGGTCTGACTGCTGTTTGCTCAGTACTGAACTCTACCTCTTGGGTAAACTAGATCCTACCTGAATTACTGAATGAAGCAACTCGGAGCCTCAGAAGTTAGCAATACAGCAGTTCTCTCAGCTGTAGAAAGCTAGTATCTGGAAATGGGCCAGGACCAGACACCAACCCCTCTTCTGAATGTAGGGGGTGTTCAAATTTCAGGACCATTAGTAAATTAGTTGTAGAGTCCCATAGCTGTAACACTTATGCACCTCAGTGAGTGCCACGTGTGTGTATCAAAGGCCAGATTCTTTGCTGAGGCAAACCGCATCTCTGTTTGGCATGTGAATCAGGAGCTGTGACAAATGAGAGCCTTTACATGGACTTAGCCAGTTTGCACCAGTGGACAGAGTTTCTCCTGGTCCCAGAGTTTGAGTATGTGTAATCATTTGAGACGATAATCTCAATTCAGGCCTGTTATTTCTAAAAGAAAGAGCGTCAAATGGCAGAAGATTTTTCAGATATTTAATTTGCATTCCCAGTGAAGGTTTCTTTTCTCATCTTTTATTTTATTTCATTTCATTTAAACAGAGAATGGACATTCTTTGAAGTCTAATCATGGTTACTGCCTGCTGAACCGTTGGGCCAGCTCCCAGGCTTCCTATACAGAACTGTTAGAAGATTTTTCTATTTATATTCAGAAGACAGGAAGCACAGATACAATACCATGCTGATTTGTTTAAATATAATGAATCCTGGAAGTAGCTCTGTCAAAAATCTAAAATGCCCTCACAAAATTGAGGAGCAAGTGCCATATTACAGACCAAACCGCAGTTTGTCACTCGCACAGGCAGAAGCACTTTAGATTTGGCATTTTTAACTTTTGTTTACTGCCCTACTGACTAAGGCTGTGGCTGGCAAAGGGCTGAATACTTTCAAGCCCTGGCTTTCAAAGGAGTTGAAAGAGCTCAGCCCTTCCCAGGATGCAGGCGTGGAAGCAGAGACATCAGACTGGTTTGGGATTTATCCAGCCTGAGTGCAAGATCTGCCCAGTTACTGACTTCACTTGAAAGAGGGTTTTCATTCTAATTGAGTATTTGTCCTAATTGAGAGCTGTCTTGGGAGTTGCCACTGACTCCAGGCACATCAAAGTGATCAAATCTCTTATTTGCACAAGTACTTGTCTTTCAAGAAAGGTCTTTTGAACTTTCTGCATGCATTTGGGTGCAGCAGCAGCTCAGAGAATGCAGAAACTGGGTGTGTGTTGTGCCTTACTGGGTTTTTTGTTTGCTTGGTTTCTTTTTCCCGAAAATATCCATGTGCCTGTAATTTATATCACTTCTTCATTTGTATCATTTAAACATGCAGCCATATTAATGCAGATGCCTGAATAATCTCTAATGTTGGATCTGTGTTTGAAAAGAACAGGCCAGAAATCCTCACAGAAAACCTGATTTCAGTGGTGTTAGGGCAGTTTCTGCTTATTCTTTTGCTTAATTTTTTTTCGTGGCTTTTTAACGTGCTAAAGCACTTACTTTACCGGTGCTCTATGTTTTCATGTTAAGTGAAGCTCCTGGAAACCCTTCTGTTGGGGAAGATGCAGTTGTGGTTGGGTGGAGTGAAGAGCGGGTGTTCCCCAGCCTTGTGGCAGCAGTCACGTTGGCTGGCGTTAGCAGAGCCTGTGCCTCTGGCTTGGTTTAGAAAACTAAGTGTGTTTTACTTGCACAATTTGTTAAATCCCAGGCCAGCCTGATGTGTCTGCTGCCAGGGGTGCATCCCAGGAGGTGCTGGGCTCTTTGAATAGCTGTTAATTGCAGGAGTGTAAGTTGTACCAGTGCACCTGTGTTTGCTTAGTTAATCTTTTCATCTGTAGCAAAAGAAGCTCATGACAATCCTTGCTGTCCCCTATTGCAAAATATATTGACTGGTAGAACCGAAATAAATGTAAGTAAAGTTGATGAAGTTTTAACTAGGAAAGGAGGGTAAAGCTGATGCCCTGGTGATACCGCTCCATATTCATATATCTTATTCCATAATTAATGGAAAAGAGATGATGCATGCAAGTATGAAAGAAATTGAAGTTTGACATGATTTTTGACAGCTTGTTATGCAGTAGAAAGCATGCCTCTTCCGTACGTTGGACTAATCTTACTGGAAATTTTTGGTTAATGTTAATTGCACTGAAGGCACAGTGCCTGTCCTCAGATCAGCGTGATCAACTCTTGCTCATCTCGTGAGTGTCCAAGGCCAGAACACGTTCTTTGAAATCATGTGTTTAGGGCCAAATCCTGCTTTTGTATGTGTGCATGCAATTTCCAGTAGAAAAAGCAGTGTACAGTACTTGTATTTTTCCTTAGCTGTAATAAGGCTTGACTACATAAATAGCCTATGTACCACTGCTGGAAAGTTCTGATGCCTTTCTGAAGGCCTTTGATGTAGAACTGCTGTCTTCTCCTGGTACATAACAATACTAAATCCTTGAGTCAACATCTGATCATTACTTTGTATATTTGATATAGCACACTTGGTATTTGGTATTCCAGAACTGCATTTATAATTTTATACTGATTGTTTTGCTTACAGCAGCCAGAGGTTAAAACTGTAATCTAAAACAGGCAAGTCTTGCATCCGGAGTCTGCCTTGCAAGCCTTGACATGTATGCGTGATGCCAAAATCATAAAAAATCCTCTTATTTGCTCAATAAAATAGTAAATAAAAATTAAAAAGCTTTAGGACCTAATGTTGGAGAAATCACTGAAATGCAACTACAAAATTTTTAGAGGGAAATTAACATCAATCTTGCAAAGACTCATGCATATCTAAATCGCCCTACTATGGCCATGGGCCAACTTGCAATCTGTCAAGTTAAATACACGTGAAAGTCAAAATCTGGTCAAGGCAGAAGTAGGCCAATAGCATATTTAGATGTATCTGTGTTTACCAACTAGAGTGCAAAGGAATTTTGATTTTCATCTGTCTCAGGCATGTTAACTGGCTTACAGCTCAGAGGGAGCTGTTGCTTATGAGACAAATAGAACTTAAAACCTGGACTGAACAGGAGAGCAAAATACAGTGTTGCTTGAAATTCCTTGTTTGTTTTGGATCTCATTTCATCTGGCCAGCAGAGTCTGGGAACTGGTGGCCTGAAACGATGGCTTTTCTCCCAAGTTTTATGGAGCTACTTTGCCTGTTGCTTAACACAGTTTCTGCCCAAATTATACCATACATGCATATACTGTGGAAATGCAGCACTATTCAGCCAGCTTACTCTGTAATTGCTGATATGCTGTAGTTTTACATTTTTCTTAGGACATTGGATTATGCACTGTATTTGGTTAAATATCTGACATGTTTTAATAAGTGATGTGTCTGAGTGGACAGATGGTGGCCTTTGCCAAACAACATTCCTGTCTTTGAATGTGATGTATTTAATCTTTTCAGGCAATAATATCTGTATGTTTCCTATGCATTTATAAGAGCAAATACGGGGGGCTGGGGTGAGGGAGCAAGCAGATTTTGGAAGGAATATAAACCATCCCTGTTCAGGATAAACCAGCCGCTGGTTGTAGGAGGGCAGGTGTATCAGGAGGAAACATGGTTTCTTGGTTGTTCAGAAGCTTCCCGATAACATACATCTCCCATTAGAAAATGCCACTGTGGGCAATATAGACTGATCGGACTGTTAGTCCACTTTGGCACAGCAGTGCCTGTGCTTCTCTGTCAATTCACAGCAAACCTGTGAGCGGGAAGATAGCTTTCACTGGGCAATGTAAGGTACGATCATTAGGGCTTGATGTATATGGTCTAGTAGCATCCTACAGCTCATTTCAATAGCTGGTTAGTTTTATATGTGGTTATTGGCGTTATTTTGAAGACTAGGAGAGATTCCAGTGGGCAGGTTGGTTTCTGTGTGGGAAGGTGATGGACTTCAGTGGGGCAAGTACCAAAGCAGTTAGAAACCTACTCACCTGCTTTGCCACGTGAGGGCATGGGCATTACTGACAGCTAGTCTAGACTAAAGTAGTAGCCTAAGATGTGCAAGTTAATTTACTCTTTTCTGTAATCATGTACTAGTCTAAGTATTTTGACATGTTCCTAGTTGTTTTGGCAGCTTTCCTGCTCTAAAATATGGTTTGCTAATATACACAAAATCTGTTTTTATCTATTTGTTTTTTCTTGAATTCATTAGGAAATATATGTTTTTCGAGTGAATTTTCCTTTTTAGCTAGGAGCTCCGGTTTTGCTGTCAGCTTGTGCTGTTGTATATTTTACATGCATATATATTAGGTAGTAGTAAAGCATACATTTTTCCAAAATAAACGTGTATTTCTCTTCATGCAGTTCAAACATATAGCTGCTATTCAGAATGGAATGCTCTAAAAATACTAAGGAAAGGCTGAATTTGATGCTAAATAATATAATCCTACCAGGGAAAGTTCCTTTAGTTGACATGTAAATGATTAAGTCTATTGTTTCTACAATCTAAATAAAAAGCCAAGGACATCTAATGGCACAAGACTTTTGTCTTGTGAAGCACTTATGAGTGTTTCTAACAATATGTGCATGTTTATTAATGTTGAAATGAATGGGACCATTCAGCTGCTTCTCTTTCAGTTTAAATGATGGGCTGTCTTGGCTGGATTACTGAGCACTTCACAGGACGCTTGCTTTGCAGCACTTGACACACAAACCAGTTTTTGCTTTTTTTGTCTTGTCCCTCAGTCTTATCCTACACACAGACATAAAGAAGAGAGGCAGTGTGTGTTAGAGGATTTTCAACTATATACTCTTACTAAAACTGTGGAGTTTTTGTCTGTGATTCTTAAAATCAGTAGCTTCATACTGAAATAAAGCCATTAAATAATAGATAAGCATTAAAATATATCTTTTCTTCTAGCCTGAAACTTTTGAGCATCTTTTTATCAAGCACCCCGAAGCAATGTCATTTGAGCCTCTTCTTCTGGAACCAGAAATAGTGCTGGAAGACATCAGTGTTACTAAAGCGTTGAAAAAAGAAGACACACAAGAATTTTTTGTCATTGATTCAGTGTTTACAAAAATTCAAGACTCTGAACATGACTCTGCTTGCTCTAGCAGCCATTTCAATAGTAGCAGCTTCTCTGAGAGTTCCCATGATGACCAAATCAGTGGAGAAATTACAAGGCAGTCTGATATTAAATACGCTACTATTCTCAGTAACTCCAGATCAAGTGGGCTTTACGAACAGCAAGTGCATCTAAGAAGTTGTTTTGATAGATGCTTCTTAGCTGAAGATTCCTTAGTTCCAGGAGCCTTCTCAAGTAGCTCTTGGGAGGTGGGAAATGGGGCGTTCCTCATATCACCTGATTTGCCTGGCAGGCAGCCCAGCAAGACTCTTTCCCTTTCTCTTATTTCTTCAGAGGGATTTTCAGAGCCCTCAGATCAGGATGACACTTTCACAGATGGAGATAGTCCTGAGCGGAGCCTGTATTACTTAGGGATAACATCATTAGAAAAAAGAGAAAAGGACATTTTTTTAACAGAAAGTTCGGGGGTGATGTGTCAGTTCCATACAACCGATCTACTCAAAGATGTGGGGTTTCTTCAGCATACACCTCCAAATTTAAATGCATTTATCCAAAGTAGCCTTAAGTATAAAGCCACCGTGCCATACATGCCACAGTTTCAGATGACTGCTGCCAAGGTGCAAGAGACCCCAGAGAAAAACTCTTAAGTCATCACACCATAATTTGATACTCTTAACGGCTTTTTTTTTTTAATAAGTTCCCCTGTTTTTCTCTCTCCTGACTTCTTTCAGGAGCTCTCCTGTTTTGAAGCTGGTAACTGGTTCTATATTTGAGTGCCAGAATTTTAGTAGGAAGAGATTCCACTTCTTGACCTAATTTTCAAATGCGGGGCCTTCCTTTAGAGATTTGATTGTGTTCAAGTTAGCCTCCGGTGCCAAATTATCTGTTGTTGATGCCTGTTAGGTGTATGTCTGAGCACCCCTGTGAAGAACTGTACTTGAAATTGGACCCCGTGCTGTAGGTGTTCAGGTGAGAGGATGGGATGTGATCCAGGCACGGTCCATGCTGACGCTCAGCCGTCAGGCTCTGTGCTAGGCTGTGGTCTGCCCCCAGGGCAGAGGCTTTGGCAGATCTGTAGGCGCTCTATAGCTGCAGCTGGCTGCTATGAGTGTGCACGGCCATCACGTTGCTCATCTGCAGACAGAGCATAGCAGCACCTTCCAGGTGGCGTCAGTGATGACAAGAGACTCTTCCTCCAGCTGGCAGACGAAGAGTTGGGGCTTTTGCAGACCTCGGGGTGGAGATTCCCAAACACTCCTCAAGGGCTGGGAAGGATTCAGGTAACACGTACCAAATGAACACGGCTCCTTTTTCACGCGTTCACTAAGTGGCCCTTTACAGTCCCGATGTGGATCGCAGCCTGTTCTGCAGCAGTGGGCTTCTTTCAATTTATTGTTGTCAGACGTGGCCATGTTTTCCAGGGGGGTGAGCACAGCGTGGCTGTTGGCAGTACAGACCCATACGCACATTTCTTCTCGTTGTTCAGGAGTAAAGCATCTCTTCAAACATGTCAGCAAACTGTTGAAAGAGCTTGTTCTTGTTCTAGGGTTTGTTTGGGGTCCAGACCCCAAGGGTAAGATAGAAAGCAGTGACCTGATATGTAGACTGAAGTATGTACATGAATGGGGTTTTGGGAGGGGAAAAGCTCGAATGTGTTGTTTCACTGGGAATGAGCTGGGGCACTGAGTGCTACAGACCGAGTTGACCTGGATGCGGTGCAGCCACTGGACACTCAGGAAGACTGCCAGGTTATGATGCATTGGTATCCACTTGGACTGGTTGTAAACAGATGCACTGTACAAATACCAAATATATTTGTTAGGCTTTTCTTCTCCAAAATCCTGATGTATTTATTGCTTGGCTGACATCTGTGTTAAACTGAGCCTGTGAATACACAGATGGTCCACATGAAAAAGTAGTCAGAACGCTCTGTTTCAGTTGTTGAAAGGGAGGCCCTGACCAATGATGGCAAACTTGTGGCTGCTGTTGTGGGGCCTCTTTTAAAGTAAGTTGAAAATATTCATCAGTAGCATCAAAGAGCTGTAAAAGAAACTGTGAGGTCAGAGATGTGCTGAAGCGTGCACCAGTGTATGAAAACTCCCTGAAGAACGAACAGTTCCAGCAGCTAAAGACTTAACGGTACTGCAAGGGGAGGAAGGGAATCAAAAGTCTTGTGGCTACATTTAATTGTGGGCTGTTATCTGGGGAAGTAAAATGTCCACATTTTTGTTGTTGAACATGAGGTGCTAGTACAAATGGTACTGCCACCATCTCTTCCAGACCCCTTTCCTAAGAGCCCACAGTAGAAAAAGCAGTAATTTGATCCAAGGATCCTGTATTTTCGATCTTCGGTGAGCTAGCCTGTCTGTATGGACGTGCAGAAGTCGGTTTGCCTTCATGAGCCCTGCTCCGCTCAGCTGAAAAGCTTCAGATGGGAAGAAAATTAGGTCTTGCACCTCAGCTGTATTTTCTGGGGTAAGCAGGTAAAGAAAACCACACTTATCTGCAAGCCAAATATATTTTTTCTACTTTGTAGTTAGTAAATATTTTTGTATACGTGCCTTTTCAGAGAACTATTTTGAGGAGCTAAGAAAGATGAATATATTGTGTATTCCAAAGCTAAATTTATGTATAACTTATATAGGCAATTAAAAACAAAAGGGCAGAACCCAGCAACAACAGTAAAAGGTAGGAGAGGTGTGGAAACACTTTAATATATTAGTGATAAAAAATCCTATGGAGCAAAAGGGACCAAAGCAAGTATTTATCTGCACTTTGAATTTAAGACAAGCTTTACAAAAACTCCACCACTTTTTCTCAAACAAGCTGCTAGCCTGGCTCTTGCTGGGTGTCTCTGTTTCTGGATGTTGCCTATGACACCAATCTAATGTACTTCTTTCAAAAATATTATGTATGGCAGGGGAATTAAAATGTGGCTTGTGTTAGTAACCAAATCTCCTTGTCACTTGAAAATGTGATTGAAGGGAGAAACCTGAAGTCTTGAAAATGTTCCTGTAGAGTTCCAAGAGTAAAACTGTGATTATCACCCAGGTGAATGCTAAACTTAGCATTAATCTGAAAAAAAGAAATTCACTCCTGCAGCACGTGACCTTGATGTGGCACAACCTCGAGAGTCCTAAGAATGCCATGGGAACAGACTCGGGTGTGGGTTCTGCCTCTCCTGATGGTTTGTCCACCAGATCCAACACCACCCCCCTCCTCGAAGTTTGAAGATGCAGGGAGGCTAGCATAGGTCTGCTGCCCTACCACACCCATCCCAGCCCATGCCACAGGGATCACTCCTGTTGTGCAGCTGAATTTGGGGTGGGAGACCTAGATTCCTGCACATCAACCCTCTCCTCTTGCTAACCTGGGATGCAGAGGTAATGTGAACTACTGAAATGTGGTTTTGTGACAGCTGCCATAGTTTAACTGTACCACCTTCTGCTCGGGGGAGAGACTCCCCTCCCAGTGCCCCGGCAGCACACCCCTCTGCTGAAACTTCTTGCTGTTGGGAAGTGAAAAGGGTAGTGCAGTTCTCTGTAGACTGGAATAATAAATGCATGGTTCATCATGAAGTTTGGATTTCTTTAATTACAGTGTTCAGAAAAATTATTTAGTTGCATTTGAAGGTTGTCTTTCTCAGGAAATGAAAAGCTCACATGGATTTTACCATACAAAGTCCTTACCCAGTAACTCTGTAAATCCAGGAGTACCACTAACCATGGGAAGACTCAGCTGAGTGACCTGGTGAAGGCTTTCCTGGGAACACGGGAAAATGTGGGAGTTAATCTTCTGTCCCCCATCACACAGGACTCTGACATGCCTCAGAGCTGATGGCAGGAGAGCCTTTGCAGCCTGGACTTGCTGTGGCGCCTGCAGCTGTGCTCAAGGGTAGCTATTTTAAAAAAAGAATTGTAGAACGTCTTCCCTTGATGGAAGTTGGTAGATATCCAAATATCGCCACCTTTGGAAGTCCAGCCTGTCCTCCTGGGTGCCTCTCTGCCATCCCAATTGTGTTTTTTTCCTAATGGCCAGAGCAAGTGGTGCTCCTTAGATGAACAAATTGATGTGGCGTTTACAAAAATCCCTGCAGCAAACGTAAGAAATACTGCAAATATTAGCTGATCTCTTCTGCTTCAGCAAAAATAAAAGATTTTTAGTATAGTTACTGTAGAACCAAGAAATTTAATCCCTTAATGTAGGTATGCCTTTTCTTAAGCAACCTCCACACCATGTCTCCAATCCCTCAGTTTCTGACAGTGCAGGGAAACCCAGGCCCTGACCCATAGTGAAGGGCAGGATGCAGCTGTATGAGTTTATTCAATAAATACTTCCTAAAACTGGCTCTCAGTCTGGCATTTTCCTCCTTATCAAGTGGACATTCAATCCCTCTCGTCACCTTTCTTCACTCTTGTATAAAGCCAAAATCTGCATATCCTGAAGCCACCATCTGCTGCCATCTGCCTCTACCTGGCCTCCGGTTGTGGTTTCAGCTCTGGCAGCTCCTGCTGGCAGCATCTGCCTTTGGGAGAGGAAGTCAAGAGCTGGGGTCAGTTACTGCATTCTTTTCTCACCATTAGTTTTCTCCCTGAAGTTCAGGTCAAATTGTTTAACAAAGCCGAGTACCTCCCATACCATGTTAGGTAACAGTGTTTCATTTTGTGTTTACAGTGCTCTCCTCCTTTCACAGGGCAGCCAATACATCTGCCTTATGCAGGAGCAAAACCTCATTTGTTTATTCCTGGGTGAGATAAAGATGGGCAGGTACGGTGCCTGGGCAAAGGCATTTTGTAAGGTAATTTTGGAGGGTGGTTTTCCCTGCAGAGCTGCAAGCAGACAGGCCTCCGTGCCTTCTCTCCGCGGCTTCATGTCTGGTGCTTTGCGTCATGAGAAAGGGCTGGACCAGCGGGCGCCTGCTCGGCTGCATGTGCCGAGCAGCTGGTCTTCTGTCACTGTTGGAGACCTGAGACTCAGTTCCCCTTTGACGTACTGGAGACACGCTCCACCCACAGCAACGGAGTTTTGCTTGTGCCAGTACTGAGTTTGAGTGTTGATTTTTAAGAGCAGATCTATCATTGTGAAGTACCCAGGAACTGTAAATGCTATACAGCAGTTACACCTGCAAGCATAACTCTTTCTCAGGCACACTCCTTATGAAAGAGAGTGAAATTTAAATACACTGTTATGCATTTAGAATTAAAGTTATCAGAGGAGAAAAACTTCTGTATTCATCTCCCAAGGGAGATTTTTCCTGACAGCTGGGCTGTTGTAGCCAGCATAGGAGCTCCCACTCACTTCAGAAGGCCTGTCTGCTGAGGCAGCGGGTGCTAAGGGACACGGCTGTTTCACCCAGTGAAGGGCTGGAAGAAGAGGTTTATACCAGGACTTGTGTACCTGAAGCTGCCTGAAACAGAACAGATCCAGGAGTCCGTGCTTGGTGCCTCTGCTGGGCTCCGGCCCCATCTTGGCAAGAGACCTGGAAAGTCCCTGCCAAGAAACAGGGAGAAAGTAGGGAACAGGGTCAGGCCGTGATCTGCATCGGAGGAAGAGGGCTGCTGGGGGCAAAGCAGGTTTCAGCTGATGACCTTCATCCCCAGTCTGACACAGTCCCCTCCAGCTACGGCCGCTCCTGGGCTCGGTGCCTGGGAGAGCCACGGGGCCTCACCTGCCCCGGGGCACAGCGTGGGAAGAGAAATGCTGCAGAAGTGCATTTCAGAGCATCCCGAGAGCACGGTGCCACCACGAACCTGGGGCTTGGCTGCAGGAGTAACCCAGCGCAGTTTCTGTTTGCTTCTAATAGTAAACCTGTTAATGGTTCCCCATAAATGCACCTATGCCTTTGCTACAAGTAATTCAGTGTTAGTTAATTCCCAGTAAAGTTCGTCATTTTGCAGAGAGGTGGGTTTTTTGCCGTGGCTCCACACCCACTAGGAAAGGCCTTTTCAATTTAAACTGGACAAGCAATTAGGAGCAACCATGTGCAGCTTCTGAAGTACATATTAAGCCCTAATATTAAGCTCCTGCAAAATAATTTTGAAAGGCATTCAGGAGTATAGCTCATTTATCTAAGAAAATTAATCAAATGTGTCATTATTCCTTTTACATGTCACTTGCAGCTACAGTTCAATGATTTTTTTTTTTTTTAAACTGCAATTGATATTTGAGACAGCAAGAAACTGGTTTTCATATTTTGTAAATATGTGAATTGTTAGTCCGTTTTTGAGCCCCAATCTGTGCGATCAGCCTTGGGTTTGAAGCGCGCACACAAAGTATACAGTAAAACGGGGTTTGGTTTTTCTTCTTTTCCCCTTGCATAAACTGTGAACTAATTTCTTTTCTGTATGTGGCTTTCATTTCTGGAGCATTTATGGTAATTATTTCCCGCTGATGAGAGTGTAACTTGAAACACCGCTTTCTAACAGTGTCAGAGTAATTTTGTAATTATTTTTGTGAATAAAATGTTTATTGTTGATGTCACTGTTGAATAGGTGTTTGCCTATTGTAGTGAGCCTTTGCTAGCGTGGGAGCCAGCAGTCTGTGGGAGCCAGTCCGGCCCGCCCTGCTGTTTCCCACCGATGAACCCGATCACTGATACGGTTTTTTTAAATTGGGAAAATCTTTGGCGTTTCACTTTGCAGTTTACTGGAACTGGACCTGGAAGGGATCAGAGCTGCTGTGTAATACATAACATTTCTACCAGCTGGCTCTTGAAACATAACATACTGTTGTCCCGCAGTGTCCCACGCTGGGTGGCCATGGTGCTGGCTTGTGCAGCAGATCCCCGTGCAGCCAGACGCAGGGCAGAGCTCTGAGGAATCGCTTTTGCTAAGATGGATGATCTTAAGGGCCTTTTCCAACCTAAATAATTCTATGATTCTATGATCTGGCTCATTTGTTGCACGCACACCTCGTCCTTCTGTGCCCGTGCCTGCAGGTGCAGGACTGACTGATGTAAAGAGCAGATTTCATGCCCTTGTCCCTGTCTGAATCCCTCCTTTGTTAGCGTGGCTGGCACAGCACATGTAACCTGCTCGGTGTCTGCTCTGGTTTTTGACATTTCCCTCCCTGCTTTGAGTGAAATATTCTCATGTGATGAGACACTACAAGTTGTTTCTGTTATTTTGAGAAAGCTGACAAATGCATTGCTGTGCACAGCCCCTGCCCCACAGTCAGAGAGTTCAGGCTGATCTGGGACAGAAATGGCAACACGAAGACCTCAAGCGTCCTGAAAAGCCACCGAGTCCCATGAGAGCTGGGTTGCCCCATCACCCCTTCCTCACTAACTCCTTCACTGGAGGAGCCATTGCCACCTGTCAGCTGCTGCCTGGCGTGGGGCTGCGTGGGGAAGGGGCCCCGATGTCCCCACTCTGAGTTATTTTACTTTACAAGCCCCATGGCATTTATTTGCCCTGCAAACAGTTGGGTGCCTGGCGCACTCACCTGTTCATGTGCTGCGACGTCCTGCTTTATGTGCAGGTTTACCCCTGGGAGCTGTCTCATCCCTGTGGGTGCCACAGAGGCCGGGAGGAGACACCAGGTGTGACCAGCCCAAGTGGCACCTCTCTGCCCTGGGAAGCATGCAGGATCAATGGATAACTTACTTCTGGACATGGAAGGAAAAGTCCTGTGATGCAAGCAGAATTTGCAGCTGGGCTCTGGAGGGGAAGAGGGACCAATGGAGAGAAGCAATGAAACATTGAAAGTTGTTTTTTTCCTACGAAATACATAGCTACTTTGTTGTGGGCTGGGTTGTTGCCTTTAAATAAACATAGAAGAGGTAAAATTACCTCTTTAAGTGTTTATTTTATAGCCTCTTTCTCCCTGACAGTTGCGTCATGCTCCTGTGCCTGCCCCCACTGGGGCACTCGCGCATGGAAGCTCTCTGCTGCAGAGAGGGAAGGTCTCATGTTCTTTCCTATCTCTCTCCTGGCACTGCCCAGAGCCTGCAGCTCTCCAGGTCGCTGAGCCCATCCTACCAGCTCCCCGCTCGCCTGCTGGCCCGCTGCCCAGGCTAAGTCTGGGGGTGAGCTTGCCCTCGCCCGCCAGCTGTCCTTACCAAAACCTTCACTGCCAGTTGCAGAAGGGCTGGTCCTGCTAAGGGACAATGCCGCTGGATCGATGGGGATGGGGCAGCAGAAGGAGACAGGACACGCTCCTTTTATGTGTGTCTCTGTAAGAAAAAATAAAATGTGTGCTGGGGAGGAGTATTAATTTTTGCAGCTTTCAATCTAGTGTATTCTAAGGTTGTCTGTAATAAATACTACAATATGGTGCACTGCTGGAGTGTGGTTTTATAGTTATTTGGACATTTTTGAGTAACAATATTCTATGCAAATACTGCAGTTGGTTTTATTATCCTACTTTATTATAGTTTTAGTGCAGTAAACTACCACTGTCACTAACGTAAGTTATCCCTACTGACAAGTGTAGGGAGATGGCAACATGACAGGGTAAGGCTGGAGCATGATGGCTTTGGAGGCTGCACGGCATTTACAGGGGTAATGAGCACTATCTCTGTAAGGGCACCACCTTTTCCCTTTCTGCTGTTCATATTTAGAAGACCTGCAGGTGAAATTCGGTGAAGCGGGTAGTCACTGGCCTCAGGCAGGTTTCCATCCCCTGGCAAGTCAGGCAAATTACCCTGCAGGTACCAGCTGTGGCCAAGCTATTGGATAACGGCTATCTCTGTACCTCCCTTCTGCACAGAATTTGTACTTAATTTCCTCGATCCCTCGTTCGCCAGGCCCGCATGCCCCCTCGCCTCCCACCGCAGGCAGGCAGCGGCTGCCGCCCGGGATGCGCAGCACCGGCTTGTGTGGGGGAGCTGTGGTCGGGAGATGGCATCGGGAAGTAGAGAAGAAACGTCCCCGCCTGCCTCCAGCTTCTCTGCTGCCCCGGCCAAACTCCATTTGCTCTGGTTTTCGTGGGTCGCTGCTGGCTGAGGGCAGAGGAGACACCCCCCCCACCAATCCCTGCATCTCTCTGAGACACATGCTCTGACTTTCTGGTGTTGGTACCAGTGAGATCTGTTCTGTCCAGTTAAATCTCAGTGTGCCAACTCAGTGAGTGTTTTATGATAATAACACAAAACTACTTGTATTTAATAAAACCGCCAGCCTCATAGGACACTCCAAGAGCCTTTAGCCCATCAGTGAGCTACCAGTCCCCAAATCCCTGCAGGGTAGGAGAGATCTCATTTCTCTCTGTCTGCAAGAGCTCAGCAGCTCTGCTGTATGACCTGCTCTCCAACCCCAGGCGCGCTCAGGGATGGAGGCGTGCCTGACACACCTAGATGGGCTGCGGAAATGACAGGAACCTCATGAAGTTCAAAAAAGAATAATGCAAAGTCCTGCACTGGGGAAGAATCACCCCCCAGGACAAGCACCAGTACAAGATGGGGGCCAGCTGGCTGGAAGGAGCTCTGTAGAGAAGGACCTGAGGGTACTGGCGGACACCAAGGTGACCATCAGCCAGCCACGTGCTCCTGGGGCAAGGAAGTCCCCCGGCACCCTGGGCTGTGTTCAGAGCACTGCCAGTGGGTCGAGGGAGGTGATCTGAAAATACAGAAGTGAGCAATACATGCTTCCAACGGTTACCCAGACTGTAATTTTGCTGTGGCTATGCCAGTTTATGTGTTCCCTATTGAAGAAAAAGTAACTAAAATACAAGTTTCTGGTGTGAACTTCTGTAAGGGGAAGGATCCCATTCCTCCAGTCTTCCTTTTCCTGGGGAAGAAATAGGAATTCATTTTGTCAAGGCTTGAATGAAATCCGTAGGCCGTGGTGTGCATACAGATTTTTCCAATGTGCAACACTAAAACACTGAGATTTCAGCACTTGACCCAGTGGCCAGATGCTGCGGTTCACAACGACAGGGCAGCAGCATGTGGCTCTCACAAGGGAGCGCTGCGCCTCTGGCATGCAGCCCCGGGAGGACCGAAAGGACCCACAAAAAAAAAATTTCCTTTCAAGAAGAACCAAACTGGAAATAAGCAGCACCCTTGTGGATGGAAAACCACTTGATTTTGGCAGGTGTCATTCTGTTCACTAATTATACTAAACAAAAGAAAAGTTAATTGTCTATGTGAGACTAATTAATTACTACCCATCAGGAGCTTCTTATGCAAAGGCTGTCATCAGCAAAGCAGGGAAAGGCACTGAGAAACTCTCACTAGGAGATCTGAAAATCAGTGTTGATGGCTTATGAAATAATGCAGTATCCTGCTGTTAGGGAATGAATTCAAAAACAAATGATGAAGAGAGATGGAGGAAAGGAGATCCTGGGGAGGCTTTTTAATGTTGATGAAAAGCCTTGAACAGTGAGGTCTCTGGGCTGTGTGGAGCCTGTGTATGATAAAGGTCACGGCAGTGCACACCTCCGTGTGTATTTCAGCTGTAATTAGATCATCTCGCCTTGCCTTTCTTAGCACCAGCAATGCACAGCACCTCTTCGCATAGTCCTAGATGGGTCCTCTCTGAATGCAAATGAAGCTCATTTCCTATCCCTGAAAATTACTTTGAAAACATCCATTTATGTCTTTAAAGCTGAGCGCAGCACTAAGGACAGATAACAAACACAAAACTTTCTGATGCTACTTTTACAAAGCTCCTTCTCAGCAGAGAAACTAATTTCAATATTGAAACCAACAGCTTGTCAGCTGTGCCACTTTGTGAGGAAGAATGGATGTGATGGGAAAGCCAAGGAACAGACCCACTGTTAATTCTCCCAAATCAAAGCCGGCGAGGCAGTGCTGGGAGACTTATGCATAGGTGGGCAGGAGACACAGCACAGGCTGGAACTTGTGCTGGAAAGAAACACTCAGACTTATTTCAAGCTTCAAATGATGATTAAAGATCCGGGCCAGAAGGGCCTGGCTGTGAAATAATTATTTAGTCTTTATTATTTAGTCTTCTGCCTGCCTAATGTCAAAAGTGAGTTGCAGAGACCTGATGTTGTTTTGCCAGAAGAGCTTGCCATCCCTCTGCTTTCAGTTGTGTGGTCATGAAAACACCAGCTGAAGAGCTGTGCAGCTGCTGCTGCTAAGTGGGGACCGACTTGCTTCTCAGCTCTGGGACCAGGAGGGTGCCCTGTTGCAGAGGTCAGGCCTGAGCTCCCTCTCTGCACTGCTCACCATCCCGCATGCCCTGGCAAATTCCTCTGGCTGGAGCAGGAGGAAAAATGGCTACAGATAGATTTCCTCCTACAACTGTATCTAATATGAGGGATGCTTGCTGGGTTTCTTTCTGTTTTCAAGCCATAGGATCTTGAATTGTGCTCTGAATATACAGACAACCTTTTGTTTTCATTTTGTCTTATAACTGTGGGTCCCTTTTACTCTTTTTCCAATCAGTTGGATATGAAAATAGATGTTGAATTAGGAGCCCTGTCCTTATCACTCTATGATGACTAACATCCAATTTCCTATCTGGGGTTTCAATAGATTGCTCTCTAAACCACTTGGAGCTATCCAGCTGAAGCAGCTGCTCCTATGTTGCTGCAAGGTTAAAACTGCACTAGCTTGTGCAGAGATCTAAATTCAGCAAATCTGAAGATATATTTCAGTGCGAGACCTGCTTTGTGACACCTTCACGGTGCTGCCCAGAATTATTAAGTATTGACAGCGACCCGAAACACAAGCCAGGCTAGCGTCAGCGTCTGAGGCAAATGAGAAGGGCCAAATGCCAGCAGGAAACGAGCTCTTCACAACCTGCCTGGCTGTAATGAGCAAAGGAAGGAAAAACTGTGCTTTGATGATGATATTGATAGCATGGGTTTGGAAGAACAGATTTTGCCCCACATTTTCTAAGCTGACCATGCACCTTCAGCATCTGTTGCTAAAACCCTCCGTCCTGCTTACCCCATCACCAGCAGACGTAAAACAGCTGGCCCTGTAGCACTCCTCTCTGCTACCGTTGAATCTACAGGAAAATACAGGGGTCTTCAGAGAGGAAATAGTTCAACTGCTGCCATGTATGTTAACAAAACAAGTCATTAGAATTTAGTTTAATATAGACCACTCGGATCACAACCTGAATCTTGTCTTGCCTGCCATTAAAGTGGTCAGAGATACGGCTGACGCTCATTGCTCTAAACAGCTGTTGTTTATCTGATCTTGTTGTCTTCTAACTGCTTTTTGTTGGATCCGTTATTGTCAGGCTAAAACACAGAAGGTTTTCTTGTTTTAAAAATTTGATGTTGTGTGTGAAAGACAGTGGGACTTCTCTTGCCAATTTGAGATCCTTTTTCACACTCCAAAAAACCACAGCGTTAGTCTAAAAAAAATCACTGGTCTAAAGTCTAAATGGCTACTGCTTTGGTATGTTTTTAGAGAGCTGATGTTAATTAGCTAAGCCTAGAAATTTAATTGTTTTGTAAAATTGGTTACATTAGCGGAGATGTACCCTGACTGAATTAGACACGTTATGGACATGATTTTCTAAATCTAGTGAAAAATCTAGATGCAAACAAGAATGCTAAATAAGAGCTTATATTTGTAAGCCTCCTTACATGGAGGCCTGACGACTGGAAACTACCCAATGTGATGCCCATCTACAAGAAGGGCCGGAAGGAGGATCTGGGGAACTACAGCCTGTCAGCCTGACCTCGGTACCGGGAAGGATTATGGAGCGATACATCTTGAGTGAGCTCACCAGGCATGTGCAGGACAACCAGGGGATCAGGCTGTCAGCATGGGTTCATGAAAGGCAGGTACTGCCTGACCAACCTGATCTTCTTCTATGACAGGGTGACCTGCCTAGTGGATGAGGGAAAGGCTGTGGGTGCTGTTAACTTGGACTTTAAGCAAAGCCTTTGACACTGCCTCCCACAGCATCCACCTGGAGAAGCTGGCAGCCCATGGCTTGGACAGGTGTACTCTTCGATGGGCAAAAAACTGGCTGGATGGCCAAGCCCAGAGAGCTGCAGTGAACGGAGCTAAATCCAGTTGGCGTCTGGTCACGAGCGGGGTTCCCCAGGGCTCAGTGTTGGGGCCAGTCTTGTTTAATATCTTTATCAACAATCTGGATGAGGGGATTGAGTGCGCCCTCAGCAAGTTTGCAGATGACACCAAATTGGGTGGGAGTGTTGACCTGCTTGAGGGTAGGAAGGCTCTGCAGAGGGACCTGGACAGGCTGATCAATGGGCCAGAGCCAACTGTATGAGATTCAACAAGGCCAAGTGCTGGGTCCTGCGCTTCGGTCACAACAACCCCATGCAATGATACAGGCTTGGGGAGGAGTGGCTGGAGAGATGCCTGGAGGAAAAGGACCTGGGGGTGTTGGCTGACAGCTGGCTGAACATGAGCCAGCAGTGTGCCCAGGTGGCCAAGAAGGCCAACAGTGTCCTGGCTTGTCTCAGGAAAAGTGTGGTGAACAGGAGTAGGGAGGTGATAGTGGCCCTGTACTTGGCACTCGTGAGGCCGCACCTGGAATACTGTGTTCAGTTTTGGGCCTCTCAGTACAAGAGGGACATTGAGTTGCTGGAGTGTGTCCAGAGAAGGGCAATGAAGCTGGTGAAGGGTCTGGAGAGCAGGTCGTATGAGGAAAGGTTGAGGGAACTGGTGTTGTTTAGTCTGGAGGAGGCTGAGGGAGACCTCATCGCCCTCTACAACTACCTGAAAGGAGGCTGTAGTGAGGTGGGTGTTGGTCTCTTCTCCCAGGTTGCTAGTGATAGAATGAGAGGAAATGGATTCAAGCTGTGCTAGGGGAAGTTTAGGTTGGATATTAGGAAGAATTTCTTTACTGAAAGAGTGGTCAGGCATTGGCACAGGCTGCCTGGAGAGGTGGTGGAGTCACCATCCCTGGAGGTATTTAAAAGACATGTAGATGCGGCACTTCAGGACATGGTATAGGAGACATGGTAGTGTTGGGTTGACAGTTGGACTTGATGATCCTAGAGGTCTTTTCCAACCTTAATTATCCTATGATTCTATGAGAAAAATCACTTCCCTGTGCATTTACCAGACTAACCCTACAGATCGTGTAGCTGTCTTCTTTAGCCAGATTGTTACTGATAGTCCAGGAGAACTTGTTCAGGTTTGCTACTGTGATGACACATAGCAGTCCCCCAAGGGAAGAAGGCTGGGCTACAATGGCTGATTCCACTGTGCAAATACTGCGTGTCCACACAGTCCTTCTGCTGGTGACTGTGGGTTACTGAGGACTTACGCAGATGTTTGTGCATGAGTTGTATCTTACCTGGGCTGCACTCTGGATTTATGAGTTTGTGTCTTTGTGTGCCCAGGCAATGGCAACAAAACCTTGTACTGTGGACCAAGTTGGATATGAATTGCAGAAAAGAAGTGAAGAAAAACACCTTGTAAAGAACATCAGATCATAGTAATGGGTGCTGGCAGTCTGCATCCGGCACTGAGCAAGCCAGAGGACACGGCTTACAGTAGAGAGTGGTCTGTGCCCTATTTATCATGTATAGTGACCTGGAAGAGGAAAAGCAGAAGGTTGGCTCAAATCATCAAGAGACTATGATTCCTAAGGAGAATGATGTCATCAGTCAAGATGAACAACTGGAAAAAGGGACGAGAAGTATGGGCATGGTGCCAATAGCCATCATAAAGGGGCATGTTCATCCTGCTGCTGAATTTATCACCGGAAAAACACTGCAGTGTACAAATCTAATTGTAGCCCTTAACAGGCAATTAGGAGCCATCCGTTCTTCATGACTGATCAAAACACACTGAGGGCTGAAGGAAAGAAGTATGAGTGGTCGGAACCTGTCATCTAGTCACTTTATGGACAAAGTGTCACAGGCCAGTTTACAGACATTTGTCTAGACTCAGACTTGCAGTACAAGACATAAAAAAGGAGGCCACAGTCTGTGGAAGAAGTGCCTGTTTCATTACACACAGCAGTGCAAAAGATGAGATGAAACTGCTGTTCGTGCCTCGTGCTTATGATGGAGAGTGACCCTGATGTGGCTTTTGTCATTTTTCCTGGTAGCAAAAGAGACGAAATCACTTTGCAAGGCATGGGCACATGTGAGAAATGGAAAGGAGGGCCCTGACCAGCCTCACCTGGAGCCTCCACCCACATCCACTGCCCAGGGGCTCTAAGCTCAGCCCTGGGCCCTTTCCTTCTGCCTGGGCTGTCTTGGAGAAGTGCTCTTTTGTAGCTCCACTATAGCTGTATATGGCCATGGACCCCGTTGATCTCAGCCTGTGGGTTGGCTTCATCTCAGACCTGTCTCATCACTATGGATCTGCCCAGCAGTCACTGGGCTATGTCTCTCCCAGTTGCTGTCCATGGACCTGATCCAGCCAGGGCACCACTGCCCCCAGAACCTTGGGATGGATGCTTGGAAGACTACCTGGAGGAATGGTGAGCTAGTGAGGCCCATGTTAGAACAAAATAGACATAAATCTCATAAAATATAGTAGCTGGGGTTTTTTTAGATCACTTAAAATGATTTCTCCTAAGCAGCTGTAAGGAAGTGGTATGCAGATCAGATTATTTGGATGACCATATAACCAGTTTGGGTTGGTGATTAGCAACTATGCTGCCAGAAAAACTACAGCACGAACAGAATCATGGAATAATGGAGGTGGGAAGGCACCTCTGGAGATTGTCTAGTACAACTCCCTGCTCAAAGCAGGGTCAGCTAGGGTAGGCTGCTCAACACTGTGTCTGGCTGAGTTTTGATAGTTGAACATGTCTGAGGTATAATTTACAAAAACATTTCCTTCTGTGGAGAATGGGTTGTGTAAGAATCATCACTTGAGGTTTGCACAGTTGATGTGGGAAGAGAAAGGCCCACTGAGAGAATGGATTGAAATTTAACTGAAATTTGTGGTTGTAACTATCTGTTAAGGTTAAATGATCTTAAAACTGTGTTTCATAGTAGTATGGAGACTTTAATATTTGTTTCAAAGTAAGCCTATTTTCCTATTCCATGTAAAATATTAATGTTTAATTAAATTAAGTGGCTGGATTACTGGCACTTTACAAAATGAAACATTTCCCAACGGATGAAGAATGCCAGCTCTAATTTCAGGACTTAATTTCTTGTATCTGTTACATGTATTACTTGCGATCAGATCAGTTTATTAGATAGCACATTAGCTGGTTCCTTCATAAATTACAAGGACCTTCCAGCCTTTGATGTTATGCAAGACAAGAGCTGAAAAATATTGTTAGTGGCTATTTTTTCACAGAATTCATTAACAGCTAGCCGACAGACCAACCCTCCCTCCTACAGTTTTATAAACTGGGCTGGATGCATCAACACTTGGGTTTTAGGCTGCCAGCCAGTGAGTGCTCACTGCGAGGATTAGAATTATTCACCACCAGTTTTCTCTGCAAGTGTCAGCTGTGACCCTGACCACCACTTCCCACTTTGACCCTGTCAGGGATCTAGACATTCAAAAAAGGCTGGGTCAAATGAATCAGCTCTGTGTCTGACAGTCTTGTCAATTAGTACTGCGCGGCTGAGGGGGAGGAAGAGGAGTGAAGTGCATGTACTGATCGGTGTACACGACCAAGGCTGTGGAGAAGCTACAGCACACTAGTTAAGTGACATAAATTGCTTCCTTTCTCAATATTTTGCCTGAAAGAAACAGTCTTGTGCTGTCCTCCCTGCTAAAGCCAATACTTGATCCGTTGGGGGCAGGGCTAAGGTGGTACCTTTTGGGCCTGTTATGAACATTGAACTGAATCAATGGGAACACCCAGCTTTTCCAAAACAGGGCACAAAGTAATCCACCTTACTGCTGATGTGTTTTCTGCTCTGTTACATATATTTTACAGGGCATCCAGTGCTTCCCAGCTACTGTCTGAGATGATGCCCCAGGGCTAAGAATTCCCCTGATGCCCAGCCTCCCTCTTAGAGCCCAGTCTACAGAGAAAAATGGGACTATGAGCCACCTCAGCATCACTTTGCAGAAGTGATTAATGTTACTTCTGCACTGAAATGCTGTTGCCTTTAACCAAAATATTTTGGTTTTCAAACCTATTTCAGAAGAAGTCATCCATGGAATTATCCTCATTGGTTTTAGCCTATTACATAACCTTTCATGCCATGCTGTGTTTTAATCCCAGCTGGCAACTAAGCACCAACAGAGCCACCACTGCTTCCTATCACTACCTGACATCTTGACCACTGCAAGCTACACTTGCCTGATGGTTTATAAATGAGAAATTCCTGTGGTTGCATTCCTCAGCTTTGCTTTAGGGCTGCATAGAAAGTAGGCTATTTTTTAAAACTACATTGCATTTTAGAGGATTTTTAAATTAATAAGTTGAGCTTCAGTGGTTTAGTAAGCTAATGCCCTTTTCATATGGAATGCTAATAATTGATCTTTTCTAGGGAAGCTAGTGTGTTGGGGCTGCCTGGATCGCTGTATTTATCCTTTTACATGCGTGAACTGGGAATCCATAGCACTGTTATCCATTTATGAGAGTGAAAAGACTGATTAACAGCCTCCCAAGTGAACTTTTGAAGGTCTGGGAAGTATATCCTTCCCAAGCCCAGCTAGCTTTCATGTGTTTCTCACAAACAAGTTTCCAATAATACCTCAAAGGAAGCTAAGCAGGGACAGAGTCCCTGCCCTATATCTTGTCCCTCTTTGCTCAGTCTGTCTTCTCTCAGCTCTTGAAAGCAAAAGTGCAACAATTCTTCTATTTCTGGTATTAAACGTGGAAGGTAAATTTCATTGCCTAAGCACAGACAGCATCTGTTATACCCCATTTGATTCCCCACTATTTGATATATATGAGCTTCTTCAGCTATTCCAGCTGCAGTGGAAGGACAGAGATGGGAGCACAAACATCCACTAATTCTGCCCAGTGAATTAATTCATTGATCTCTTACAGTATTCAGGATGTTTCCTTCCCCTATTTCCATACTGTCCTATTAATCTAGCAGTCTGCAGATTCCTATCAGTTTTCACCTGAGTTCCTTTTTCTGGTACCAAGGCTGTTGTGGAAGAGGAGAGGAGATGACAAAACCATTTGGGTTTTGTGAACGCAGGAAAGACAACTGTGGGGGGAGGTACTGGCCATCTTGTTTGCTTGGTGTTGGCAGTACCAAGAAATCTCCTCCTGGTCCTCTCTGAAAAGAGGTGTTTTGGGGAGGGGTAGTGGGGTGGGAAACAAACCAAGAACAAACCTGGAAGATTGTGCAAAATACCACAAAACAGGAACAGTCTTCTCAATAGAATTTCTGGGGCTGCACTGCCTGTTGGGGGAGTGGTGGAGGGTGTAGGAACCACAGGAACTGGGAAACCTTTTTGCCAGTGATGTCTTTCATGGTGCAACCCCAACTAGCTAACCAGCAAAGAGGAGATTGGGGAGGGAAGTAATTTCATCTTAGATACAGAAAAAATGTCCTTTTTGTTTCAGCAGTGGAGTAAGGGCTGTGTTCCACTTCACTTCTCCTTATTTTTAGCATTGCTAATACCAGCCATCCTCATTCAAAACACATTTGTTTTTACTCCCTTTCTATTTTAACAGGAAACATATAATCTTTTTACTGTTTTGACAGTACCTCACTGAAGACGTTTTTTCTATTCTGTACAAGCTCTCCTACCACACTTATCACCAAAGTATCTGAGTGCATTAAGCAAAATGACTAACATCTGCCAGGTTATTTCTTTCTCGGTCTCCTCAGGAAAAAAAATGGATGCAATAGTGTCCTATTTTGGTAAGTGGGATTTTTTCCCCATCTTCTTTTACATATACATTGCTCTATTGTTTTAGAGTACAGAAAGCCCAAGAAATGTACACTTCACATGGAGCAATAATTGGTGACACATTTGTTAATGGTATTTACTTCTTGGCTTATACCATAGGCTCAAATTTGATCCTGAGGCAGTTCTACTTTCTGGCCACAAAGCCATACTATCCCTCCACCGACTGGCAGTAATGAAGGTGACAGCAATGCTCTTCATCCTACCAGGCAGGCTTTTGGCTACAGTGGGCTTGCAGCACGGAGGATTAGGAAGGTGCGAACCCTGCACTTGATTTTGTTTTCAAGGGAAGTTGAGTAGAGTCCAGGATAGTTACTGGTCTTGCTGAGGTGATGTTCTGCAATGTCCTGTATGCTAGCTGGAGTTTCTGAAGTACTGTGAGCTTCCTTCCCAGCTGTATCACATTGCTGTACTTCAACTGAGAGGTGACCAAGGCATGAATAATTGCAGTCAAAGGAGACACTAGAATGGGACAGAAATAGTAAGAAGTCACCTGGAGATGAAGAAAAGCATTACTCAGACTGGTAAGTGAGAGCTCAGTGTCAACAATGCATCCAAAAATACTCCTGAGTTAGCACCTGAACTAACCACTTGTGCAACATCTCTACACTGCTGGCACATGAGTGTTTACTGTCAGATGTCTGTCCACCGACTGCTAAGGAACCATGTAAGTGAAAGGTCCAGCAGTGGAGGAACACCGTTCCATTACTGTAAAATAGATGTCCCCCTTCAGAAAGCATTCAAAGTCTTGTAGCGTAGTATCCTGCCAATTCCTGTATGGAAGGCAGTGGCATCCCAGGGCCAAAAGTTTAAGCATGAAGCGATTCTGGAGAATAAGAACAGGTGCCTCCCTCTGCCTGCTGAGAGGAGGAGACCAATTCATCACTGCCAGTAAAACAGTGTCATCTCTATGCCTTGACCTAAATTTGTGCTCAGCTCTGAATATTAGCTTGAGAGAGACATACTTGGAGGTGGCCTTTGGGCAGCTTCTCTGTGGACTCTCACAGGAACAGGGAGGTTTGGCCGGGAACAGTAGCTGGATAACCTGATGAGCCACAAGTGGGAATCTTCAGGATTTGCCTGACTGCTGTATGATTGAGAATTAGAGGTCTGTGGGGAATGACAACGGCATTGATCACACAGTACTGGTCCGTGTAAGTCACTTACAATCTTTTCACAAGGCTGGCAGAGTATCAGTCATTTATGGGTATTGAGTCCTTTCGGATGTTTAGAGCTCTTTGGTAATGAAAAATTTGGGCTCACAAGTCCATGGGGCCGGATGGCATCCACCTGAGGATACTGAGGGAGCTGGCACAGGAGCTCGCCAAGCCACTCTCCATCATTTATCAGCAGTCCTGGTCAACCGGGGAGGTCCCAGATGACTGGAAGCTAGTGAATGTGACACTGTTCTACAGGAAGGGTTGGAAGGAGGATCTGGGGAACTACAGGCCTGTCAGCCTGAACTTGGTGCCAGGAAAGGTCATGGAGCAGATCATCTTGAATGCCATTATGTGGCATGTGCAGGACGACCAGGGGATCGGGATCTGCCAGCATGGGTTCATGAAAGGGAGGTCCTGCCTCACTAACCTGGTCTCCTATGATAAGGTGACCTGCTTAGTGGATGAGGGGAAGGCTGTGGGTGGGTGTTGTCTACCTGGACTTTAGTAAGGCCTTTGACACCGTCTCCCACAGCATTCTCCTGGAGAAGCTGGCTGCTCACAGCTTGGACAGGTGTACTCTGCGCTGGGTTAAAAACTGGCTGGACGGCCGAGCCCAGAGAGTGGTGGTGAATGGAGTCAAATCCAGTTGGTGGCCGGTCACCAGTGGTGCTCCCCAGGTCTCAGTGTTGGGGCTGGTCCTGTTCAATATCTTCATTGATGATCTGGATGAGGGGATTGAGTGCACCCTCAGTAAGTCTGCAGATGGCACCAAGCTGGGTGGAAGTGTCGATGTGCTGGGGGGCACGAAGGCCGCACAGAGGGACCTGGACAGGCTGATCAATGGGCCAGAGCCAACTGTATGAGATTCAACAAGGCCAAGTGCTGGGTCCTGCGCTTCGGTCACAACAACCCCATGCAATGATACGGGCTTGGGGAGGAGTGGCTGGAGAGATGCCTGGCAGAGAGGAACCTGGGGGTGTTGGCTGACAGCTGGCTGAACATGAGCCAGCAGTGTGCCCAGGTGGCCAAGAAGGCCAACAGTGTCCTGGCTTGTCTCAGGAAAAGTGTGGTGAACAGGAGTAGGGAGGTGATAGTGGCCCTGTACTTGGCACTCGTGAGGCCGCACCTGGAATACTGTGTTCAGTTTTGGGCCTCTCAGTACAAGAGGGACATTGAGTTGCTGGAGTGTGTCCAGAGAAGGGCAATGAAGCTGGTGAAGGGTCTGGAGAGCAGGTCTTATGAGGAAAGGTTGAGGGAACTGGTGTTGTTTAGTCTGGAGGAGGCTGAGGGGAGACCTCATCGCTCCCTACAACTACCTGAAAGGAGGTTGTACCGAGGCGGGGGTCAGACTCTTCTCCCTAGTGACAAGCAATAGGATGAGATGAAATGGCCTCAAGCTGTGCTAGGGGAAGTTTAGGTTGGATATTAGGAAAAACTTCTTCACCGAAAGGGTTGCCAAACATTGGAATAGGCTGCCCAGGGAGGTGGTTGAGGTATTTAAAAGAAGGGTAGATGTGGTGCTTGAGGATATGGTTTAATGGTGGACTGAGCAGTGATAGGTTAGCAGTTGGACTTGATGATCTTAAGGGTCTTTTCCAACCTTAACAATTCTGATTCTATGATTTGGTAAATATTAGTACAGCAGTGTAAAAACACTAACCTTTGCAGCTTTCAGTATTCAGTTCTAATGCAGATTATGAGTGCCCAGGGTCAGTGGAGTATCTTAATGCCATGGACAACTTCTTGAAGTTGTCTTTGCAGGTTCAGCAGAGGAAGATAAGAATAACACAGCCTGTGATACGATCACAGCATGAGCTCTAAGGCATTTCTTAATTTCATCCTCCCTCTATCATCCTTTGCTATCAGCATTTGAATTTCCAATAGGATGTCAGAAAGCCAGAGAGCTGTGAAGAGTAGGATCATTTCAGTCTGCTGCTGCAAGCTAACATGCAGCGGTAATGACCAGGTCCTCCTCCCATCAGGGTGAAGCACTGCTGTCTGTTATTAGGCTTTGGAACTTTGTCAGTGTTCATGAATCGTCAGCCGAATCAGGATTACTGATATTTCTGGTTGCCAGGGAGTTTAAAGATAGTACATGCTGCCTGAAGGCTGTTGGGGACTAAGAGCAGGATTTTAATTTTCCTGGCCTTGTAGTCTAGAAGATAAGGGTTTCTTTTAGCCATTTGAGAATATTGTGCCCTGCCATAACTGTAAGCACCGAACATATATAAGTTAAGAAACAACTCTCCTATATATCCCATACCCAACAATCAAGTATTTGCTGGAACTTAAACCACAGAGATTAAATCTAGAATCTAGGGAAGGTTTGCTGAACCTGACCTCACTGTAGAGTTTCACAAAGTTTAACACCCTTGCACATCAGACTCTTGATCAGATTTCTTACATGTCTCTCCAACCATGGCAGCATGTGGGGGGCCGGGGGGGGGGGGAGAGGGGTCGGGGGGGGGGGGGAAATCACCTTGCTGCTTACTCATTGCTCCTGCATGCTATCAAAATGCTACAAGTAGTTTTGAAGCCTGATTTTTGTAAAAGGTATTGGCCTGTTTTGAGAGGCCTAGAAATACGTAAAAATGTTTGAAGAGTGAAGAAAATGCCATGTATAATGAATTTGAAGAGTTTGATCTACTTGGCTTATCAAAAAGTGCATTAAGGAGTGACTTGATTAGCATGTAAAATACCGTAAGTTTTTGGTTTAGCAGCGAAGAGCATAAGAACCACTGTTAGAAAGCTTAAGTGAAACAAATTCAAATTGGAGTGTTAAGTACATATTTTATTGTTGTCAGTGAGCAACCAGAGGAACACACTTCTGGTTTTTTCAAGAAAAGGTGACTTCTCTGTCCTATCTTCTGACCCAGGATGTGTGACGTTAGGAGACAAGCTTTAGTCAAATACATATACTGAGCAGGAGGAAACTGGTGAAATATAATGGCCTATAAAGTGTAGAAGGTCAGACAAGATCTGGTGCTGGTCTAGCTTGCCTCTTTTGGAGGCATTGGGACTTGTGTGCCTCATTCTTTTCCAAAACCATGTCTTCACGTGACAAAATGTTCTCTACCTAAGGGTGAGGCTTAGGGCAGGGAAAGCCTGTGTATTGGTGCAGATCGTTATGTGTCCATCCATATGGGACAGTGTATGTGGCTGCAAGTCATCCCAGCACTTTCAAACCTACAGTGTCATCCTGACCAGAGCTTGCAAAGGCTCTCAGCTCCATCTCAAGCAGGACTCCTGCACACACTGCCGCATAGGCTGCTTTAGCCGCTGCTGCTCTGTGGAGAGGTGAACTATCACTGGACAGCCACTTTGTAAAGCGGTATGGCACCAAGTGGCCTTCCTCTGCAGGAATGAGAGGTAGTTAAAGAAGCCAGGGTCTAGCTGGCTGCTCTGCAAGGTGATAGCTCCTGTTTCTGCCAAAACTCAGCTGGACTCCCTGTTGCTCCAGCCTCTAGAATCTTGCTTTTCTGTGAGACGACAAAGCTCAGCTCCTGTGACCAAACATAATGATCCTTAGTTCCACATCCAGCCATGGCATTGGGAATCACAGAAACACAGAATGGTAGGGGTTGGAAGGGACCTCTGGAGATCATCTTGGCCAACCCCCCTGCTTGAGTAGGTACACCTAGAGCAGGTGGAACAGGAATGCATCCAGGCGGGTTTTGAATGTCTCCAGGGAAGGAGACCCCACAACCTCCCTGGGCAGCCTGTTCCACTGCTCTGTCACCCTCACAGGAAAGAAGTTTTGTCTCATGTTTAGGTGGAACTTCCTGTGTTCCAACTTGTACCTATTGCCCCTTGACCTATTGTTGGGCACTATTGAAAAGAGTCTAGTCCCATTGACCTGGCACCCTTCCCTTTAGATATTTATAGGTATTGATGAAATCCCCCCTCAGTCTTCTCTGGACAAGGCTGAAAAAACCCAACTCTCTCAGCCTTTCCTCATATGGGAGATGCTCCAGTCCCCTGATTGTCTTGGTAGCTCTCTGCTGGACTTGTTCAAGCAGTTCCATGTCTCTTAAACTGGGGGGCCCAAAACTGGACACAGTATTCCAGATGTGGTCTCACTAGGGCAGAGTAGAGGGGGAGGATAACCTCCCTTGACCTGCTGGCCACACTCCTTTTAATGTACCCCAGGATATTGTTGGCCTTCTTGGCCACAAGGGCGCATTGCTGGCTCAGGGTCAGCCTGCTGTCCACCAGCACTCCCAGGTCCTTCACAGCAGAGCTGCTTTCCAGTAATTCAGCCCCCAGCCTGTACTGGTGCATGGGGTTGTTCCTTCCCAGGGGCAGGACCCTGCAGTTGCTCTTGTTGAATTTCACGAGGTTCACCTCAGCCCAGCTCTCCAGCCTGTCCAGGTCTCGCTGAATGGCAGCACAGCCTTATGGTGTATCAGCCACTCCTCCCAGCTTGGTATCACTGGCGAACTTGCTGAGGTTACACTCTATCCCATCATCCAGGTTGTTGATGGTTAAACAGGACTGGACCCAGCACAGACCTCTGGGGAGCACCACTAGTTACAGGCCTCCATTCAGATTCTGCTCTGCTGATCATGATCCTTTGAGTTCTGTTGTTGAGCCAATTCTCTGTGCACCTCACTGTCCCCTCACCCAACCCACACTTCCTTAGGTTGTCTATGAGCATGTTATGGGAGAGCGTCAAATGCCTTACTGAGTCAAGATAGACAACATCTACTGCTCTCCCTTCATCAACTCAGCCAGTCATGCCATCACAGAAGGATATCAGGTCAAGCATGATCTTCCCTTGGGAAGAGTGGTCCAATATAGTTGTGCAAATCTTCCTTTTCTGGGACTCCAGACTTGATAGGCTAGTAAATGCCTAATAGCAGTATTTACTGGCAAAGGAAAGGATGAGGTGATAAGTTCTAATGGTGCAAAACAGTCTAGAGAAATGCTTTTCAGTTGCTTTAAAAATTCTGGCACTACAGCATCATGTATTCATGGAGGTTGCATTTCTTCTGTACCCTTGTTTACAATATGAAGTAATAAAGGAAATATAGTACATATCCAAAAATCATAATTTGAATTACAACTGTTAGCAGGCTTGCATTTTTTGTGCTATATGAACAGAAATAAGTTTGCCCTTGTTTGGAGGGGAGAACTGAACTTTATTGAGAATTAGTTTTATATTTTGTGTATGCTAAAAAGCAACTTCTGTATATTATAGAAATAATTGCTTGATAAATTAACTCTTAGTTTTACTAGTGTAACTGAATAGCTGCACAGACAATCTTTTTTTCCTGTTTATGGTTATGTGGTACAAAACTTTCATTCAATATTGTTCTTTTATACTGCATTGCATAAAGACCGGTTTATCAAGATCTGGTATGGTATCTCCTATGGGTCTGTGGGATACGGAATGGTACTTGAGCATGAACTGCAACACAGCAGCCTTCTGTTTGGTTTTCAGAGACTGTAGTCATTAATCCCTGGAGCAAATCAAGGGTCTATGCGTCATCCACAAATAGCGAGTTTAACTCTTTATTCATTATAAAACCTTTTGAATTCATTTTATTTTTGTATTCTGAAGCAGGTTCTTTAAGCCTTTTAAATGCTGCTCCTCAACCATGAAGACTAGAAACTTTCTCTTTTAAAATATGACCCAAGTTCTTCACATCATTACTTCAGAAACTTGGCCTTTGATAAAGACATCAAACACCCAAAGATCTCACCTCACTTTCAGGATTAAACAGAAGTTCCTACTGTAACAAAACCATATAAAATTAGTTATCCGTATCTTTTGCATCATGGGTGTTTGAGGGTGGTGTGACCAGCCAGTGGCTTTGGCATACAGGTGGGAGACACTTTGCCATTGCACCTATAATGTAGGTAGCTGCTTGTCTGCCAGCCTGGCCAACGTATGCTGGCATGGCTTTCCATGCGTTGTGCATACCTTCCAGGGAACTGGTGGTGCCTCTGCCATGGCTGTGCTGGGATGGCCTCTGTTCCACACCCCAGCTGCTGGGTGCTGCAGGGAATGTTTCCTAAGGCAAGTCCTCGGACAACTGTGAGCTGTCTCCTCCCCTGCTCTGTCCCTATGGATGTGAAGATAAATTTGCATTATTCTCGGGTAATTTGCAGCAGACCTCTCAAAGCTCACCTTTTTCCAGCAGGGCTGTTGGCCAAGCCCGGCTACAGAGGCCTGAAGGGTGCCGGTGCGCCTCGCCGATGGCTGCCCGTCCCGCGGGGCTGAAGGGGGGACGCCCTCATGGCCCCCACGGCGAGCGGTGCTGGGCCTGGGCTCCCACGCAGGGCCGGGCCGAAGGCTCCGGAGGGCCCCCCCAGCCACTGCCGCCCCCCTCACGGCGGCCGCTGCGGGTCTGCTCGGCCGCAGCTCCCACCTACCTGAGGGCCGCCCGCCGCCGCTCGCCCCTCAGGCCGCCCCCGCCCGGCGGGCAGGCGGGAAGCGGGGCGCTGAGGCGAGCCCGCCCCGCGCCCACAGGGGAAGGCGCCGCTCCCGCCCGGCAGCGCGGAGAGCGGAGCGGGGCGCAGCCCAGCTGAGCCGAGCCGCCGGCGCAGCCCTGGCAGGCGGCGGCCCTGGTAGCTCCGCCGCGCTAAGCCGCCGCCGCCGCTCCCTGCTCGCGCCCCGCTGCCATTGCCGGAGCCGGCCGGGGAGAGCGGCGGAGCCATGGAGCGCTGAGGAGCGGCGGCGAGCGGAGCTGACGGGAAGCCTGCGCCGCCGCGGGGAGGGCAGCACAGCTCCCGGAGAGGACGCCGGGCTGCCGGCGAAGGTAAGCGTTCCCCGGCTTCCCGCCCGCCGCTGCGGGCCGGGGCGGCAGCGGCGCCGGGCTGCCGCCTGTGCCTCGCCGCCGCTCTGCCGCCCGCCTCGGCCGCCGGGGCTCTGTCAGCGCCAGGCGCGGAGGGACGGGATGGGGCGGGGGCCGCCGCCCGCCGGGGCTGCGTCGGCCGCCCTGCCCCGGGGTGCCGGTGGCGGGGGGCGCCGGGGCGCGGCGGGCTGGGACCTGCTCCGTGCCCGGGGCTTGCCAGGCTGCGCCGCGCCGCCACCTGCGCCCAGCGGCTCTGGGCGAGGAAAACATCTTAGTCACTTGTGGGTTGTTTCGGTGGTTTCAGTAAGTTTTGTCATATTGAATCACATGGCGTTAAGAACTGATAGTATAAAAGAAAAAAAAAAGGGTTGTGATTTTCTAAAGAGGGACGTGTAATTCTATTATTGGGTTTTTAAAAATTTTCTTGCATTTTTTCCAAATTTCTCTTGGAATTACTGATTTTATTTTGGACCTGTTAAGGCTGTCTTGTCGCAACATTGCGTTTCATTTAAACATGCATCCAGAGTCGTGGCCTTCCCATGTGGTACCACCGGCGGTGGGCTGGGGGATGCCGTGCCTCCACCTGAAATGGGTCAGACGTTGGCTGTACCTCTGAAGCGATCAGCAGCCTTGGGTTGTCACAACTTCTTGTTGGGTCCTCCCTCCCAATGTTAGTTTCTCTGTGACGGTTTCTCTTCTAGGCTTTACTGCTATGCATCATGTTCGCTAACATGTGGTTTGAGTCAATTTGTTTTTCTGATTCTCCTTTTCTCAGTTCGGTGCCTGGTGGGAGTTGTGAGTTTAGAGAGGATCGGGAAGTTGAGTGTTTCCTCTGTGTGGCTCCGCATCAGCTCTGAGGCAACAGCTGCCTGCAAGCTCATGGGGTGCTGTGCGGGAGAGCAGAGAGGGGTGCTCCTTTCACCTCCTTGGGTGAAGGTTGAGGAGTGATAAATGGGCTCGGATAGGCAACGAGCTATTTACTCTAGGTCTCTTGGGGTGCAATGTAGCCATGGAGGTAAGGAGTTGTTTTGTGTGGTGCTCAGCATCTGCTGCAGTAGGAAAATATCCCAAGAGGTCACCTACACTGAAGAGAGAATTCCTGATAGCTTTCTAAGTTATCTTAACAGTAGAATTCATACAGTGCTTTTCTTTTCCTGTCTGAAATTCTGACGTCCAGAGGAAGCAGCAGTGAATAAGCTGAATAATTGCATTTGCACGTTTTAAATCCAGTGAAACAGACAACTTTTTATACCACTTTGAGAGAGACGCTTGTGTGCTGTCTCCCTCACTATCGGCTCCAGAGATGGTGGCCAGATTGTAAACAAATCTCTGATTTATAAATCATCTAGAATCTGAAGCTCTTTAGTACCAAGGCTGCTTTTCTAGTACACTGGCTGCATATAGCAGATTATTCATTGTAATTATCTGTTTCTCTTTTCATCTAATCTATTTTAATACGTTTCTATGTGACTGCTCAGGTACTCCCGGTACACCTATATCTTACTTTATTCTCATCTTTGGACATTTTAGATTCCAGTAAGCCATTTTTAATGTAATCCTTAAATGTGAACCTGAAGTAAAATACAAGATTCAGCCTTGTTGGCTCTGCTTCCAAAAACATATTCAGGTTGAATTTGCATCTGGGTGCAAAAATTCAAGCAAAGCCTACTCTGTGTCATGGGAATAAATGGTATACCAAATCCTGATCCCACACTATTTTGATATTTGTGGGTAGGACCCTTTTCTCATTTTCTGGTGGTAAATGGGGAGCTACCTTCTGCAAATACAGCCTCTCTTCTTCCTAGGTAGGCTGCAAAAACTCTTCATCGACCTTTGTGCCTTCTGGTTGCCACAGTTTCCTTGTTTGCAGTTTACTTTTGTACCAATATGTGCCTTTGTATGTTTGATGAAAACCTTGCTATCCAAACAGTTTTCCATACCTGTTGGTTTGACCGTGCAGAATGTAATCATTGGATCCTTCTGCTGCTTCCTCTCTTGCTCTGAAGTACCATGAAAGCGCTACAGAGAGTTACGCTGCTTTGTTCATCATCTTTCCTCTCGCTTTTCTGGGCTCTCACTGGCCCCTCTGTTTCTGCCTGGCTCTGGCAGCTTTGTGTTCCAGACCTTCCTATTCTTCCCCAACCACCTCTGTACGTACTTCCCAGCTCTTTCCAACCCATATGGAGGCCTCTCCTTATTCAGCATTCAAATCCTTACTTAAGAGTCTGACTTATCTATCAGGAAGCTTATAACAGATTAGCTGACTAATCGTCTCTGTGAACAGTAGGCTTGTTTAAAAAGTCGTTGCAATCAACTATCTTGAATTTCCATATTTGAAATGGATAGCCATGGATAGATTTGTAAAATCCTTCCTGAAATGGCAATGTTAAGCACTGGCAAGTTGAGCTGGTTGGGATGATTTGTTTTACGCAAACAAACCTGCCCTGGAGGGATCCAAGAAGTGCAAGCTATCCCCGGTATAGATGTGGGTAGTTCTTATGCATTGAGAAAAACAGTGACAAAATGGTGTGTAGAGATACCTTTATGTATTTAAATTAAATGCCTATTATGCAGAAGATAAAGCGTGTAGAACTTTACATTAGTTCCATCAGTAAATGAAATTGTATAATTACAGCAGTAAGATAAATATAGCCTTGGCAGATGGAAAAAAAATATTAGAAAGGCGTAGGACAAATGACAATGTGAAAGAACTCCCGAAACTTGAAGGCTATTGCAAATGAATGTGTGTCTACATGTATTAAATATATCTTCTTAAGAAAAGGATATTAATCTGATGATATTACTTGTGCTCTGTTCCCGCGCCCCCCCCACCTCCCCACCCCCCATATTTCTCTTACTTTAGAGAATTAAAATAATTTGTCAGCTTCACTTTCAGATTCTTGCTGCTGCAATGTTTTGGTTTCAGGCAATGCTGAGGAATGGTTGTTTAGCTGTTTTAGGTAAAACATTTTAGCTGAATTTCATTAATTATGGAAATATTTTTCAGCTTTAAAAACTTGTTTTTACAAAAAAAGTACAAATTGATAGTATCACATTGCTTGCTAAAAACATGCATGAAAAACCTGTTTATCTTTTCTGTTAGTGCTGTTCTGAGTGTAAAATACCATTGGTTCTGTTTGTCTGTAAGCCCTACATGCCATTACTTCTCAAACAGTTTAAGAGTATATCCCTTATTCAGGTTAACATATTAGAGAGGGTATGATGAATGGTGTAGCGAAGATAAGTTAAGAGCCTTTTCCTTGGTCATGCAATATAAAAACAAGCAAGCATGTGGTGAAATTGAAAAATTCAATACTATTTTTTCTTTCATTAGATGTATAATTAGACTGAGGGACTATTTGCAAGAGTGTTCTTGAAGCGCAGAACCTGGCTAAATCCAGAATAATTTCTGTCAGTCACAGAAGTATCCAGAAGTATGAAAAACTTTCCAAATACTAAAACCACAATTTTGGGGAGCTGTAGAAAAGATGTACATGTTTATCCTTCATCGCTTAAGCAAGTCTCTGAGAAATAAGGCTTGGAGGAAACTTTCTAGGAGAGCAGATTATTCCATGTCTGCCTACAGTGGAATTTCTTGCACTTTCTGTCGAAGCATCTGGCGTTACTGTCAGTGATGAGAAAATAGATTAGTGGATGATGATGGATTAGATCTGTGGCTATTCAGATGCTTAAAAATTGTAATTCTGTAAGTGCACATGTGCACTCTGAGTTTGGCACTTTCTCATGTTTGTGCGCTCAACAATACACTTTGTTAGTTTTATTAATAAGCCAGGGGAAAAAGATCCAGAAAATTCCCTTGCAGTTGTCCTTGCTTCTCCTTTTTCTTTCTGTCAGTGTGGGTTTTTTGTGTGTGGTTTGTGGGATTTTTTTCCTCCCCTCCATCCATCTCTCTTTCCTGAATGTTCTCCCCTCTTTGGAAGCCAAAGCAAAGACTGTTATATATATTTTTGGCAATGAGGAATGAGGAGGCAAATGGAACCAAAAGCTATGTCATGGGCTTTGTGCACGTGATGGCATTTGACTGCATCCTTCAACCTATGCCTTCTCTTTCACCTACTGAGAAGTGGCCAGCAGGCAGGGAGAGGGGAGGGAAGACGTCCCACTATGGGGGGAGGCGTTATCAGATGTGGTGGGACACTGCTAGTACACTTCCGCATTGGTGGTAGGGGAGCCATGAAGCCAGACTGGGACAAACTGAGATGTAGGATCTGGAGGGGTCTGTGCAGGTTCAGGGCCTGGAAGAAGTAAGGACAATCTTGGTGGTACTGAAAATGTTCATTGGGAATTGGGACGGTGTAGGCCACAGGTATTGTATAAAGTTATTTTATATAGAAAAAAGGTAGCTTATTTGGGGTAGAATTAAAGCTTGGTACCCTATGGGCTGAACATCTTTACTGTTAAATCATTAAAGAGTTGAGACACAGATAATAGTTGGTGCTAGCACAAACAAATGGTTTATGATGGGCTGTGGAACAGTGAAATGAGGCTGGATTGGATTTAGCGTTTGGGCTCAGGATGATGATGGTGGATGATAGGAAGTTACTGTTGGCTTAGGTGAAGTTACAGTAGATTCTGGTGGGTTGGAAGTAGCTGAGAGTTCAGTGCACCATGGCATAAAAAGGCACTGGAAAACGGATGAGATCTGTCATGAGCTTAGATGTTTTTCCCCACATGTAGAAATGCTACATGTAGTAGTGTGACTAAGATTAAGGTTAGGGACTGGCAAGCTGTGGATTGATGACCCTTTCTTTCTGTGACACCAATAAGGGCTGATACTAACAGGGAGAAATGCCTTGAAGAATAAGTCTTGACAAGATGGTGGTTAAAGCCGCAGATAGGGCTAGGGTTGAGTTTCTGAGCTTGGATTTGGAAAAGGGAGCAGCTAGCACACTAAGAAAGGTGCTAAATTATGGTACTTAAACTGTGGTGACTGAAGCCAAGTAGGCAAATGTCTTTTGATGGGCTCTGAAGATAAGCCACCTTGCTGAGCTGGAGTTAAGATCCAGGTTTCCATTATTATGCTTAGATGCTTCCTGTTAGGCAGTCACCCTTGCCAGCAGCAATATAGGGGCTGCTTTCCTGTCCCAGCAAGTGGAGTCAGCTCTAAGGTTTTTTGATCCTTCACTGCATGGAGGATTTCATCCAACCCTTGGTGTAGCCCTACTGACCCTTCCTTGCCAGTAAACCAAACCATTTGTCCCTTGCCTCACTGGCCTTAGCCTTAGGAATAAATGTAGATGTTCCTTTCAGAGACCCAAATCATGGGTTTAACTAGAACAGTCCTACCCCCATGGGATGTTCACTATCCAACATTAAACATAGTGTGTCGGCACCTTTTGTGCTCTACACCAGAGCCTCCTTCAAACCAGGCCATGGAGGCCGTCTTGGGGAAGCTAAAGCCCAAGGAATGTCCTGTCTGGGCACTTGCAGGGAAGATGAACTTGATCAAAAAGAGCTGCAAACTTCATGAATTTTTGTATCATTGAACACTTTAAATCCTTATTACTACTCTTCAGAGGTATTTTACCTCTCTTTACATTCCATTAGCTGAAAATGAAAGTACTAAGCTGACTGAGTCTTGTTAAGTTTCTTTTTATAGTTGAAACGCTAGTTAATTCAGAGGACCTTTCCTTCTCGGGTGGTTGAAAACCTCTGTGATTTTGCTGTTGGTTCACCAAGAAATCTTACAGCAGTTCTGTTTTCTTGTGGGCTGTAGGTAGTTTGATGACATACCAGTATTTCAATATATGATGTGATTTATCGTATGTTAAATGAGCCTCTGATAACAGAAAAGCGGTGGAAGCCACCAGGATCCATTGCAATGCATCGGAGAAGTTGAGGTGACTGATGTTCTCTTTGATTCTTGGAGTGTTATAAGTGATGTCTAGGAGAGGGTGGAAAACCTCAGTGGTTTTGTGTTATGTTAAAGGTCTAGGCTATGCTTCAATAAGACTACAAGCACTCAAACTACTAGATGGCATTTTCAAGAAATATTTGAATATCATTTGCTGAGATACACTTAATTTGCAAACAGTTGACACTTTAGAACATTAAACTGACCTGACTTAGCTGTTAAACAGTTAATAGGTACTCATTTGCTCTCTAATTATTTGCAGTACTGCTGATAATACTGTATTTTTGACCTGATTATAAGCAGCAGATTTTGCAGGGAGCAGCAGCTATTTGTGGTAAAATGTATGCCTTCCAAGCATGAAGTGTTAGTGACCAGCAGCAGAACTAGAATGACTGTAGTTAATACGTAACAGGTAATAAAAGGTTGACTAAAAGGGTAACCAAGCAGCAGGTACTAATACCTTTTTTATCACTTTTCAACTTGCATGAACTAGGATGGGGATTGTAGGTGTGACGTTTGCAATGAAAGAATTATTTTGCACAAGATATTCAAGGCATATGTTGTGAAAGAATGCACAGAGCAGATCTGTTCTACAAGAAGTAGGAGGAGAGAAAAGGGGAAAGAGAGGTCATCTAAAATAAATTCAAGAAAACAATATGAAGACTACAAAGAGCAAGGCAAACACAGCAGAGTAGGGAGCCGCTGATAAGCTGATGCCATAGAGTGGCTTTGTAAGTCATGTCTGGAAGAGAAGTTGTCTCTGCTGTCCTAAACCCAGAAGGAAACCCAACCTGTTGGCAATGTTTTAGAGACAATATTCTGCTGAGGTTGTTATGTGGGTTTTTTTACAGACAAAGGATACCTCAGGGAAGCTGCAAAAGGTAGCTAGAGTGAGAGCTTAATGCTAGGATTTTCTCCTTGGTATTCTTTTAGATGTTTTTCTTTTGTAACAGAGTTTCTAAACTTGTAAACAAGAAGTTGACCCTTTCCTTTGCTAGAATAAACAAGCATGATAGTTTCATTTTTGTTTTTGCCTGGAGTCCTGAGTGAACTCAGGTGCCACTGATGCACACAAGAATACAGTGTTTCTTCTGGAAACTAATCCAAATAAAGTAACTGTCTGCAGCATACAAGAATTCTGGGAGTTGGAGCCACAGTGTTTTCTCACTGACATGTAAGAATTAGCTATGAAATGTCAAGAAAAAAGGGGAGAAATTTCCCTTGATGGGGGAGAACCTTCTCTAACCTCTTGTTGCCAAACAAAGCTTAACATCAGAGTCATGCGGGTTGATGTGGATTGAATGCTTTTTCCCTGCAGGATGGTCACCAAATGAAGAATTACTTCAGAGCACTGGTTGACAGAACAGTACTATGCTCAGATTGAAAAAGAAATTCTTGCAATTGATTTTTGTTTCATTCATGGGTTTTTAATTCAGTAATTGCTTGAGGAAGCAATAGACTGCATACCACTTGAAAAAACAGTACCAAAAAACTCTTCTGAAATTGTCAGAGCACTTGTTAAATGTGAAAGATAAATCTGGAGTAGAGCTCCTTACAACAGGGATACTTTCAAGAGTGCTTATAAATAGTGAAAACAGGAAGTTCAGGAAGAGAGGAATACGAAATGATTAATCCTTGGTAGTAACCATTTCTGAAACTACAAGCCCAAATAAGACACAGAAAATGATCCAACCTCACAAGAGCTTTTGAGAAGAAAATAAGTATAAAACATATGGAAACCTTCAGGGTGAAGCTGCTCTGTTTGATGGGATTCTGTTCAAAGAAAATCATATTCTCAGGATGCACAGTGTGCTCAGGAATTCTAATCATAAATCTCGCAGTGCCTGTGTGTAGTGCAAGAGCTAAACCCACTACTGCCTATTTTGGTCATTCTACTTGAAGAAAAGGCTTCCGTGTATAACATTTGCAATTGCTGTAGGCATCAGCTTGGAAAATTGTCACTGAAATAGCACAAAATTCTACATTTTTCATATGAGAGTGGCTAGTGGTGTTTTGGGTTCACAATAACACTAACCATTCTTGGGCAGGAGACAGAGAACATTTAGAAGCAGGATGTTAAGTGTTATTTTGAGAGCTTGGATTCAGATCGCTGCTTGTTCAAGAAGAGCTGCTCTTCCCACAGGAGGAAACTCTCAGAGTATCTAGGGTATATCTTTTGGGATCCTCAAAGGAGAGCAAGAAACTTGTCCCAGCATTGTCATCCTTGAAAGTTATAGAGGCTTCTCCAGGGAGCATTAGTGGTGAGGTACAGTGCAAAAAAAAAAAAAACCCACAAAAAAAGAGTTGGAGGGTCAGATCAGGTGTAGCAGCGCCCTTGCCTGCTAACCCTGGGGACTTCATGACAGATTCTTGCTTGAGACAACTCCAAAAGAGGTACCTCATCAAGAAGCTCTAGGCAAATCATCTATTGCTACCACAATGATTAATATTCTGCTGTAATACTTCTTAGGATATCCTTCCCCACTGTTCTTTTTTCAGGTGTGCAGGGTTGGGAGTGGTGAGTATGCCTCAGTGGGTTTTTGTTTTGTTTTGTTTTTTTTCTTCTGTCTTTTCTCTGTATCATGGTTTAACCCCAGTGGGCAACTAAGCCCCACACAGCCTCTCTCTCAATCCTTTCCGGTGGGATGGGGGAGAGAATCAGAAGAGTAAAAGTGAGGAAACTCATGGGTTGAGATAAAGACAGTTTAATAGGTAAAGAAAAGCTGCGCCCACAAGCAAAGCAAAACAAGGAATTCATTCACTACTGCCCATCGGCAGGCCATCCCCAGGAAAGCAGGGCTCCATCACGCGTAACAGTTACTTGGGAAGACAAACACCACCACTCCAAACGTCCCCCCCTTCCTCCTTCTTCCCCAGCTTTATATACTGAGCATGACGTCATATGGTATGGAATATCCCTTTGGTCAGTTGGGGTCAGCTGTCCTGGCTGTGCCCCCTCCCACCTTCTTGTGCACCCAGCAGGGTACGGGGAGCTGAAAAAGTCCTTGACCAGTGTAAGTGCAACTAAGCAACAACTAAAACATCTCCACATTATCACCACTGTTTCCAGCAAAAATCCAAAACACAGCCCCATACTAGCTACTACGAAGAAATTTAACTCTATCCCAGCTGAAACCAGGACATTCTGTTTCAATTTTGCATTTCTGTTCTAGAATTCATTCAGAAATTTCAATTATAACACCTCTTCACTGCACTTTCCTAATGAATTATATGTATATGTAACTTACAGACCTTTGGATGAAAACCATTATCTTCCACTATCAGTGTAAAAAATATTTTGTACGAGTACTAGTCTACAAGACTAGTAGTGTTCTGGTACAAGACTCCTGTCATGTAACATAGTTGTATTGAAATTAATTCCTCAATTCAGTTATGTGTAGTAAAAGTTAGGAAGTACTTGGTAAGGAAAAGATAAGGTATTTGTTTAGACTCATGTAAAAATAGAGAAGCTTTATGATGAAAAATAGTAACTTAGCCCTATTGACTTTGAGCACATCAGTAGAAATCTTTGATTTTTTTAGGTTAAATATTGCTTTTCTTCTTTGACCTGAGGTATCACTGTTGTGGAGTTTGCTGTTACCAGGAGGAATTGATGCTAGCTGCATTTTTTTTGTGTGTGTGTGATGCCATTGTTTTATTTATAAAACAAGGAACAAGCAGGAGACATCTTCCAAACTCCTCTCCATGGAAAAGCTTATGCCTCCTCATGCCTCTTCAGCAGCAGAAATGCACATGCTCTTCTTTCACTACATCTTAGTGTAGTGGTAGTGATGTTCCTCCTGTAGCACTCATCTTTTAGGAAACTTATTTTCTATGCTGGGGTTGAATGCATCAGAGAAAGCATTTGCGACCAGCCCCAAGAAAAAATGCCCTTCCCCTTTCCCATAATTTGCTATATGATTAGACTTCAATATGGTGCAATCCCTGGAGTAGTTATTGCTTTTTGCATTTCACTCTGCAGAGTTGTCTAATTGCTTCTTTATTTGGTAGGTCTTGTGGGTGCCTAATGGATCAAAGACCTGCATATTGGTAGGCACCAGCACTTGCTTTCCAGTATAACAATGTAAAAACAGTAAGGAAATGGTGAACTGAAATGGAAGCCTCTACTTCAGAGCTGCTGTGCTGTTGGGTCCAAGCTCAGCTTTCTAAAGTTCACTTGTATGGAGCAGGCTGGGCAGTTGCAGAGCTTTGAAATTGTTTTTCAGTGCTCTTTTTAAGAGGTGGATCCCAGCCAGGTAAAAAGAGTGGACTGATATGGCCGTGCAAGTGGCGATTGCTGCAGGGAGGCGTCTGTACATCATCTGGTTCTGAAGGCAGTGGTTTGCCACACCTGTAGCGCTGTTGAACTTCTGTTAGATACCTTATAGTGTACTGAGCACTGCAGGGATTAGCTGTGGATTTGGGAAAGCACAAGTGATAGTTAAAACCATCTTAAGGTCTATCTGCTTCTTCCCAGAGCCATGGCAGTCCCATCTCCATTACTTCAGGATAAATACATGTGCATTTGGTAATTATTCCCATCATTGTGCCAGAGCACTTCTAATCCAGAGCACATTCATTCTATTTCTACATTTGTTCCAGTTACTTTGTAGTTTTACAAAACAGGTTTTCTTCAAGAAAGCTTTTGCTTTTCAGGAAACCAAACCTCTTTTGGTTTTTGTTACTGATATTGTGTCTTTGGGAGCAAAGAAGCTGCACCTGGATTAATGCTGCGAAGTGCCGTCATGTGGCACACACAGCTGCTTCACACTGTTTCTTACTTCAGACATAAACTTTCATTATTACTTTTAAAAAATATCGTTACAATTATAGATTTTAACAGGGTACTTGTAGGTGTCTAACAACTGTATAATCAGAGCAATTAAATTCATAGAAATTAGTTGTTTGAAATAAAAAAAATTGCAAGCAGCATAAAATTGTTCTCCCTGTGTTCTTGTAGTTATCACTGCATACTTGGTGACTAAAATGTAGTGCATGTTTTTACACTGTAAATATAAACAATTATTATTATTGATTCCATGAATTTTTTTGATTTAAAATATCTGGAGTAGATTTTTTTTTTCCCTGTTGGAAGTCTGTAGGATCAGATCATCTTTGCTTTTTCTGCAGAGGAGGGTAAAAGGAATGTTCTCCATATGTCTGTGGGGTTAAAATTATCCTGAGCGCTGTGTGGCTGTGGTTCAGCAGATGAGTGCAGTTCCACAGCTAAAATGGATAAACCTAAACGGAGAAAGTAGCAGGAATGCTTCATTCCCGAGTTGTTCAGGCTGTAGGAAGTTCAGGTTCTCCGTGGCACCCGGTTGTCCCCATACATATGGTTTGCCCTTTTTAGGAAGGACTTCTTTTTCTTTAAGTAAGCAGTAGACATTTTTGCAAAAATAAGTGTGTAAGGAGATATTGTAATTTTCATTTATTGGTCTATCTGCCAAAACTTCTATCAGAGACCTGCAGTCATTTGTAAGGATACCCAGGTTGTCTCCCTAGCTGGGTGAGGCTCTGCCTGTGGGACGGATGCAGTGTGGTGGCTCCCCTTTTTCCAAGCTGTGGAGGAAGGAAAATAGCTGACAGCTAACATCTGCCGCTGGGTGGACATACAGCAATATATACTGAACACTGACATGCAGCAAGTGCCCCACTACAGATCTTGACTTACTTCTAGTCTTTTCTAGCCTGTTGCCCTCAAGGTGGCTGGAAGTCACCTTGTGGCGTGCCAGGGTCCCCTTGTCTTTCAGAAGTGGGAGGACCTTGGTGTTTGGAGCATTTCTACATAAATTAAACGCTACATAGATCTGAAGTGGCAGGAGGTCAGTGCTGTTTAATCCTTGCATGAATGGAGCAGGCAAGTGTCCTCCTTCCCTGACTGCCTTGTGCAGCCAGGCTGAGGAAACTTGCCCGTTCTCCCTGTCCCATGGTGCTGCCAAGGGAAGTGAAGTCTTTGCTTTTCTCCTCTGTTTCTGTGCTGTTGGGTAGAGGTGGCACTTCTGATTTCTGGCTCCAAAGCTGATACGAATGAAAATCAAGGGCTAATTCTGCACGCTGCAATGCTACTGGACCCTGGGATTTGCCTCAAGTTTCTTGCATTTTCCTGACATTTCCAGCAGCAGAGGTCTGCCTGTTCATACCCTGAGGCTGTGAAATATAGACCTAATAAATTAGATTCTGACTGCTGCTGTGCTTGGGCTCTCAGTAGTTTTGCTTGCAGAGTGCTCTGTCTTTCTCTTCTGGGATATATTATAAATGCCACTTTCAGCCAGGTTACATGCTGTTCTGCACACCATGATTATTGTAGAAAAACAGCTGAGGGTATGTCTTTCCTAGATTTATTTTGGGCATCTTATTTGGTTTCAGGAAAAAACCATTTCCTTCTATTCTGAGTTCTCGAAGGAATATGAGCATTTCCTTATCTCAGTGGAAGGAGATTTTTGGGGGGAGCACCTGAGTGTTGGAGTGAGTTAGGAATGTAAAGCCTTTTGAAAGGAGAAGAGAAGCTATCATATAGTGCCTCTCCCAAAATCCTGTATGAACAGATTAAACTGAATGTAATTAATAATGTCAAGAAGAAATCCATTAAGTTGTTATAGTAACTGGGAAGCTAAGGTTTAAAATGTATGATCTGAGTGACTCAGCTCCGGGGGAAGGGATCTGAAAGCCCACATATGGAGAGCTGGCAGCATCCTATTCCCTGGTCTCTTCTCTGTCCGTGCCCCAGGAAGCTCTGCTGTAGGCATGTTGCATGGTTAAGGCTCTTACCAAACCCTGAGCAAATTGCCAAGGAAGGACAAGTGTATTCTATGCATCCTATCTGCTGAAAAAACCCGTGGTTTTACTGTTGTATATCTACGTAACAGTTAATGCTTGTCTCTGCAGCATGTCTGGTGATCGTTGAAGAAAGTTGGCAAAACTCACCCAAAATAAGTGGTAGTGGTAGCAATGCTATGTCTGTCTGAGGGGCTCTTTCATAATGGATAATAAGGAATCTGTGGGTTCTTGTGTTCTGCAGAGTAGCATCGCCTTGTTTCTGGAGGTCCCCTGGAAAGAGGATATCTACTGCGGTTTCAAAAAAGGGAATTTGTTTCCTATAACTCACTTGTGATCTGGTTATAGATATAGAAGGCAGTACATTACTTTGGCCTTGTTAAAAATACTTGTGTAGAGTGAATGTGGGACAGGATTGTTCTATTTGCATATGCATGTACTTTCATTATTTGCACTCTGTTTTCTCAGGATGCAGCTGCTATGAGAACAGTACATAAACATTTACCTGCTTCTCTGCAAGTGGTAATGTCAGCTAATGGCATGGGTTGGCTGAAGAACAGAGTACAGAAATCAGGGATGCTTCTTTCAGCTGCTGAGAAAATGTTTTTTGCTGTTGTAATCTGGTTGGTTCTTAGTATGTAATCCTGCATCCAGAATTGATAATAAACCTTTGAAATAGCAAAGGCTTGCTATTTCATAGTGTGATTCTCATGACTGTGTGTAGCTTCTGCCTTAGGAACAAGGAAGTTTTTGTTGAGCAATTAATTGCATAATGGCAAGCTCTAACCCTAGAAGTAATTTTGTAGTGTAATGGTGTACGGTGATCTTAAAATACCTGGACAATGTATAGAGATTTATTGCTTCTTGTTCAGTTAAAAAAGCTAGTAAAAAGGCTTGTCACTTTTAGATAATAATTTGGATTTATTTAAAAAAAATACCCAGGTAAGAAACTGACTGTGTTGGACAACCTGTGTAGACTTCTTGGTATGTGTCTCACTGGTCTGATTTATTAGCTGGCCTAGTGTTGCAGTTACTTCAGGTTTACGTGGAATTCCTGTGCTGTTGGTAGACGTTAATTTCTGATGAAATATAATGGTATCCAAGTATTTAATTGCTGATCCAAACTTGACATTTGTCTATCAGCAATTAAGGTTAAAAGTAATCAGGCTCCATTTAGTAAACAGAAATTTTTATGATATTAATAGAAGATAAATGCACATATATTATGCACATATATTTAACTATACAAAAATTTCAGGTGAGTATATGGTTGTACTAAAGGCCCCAAGGAAATACTCTGTTACTTACTTGCGTAATGTGGGATTCTTTGATCTCTCTACTGTGGTGCGGAGAACCCGGTGAAAAGTTGATACTTTTTTTTTTAATCATTATGTTCTCCAAACTGTAAGAAAGATGTTGATATACTGCTTTAAATTTTGCACAGAGAGTAATCCCTGCTGTAAAATCCGTCCAGTAATTTAATACTGCTGTTTCACTACAGGAATACAGGTGCCCTTTAGCTTTTCAGTAAGGTAATCCTGAAAGATGAGAGTTTTAAAACTCCTCTGTATTGTTTATGTATTGGGGATTCATGTAGCTGGGTGGTAATTTAATGATTTGGTAGGGCCATAGTAAGTCATATATCCTCTTAATCTGCTATTCATCTTTGAAAATCCACCTTTATTTTCATACAGCAATTTATAGAAATAAAAGAGAGCATGCAGGTAGCCCTAAGTCAGTTTTTTTTTCTTAACTGACTCAAAATTCTGTTACCTGGGAGTGGTGCGGAAAGCCCCTGGTTGCCTAACAGTGCTATAAAAAGTTGGTGGGTTTCAAGATTTTTTCCGTACTGGAGAGGTGAGTCTAGAGGGCATGTACAGCGAGGAGCACGTTATGTGGCTGTCATGTTGTTGCATGGCTGAAGCAGGACTGTAGCAGCTCCATACAGAGGCATCGTTCTGGCACACAGACACTGGATGATCCAGGCAGCCTCCACAAGCCTCAGATGCTCGGCACGGCAGTGCTGCCTTGCCAGTGGGAGTTTCATTGCTGAGAGCAGCAGTGGCAGCAAGGTCAAGTCTCGAGCGTGTGACCATACTCATGGGAGAAGATTATAGGATGGGCAGGGCATCTTTTTTCTTGAAAGCTGGCATTTCTTCTGCCCAGAAGAAAAGTCTGCTTTGCCATCCAGAGAGGGGAGCGCATTTTTTGTCTGAATAAAGCACATCACGCAAACAAAATGGGAAACCTTGCAGAAATGTTAGGCCACTCTTGTGACTTACAGCATTTTATGGGCTGATGTCTTGTGGCATAAAAAGGTCATTTTGTGTCTACATCATGCTGTTATTTTGAGTTTTTTGCATTGGAACAAGCGAAAGCAGTGTGTTCTTCTGCCCTAACATAAGGTTAGTTTGAAAGAATGCTGTATTGATAATACCTAAATATTTTATTTCTGGGAAAAAAGATACTTGAGGTGGTACATAGTCATCTGTGGCCAGTAAAATTACCTGTTTTAAAAAGAACTCAGATTTTTCAAATACATCGTTTTGCTTCATTGCTGCAGAGGTGAAGAGCTGCCTTTTACCCCAAGATTTTCAAATCTTATTAGAAGAGCAATATTAATTGCAGTTGCCAGCCCTTTCTTTAGCAATGATTGAAGGTCTCTTACTTTATTGGACAGAGACTATTGAAATGGTATTGGTTATTGCATCTATAGATAAAAATGTTGACTTTTGACATCACGACTCAATTTTCAGTTGCTATAACTTCAAAATTACCAGCTGTTTGCAGAGCAGTAGACGTTTCCTTAGTGAGGCTGGATGTAAGCAGGTTGAGATTCCTCTGACCATGCTTTGAACAACCTGGGACTGTCATACATCCCTGTGTTTTGGCATTTCCAGTTTTGCAATTCCCTTTGCAACTTTAGTGTTGAATGGTTTGGACAGATTATCCGGAATTTTCATGGTGATGCACACAGAAGAACCGTGACACGAAACTCATCCCTGTGAAATGATAAGCCTGTGCTCTGAAGCACGGGGATGCTGCAAGTAAAGGTTACTGAACAGTACGTTCCTCATTAATTGCACTCTTTGAAGTGATTGAATTTGATCAAAACTTTCTAAAGTATGCAGTATGACACTGAGTGTTGGAAGTATTGCTCCACATAATTAAAGGTTTGAAGAGTTTTAAATAACTAGGAAAAGAATTACAGTGAGAATTTTGAGGAAAATGCTGGCGTTATCTCTTTCACCTAACATAATAGCACTTGATTTCTCAGGAAATTGCAGTATGAGCTAAAGTATTCTGTCTTTTTTTAAAAAAAAAAATTGCTGATCATTTCAGCCTGAGATTCAGAATGGTGCAAATATTTTCCCAACAAGCAAAATATCAGATACTGAAGGAAACAAAATAGCAGTAGTACCAAGAAACAGTATAATCTGCTTTGGCTAAAAGAAAGATCATGGAATAAGAAAGCTTAAATATTCTTCTAAATCAGGCTTTTTCTAAATCTCTGGTGATAAATTAGTTTTTCAGAATACAAAGATATTGTCATAGATGCTTCTTAAAATAACATAGAGTAATATATTTTAATGGAAGTGGTCTTAGCTAGCGGTTGGTAGAAGACATCTGTGCATTTGAAGAATGCCAAAGGCTTTTCCTTTAGTCTTAATGTTGTTTTTTTTTAATTTCTTTTTTAATTGGGTGGAAAGACAGATATTTCATTCTGGAAGTTGCTAGTATGGAAGTAAAACTGGGATAAATCTGGTTGTAGTTCCATGCTAAGCTAGTACAGTCATATCCTCTTTACTACTCCTAATGCCATGCTTTGCCTTTGCAGATGAGATATGAAATTTAATTTTTAGTTACTCTCTGTTTCTGTATGAAGAGGGGGCTTTCTGAAAAGTGGAGCCATTTGATGAACCACTTATCCTCCAAAGTGAGAGCATTATGACAGATGCTTCTAGGCTTGAATTTTGGAATGGGCTTGAGTTCTCCTGATAAGCCTCAAATCCTACATTTAGAGAATTTCCTTAGTTATTTTTTGAAATCCTAGAATGTAACTGTTTTTTGGTTTTTTTTGGTAAATAGTAAATAGGAGAGTTAGGCAAAGAACGTGAGTTAAAAATAGGTGCATAAACAGCTTGTGTACTCTTTCCTGGGTCATCTTGTGCAATGGGAAGCATAGCTGATTCTCCATCTTATTTCTGGCTCTGCTTTGACTGGTGTGTGATTTTGAGTCAGTCACTTATTTTTCCCTGTGGATTTGTGTCCACTACTGTAGGGCTGAGCACACTTGCCAAATGCTTTGAGGTCTGTGGGTGAAAAGTGTTGAAATGATGTTAAATGTATCCAAAACCTAGGTAGGAGATGCTGAGACAACAGTTAGCTTCACTGTTGATATATGGCTGTTTTTCTTGTGAGAGGTGGTACGCATGTTCCAGTATATTGTATGAAATTTTTGAGACAATGCACTGTAGCACTGTACTTAAAAATAGAGTAATAGCAGCTACTGTGGCACAAGATCTGTGAACTAAAAAAATAAATCCTTTGTATTTCACTAACAAAAATGATGCTGCAGACAGGCAGCGTTGTTAGAAACAATATATTGTGTGTGGCTAGATGGTGTTACCCGAGAAGTAACCTCATTTTGTACTCATTTAACAGCACAGAGAGGTTTCTCCCAGACTCTTCTTTCTCCTTTGGACTCCTTACAGGGTTGTCTTTTATGAGCAGTCTAGGATGCATGATTTATGAAAATGCAATTTATCAGCTGCAGAATCCTTCTTCCTGTTAAAGAGAGGACACAGGGGGGCAGGAGACAAACAACGGCAGCTGTTTACCTTGGCATGGAGCATTGTATTTACTTTTTATTTTGTTTTTGTGTCTGGCTGTGGTCAGAAAAGATAGTTACCTGATCTTGCTGTTATCACTAAGGAAGCATTTACTCTAATTGTTATAGATTTTGCCTCAGGCAATTAAATTGTTTTGTTAGGTGGTGTTTCATGGCCTGCAGGGTTGTGTTTTTGAGACTGGGCTGTAAGATGAGCAGGACCTGCCTAAGTGTGACTATCTGGTATGGAAAACCACCGTGATGTATCATGGAGACCTCTGTCCCCAGCTGTTGACTAGTGCCTTCTCCAGTTTGAAGATGCTGCTGGGTATCTGGTCATGCTTGTTCAGCCCCTTATGTCCCACTTTATAAGCCATCTGGAAATAAGACAGAACAGCAAGAAGGGAGGGTGTTTTTAATTTTATGGGATTTTTACTTGCCCAAACAGTACAAGATTTTAAAAAAAAGATAAAAAAGAGGGGGCTGTGTGCCTGGCTGGGAAGGAACCAAGGTGCTGCCTGGCTCGTTGCAGGGTGGGGAAAGGCTTTTGGAGCAGTGTGGAAACAGTGCTTATAGCAAGACTCTTGGTTGCATGGGGCCTCACCAGAAGGAGCCCACCTTGGCTGCAGCATTGCACCATGACTTCTCCTGTCACCTGTGTCAGCCTTCATCGGCCAGGCACAGCTGGTCAGCGGGTCAGAGATCTTGCCATAGCACCGGCTCTGGGATGTGGGATGAGCTTCTGCCCTGTGATGCAGGTGCAAGGTACAGATGCAGCAGTGATAAAATGGAGTAGCTAAGCCTGTCTCTTGTGTAACACACAGGATTTGAGGGGTCTGCTGTTCACTGGGCTCCTAGCATTGCTGCAGGTGCTTTGGACTTTCTCCTTCAGCCTCTTGCTGTGCAGCTGGAGTACAGTTAAGACTTCTTCTTACTTTTGTGGGCCCCCTCCTTTGCAGGTCTCAGCTAGCTTTATTTTGGTTTTCTAGGGACCTCTTGCTGTTCTGATTTTGCATTTCATCTTTCCCCCCTATTCTTTGGTTTTTTTCAAAGGGTAAAATTGGCAAGGTGAGATATATTCCTCTGTTACAAGAATTCTGGAGGATGTGTTCTGATGATGGTCTTTATTTGTAGGCTTGATTGTGTACTTCTGTGCTTAGGATCACTGTGTTGCTTTGCTACATAGCTCCAGTATGTTGAAAGAACAAAAAAAGGGGGTGGGGGTGGGGAATTCCTTCTTGCAGCTGTTTGAACTTGGCTCTTCCCATAAAAACTCTAAAGGAATGAGAGATCTGAGGATCTTAGAACTTTTCCTCCTGGACTAGAGCAATATCTGGGTGAGTTTAGGATGGTAAGAAATAAATCAATGGCACGAGGCGAGTGCTGCATTAGCTGGCGGTGACACAGTAAGTAAGTTTCCCCATGCTGTTCATCCAGCACATGCTAATCCTGCCTGATCTGCAGCGTTTCCATTATCTATGCAGACCAGCAAGGCTTAGTGCATTATGCTCCTTTCCTAATAAAAACACGTGGGGAACATGAAGTCTATTTTTTAAAAAAGCAACCTACCAATCTAAAGGGAGAAAATTTGCGTTGTGTGCATTTTCTGTTGCACTGGTTTTTATTGTATTTTTAAGCTGAGATGGGTTTTTTTAAAAGCATAGTCAATAATTGTTCTTTGCTCCCTGAATGCTGTTCAGCACCACTCCAAGGAGTGGGAGGCTCTGCTAGTCATTTGCACATGGAACAAGAAAGGTATAAATTGCATCTTTTAATAGTAATGCTTCACTTTCCTAAGTAATTACCTTGAAAATCCTGTATGTGCTTGTAGGTAGCACTATTAAACTGTACCCTTTGTTGCTGTCAGAACCGCTTTTTAAATTAATTGCATTTGACCTCAATAGCAGACAAACTGTTTCAGAAATACAAGATTTAAAAATCATTAATGTAGTAAAGAAAATAGAATAGTGTTTTCTGCGATTCTTTTTTCTGCCAAGGCTTTTTACATCTGCCAGAAAGTTTCCTGAAAAAAATATGGTCGTATTTTCTCAGCAGTAACAGTGAAAAAATATTGCAGGTATTTCACGGGAGTTCTGCAGAGCACGTTAAGCCTAATGACAGTAAGCAATGTAATAGTGTGTTCAGATTAGTATTGATTTTCCTATCATAACTGAAATAAATGAAGATCAATGACAACCTGACTGTACCCTCTGCTGGAAATCAAAGAGTTACTGGAATTTCTGGAATAGACTGACTTGGTTATTCTCAGCTTTAATGATTAGGTTGCCAGAGAAAAGATGAGTCTTTGCAATCCTCTTAACCTTGGCGACATCTCAGTAAGAAACCTTCTAATGAAAGTTAAGACATTGTTTTAATAAGGATAATTTACCCAGTGGTAACATGGGAAGGGGGGTGGGGTTTCTTCTTTTTTTAATTATTTTAAAGTATTTTTATTTGGCCCTGCACAACTTTGACAGAACTTTCTAAAATCTGTACAAAGAGTATCCTGCATATAGCATTCATTTTTCATAATAAAAGACTTGGTTTCATTTATATGGTAGATAAATTTGCAACTTTAGTACATCACAAAGATGCCTGATAGCTGAAAAATAGCAACCTAATTTTGACTTGGTTTGCATACTCTGCCTGTAATTCACAGGTTGGCAATTATGAGAAAGCTTAAAGCAGCCTTGGAAGAGGAAAAAGTGAAGTAGTCACTTTGATAGTTCGGTGATATTGGTAGATCCTTAGCGCTTCTATAGCAAACTTAGTTTATGTGAGAATTGCAGTGATAAGAAATAAAGCTTTTTTTTACCTCTCAAGGCAAATCCTTCTTTTCTGAGTCTGTTTTCATAGGTTACAGGCATTCGTGCTAATAGGTGCCCTTGCTTTTATTTTGTGGAGTGCTATGAAGTCTTTTCAGCATTTTATGAAAATTATAATAGATCGACTTTTCTGAAGAGTGAGTTTCTTGGAGCTGCTGTAAACTCTGCAGACCAGTTTAGTTGTTTCTGTTGACAAGAAATGGAAAAAGACCACTGAAAAAACAACTTTTTTTCTCTCTTAATAAGTAGTAGAAAGGGCTGTTTGGGAAATTTTTATGTATCTGTTTCTGGGAGACTGTGTCCAAGTAGTTGACATAATAGTGGTAGTCACAGAGCTAAAAGTTTAGGGCTCAATACTGGAAAAAATAGCTTAGCACCTAAATTGGGGAAAGGGAAGAAGGTGCAGTTAATTCTTCCATGGCTCAAGATGTGTGCGTGATGCAAAAATAAAATGGTAAAATTCCTGAAACTGATTTTTCAGGGAATATAATTCTGCAGAAATATTTGACTGGTATTTCTTTGAAGTTTTATTTGTTGTGTGTGCAGCTTGTAAACATACTGCGTGTTTGCTCCTGCTGTAGGTGGATAGCTCCAGTACCTGCGGTGCTGCTGCCATGCTGTGCAACCAGTTGGCCATGACCTCCATTTCCTTTTTTGTAAGCAAGCTGATCTTCTTAGCAATCTGAGGGTGAAGTATTGCTCTTGCGTTTTGAGCTTCCTGATTTTGTTTAAGGTAAAATACAAAACCATCACTGTTCAGGTACCAGTTGCTATTTATACCTCAACTTGCCTTTGGCCAATGTTAAATCCGTGTAGGGTTTATTTTTCTTACAAGGTACGATGTGCAATTTCTGAGCCTGAAGTAAGAGCCCATGTGTTTTGTCTGGGAGAGCTAGACCTGAGATTATCACTTTTTTTTTGGGGGGGTGACTGTCACCCTGACTGAGTATGTACTTCACCCTGTGAAGTTTTGATGATCTTTAAGGAGAATCAAACTTTGAATCCCAACTCACAAATGATGTCATTATCTGTGTGATCAGATACCTCCTTCATCCCAGCCCTTTCCTTTGTAAAGCTTCACTATGATTCACTGTTCAGGTTTCTGTTTTTATCTCTGGTCATCTTCAGGTTCTGCTGAACCTGTAAGGATCAGCATTTTGTTGCTAGGAAGAATACAGCCCCAATAATGTGTGTCATGGCCTGGGCAGTGCTGCTGGCAGTTGGGAAGAAACAGGTATTGTACTGCAGAATGTGCTCTATTATCTGAATTTCACTGGGTTTTGTTTTGGTTTTTTGCTATTCCTCAATCTTTGTGTCTCACCTTCTAGAAAAGGGGGAGGAAATGAATTTGGAGTATGAGGCAGCCAGATAAACAGCTCTGCTTGCCAAAACCTTTTGTCATTCCAAAGAATTATCACTGCACGAGCAGCAAAAAATGTAATCCTGCTGGCTCTGCCCTGTCTGTGTTTCATCGAGGAGGGGAGTATCTTTAGGGGTGAGAGGGCTAATCTGCTTGTCGCTAGAACCCTGTGGCTTTAAAGCTGCCCATGCAGAAAGCAAAATGTGTGGGAAAACAGTGACATGGTGAAATGTGCGTCGTGTATTTCAAGTCGTACCAGAACTTGCACATTAAGATGCATTTTAGGAATTTCTTTAAATAGTGGATTTCACACTAGATGAGTTGAATAGCTATTTTTAAAAAAGTGTGTAGGAAAAGTAGGCTTTATCACACGCATGCATGTAGTTTTATTCCTCACCACTGCAAGTTGCCAGTTTTGAACCCTGTTAATTCATACCTTCGCTATAAGGCTTTATCACTCTGAAACTGCTGGTGCGTTTACTGTCATTTTTGAAAAATACTGTCATTAAGCACAAAAAAGTTCAGGTGGAAGAACTAGGTTAGCTTAGTGTAAAAAGAAATCTCATACCTTACCTAGGATATATTCCAGCAAAATGGATTAGACTCAGATGCCGCACTGAAAGAGTGCTTTTCGTTGTAGTCTAACATGAAATGCAAAGCTTTGCTGCTTTTAGGCATTCCCTGTTACCCACACTTAACCAGCCTGCTGGGATATAGTTTCTTTTTGGAGAATTTGCATAGTGTAGAGAAACTTGTTGCTTGTAACAAAAAATTACATGAATTGGAAAATGTGCATGAGAAAAATTTTCCAGTAAGCCTCTTGGGATTTTTTTGCCTCTTTTTTTTTTTTTTTTTTTTTTTTACCCTAGATGTTCATCCCAGGTGTCAGATCTTTTATATAGAGACGCAAGGAAAGAATGACTCAGATTTTAACAGTAATTTAGTCATGACTAACGGAAGTCTTAGATTTTCTTGGTAGGCTCTTCAGAAATGCAATCTACATTATAAAAAACTTACATATTTTGTTCAATTATTCATGTTCTGGTTAAACTTACTTTGACAAATTGATAAATATTTATAAAGGAAAGGAAGTTGTGGTATAAGAGGACTCAGGCTTCCAAAGAAATGATCTGCTAGTCAGTCTGGTCCATCTCTTCATGGCTCATCTCCTAGTGGTGGTTCTGATCCTACAGCGCAACAAAATTTAGGAGACACACTTAGGCTCTCATTCTTTTAGACTTTTTTCAGAGGTGTTTTCTTGGGTACTTATTTATGTGTTTATTTTTTTACTTTATTATGCATTTACTTAGTTATTTATGTCAGTTCACGAACTGACATACATTCAGGAGGGAGATGCGTTTGTTAGTCCTGCTGTGGGACGTGGCGCAATGTGAGGCTGTTTGTGTTGGCCATCACAAACTGCAAAGCAGGGCAGTCATGGACATCTCAAACTTGTACATTATTAAACACCAAAGGATCCACCTCTGAGACACAAATCTGCTTAGTTCTGCTGCTTATGACACTGCGTCCTTCTTTTGTTCTTTCTGTGAATTTTGCCTACATATTACAGAGGTATATATATTTATTTCTGGCGGTGAATAGTCATGCCATATCTTCTTAGTCTGTGGATTCATACCGCTGTTATGGTCTTCTTTACCTGCTTGATATCGTCTAATTTGCTGTCTGCTGTCAGTTTTGGATTTTTGTCGTAACAGGGCTTTTTAGTTTCTCCCAATTGTTGAAATCGATAAAACTGTTAAAATTATTCTAGAATTTTACTCTGATACTGTAGCATGACTTTTATGCTGCTAATTGGGTAGTGACTGTTCTGACTTCCAGCCTGTTCATCTAATTGTAATATGGATCAAAAGCTAGATAAGGTTTGCAGAGAGAAGTAATGGTGCCACAGAATTGTGCTGCCCAGTGTCATGTTTTTAATAGCCATTCCACTGCTGTAATGTCTAAGCCCACCCTGGTTGCTTACTGCTGCATGCATGTGGCCTGTTGTCATAAGAAAAGGTTGTTGATCAGGCCATTAATCTGTTTTTCCCGCTGGCCTCGCTCTGGTGGCAGCCAGCGATGGATACTGAGAGGAGAGTGAGTCTGGGGGGAAGTGTTGTGGAATGCTTTTTGTTGTTTTTTGTCCTTTGCTCCTGGATGGTCCTGTTCATCCTTTTCTGGAGGGAAGCTGTTCAGGTGCTTTAGAAGACAAACCCCTCAGCTCTTTTCCAATGCTGCTTCATACAAGATGAAGCATACAGCACTGTGTGCTGGCACTTGTGCTGAAATGGCAGCGAGTTATGTCTGGCATGGATCTGAGTGCTCTAAATGCTTTGGCTGGCGATGAAGGGATATATGTGTGTTGGATGTATGAGCGCTAAGGAAATGAAAACAACTGGAGGTGCCTGTGCCACAGCCAGAACTGCAGGCAGACTCAACTACAGTGCTGGCGTTGTGTTTTGTTTGAGTTTGTTTTGTTCTTTCTCTCTCTCTCTTTTTTCCCCAGAGTGATCTGGTTTAGAGGGAAGCAGGTTTGTTACAGCATTTATCTGGTGCATGGAAGAGCGATGAGCAGTTGGCTCCTGGAGACTGTGGTGTCCTTAGACTTCTGTGATCAGAGGCACCACTCTGTATTCAGATACTATGCCTGAGAGTTAGTGTGGCTTTTTTTTGTTAAGGTTTTTTGATTTTAAGTAGATAAAGGTACAAGCTAAATAGTATTTAACCTGAGCATGATGTTATTAAACTGAATATAAACGCGCGATGGCACAGTTGTGTGGTGGCTGTAAGCCAGGCTGAGCTGCCATGCTTGAGAGTTCAGACTTCTGAATCCATTGTGGTGTGGGAACTGAAGAACATGTTTGTAAAACCAGCAATTGCTGTGTAACATGGCTTTCAGTACCTGCTGCTGGGGCTCCAAACCTCACAGTCAAAGTGAGTGGTGCAGGCTGCTTTCGGGCATGCTGACTGATGGTATTGGCAGGGAAGAGAATTAGGTGCCCGATTTTGATGCCACATCTGCTCCTTATCGGCTGGGTAGATCACCAGGGCCTGACGGCCCTTTTTTGCAGGCAGTCTGAATTGCTTATTGCTTTCCTGAACTTGCACTGTGTGAACAGGTGATCTGAATACAGTTCAAAATTCCTGATTTCTCACAGTGAACATCATGTTAGAAGTCTAACATCGCCAAGCCTGAAACTGCTGCACAGCTTTTTATGGTGGCTTCGGCACTGGAGTTCATGAAGAGTGGCCCTTCAGCAGTCTTCTACCTCAAAGATAATCCTTCCAAGCAGGGGAGAAAATTTGTCAACACATAAAAAGTGGCACTCCAGCTCTACCTGTTCTTTGGGGAAAGAAAGAAAATCCCGTGACCCTCAGTGTTCTCTTATACAATCACAACTGTAGTTTTTTTATAAGCACTAAATCCACAGCAAGAAGGAACAGGGGGCCTGAGAACACTCTGAGGGGGTTTGTTCCCATGTGCTGGTTTCCCCTGCTGCTTCAGTTGCTCGGCAGTGTTTCATTCCCCATAGCACTCTTGCATAGTTCAAACTGGCTGCAGTGTCACCCCCTACAGAAGGCTGTAATCTAGTGGCTGAAGTGGTGTGTGCATGCCAGTGTAATAATAATGTTTGGGAGTTATGATTAAACCTTAGAATTGCATACAAATGCGATTCTTTTTCTTCTATGAGAGCTGGCTCAAGCTGTTCTTGGAGACCTTCTATACTATACCTCTGAAAAGGGCTCATTTAAGGACAAGTTCTCTGCAAGTAGAACTTGTTAGCTTTGATCCCATATTACTAGACACGTTTCAGGTCTTGCTTAGATTGCTGAGCCTTGTGAATACTGCTTACTTTTAACATGATTTTACTAAATATTGAATTGTCCTTTCAGTAATAGAGAGCTACACTTGCGTAATATCTGCTGCCAAGTTTTTTATGAAAATGGACAGTAAGTTATAAATCAGCTGTGATGTTAGCAGTTTGCTCCATAGTTTATTATCAAAACAGTTTGTTATTAAAAATATTTTTTTTTCTTTCAGGTTGCCTGTCTGGAGAAATTGGATTGAACAACAAGAGTTTTTTATAACAGGGTGCACTTCAATCTTGATAATGAAGAAAAGCAGAAGTGTCATGACAGTAACTGCAGATGAGGTAAGTTTCTTCTAAAGGCATGTTTTTTTTTTCCCAGAACTTCATGAAAATGAGATTAAAAGTTTGTTTCGTCTTATTTTGTAAGTATCTGCTGGTTTTACTTTCGTTACTCATTGATTTCCTTAAAGTTGTTTGCAGCTCATATAATAAGCAGTAAATAAGCCTAGCACATTTAAGAACAAATAAACCAACCCCCACACCATAAGAAGAGTCTTATGCAGAGCATGTACTTTACTGGTCTTTGGTCTGTGTAATACTGGCAGTCAGCAGGGTCTGAACATTTCCATACCTTATGGAAGTTTTGTTCTGGATCCCATCTTTGTGCATGTGCTGTACTTGTATACTTGTGTTTCAACATTTCCCCTCACTGTAGTTGCTGAACACCTAATGTGATGATGCATGTGTTATCCATTACTACACTTGCTAATCATCATCATAATCCCCTAGTAATTAAACCCCAGTTCCCATTCTCTGGAGAAATGTGTTGGTTTTTAATGATGGCATGATAACCACAGCCTTAACTGTCTTGTTTGTCACAGCTGGGGCTTGCCAAAGATGGAAAACCACATGGAATGTATATGAAAATACAGTGGAGGAGTGGAACCTAATAGTGATTCATATAGCACTCCTTCAATAAATAAGTGTTTCTTTTCCACTCTTAGACCACATGCTGGACTGCTTCACAGTTTGCCTGAGCATGATGGTGGGTCCACTCAGTCCTTGGTGATTTTAATGAAAGCAAGCATTTGAAATCTAATGGGAAGCTAGAAAAGTCTGCTGTATGCCTCTTAAATAACAAAAAAGAAATTAAACAGTCTTACGAAGATTATTAATAAAGGCAGGTTAAGTCAGATCCTCATATAGAAGGCAGGCCTTCCTTTCTGGGTTCCTAGGAGTATTTTTGACCTGATTTTGTGCTATGAAAGAGTAGGATTTGGATCACTGAAGATCTCTAGCATATTTTTGGAAGCATAGCATGCCAAATATTTTAAACTTCTATCTAGGTCATTATGGTGACCTAGTAACTTCATGAATCTGCACCAGCATGCCTTATAGCACCTTCAGGCTATAGTAAAGGTGTAAAGTAGCCGTGGACCATGTTGTTTCCTGTCTGGATGCTTCACATGGTTGTGGGATGAGCAAGCAAGTAGGGAAAGTTGAGAAAACTGGTAATATGCCATTCTCCCATCAGTCTTGTCTTTCCTTCCCATGTCGAGAGTCCTTGCTGAGAGGTAAGAGAGTAGAGAGTATGACAGAGTTGTTTACTTTAATAGTCTCATGCCTACAGAGAGTATTACCGGGGTACCAGTTGTCACCCGTGGTTTCTCTGAGGTGGGGTAGATCCTTCTACACTCAGTGCTGGACCCAGTGGTAGCTGTTCATAGGGAAAGTGAACCCAGGGATTTCGTGGGGCTGTAAGGTGGACTTAGCAAGGTCTGAGAAGTGTGGAGAGAGCAGGGCAGAGATCAAAATTCAGGAGCAAGTAAAGAGGAGGAAAAACATAGAGAGGTTGCCATAGATATATATATATACACCTATTACAGTAACCCTCCAGCTTCTACTGGTAGCTTATCATACACAGTAAAGAAATATTCTCATTTGTATTGGACAATTATATTTGACTAGCTAAATTCTCTAAGACCAAAACTGACAACCCTCTCACAGTGCTGTTCCACTTTCAGAGACTTCTGGCTTGGGTTTGAGAAGACTGACTGCCAGTTCTGAGATCATGGTGTTGTTCTTAAATAAAAATCTGTAGAAACCAGAAGAGGAAAAACTGCTTCAACTGATCAAAACCTTTTCTTGAGACTATTTCTATTAGGAACACCAGACATAGGGTAGCATAGCCTAGCTGCAAGTTCTTCTGACTGAATAGCTCTTGGATAATTCAGGAGGTGTTTAAGTCCAGTATTCTTGCCACCTTTCTCTGCCTGGTGATTCATCAAAAGAAAAAGCGGCAAACCAGTATGTTTTTGCCATGGAGAGGAAGGTTACTTAAGGTGGATGTTGAGTGGAATGTTCTCTGAGAAAGTTCAAGATATCAAAAGTTTAACATATCACCAAAGTGACCTGGACTATTGAAGTGTTCCATTAGATTAGGATTAGATGTTGACTTTAGCTCAGACAAGTTACAAGTGAATTTTCAAGTTCATTCATTACTTCATAAAATAATGTCAGGCCCTGCCAAGATTTTGTCATACAATTATCTTTTGTGAGTAGCTATGACTGTAGAACAAAAACTGTGTTTTATGCTCATGGGGAAACATTTGTTTGTAGAACTTCAGTGGCGTTTCTGTCTTTGCAGAATGCTCTGGATTACCTGGAGTGTGGGCTGAGTAAGTCCTACAGTACTTCCAGCCATGCTCTGGGCATAGACCTCTGGAGAGGAAGGAGATGTTGTTCTGGTAATTTGCAGTTACCACCGCTGTCCCAAAGACAAACAGAAAAAGCAAGGACACCTGACAGAGACATTGTCTGTAGACCGACAACTCTGCCTTTGTTGACACCTCCAAGTATTGCAATCACCACTTACCAAGACTGGTAGGTTGTTTCCCTTTGTTATGAATTTCATGTGTTTGGGTGTTGGGTTTTTGTAGGGTTTTTGTTATTTTCTGGTTTGGGGTGGGTTTTCTTTTTTTTTTTTTTTTTGGAAGACACCAGATAATTATCTTGTATATACCGTTCAGTATTATTGATGTCTATCAGTTGGTCTGTCATGGGCATAATCTGACAAAGTAATTTTCTTTTTTAAAAATTTTACTTCTGTTAAAACCTCTTTTGTTCACTCTTTTTGTGCATCTTCAAGAAACTTTTTTGTGTTGTAAATTTCAGCCTCAGCCAGAGGGTTTGTATTACTAGCTTTCTACCCACAGAATAATTCAGGATGGTGGTGGAGTCTTCTACAACAAATTGAGGAAAAAGGCTTTAGCTCTCTGGCTGTTTCCTGTCCAAGTGGTAGAAGAAAGGCTTGGAAAAGCACTTGAATGCTTTGGAATTGCAATGGTAGATTTTAATGGAAAGAAAGTTTAGATGTCCGTATGCTTGCCATATGAAACTTGAAATGGCATTGCAATGCAACCTTAAAATCTGTACTCTCAACTTTAGATTTCAAGTGTGCTTTAAATTCTAGTTTTTAAATGCTCCACTCTCAATTTCATTTGCTGGCTGCAAGACATGTTCACATCATTACTTCCAAGTCTGAATCTGGTTTTAGATTCTGCTGCGGGCAGGGGTGAGCTGAAGGCACCAGCCCAGCTAGCGCAGTCACACAGCACAGTGTTACACACAGCAGGCAGCGTGGTCTGGAACAAATACAGCTGTTTCTCCAGACCTGATCCTGCCAGTCCCACCCACGCTGTTGGCCTGGGGGCAGTGGCTGTTCAGGGCTGACCACTCTCAAGACCCCAGAAACACGTTGGATTTTTCAGGCTGATGAGCTGTGACCCAGGCTTAGTGAGAAAGAGTTACCTGACTTCTGAGAAATGAACAGAGCACTGACTGGCATCTGAGTTTGCATTTGAACAATTATAGAGGACATCCTAAATTAATTTGTTAGAGTTCTTTAAAAACAGTTTTCCTATTGAAAGTAGGATTTTAAAATTATGGACTTGAATAGATGAGATACAGAAATCAAAGAGAAATTAGCAGGGGCTTTTGTGCAATTTTTGCATTTAATTGCTGTGGATAAATTTAACAAAATTAGTTATCTAATTTTAGGTGAACTGTGAATTTTGACAATAAAAGGGTTGGTTTACCTTTATGAGCATTTTACTAACGTTCGCTTTTGTGTATCTGCAGCAATTTGTACTCTTGACTGCAAGGCGATTGAGAGAATATTCGTAAGGTGTGCCTTTAAGAATGAATTAGTTCTGATCTTCGAACACACCTTCATACAGGATTTAGGAGAATGCAAGGAATTTCAATGGATTTATCATTAGTCTCCCTTGTAACACAAGAGGGCATTGCTGCTCCTCTCTTCCATTACAGCAGAATCAATGTATGCATATTGTCTTGCACAACGTATATTTTTCTTGAACAGTCTAGCAGTCAAAGACAAAACACTTATAATTGATATTCAGGTTACTGTTATTTCTTTACTGCTGTTAATCTCTTACAAGTGAGCAGATAGCTTCTGACTTCCCCGTTTTGCCTGAATCCGTCGTATCTGTTTACAGCCATATAGCAAGTTGGGAGTTGCTGGTTAGTGTGACTGCGATGGAGAGTCCTGTTGCAAAATGTTGTTACACAGACGTCTTTGCATCCCACTCACCTTTCTGGCTTGAGCACCAGTTAGATTGACTGCTCTGACAGCCGGGCAGAAATCTTTCCCATTTTCTCTTTAAGTTCTAGTCATCAAGGGCTTTTGAATAGGTTAGCACTGTTCGCTACCCGATGCTAGGCAGTTCCTTACCTATGCAATTTCCACTTACTTGGAGCCTGACCATACTGTACTCTCAGGGAGTGCAGTCATGACTGAGATTTTTCTGTGTAGGAGCAGTGCAAGCGGCATGTGGTCCCTAAGCTGTTTGGGCTTCTATACTGTGGTTCAGTTCTGCGTGAAATATATCCCAGAGGCAGGTTATAGTTTTGTAAGCCCGGTATGTGCCATTGTGTTGAAACAGCTTTGGAATGATATGAGCATTAAGAGACTCAGTGAGTGGGCAATAAAGTGATGGGAAAATTTCAGTGTAGATGAAACCAAAGTGACATATTTGAGCATGAAAGAATTGTAGCTGCAAAATGATGTTACTACTCAGGAGGAAGATCCTGGGTATAGGATAGAAGTCCAATAGAGTTGCAAGCTTAGTGCTTATTAATGGTCGAAAAAGCAAATTAATTGTTAGAGATTTGAAGGAAAAGAGTAGCGGATAAAATATAGAACATCAGGACGCCATGGTAGGAACCCATTACTTCATCAAATACTGAATATAATGTACAGTTCTAGGCTTTCCTCTCAAAAAAAAAAAAGTATAGCAGAGCTAAAAAGAGTTAAAGGCCTCTAAGATGATCACACATATGGAACAGCTTCTGCACTAGGATTGACCAAGGAAGCTGGAACTCTTCAGCATGGAAAAGACAGCTGAGGAAAGGGATAGGACTGAGAACTTGCTAGTGATATGAGGACATAGTTGATCTATTGCTTATTCTCCCTTCCAATATGAGAACAAGGGGCCATCAAACAAATTGGTATGGCAGGCGTGAAGCAGGTGCAAGGAGGTGGTTCCCTATGCAGTTTCCACTTACGCTGTGGAACTTTGTGCCATAGGATGCTGTAGATGCCAGGAGTTTGAGCAGGCTCAAGGGAAAGCTTAACAGATCTTTGGAGGACTAGTCTGTTCTGACTTCCTTCTGAGTACATAAACCCCGTCTCTTGTTCAGCTTCTGAACTGCAAGTTGTTTAGGACTGGGAAATACTTGAGGGGAAGTATCATATGTATGTTTGCTTTCTGTTCCTTCCTGTTCTGTGCTTTTAATCTCTTGTGGGAGTCAAGATAATGGGCTGGATGTACCATTGGCCTGACCAGTAAGACCATTCTTATATTACAAGTCTGTGGGGTTTTTTAACCTCACTTTATGGGTATAATTCCTTGGAGTTTTAATAAAAATGCTTGAGGCCACAGGCAGAAAATTAGCATGTTTTAGTCAGTCAGGGGGAAAAAAAGGCTTTACCTGTAGGGAGCCTAATGCCATTAAACAGTGTAACACTCAGACTGGGACGGGAAAGGATATTCCTTGTGAAAAGAGTATCCAACTGTTAGTTTCATAGGATTATAGAATAAATCAGGCTGGAAGGGACATCAGGAGGTTTCTAGTCCAACGCCTTGCTTGCAGTGAGGTCAGACCAGGTGGCTCAGGGGGCTTTGTCTAACCTGATCTTGAAAACCTCCAAGGATGGAGATTTCACATCCTTTTTGGGTGACCTGTTCTGCTGCGTGACTGTCCTCAACTCAGAAAAAAGTCTCTGTAGGTCACATCAGAATCTCTTGATTCGTCTTCTGCCAGTTGTCTTGTGTTTCCCAGTGTTTTGGTGGAAGGTAGTGGCAGTGTGCTGTTCCTTGGAAGTGTGGAGTGTACCTTCCTTAGTCCATAAATCTACCCCATTAATGCAGCACTGAATATTTGGGTTGCACTGCTTTAAGCCTCTAACATGATGTATTTGGACTATGGAAGTTATTCACAAAATTTTTTCCCTGGATTTAGCTTCAGGATGCAGAGGTTTCCTGACCTCTCTTTATGTTCCCAAAGGCAGACAGTCTTGCTATAGCTTGTTCTTTGATACTTGAACACTTGATACTTCATACAATGAACTTGATATAGTTCATTGATACTCTTGCAGCAGTGGAGTGGAATCATGCAAAAGGAAACTCTTCGCTGAAATGTAAATGGCTAGGTCATGTTGTTAAAAGACATTTGGGGTGCACACAGCTAAAATGCGTAAGCAATGTAAGGTCCAGATTTAGGTTTTCTGTAAGGTAAATCATCATAACTCTTCTGCGTCCAATACAAGTTGTTTAATATTCACATAGTATGCTTTTGGTTTTGTGTCGTGGTTTGTTTGTTTTTTTTTCTGAGGCTTCATAGAGTTGTAGCTTGGAGACACTTTCTACAAGAGATCAATAGGACTCATTCCAAAGTGTGTAGGTTTACCTGAGCTTTCTGTAATCTATTTTGGTGCATATGAAACCCCAAAGACAGATGTGAAACACTTCATTATTATGACTTGAAATATAATTCCTAGAAATAATGTCTTTATTTCATTTGTCTACTGTGCATAGTAGCTATTATCTTTTTTTGTAATGACTGTAAGATTGTGAAGGAGCTTCCTAGTGATACCATGATGACAGTTAACTTTTCTTGCTGATATACAAGTTCCTCCTTACACTGTTATATTTAGTGTATCTTCAGAAACACATACAAAACTTCTATAAGGAGCATTGTCTCTTTTACTAGGGCAGGTATGATGGAAGTGAGGCTTTCCATGGACTTTTCATACTGAACAAAGAAGTCACTTCAGTTTGGGGTTTTGTTTCCTTTGTGCAAGCCATTGTAGTCTTTGTAGAAATTCTTCTTCTTAACCAGAACAATAACAAAGTTTCTGGAAAGGCAGGGATAAATGAAAACCTGATCACCAGGGGATTGCTCTGAACTGTAAGGTGCAAAAGCCCTGCCTCTTTTGGGGTTATTTCTTTTTTCTCCTGTTAACTTGATTAGCTCTCACTGTGTGTATTTGGGATGCACATTCTGTTGAGCCATTCTTCCATCTCCTGTTAGCACAAAACCACTGCTATATGCTTATTATTTAACCTTTTATTATTCTTTTGCTGGAATACTGTTTTGCTTTCTTTCGGATGATTTATCTAGGCTTGCTCTGATCTCCGTTGCTCCAAAGCATTTTGCTGTTTGTGCTCTGTATTGAATAAAATGCCAAATGACAAATATCTCTGTTATCAAGTGAGATTCCTAAACTGAAATCCTTCAAGAGTGTTTACGTATAATAATATATATGTGGTTCTTCCAGGAGCAATTTAGGAGATGCCACATCTGTGGAATACAATGCTTTCCAATGCTACCCATGCATCTTGAACAACTCTGTATGTTATCAAGCTCTTTGCAAAACCCTACCTATCAATGGAGAGCATAGCCAGATTATATTATAGCAGCTTCAGTACCTTGTTTCCTTTTAAAAATATTGTTTGTTATTGGTTAGGTGAAAATTGGTTCTAACATCACTGAAATGGTACAAAATTCAACCTGCAACATCAGCGCCGTGCTACAGACTACGTGCTAAGAATGCACTGATAGTAGAAATTTAGCTGTTCCTGGGATTGCAGTAACTGTGGTTTGAAGAAATAACAGAGTTCAAATACAGAATTATTCAATTGTTCAATGAGTTCAAATATTATTTGGGCAGGGTAGAGGAAAATAAGGCTATCCCTGCTCTAAGTAGTTTTTCTGCCACTTTTTTCTCAGAAATCACCTTAAATTTAACTTCCAGTGGTATTACAAAATTAAGAACTGTGAGAGGGTGAGACATGACTTACATAAATATTTTAACTTAAGATACATGGGAACCTGGAAAATAAAGCTGCTCCTGAGTTGTGTTGTGTTGTTTTGGTCTGTTTTTTTTTGTTTGTTTGTTTTTTTTTCTTTTTTCTTATTAGAACTCTGTTTTCTTGAGACCAGTGCTGTTCTGATGAGATCTGTAACCAGCAAAGAAATAATGGGCAGGCTGACTCCAAAGCAACAATTCTAAGTCAGCTACGATATAATAGTATTTTGTGTGAAAATGGCAAGGCAGAACACATACAAAATAGCTTTCAAGGGAAGACGTATATAGGTATAGATCTTCAAGTGGCAATCTGAATGTCTTGTAAGAATGAATGAAGAATGAATCTGAAGTCTTAAGCTTCTTTTGCACAAATTTTGTCCATATTTTCATAAAACTTGTTGAGATGTTTTACATAATCCTGCTCCATATTTTATAACTTAAGCTTTGTGATGATAAATCCAGGCAAGAGGGAAGAACGAGGGTGTGAAGAATATATTTGTAACTACATTTGGAGCATCTGAAATAGTTCTCTTACCTTATTTTTTGATACTTACCAGCTCCTGGGTTAGGATTGACAGCTAGTTTCTGTTTTACACCATTTCTACACATTTGACTCAGGTCTGTGGAGACATTATGACAGTTTTGCATCAAGTTTCTATGTTGAAACAAAAATAAATTGTATGATGAGTCCTAAAGCGTAAGGAAATAAAGGCCTTAAGAAGTCTGTTAAGAGTGGATATGGTTACTAGTAAATATAGTAAGGAGTACACTTTTTCGGGACATAGAGATTCTATTAAACATTTGGACTATGGTATTAAATGCTGTATTGAAGTATGGGTGTTGCTAATTGCTCAATGCAAAAGCTACCTTGCTCTTCTGCGAGAGTGAAATGAGAACTCACTAGGTTTGAAGGAAGTTGTCTGCTGATGGTTGCTATTTGACTTACAATCTTGCCACTTACTAAAAAAAATTAACCATTAGTCTGTCTTTACTTTTTAAGATTTTTTTTTCACAGCATTCGTAATTAACCAGCAAACTATAATGTTTTGTGTGTTTGTGAGCTTGGTGAATTATTGCTAGTCATTTGTCAGTGACCAGGTCTACAGCTTGTTTTCTTCTGAAAGTATCTTATTGTGCACGTTAGTGGTCAGAATCTAAAAATAAAATATTAAGGGATTGATCCTATTTTGCATGCCCACCTGAAAATCTTACTGAAGTTGGGGTATGCAGAGAAGGACATGTGAGTGCATTGCTGCATTCTGAAGTGTGTGTGCACGGCGAGGGCTGGCGCGCATATGTAGTGTAAGATCTATGCTGTAGTACTGCATGTGTTCTCCAGATGGTGATCATGGGCAGCAAATTAGATGCAACATTAAAAACAAAACAAAACGAAAAATCAGTATAGCTTTGGGCAACTGAGTCTGAGACCAAACCTTCAGCAGAAATGCTGGCTTCAGCTAGAGCTGGCTCGTAGCCACTGTGAAGCTGTCAGGCTGGTGGTAACTAATTGAGGGATAGGTATGGAAAGTTAGACTGATGAAGGGGATGGAGATCAGCATGGAGGATTAAAAAGGATAATAAAAATGTAGTCAGGCTAGTAAGCTAAGCAGAAGGTAATATGCCCAGTCCCTCCTTTACATATTCGAAATCTGTAAATCCCATGCTATGAAAGGAAATACTTAGGGTAGCAGAAAGCTTAAGTGGGAACAGTGGGATGAAAACCAGAAGTTCAGGAGTAATGCTGTTTTGGAGAATTGTGGGGGTTTTTTTTGTTTGTGGTTTTTTTTGTTTTGTGTTTTGTTCTTTTAAGGTTGTTTCAGACTGTGGGATACTACCCTGTGAAATAAGTTGAAGTCTTATTTCTCAGATAATTTCAAATTCAACTAGATAAGAACTGAAGAAATATGCTGCAAGCTTGGAACAAAAAAAAAAAGCTGAGCTGGCTTCCCATATGATGTGAAAAATAAAAACCTAGGAGAAAAAAAAACCTTAAAAATATGATTTTAATTTTTGTGCCTATATTTAAATTTATTTAAATCACAGAATGCTTGAGGTTGGAAGGGACCTCTTGACATCATCTGGTCCAAAATGTTTATTATTTAAGTAAATTACACCAGTTTTTGTTGTAATAAAGCAGGGTCAATTATTCTGATCAAGCATGCTTCCTGAATTTCAAAAGCCTGTACCACATTTCTGTGGGGCATTTACTTACCTTGAAAAAGGAGGTCAACTGTATTCGTCATAACATCTCATATATTCTGTGGGGAAAATAGTTTTTAATTATGCTGTGATGCTTCTGGAAAATGTATATGATAACTTAGTTTTGAAAATCAACTTACTATGATTTGTCCTAAGTTTCCTAACAATATGAAAGATGTAGAGAGTATTGGAGAGTGTTACATCTGGAAACAGTCCTAAAGGATTTTGCCTGCCCAGTGATTTTGTTGTTTGTTCTTCAGTAGGTAGAAACATTATCTGATACCTTTAGGGATGGCTAATTCATGGTGCTGAACACTGGAATTGGTAGGAGCTTGGCGTGCTGGGGAGTCCTCAGGATAGTCTTGGAAAAGCTGAAAATGTTCTGTTGTGAGATAGTTCTTATGTTGTCTACAGGTAGATTGTAAAAATTACATAAAGGAGTTCACTAAGGCTTAAATCTGTTTGGGAGGTAGGGGCTGCTTGCCTAGTATGGGAAGAGGAAAATTCCTTTATTTTCTTGTCCTTGTTGCTCTTTCCAGCTTCATTTTAACACCTCACAAAGCCGTGGAGAAGGAAACTTATACAGTGAGATAATTTAGAGGAATGACTTCTCTAAAACTTTGCTGCTTTCTTCCTTAGTAAGACTTTTCCACCAGAGAATATCCCATCCTCACTGACTTGGTTGGGGGGATGGTGGTTCTTCCTGACCAGGAACTATGTAGAGTAAAGGATCAGTCAAAGAAACAAAAGTAAACCTTGATGCTGTGTCGGCGCTCACAGTTAGCCTGCTCCCCCGGCTCTGCTACGAGAAGGCTGGTTTATGGGGGGGGGGGTCACTGGTGGAGCCCTGTCCCCATCTGACATTACACAACAAATCCTGGAGATCTGTTTATAAAAATAATTCACAAGAATCCTTCATAATAGGGAAAAATGATGGGCAACCCAAATATATACGGGTCACTGCTTCCTTGTTTTATACATAGTCGGTACAAACACAAACATATCTGAAAAGAAACTGCTGCAGAGATAATTTGTGCTATCTCTGAGGTATTGCTGAAGTTATTTTCTCAGCTAAAAATATACAGATAAGTGTTTTGACTGCCTATATTTAGACATTGTCTGTTGCTGTCAGTCTTTGAAGCTCTTGGATCATCTTCTCAGTTGGAATATTTTTTTATTTTTATGTTTTCTAGAAGGCCTAATTAGAATAACTATAATTTATGTGTGGAGTAGTTGGTATAGAAGAATTTTAAGAAGAAACATTTGGATTAGTTATAGGTTTTGAGTTTAAAAAGTCATTATTTTAGAAATGTCATCTTGTACACAATTTATATTTTCTTGTTGCAATAGAATCTTTTCCTTAGTTTGCATGCATTTGATTCATTGGATTTTGGTCTGCTTATGTGCTCAAAATGACAGCATTCCCTTTTTGAATGAATTGCAAGGTGAGCCCAGTAATTTTATTAAAGATGATCCTAAAGTTTGGTGCTGCAAGATTTGCCTGGAGATACTAGTCATTCAAAACAGAGGTAGCTGTAGGCACACAAAAAAAGGCTTTTAATGATTCAATTATAATTATATACCTTGATCCAGAATGAAATAAGACAGCTTGAAATGTATCTAGAATGGAAAGAAATGAGTCACTGTTCATTAGCAAAAGACAATGAAGCTTCTGAAATATTATGTTCAATCTTTATCCTCCCAAGAATATAAAATAAATGGAGATTATGGAAATACAGTTGATATACAAGCTGAATCAGAAGATAATTTGACACAACTTTCTTTTCTCTTTAAACTTGTGACTAACGATAACTTCAACTGACAGAATAAACCTATTCACTCTGCCAGTGTTAAACCCTTTGTCCTTGCATTGGGTTGTCTTCAGTGGTTGTGGTTAGTGCCAGACCAAGATGCTAAGGCAGGCCAGTGCAGGCTGCCCTTCACCTCCGATGACTGCAGCTGTACCGCATGCTCTGGGTCTATGTCCGTCTCTGTCTGAGGAGGCAGTCACTGCCCAACAGCCCTGCATGATACACCTTGTGTTTGTGACTTCTGTGTGTGGATGTAGGAAACTTGTCCCTGGATGATTATTCTTGTTTTGTTCGCCAGAACATCTCCAGGATAACTGGAAACCAACTCCTCCAAGTGCTGACTAGTCTTGACAAATTACTTGTGGTCTATATCCACCTGGCACTGGTGGGTGTCAACTGACTTTAGACCTTCAGTAGCTATGTCACGACCTCCTGGAATCTTTTTAAACTTATTTTTGTATCAGTTCCTTCCTAGGTCATTTGAACAGACACCCTGATAACATTGAGAGTGTCACTGGAATGAATTAGGGGACCAAGAATGTAGCATTGTCTCCTGCTGGCCTCAGTTGTGTTCTGCAGGTTCTCACATCGACTGCTGCTCTGGGAGGCTTGTTACCCATTGCTGGATACTCCTACCATTAAGAAAAACATGATACTTCTTATATACTTGGACAGGCCACAGCCACCTCCGCTCTTTAACGCTGTTTTTCTCTAGGTTTTGGGCTGTGAATTTATTCCTTTAATTAAGCTGTAATGGACAAAGCTGTATGTGAATTCTGACAATTGTGCACAATGCATTTTCTGTTGTTTCCCAGCACCGAAACATGAGGCACTTGGTAAAGCTGGAGGTTACAGCTGTGCTGGTGGACAGTAAAGGTAGTGAGCTTTACCTCTCTGTGTTGGGGTTTATTTAGGGAAAAATAATTGTAAATAAATGCACAGTGTAAACCTGATACTGTTTAATTTGAGGGAGCTGAAAAGGTGTAGATGATCGCAAACACAAAGTAATTAAAATAACTTGTATGCACATTGGAATGATGTTTTGTCAGTCAACTGCTGCAGAACTAAGAATCTGGAAGAGCAAGAGTAAAGTACAAAACCGAAGCAGACTCATGTTAATGGTGAAGTTTTCTGTTCCTGTTCAGCTATCACAGGGGAGACCAATAGCAGTGAAATGTTTGCTGATAAAAATTATTTAAATCCTTTCTTTGTAAGGAGGAGGAGGGTTGTCCAAGGCTAAGCATTAATTTTTGTACCCTTTCCATTGCCTGTGTGAGTGGAGATGTCAACCAAACCAAACCGTAGTTTTCCAGGGGAATGTATGGCAGGATCCATAAATGACCTGACAAAGTGGGTGCCTGAATTGGCTACCCTGTTAGGGTTTTTTCATACTTGTCATTGTATTCTGTCATTTTCATTCTAGTTACATGAAAATTACAGATACTAACATTTGTTTGCCCTCCACATTTAATAAGGAGGTTACCTGTGACTGAATTACAATGGGTGATACTGGCCAGTAGCTTTAGTGCCTGTAGTTGCGTCTGGACCCAGGTGCAGAGGCATCTGCTGAGGCATCTAGACATGGGCGCAGGGGCATCTCTGCACAGTGGTGATCAAAGACCTGATCCTGGCTGTTGAATGCTGGTGACTCATTTCAGATGAGGTGCTTAGTCACAGGCAAATTCATGGCCAATGCAGGTGCAGCTAATGCTTATCACATTCAGATAACACACCACAGAATGAATAAAACAGGTGCCTGGTGAGAGGTGAGCTAGCCTGTCCCCGCAAATATCTTTTTAGACATTCTTTCATACTATGTCTCTGTAGTAGCATAAAGCCTTTTCTCATCACATCAGATGTAAAGGATGTGTGAAATTGTAAGACTTTTTGGATTGGCTTCTCTTTTTGGAGTCACCCCAGAGGTCTCCCTCTGTGAAGAATAAGTTGGCTTATTGAATTCATTTGTAAAATATTAATCTATAGCTCAAATGAGAAAATAATCACAAGTAATACAGATTGGTCTGACATATGTGATTACTCACTATGGATTATGTAGAGGCATTTAAATGTTCTTGGAGAAATAGTCTAAATCAAGCACAATCAATGTTGCTAAGGAAATTACCATTATGAATAAGGTATCTTGCACCATGGCCCATATATAGATGTATTTCCTTCTATGTATCTCCTAGGAGATAACAACATAAATACCTGTAGGAAAAGAATGGCATTGTACCATGTTAAGAAATCGTACTTTTTTTGTTTAAATACTACTAAGTGCAAGGAACTCGGATAAACTGTGTCTCTGTCTTTCTATTGTGTGATATACTGTGGGGAAAGAAATGTACCAAATCCAGTTTAGGACTAAATGGCAGGTGAAAGGCATCAGGTTTATTGTTACTACTGGCTTCTTTATCCATGTTATGAATGCAAATAATTTTTCTGTGACACCTTGTAGTGCACTACTCAAATGGTACAATGACCTGTTTGGCATAGATGAATAATTCACTGTGAACAGATGAGCATCCAAGCCACTCAAAACTCTCATGGTATCTTTCTTAAAGACGGAGTTCATTTATTTGTGACTAATCTGAAAAGTATTCTGGATCTTCTTGACCTTGTTAGAGGTACTGGATGTTTTAAAGACCTAAAAACTTATGAAATCATATACAGAGGATGCAATTGTTGGGTGATAAACCAAAAAGTAGCGTACAAGCTGCTTAGTGAATGAGGAATAGCCTGTTCAAAAGCAACGGGATGCTAATGAAATGGGAAGAGCTCAAAAGGTTGCCTTTTGTATGGGGTGGGTCCTGTTTGACCTTTGCTAAGCTAATAGATGTGGGTAATTTCTCTGTGCTGGTGTCCTGAATTTCTAAAATAAAGATGGACATTTCCAGTTGCTTCTTTCTGTTGCAGTTGGTTCAGCTCTTACACTGCAAACCGAAGGGTTGCTAGGTGCTGGGGTTCTGACTTCTGTGACCATTTGTAGCGCTCCAAAGCATAGTTTCAAAGGCCTATACAATAATTACTGGTGTCTGCCCTTCAGAAAATTCCAGAGGCTGCTGAATCTGTGGGAATTAAGATACAGACTGTATAATTTTAAACTATTAAATGTAGAAAAAGCTTATCTTCCAATGGTAATATAAATTGCAGTGAATTGTTGTTGGGTTTGGGTTTTGGTTTGGGGTTTTTTTTGCCTCCTGAATGTGGGAAATTTGTCATGCAAACCAGTAATTAGTGATATATTTCTGCCTCACATTCAGCATCTCAATTCTGGAAACTCTCATGAAAGTGTAAGAAAAATCCTCAAACATGTCATTTAAAGATGGAGCCATCTTTTAGAAGCTCTAGCTTGTGAGACAGCCAACGTTGCAATTAAGCAGAGGCAGGCTTTTTTTTTTTACCTAAAAAGATACAAACCAAACAACAAAAAGTGTCCCACTTCTGAGCCAAAGAGACTTTCCGGTATTGGGCTTTGCTCGGCCTTCTATTAAAGAAGACATTATTAAGGGAGGGTTGAAGAAGCTTACTACATCAGCATCTCTTCACAGCTTCCAGACGATATTTCTTTGCTGTTACATTTATATTATGCTTAAGCACTAGGTTCATACTACATGTTTCGGAAGTTTGATCACTATGCTGTGTTGTGGCTTTCCTTTATTGCATTGTAGGAAGATGTGGCTGATTAAATGCATCTCAAATTAGAATGGTGAATTCTTATTATTCAGGCTAAATTACTATTTTTAAAGCATGAGAATTTGGTATGATGTTTTAAAAATGTCACTCACAGGTGTATGTTTAGAGGCTATCATCAGATTTGCTGCTTCTCTGATGGAAATAAGTAAATCTGGGACCAGGAGGGGGTAGAATTAAGTAATGCTGATTCTGCCTCTAATGTAATCAGTATCACTCATGAGTGGAATGGACATGTTGTGCCTCTTGGTTGTGACAGAAAGGAAATAAAGAAGGCATGAAGTACGTACTTTATTGTTTCCTGTCATGTCAGTCTCTTCCGCTTACAAGCTTATACTCTTCACCTCTCTATTCCCTTTTCCTCCACTTCTGTTGTGTCTAGAGAACTAACTCCATCACTGGAAAGATTTAAGTTCTCCATGAGAAAACACACCCTTATGTAATAACACTGGCTGTACAGCTTATTTTTTTATTTTCTTGGAATCTTTCCCAAGTTTTAGCAATGCTGCAGCCAGCTCTTTCACATCACTGTTGCCTTCCCAGCTCTTTCTCACCAGCCATTGCTCTGATTTAAAGCCTTGGCTGTCATTTCCCATCCTTACATTTTCATCCACAGTGACTTCTGTTTGCACATTGAAGCACTATTTCTTGACACTTGTTTTCCTGGCCACTTACCTTTCTACAGCTTCCAGTTCATTAATATATTCTTTTGTCTTGCTCTAAGCTTCCTCCTAGACATTTCTCTTTTGTTTGATTCACATACCTCTCCCTTGCATCTTTGCATGTCTCCCATTGCCTGGGTTGCTCTTATTTATTCCTAGTGCTGGCTCATCTCAGCAATTACATCTTCTGCCTTAGGCCTCGAGCTGAAGATCACATCCATGTCAGTCCTGTGACATTTCAACCACAAATTTATTCCCTCCTCTACTGCAGTCTGAGCTCTCTTCCAGTGCAAGTGACTTTTCCCATATTCTTGACTCTCTTGTACCTTCTCATTGCCTCAGCTTCTCTCTACTTGCATGTCTTTATTGGTTTAGTCCAAGAGAAAATTGTAATTTTATAGCTTTTTTTTCTCCCTTACCTTTGTTTACTTTTCCCCTTTTCCTCAAAATCTTGTTTGCCTATCCTTTCACACACACAGATGTTCCTCAACAGCTCTGTTCCTCTAACCTCATGACTTGTTTCAGTGAGCCAATTCTAATTCCAGTTTCTAGTCTCCTGCATGGTCACTCCTACTTTTATCAACCCTTTTCTTTTACAATGGAAATATGATTTAGCTGACCTGTTAGAGGGGGACAATGATTTCACTGCCTCCTACTTAGGATCATATTGCCCTTTCATCTCTCTCTGAGCTAATGGAGCTAACTGGCTTCTAGAGTTTCTTTCCTGGATGTCCATCGTAGATCCTCTTCCAACCCATCTTCTACCCTGTACATTTGGCAGAAATCCAAATGTTAAGTAGTAACAGTGCTGTGTGATTCCATGATGTTGCTGGCCCAATAAGGTTTTTTTACATGCAGTGTGTTCAAATTACAGTCTAAAAGAAAGATACTGGCTTCTAAAAGTCAGATTGAGTCCTTCCCTTCTGCATCCTCAACTATTAATAAAGGTTCTAGAGATGGCCATCTCTCCTAAGTGACCTTTACAATCCCATGTTTTCATAGATGCCTGACATAAACCAAGTAAACACTGATATGTATGAGAGACCATCAGAGTCCTTCCAGGACTGACAAGTACAAAGGAACAGACTCTCTTTATTGCTTCAGCAGTACTTATTACATGTGTGCATTTAGACAGCAAATTGCTTGAACAACAATTAAAAATATGCAGGGAGGATCTTTGTTTTATAATGATTGGCACACATGTTAGTCTTAATTTTCAAATTGTTTGAAAGCTTGAAAAAGATCTTTATTTTTGCTTTTAAAGACAGAATACTAAACACCAGGATTTCTGAAAAGGAGACCCTGTACTTGATTAAAAATATGTTTCCTTCCTTTGAAAAAGAAGTAAAAGCAGTACCAGCAAACCACAATCCCTTGTAATAATTTTTCTAATTAATTTCCTGTTAGGTTAGCATTATGTTTTTGGCATGTCTTGATAATGTGGATGGATGAAACAATGACCTAAGTAACAGAGGGGACCTTCCTAACTGTTTTTCTCTAAATGTGCTTCTAGAGTGTGCTGTACGGAAGAATTATCCAATTACTCTGCCACTGTCTGAAAGTGCTGTGAAAAGTCAACTAACCACTCTTCCTTTCCTGTTGAATCACGTTGGACATTTCACCGTTGTCTCTGTCTTGCCATTTTATTTTATCCTGGCAATTATGACTTAGAAACAGGTAAATAATAGTGCTGCTATAAAGAAAAAGTATGTATTCTTGTTGCTTAGCAATTACTCTCAACACAGTGAAGATCAGCCTTCGATGAGGAATTGCATACTTGAAAATGTTGGTTTCTACCTATATTGGTTAGTCTAATAAGATATATTAAAACCTTCTGCAATCCTAGACGCTTTGGTAAGCTAGGAGGCTTGAATGAAAACTCACCCAGGTATACGTAAGCTTTTGAAAATGTCCTTAATTGTCCTTGTTCTTCCAAGCAGTTTCATTTTCCTGCCAGCGCTACCAGGCCCTTTTATTAAATCATCTTTTCTCCCTCCTCAACTCTTCCTTTGTATTACTGGCCTCTTTTCTGATGAACTGAAATTACTTGTTACTCTTGGACTAGTGATCCTACTGCACACCAGTAATCTGTAATGATAGACAATTTATTTCATTACACTGTGTTACTGGGACTTTACAGAAGTTCAGGAAAGAGCGAGATGCCTGTTGACCATTTTTGCTTGTATATTAGGGGAACTTCAGTAAACTGATCCTTGTACCTGCTAACCTCTCCAGGTGTTCTGGTACTCTAGGTGTTCTACCTACCTTTGCTTCCTTTTGCTGACGGTAACCTCAGCAAGTATAGCAAGATTGATTTTTTCAGAATTATTGCCAAGTTTATTGTGATACCAAGCTTCATGCCAGTTAGCTAAAGTCTCTTGAGGTGTTCTTGTTCTCACCTTTTCTTGGCTTATTCTGGGGTAAAGCAGCATGTCTTAACAGAATTCCAATACTACAAATCAGTAGAGGCTCTATAGACGTTGGCTGCATGGTCCTCTGCGTGCATAACATCACAAGTCGGCAACATGAACGATGGTAGCTGAAACAGAAAGAGAGCTGATCTACAGCCTTATCCAGGTAAGCATTAACTCCCATTGCCACCACAATCTGGGAGATATTTAACAGAAGACATATCCTGTGCTAATGCTCAGCTTTCAAAGTACTCTGAGGCTGTGTACCAAGCAACTAGTGTCCTAGATTGCAGCTTGGAAAAGCACCTGCATTCTGGCTACTGAAAGCAGTGGGTAGCACTTTGTCTTTTCATTCTTTAAGGTTTCACAATGGGGGAGTGCAGGCTTGCTTCTCCCCACAGGCTCCTTTTGCCATCATACTAGTTCAGCCTTTCTTGCATTTCTTTGCTCCATCAACAGCCTTTGCACATCTTACCACAGTATCTTCTACAGGCTGTGCGACTGACATCTCGTTACTGATTTATGAGTGTCCAAATAATGAGAAGCATTCCCTTAATGGACACTGCTTCTGAAACATCTCTGAATTCAGGTAAGGAAAGTATATACTCAGTATGAGGAGTATGCTGTTGTACAGCATGTTTTTTTGCAGAGTGCTTTTAAAAGGTGGGTTTCCCTTTATTCCTCTTACCAATTTAATAGCTCTATGAATAGGCATGGAAATACTGTTTCTCTAATATCAGATGTATTTTCACAACCCCCCTCCAATATCCCATTTTGCTTTCTGGTAAGTTAGAAAGTGCTCTTTTTCTGTTTGGAATTCCAGATTCTAAACATTTGTGTGGATTTTATTTATCATTCAGCATAGCTCTCAAGCTTCCTTTTGTCTTTCACTGGCTGTCAGTACAGTCAAGATGTTGAATAACAGATCACAGTCTAAGACGTCATAATTCCTAAAGCATTAAATGTTCCTGTTCTGCTACTGAGTGAACCGCTCAGTATCAGATAACACTGCGTTTTCTAGTGTCTTTAGGTTAGGCTCAGACAGGTCTTTCTAGTTGAAAAAAAAAAAAAAAAAAAAGGTGAATGCTGAAGAGAATCAGCTTAGGTAGAATGTCTGGTAACTCCTCTATAGTCTCTGCTATAGGGAAGCTTTCTATAGCATGAGCCTTTTGCTTGAAGCTGAGGAAGGCATGCTAATGTTTTGGGATATATGAGTGAAAAGACGACCTGAACGGGTGGAGACTTGTGAGGATTTGTTGTGTAATTGATACCTGTACTGTGCGATCAACCTCTTACATGTGGATCAGAGCACTTTCACCTTAGGCTGGCTGGGTATACTCTTTCCTTTCTCCTCCTCCTTTAAAAAGAATTATTGTATTTACATTTAAGGGTCACCTACTTTTGACCAGTTAAAAAGATGTTCTGCCACTCCCTGTAGTATTTATTATGTTCTTACTATCAACATCGAATCTTTAACTTCCCTGGATTATTCTTTTTTAGCCTTGCAAGCGTACAGGTTGTTTATGTCCAGAACAGATCTTGAGGTTTTGTGTTTCTAAATAACATGTATTGCTTAAATGAATTTGAATTAATTTACATTGTCTTTGGAGGGAGATGCCAGGTCCCCCACCCTTTAGAGTTTCCCTCTATTTGCTTGCCCTGTGCTAGCTTCTCCAGTGCCTGGCAGTGATTTTGCCCCTTGACCGTATGTTGATCCCAGGACAGCAAAGCATCCTGCTTCAGCAGTGTTCAGCTTCATCTGCGGAGAGTGCATTCCTGCATGCTTTGTTCCTGCAAAACATTATTACTTGATTTCCCCCACACACACTAGACCTTTTTTTCCTGGCCCACCCTGAGTGCTGTGCACATCTCTATCAGTGCTAGCGCTGCTGTGATCCTGGGGGTCGCTCCGGGTGTGCCTGGGGTGCGCTTGGCAATGACCAGGGAAAATGTCATGGTGTTAGCAGTCTCGTTAAAATTTCATGAGAATCCGACACGCTCATCACACAAGACGGAGCCAGAGTCCAGTTGTCAAAATAATATCGAGCCAATAAGCATGTCATGGGTGGAGCTACTGCAGTATGGGTAAAACTAATTCTGAATGAAGACCTTTTTATTAAACATACTGGGCCTGAATGAATCAGGTTACTGGCCTTGAGACAGACTAGGCAATTCCTTGATTTTATTAGTGCACACTGAAAAATCCAGCATTTTTCTGTTCAGTGTGTGAAGCCAAAAAGCTGTATAGGAAAGGGATTGATCAGGAGCTGGCTGTTATGAATTTTTCATGAGCTGGTGTGCAGGGCTGAATGGCTCCGGCGCGCGTCGGTGTGTAGCTGGCAGGCAAGCCGCATCCACACGGAGGCTGCTGACACAGAAACACTTTGGCGCATTTTCAGAGGGAGAGCTGGGCTGATAAAGGGTTTTCTGACAGCCCCGGCTTATCATCCTTCAATTTATGCTGCCGTTGCTTTAGGCAGCCTTTCCGTTTGGAGCCCAGCCTTGTGAATGAGCGGGGTAAGCTCTGCCGATTTATCAGCATTTTTAATCTGCGTCGATGCCTGCGTGATGTGTTTTTGTTACGTTTTCTGAATGGTGAGAGCTCATATAACGTCTAAGCTATGACAACAAAAGATTCTTCTAGGGAACTTGCTACTCCAGAGTCAGAGATTTACATAAGGACTTTCAAAGAACAAATGCATTTAGAGCTCGAGCTTCCCAAGCTGCCTGGGAACAGACCTACGTCTCCAAAAATTTCTCCTCGCAGTTCACCGAGGAACTCTCCGTGCTTTTTCAGAAAGTTGCTCGTGAATAAAAGCATCCGTCAGCGTCGTCGCTTTACGGTGGCACATACATGGTAAGATCTGCTGGGTATCAGTGTGGGTTTACAAAACAGTGTGTGTAGCTGTGGTTTTAACAGGGAAAAATGAGCTGAGATTCATTCACGGCACTCCCTGAAAGTGTTAAATGGATAGAGCAGAAGGCAGCCCAAGTATGTATAATGCAGTGCCTTGACAATTGTCATTCAGCTTCTGTTCTCCAGAATAAATCCAGCCCATTATTCATGTATGCCATGGTTAATCTCTGTTGAACAAAGGCAGCAGCCGGTAACTTTCCCAGGCGTTGTTTTGTTGTAGGTAGAACACATGAATTCATCTCAGAACCTTCAAAACATATTTTTTCTCTTTGCCCCCGTCATCTCCAACTGCAGATGACAGTACAGTGCAGACTGGGCAGTTTGGGCAGGGTAGTTTTGGAGTTAAATGATGGAAAGGGCTTTAACTTCACTGTGAGGGGCTTTTAAACAGTTTTTGCTGACTACAAATATCCCTTCTTTCAGCCATTTTTTCAGCGAAACTCCAGCTAAGAGTCATCTTTTCCCTCCCTTCAAATTACTAACCCCAAATAGTCAATTTGCATGCTATTACAGTTGATTGTGAGCTGCCTCTGACTGTCAGTTATCCTGGTTAAACCATGCCATAAACAGTAATCAAAATATGTAATTCAGGAAAATCTATGAGAATCTCATTTGGTTAATTTTCTAAATTTACTCTATATGGGTCTTGTACTGTCCACCTTTTAAATTCCAAAAGTCTCTATACATATGCATTAATTGATTGTGGGAATTAAACCAGAAAACTTTCAGTAATGTGAGTATTTTTAAACCCTGCTCACACATAGCCAAATCCGTTACCTTCCTCTTCCATAGACTGAATCAGAGGAGAGAGGATGAGGCTGTCCCATTTGTAACCATATGAGCCAGTTGTTTTGGGTATCTGAAATATCAATCCTCGTCTGCTACTTTTTAAAATAAATGTTATTTTTAAATGGTTTATTTGAGTCATGCTGAAATATTTCAGAGCTGTATATACTTCTGAAGTGAGTTACTAATTACTTGGTTAGAGTGGATCAGTAGCTCTTACAGTTGTTCTGAGCTGTTAAACAGTAAGAAAAATAAGAGGGAAAACTGTAAACTTTGCTACCAGGGAATTGTACTGAGCAGAACTGGGATAACTGACTTCTAAATTTTTTTTTAAACACAGTCTGAAATGCATTTGGGGTGTAGCAGCAGTCAGTTCAAATTAGAATTCTAGAATCATGTAGACTTTCTGCCTTTTTTTTTTAAATCCAAGCAGTAATAACGGCCACCCAAACTGGTTAAATGCTGTAACAGTTTGAGTGTGTTCTTTAGCTTCCTCTAGCATTTTAATTGGTTGTAGTCAGTAGTGTTTAGGTTTATACACATTAATTCCATTGAACATCTGTCATATCCTTCAGCACTGAAACAGTGGGGTGCTGCTCATCTTACCCCACTAGCATGTTTTGAGAAATGCATACTGTGGAAAGATGGTACTGCTGGGAATTAGTAGAGCAGAATGTGGTGAGACCCAACACAGGGCATCTGTATTGTTTGGTGAAAAAAAATATATATGCACACATATTTATAGATATAATCTCTACTTGAATCAATTTGTAAAGGAAGTGGGATTACTCTAGGTTAATTTTTTATTGGAATGAAGGAAGGTTCTCATACTCTTTCAGTTTCTTTTAAAGTTTTTAATATCAGGTGGTTATGAACTGCACAGAAGTGTTTTAACCTTAGATAAGAAGTAAACTGTTGTAGAAATCAAGAAAATCACCCTTGCAAGGACAGGTTTCCAGAATGTGTGAATGCAAGTAAATGTTTAATGCAGTCAAAACATATAGCAAATCCAGACATATTTTCAATTTGCTTTAGCATGTTATAAAACAGGAAGGAATTTAAACTATTTAAGTGTGATACAACATTTCATTAGAATGTTTGTACAGCTGTTGCATGTGCGTTGTAGATGGTGTACTTTCAGCTGTGTAACTGAATTTGCTTTTTAGTCGTAAATTTGGTGTGCAATGCATGAAAACATCATCACCTGTGCTAAGCAAAAATGCCACTTATGTAAGGTGCTCTTTTGTGTTGAGCTGGGAAGTAGTATCCGGGTAGCAAAGGAATTGCCTCAGCTGTAAATGTACAAGAAATATCTACTACACAGCAATACTAAACAAGGAAAGTAGTTCATGCTGTTGGATAATCATATAATCTGTAACTTTCACAGCCTTGTAAATAGAACAGAACAGAAACAGTAAACTTCTTCAGTTTGAGGGTAAGCGGCATGGTAAATTATGAGCTTTCACCACCTTTATCATCACTGCTAATGCTGTTACTTGATGAATCTTCTGTTCACTCTTGTGTGCCCTGTATTTTCAGTTTTCTGTCTTCCCTTGCTCTTCTCCTTTCCTTTTTAACTCATTGCCTTTTCTAGGTATTTTCCTTCTTTTATAACTGAATACATTTCAACTCCTTTCTCCTGATGATGCTGATGAAATCTCTGTCATCACCAGTCTTCTCTAATATCCACTCATCAGATCTTATGCAAAAAGAAAAAGAAAGGCAAAATTTAATGTTTTTTTTTAAAGTAAGGCTATGACGCAAATGCTTCTGTGCTCCAAATCTTTCTTTTCCTCAGGATCCAGTCCTCGTGACAGTACATGACCAACATGTCAACACAGTTGCTTTCAAACATCTATCAAGCTGATCTGTTTCTGTTCCAAACCCCTTAAACAGTTTGCCATGGCTGCTGTTGCTGTGTCCAGTCTTCAAATGCCTCATTCATATAAAATAACAGTACAAAAACTTTTAAGCTTTCAGTCTTTTTCCTCCACCAGCATCCACAAGTCTCATTCTTCTTTTCTTGCATCTATCATTTTTTGTCCTGAAGATCCTGAAAGCCCATATCCTATTTCTTCCTTTCTGATAGTTCCCCTTGTATCACTTGCATTTTGAGGGGTTTTGTGAGGAAAAGAGCAGGCAGTAGTTGACATGACTTGATATGTGTTAGTAGCCATCTAAATTTTGAACATGCAGGGCACCGTAGTTGCGGGGTCTCGTCTGCAGTCGCTGGAGGGAGGACAGCGTCTCCAGAAGACAAGGAGATACACTTGGTCCACAGTGCTTTTTCGTGTGAGCCAGCGCTAACACAGAAACAGCACATTCCCTCTCCACCACTCACAGCCTGTTGTCCCTTACCCTGGCCTTAGCCTGAGGACTTTCAAAGCAATAGTTTTCAAAATGGCTTTTATTTTCTACAGGTCTGCCATCTTTTTGTCAAGTAATTCTGTTAATATCGTTGGGATTACATTCAAAGCAAGGTCCTTCTCAGAAATGTCTTGGAAGATCCTGAATGCCTTCTAGAAGAAAGTAGATATTTTCTAAGTGTACTTTGCTGCTTATAATACAATTTTATTTATCTTGCAATATTTATCTTCAAGATTATAAATAGTTCTTCAATAGTATTTATATAGCCTAGATCACTTACTCAGTTTCTTAAGGTAGAGACAGTCATTGGCTATGCTGTGTCATGAGCACTAGCTTTTTAATGAAGTGATTTCTAGAATATTATGTTTATTGTCTTTTCTTAGCTAAGACTTTTGTGTTGTTTTATTTTTTTGAAATTAGTTCACATTTAGCTTTCATCATTTTAGTGGTTTTAAGCCTGGTTTTTCTTTGTACCTGTTATCTGGTTTATAAAGAAAATACAGAACAGAAATAGTATAATAGGAAATTTTGCTATGTTTTTTTCTTTTGGTTATCCTTCAATGCAATTGGAATACAGACATGCATTTGCTTTTTAAAATATAATGTAAAATGTAAATCATATGCTAGCCTTAATTTTTTGAAAACATGATTTGTTTTCATTACACAATAATCTTCAGTGGTGGAATTTAGTAAGTTAACTAGTATGGCACAATCCAGTCAGAGGGGTAACATTTGAGCTTTTTCCAAGCCTGGTGAATAACAAGTGATAGGTTTAATTACTTGAAGCTGCACAATGTACTGTAGGCATATCCAAGCTATCAAAAGATGTCACGTTTTGTTTTGCTCTCTGATCATTGTGCTTCTAGAACCAAATAAAAAAGACTTAACTAGTGGCAACGCACACTTGGAATAGTGCTTCAGAAAATCAGTTTTTGGGGACCTTCTATATAGTTGAAATTGATGAGGATAATAGAAGTTTCTAAGATCCATTAATTTCTCCAGTCATTTGGTCATGTTACGGTGGTATGTACAAGTCGCAGGACAGAACTCATGTGGTGGAGTGGAGCTCCTGGTGTGACCTCTTCCCCGTTGGAGTCCCTTTCAGCACCAAGCCCTACCGCATCCAAGTGTGGTGAGGTGGCCTCTGCCCTGTGCTGGCATCCCATACACCAGGGCCCCTGACCTGAGATCTCCTGGCCAGCTTTGTCCAATACTTGGGCTAGAGGAACAGACTTTTGCTTTTGAGGCAAAACTAGTGTCTCACACCATAGCCTGTCTCCCTGAAAGTACTGTATGATATGCTTTTGGACCTGTTTCAACTTTGCTATATATAGAGCAGGATGCATTTCCATAGTTCCAGTGTTGAATAACATGTCTTTACTGTGATGAGCTGATCTGTTTGTGTTTCTCACTGACTGTTGATATGATTTCATGCTTTTTTTTTTTAGTTTTACTTTTTTTTTTTTTTTGAGAAATAGGATCATTCTCTTCCTTTCTGGAGTTTGTCTTTTGAACTGGGACTGGTATTGAATGCACTGTGTTGCTCAGTTATCTACTGAAAGTCCTAGAAGAAACAAGCTGAAGTGAGTAGGGAAGGGGGGGGGGGGGGAAAGAAGGTCCCCCCCTCTCTCTGCTGAATATGTTCTCCCATCTGTGCCGAGGAGGGTTCCTGAGCTCTAGCAGTGAGTGGCAGGAAGGATTCCAAAGGACATAAAGGTGAGGAGGGAAGAGCTCTTCAGACAAAGAAGTAAGTACACACAACAAACACAGAACCAGCTGTGTAATCTTTACATCTGTTCTGACTGTGTATCTTGCCTCTAAACCCTGTCTACAACCGCGGAGGACAGAAAGGAGAAACTTCTTTCATCTGCCAGCCACTTATGTGGAAAACATGGTGTTAAAATACTTGCCAGCTATTAAAGATTCAAGCAAATTACAACAGATTATTATATTAATGATAATTTGATTTTGATAGGTTCAGCCATTTCTCTGAGAGAGGGAGAGAGAAAGTGGATCTGTTCTCAGAGAAATAAATGCTATTTCTGGAATTTACAGTGCCTTTAAGTTGGAGTAAGTTTGTAATGTTTACAGTGTGCTAATCTATGAGGAATATAGATTCGGAGAGTTTTCATGACTTGTGGTGGCTGGGAGCTGCCTAGAGAATCCATGCCCTTCAACTCTCATACACAAGCTTAATTATTCAGTTAATGTTTTCTGTCCTAAAATGGTTTCTTAAGGAAGCTTTACTGTTGAATATAGCTTTGTTGAAAGCTATATAGATGTGTGAAACTCACCATTGTTATAGCATCTACAGATATGTGCTCTGCATTTCCAGGAGGTACAGTTTGCTTCTTACATGCTTGAGTTGGTTGCCAGGACAGACTGATAAACTATGAATGTGCCTTCCACGTAATTTATGCAGTGTAGATTAGCTTCACTGGAGATCTGTACATTCACTGGTCCTTCTTTTTTAATTTTTTCAGCTTTTTTTCTTTCTGAATAACCACAGCTAGCAATGTTCTCCATGCTTTTCTTGTAATACCTGGCATTAGCATATGAGAACCTCACATGGGTTCCACAATGACAGTGTGTTTCTCTGTCACATGGTATGAGTTTGGGGGTGGTTTGACAAGTCAGGTTTGTAGGTTCTTCCATAATGTATGGGCATTCTGCAATAGTCAAAAATTAGTTCAGGTTAAAGCATGGATATTAAGTTTTTAAAGTTTCTCAAATTTTTGTGTTCTCTCAACACTACAAATGGGTATTACTGGGGGCCAGAGCAGATACTAAATAAAAAAAGAGTAAGACCCTGGAGAAAAAGCAATATAATAGCTGATTTATTTTCTCATGGTAAAAATCCCCTAATTTTTTTGTGTGGGACAAAACACTTGATTGATCTGCTAGTACCTCCTGATCAATATAGACCTTGTGGTGTGGTATGCTGCAGTATACTCGTATTTTCCACATTGCTAGGATGGTGCACTTTAAGTAGGAATTGGGTTTGACCCAGATTGCTTTGAGTTTTGATTTTCCAATAAAACTGATTGACAAAAATGTCAGAAGAACTTTGAGTAAGAAGGCTGACAAGAGTACGTAGATTCAAGTCAGCCATTAAATGAAGAGGGAGGAAAGAGATACAGGTAGGAGGAGGGGGCGGTGCTGAAGGACCAAAACTGTACAGTTTGAGGTGTTTTTTGTCATTACAAGCAATATCAGAGTTGGAAGGAGAACGGTTTCAAAGCTTCCCAGTGGTGCAGAAAGACTTCTTTTGCTTCAGAGATGGGGCCCTACCACAAATGGTAGAGTGGAGATGGATAGCCAGAGGGAGACAAGGGGGTTACAACGGCAGGGGCTGGACTGTGACTGACCCTGCTGCCAGGCGTATCCACCAGCCTCTTTACCTCAGCAGCTTCCCTCTCTGCAGCAGCATCCGCCAGCTGGCATGCTGTCATTGGCAGAGACATGGATTTTTTTTTCCCCCTCCGTAATGATCTGCTACATTGGGAAGCTGCCTACTTTGCTACTGTCTCGAACTTGTTTGGACTAGAAAAGGAGAGCTTTTATGTGTAGAATTAGGGTGCCTGCATCCACTAGAACTGAATTTACCTTTATATGTTCAATGTAACATTGTTTAAAGGCCTTCTGTCTTTTTTTTTTTTCCTAAGCCAGCAAGTTGCATTTTATCATGATAGAGCAATTTATTACAGCTTTCTCCACAACAGATTTAAATGCTATGAAGGCAAAACATCTGCATGGCAGTTAATGGAATTAAATGGGAACCATTTCATCAATTTGCCCTGAATCAATCTGTACTCATGTGGAGGAAGAGTGTTTGTTGCACTACCAATAGCTCTATGTGTCCAGCATTATGTAGTTCAGTTATTGCTAGGATGATGATTTTTCATTGTGCACTTGTGTACAGTGTATAATGCATCATGATGCAGACCTCAGAAAAGGAGTCTTGTTCTGAATAAAAATATACTGCAGGTAGATTCCTACATATTTATATACTGAAAAATTTCCATTTCATTGCATATTTGCCTTGGTACAGTAACTTCTTGGATTCCTGTTTTATTGATTTCTGACGTAGCAAGCTGTCTAGATGTTGGCATGGAAAAGCAAGCACATTGTACCATCTGAAAGCATACATCCTGAAAGGAAACATAAGGAGACATTAATCTCATTTTATCAGTAAAAGAAAACAGAAATCAATTGATTTTTCTCTCAGCTCAGGCAGAGCTTTTACACTGATACAGGTTGATGAAGGACAAGTATAACAAAAATGTTTGAGATATTACTTCCTCTTATGATATTGGCATGTAGTTTTTACCATAGTATCATAGTATTTATGGTATGTTCTTGAAATGTGCAGAATACAGTTTCTAAATAAACAGTTACTTGCTGCCTTTTCAGTATATAAAGAACTATATAAAGAGCTATCTGAAAACTAGAAACGTTTTGTGCTGCTACTTCATTTCAAAAAGCTTTAACGAACCCTGCTGACATTGTACATATGCAGGTAATAATTGCATAATGATGGACAACTTCATTAGGTTAGAGGGAAAGTTTTCTTTCATAACAATAATGCAAAATTAGCTCTTCCATTTTATTGGATTCATTACTACCAAGATAATTGGAGAGTCTGAACCTGTACTGAGCCCAGTGCATTCTGGAGCTTATGCCACAGAAATGAGGTCTAAGGGGACTTGGCACCATTCAGAAGACATTCAGTCCTTGTAGGTTCAAGGGTATTTTCAGATCTCTGTTCCTTAGAATGGTATACTAAGTCAAATTATTTATTATTGTTTAAAGTTAATTTTTATCATAGACCTAATCATCCAGTTGAGACTGAAGTTCTGTTTGCTGGGTGCTGTGTACTGCAGTGTTTCTCCTTTTTTAAGCAGAGAAGACAAGATAGGGGGAAAGAGTTATCAAAATAAACAAGTTAAAAGCATCTTATTCTATATTGCTGAGATAAACAATCCTCTTGCTTGTCTATGGATTATTTTATTTTGTGTTTTTTTCTGATGGGGGTAAAGAATGAAAAACAATCAAATATGACATGTGGAAGCTCAAGAAGAGGTTTTCAAGGACCACATAGCCAAAGCAAAGAGATTGGGAGGGAAAGAAGGGCTAGGCAGGAGGAGCTGGACAGCACACTAATCCTGTGGGAAACAATGGCTCTGCATTGATTCTAATTGGTGCAATCACTGTTTGACACTAGCATGTCAGACTGTCCTTAGGCAGTTACAGCTCTGAGAGCCAGCTGCTGGGATTAAAGACCAATGCCACTGGAAAAGGCCAGGCTTTGAAGACCTGACCCGGAGTTCTTCTCAGCCTTCCAAATCTGACTATCACCTCTGAAACTCCCTTCGGATTCAGCCTTTGGAGGAAGATTGTTTCTCTCGGGTGAGAACCTGATGTTAGTAACCTACACACTTATTGCCTCCAGGGTCTTTGCATCTGCAAGCAGTTGTGAATACCTAATTAATACACTGCCATCCTCAAGGTGGCTTGTAATGCAGCCATCTACTTTTCAGTTAGACTTCAGTGCCAGCTTTCAAATCTTTATTAAACCATCCTTAAGAGATTTGAATTTGTGTTTCCCAAAGACTTGAAAACATATGTGCAGACTATTACTGTTGAAATGTTGCAGAAAGCAACGTGGGGACTAATTTACCTTGCTAAAAAAGTAAAATCAAGTAAATCCAGGTGCTGATGCTATTCGTACAACATAGTAAAACTTCTGGGAAAATAAACAATGTTCACAGCATGAGACACTTCTGTTCCTAGTCCTACTTATCTTCAAAAACTAGAATTTTTTCCTGAAAAATCAAGTTCCCATGAATTTTCAGATGAATAGCATTTGCTTTTAAGAGGCTTAGTAGTATACTGCGGCAGAAGTATTTGCTTAAGACATACAGGTCCACATTGTTGAGAAGATATACTGGAGAGTCTTATACAAGCATCTGCCTCTGGTGGCTCAGTGCTGTAGCTCTCCCCAGGTGCTTAGTCCAGCATTTGGAGTTCCTTCTCTGCCCAATATTCACAGAATCACAGAATCTCAGGTTGGAAGGGACCTCAGGGATCATCTAGTCCAACCTTTCTAGGAAGAGCGCAGTCTAGACAAGATGGCCCAGCACCCTGTCCAGACGACTCTTGAAGGTGTCCAACATGGCCGAGTCAACCACTTCCCTGGGGAGATTATTCCAACGGTTGACTGTCCTCACTGTGAAACATTTCCCTCTGGTGTCCAACTGGAATCTCCCCAAGAGCAACTTGTGTCCATTCCCCTTGTCCTCTCCATGTGACTCAGTGTAAAAAGGGAGTCTCCGTCTTCTTTGTAGCTACCCCTTAAGTACTGGTACACGGTGATGAGATCCCCTCTGAGCCTCCTTTTCTCAAGGCTGAACAAACCCAGTTCTCCCAGCCTATCCTCATATGGCAGGCGTCCCAGTCCTTTGATCATCTTGGTGACCCTTCTCTGGACCCCTTCCAGCCTGTCCACGTCCTTTTTGTACAGTGGGGACCAGAACTGTACACAGCACTCCAGGTGTGGCCTGACAAGCGCTGAATAGAGTGGGGTAATGACCTTTCTCTCTGCTGGTGATGCCCTTTTTGATGCAACCCAGCATCCTGTTGGCCTTCTTGGCCGCAGCAGTGCACTGTTCGCTCGTGTTGAGCTTTCTGTCCACCAGGACCCCCAGGTCCCTTTGCACAGAGCTGCTCTCCAGCCAGGTGGGTCCTAGTCTGTGCTGCACTCCTGGATTATGTTTTCCCAGGTGCACGATCTTATTATTGTAGATGCATTTCATAATAACTGGTGTTCTAGGAATATGCAAAAAGTATAGAGTAGGTAATACAATTTTTTTTTACTTAGATATCTCTGCCTATATTGGCATCTCTTCTTGCATCTTCAGATAAGCTTAGATTAGGAGATTTTACTTATCTGGGCATATACATTTCTATGGGATTCTCTTACCTCACAACCTGGAACATGTTCCTGTTTCTACCAAACACTGTTCATACTGTAGCTTTCACAGAAACAGAAATAGTAGCATAATGACCATCAATATGAGTAAAGTGAGTTAGAGCAGTGTTTCCTCTGTCATAAAATCAAGCTGTTCTTGTGCACCACAGATGGAGACACCTCTCTGCTGGTGGATAAATGACATGGCACTCAGTGTGAGATTTACACCGTTTCTATTAATGGCTGAGTGAGTGGGAGCCCCACTGTAGGAGTTCATACACAAGTGTGTGATCAGCTGAGAACCTAATTCCTGTACATTAACATGTGAATGCTTGTTTAAGAGGTTCTCAGCCCATTTGCCTTAGTCTGTCTCCTCTCAAGCAAGTTAGATGGGTAGGAAATTGGAGTATTTCTATAAAAAACAGATGAGGCAGGTAATCCTAGGGAGGCTCATTTTCCACAAGTATTCAGTTATTACAACCATGAGCACTTTCACAGTGTATACAAGGGCTTGATTTCCTGAGGGCTGTCACAACTATAGAGCTCCTAGTATCCTTATTGTGCATCCTTCATGGTATGCAGCGCCTAAGGGATCAGTGTCTTTCCCGTGTCCCAGCCATTAGACGGGGCTGCGGCTATCTGAATGCTGTGTCTCTCCAGCCATGCTGCCTTCCCCAGTTGCTACTAATGTGGTAATTTACTCTGTGATCATGTATTTGGCTCTGTCCTTATCTATCCCAGTTGCCTGAGTTCTGTTTTTGGGAGGGAGGGATGTGGGATCACAGAGTATTGTGCCCAGGAAACGTGTGCCTTCCAGTTTGAAGCAGAGGGCTTTGAGTTATCCCATTACATAGGTGGACTGCAGTCCTCTGGAGATGAACTGGGTTTGCTCGTGGTTATCGGAGTAAGTGGATAGCACTCTGAATTTATGTATTTCTTTAATGGTTGACTTAAGCAGGAAAGTTTTCAAAGCAAGTAGTAATTCTACACATCTCTTAACTATGATCCCTGTAAATTAATAATGGCAAGCCACAGCCATGCTTCGGGTTTGACATCTGAGTATCAGTCTGTTTTCCAAAGCTATCCCTTCACCCTTAGGGAATGCATCCTCTTAAATCCGGTCAAGGTCTGTATTGTCAGACTGGATCCCCTTAACAAACTGTTCTGTTGAGCTGCTGTAAGTCAGAGGCGGAACATAAAAACAAATGGCTTTTGCATTGTCCTTTTGGTGTTTGTAGACTGGGCTTTCTCCAGACCTTGTTGGGCTTGCTGCTTACTTTTCCAACAGTTTGCTGTTAGATTAAAACAATGTACACATTCAGTAAAAAAGTGCTCCTCAAGAGGTCACAGTGTATTCATAAATTATTACAACACAGCCCTTTTTATTTGATACTGAGCTCCTTCAGTTCCAGATGAAATAGATGGAAGCTGCAAATATGTGTTTCTGAATCATAGCCACTAAGACTTTATTTATTTATTTTTGCTCTCAAAGACAGCTGGAAACAAATGATAAATTATGTCCTTACCACAAAAAACTCCACACCTCAACGCCCTCCAAACCCCCAAAGAACTCCATTGTCATTTAACTGATATTTGCAAGACAAATATCCTTAAATGTTGAGAAAAATGTATGAGGAACAATCCTATTGTCTTGAGGGATCTCTTTCCCATCATAGTGGTAATGAGATGCAGGTGATTACTTTGGCATAATGGCAAAGATGGAACAGAAGAGCGAAGAGGGCACAGGATGGAGAAGGGAACACTGGATGATGCACACTGAAAGAGAAGTTGGTGTAATGAGAAGCCCATACTTTGTACAAACGTGATCTTGAAATGGGCTTTTCTGGAGTACAGTATCTTGGCAATCTCTAAGTCTAGCATCTATAGTCAGCTGCTGCCTTTTCTTCTAGCTTACTGAAGTGTTAAGCTATCATTTCCATAGACATAAGAATGTGTTCTCCCATCCTCTGCCTACAGCAAAAGCACCTTCCTAAATCACCAAGACCTGAGGCTTTGCCCTGTTTTCAAGAAGGCATTGACGAAAATCTGCACTACTGTACTTGAAACCTGCCTCCATAAGGAAAAAGAAAAATCTTTAAATGTCAGGCTTTGCTATTTTTATAGCATATCCCAGAAAGAAGCTCTTGCATTGCTGTATGCATTCACAAGAGGTTACACTGCATGCCTGCCGTAGACAATTATTACTGTTTGTCTTGTACTTGTCAGTTGTTATTTTATAATGAACAAAAACCTTGTAACAAGTTGTAAATGCTTTCAGTTGTTCAGCTGTTGTGAACTGAATGTGAATCTTCTTCAATCGTGCTTGGAAAGCACTGACTTTTTTTTGAGAATAGTCTTCATATTTCAGGTTGGAATTCTGTAAACTGGGACTCCATAGAAGGCTAAGAAAAAATGTCAGGACTCTGCTCTGTAGGATAGAAATAGTTTCTGATAGGTTGTTTTATTGTATTCAGAGTATATTTGTATTGTTTAGGATTCAGATAATATTAACCGCTAACAATATTTGACAGCGTACTGCCTTTATAGTGTACTTGCTCAAAATAGCCTCAAGGTGGACTTGAGAAATGGGCTTGGTTCTCATAGTTGGTTAAAATAATTTAGAACTAATTTAAAGGACTTAAATTGATGTTAATTCACAAAGTGAAATTTGAAAAATATTATAAATTAAGATCATAGCTCTATTCTGTAATAATAGGTATGGAAGAAATCACAAATTCTCTGTGTGACCTGAGATGACAAATGCATTTCTGTGTCAGAGTATTCCCGTCGATCCTAATCTAGATCACTCACTTGCTCACCATCACCTCTATCACTGGACCTCTCATCATTCAGACTCAGATATCAGACCTGGCTTTTTATTCAGTCTTTCTGTTATTTGACTTATTCTCACTTGTTAGGTAAATCTCAAAAGAACATTAAAACTGGGAAACCATGATCTTGCTTCTATGCTGAAGGGATGGGAGATGAAGCAAGAGAACATGGCAGGAGACAGTCAAGCACTATAATGAGGGTTGCGTTATTAACTGTGTAATAATCAGTATGGAAGCAAGCTGAAAAATATATAGGGCTGATGTTTTTAAAACTTGTTTAAAGTTGTGACAATATAAGGCAAATATTCACAGATCTTCAAGTGATGCAATTTTTCGGTCATGTCGGTCAAAATTTGCAAAACCAGGAGCATAGCATTAAGTTTTGAAGTTGTCTGAGGTAAGTGACTAGACATTTGAAAATGCTGTCAACAGGAGAGCAACTTGCCCCCAAGCTAGTGGCAATCGGAGTAGTCAACCTGGAAGTTTAAGTCCCAAGCATTTAGCTGTTTGGTTTTTTTTATTTAGTGATTCTCATCCAAACAAACACTGTATTTCATTGTTAAAAATCTAATTTCCAAGTTGATAAAAGATAAAATTGCTCTCATAAGAAAGGTCTTGGTTAATTTCTGATTTCTCTTGTTAGTGTGTTATGAAGATAAAGAGAAACCTATTCAAATTATTTCAAGACTTTAGGGAAAATATTTCCTATGTAATAAACACCACAGGTTTGTTCATTCAAATGTACTGGGGTAGAAACTGATTTCTTGGTGAAAGAGCAATTGCTTATTGTAAATGAATGGCAGCAGTCATTATCAAATCCAAATTTTTTTCTTTGTAAACTGAATAGTCCTGGGCAGTAGTGGTACAACTTGAAATAGCATTGCCTGAGGCAAATATTACCCAGTCTAATGTATTTGATTTTGCAAAGATAACAAGCTGAGTTACATTTTTGCGTTCACTTATATTAATGGTTCAAGGAAATGTAAGATAAGAAACTGAAACAGATTATTAAATCTGCCTTTTATTGTGGTATCACTTAAGGTAAAAGCTAGTAATGCCTTAAGGAATCTTTTGAAAAAAATTTAGTATTTAGTGCTACATAGAGAAAAAATAGAATATATAATGTATTTTTGTTAGATTTACTGAACTAGGGTGTTTGGTAGAGCATTTGGTTAAATATCTAATGAATAATTCAGGGTCACTAATTTATGAACCCTGTCATATAGACTAAAAGCCAACTTTCAGGGCCTTAGGCAAAGAGAATAAATACACAGCACTTAGCTAAACAATGATCAAACTGGGAAGTTAGTGTGGTGGGAGGGGATGCTGTGATAAGGCTTTGAACCTTTGAAGGGCATCAGCTCTTTGCTGAAAGAGGGAATGATTTAATTCTGATGGATTTAACAGTTAATATTAAAATCTCTCGCCAGAAGCAATAAGCTTATTATATTAATAAAACACTAAGTTACATGAGCAGAAGCATTTTGATGTAAGTACACAGGTGGACTTCAGGACCTTCATGTCTGTACTCTCTAATTCTGTGAAATGGTTTTGTTGAACCAAGTATCTGATGCATTTTTGATGCTGTACTTCTGCCAGGCATGATATGGAACTGGAAAACAAAGGGGAGGATGTTTCCCTCATGAGCTTGCACTCTTAATTAACAAGACTTAACAAAAACAATTACCACTGATAAAGGTTAAAAAGAGATAGGAGAGATAAAAGTGAATCTCGAATAGGGAGAAGAATTAAAGCAGACACGTTGATGTTCAAGAATATTTTGCCTCCACTGAGAACAGTAGACACTAACACAGATGCTTTTCAGAGCTGCAAATGGCCTATTTTCGTCCTGGATCTCTTGATCTACATTTTCAGAAATTTGTGTTTTGCATTTCAAAGCCAAATAAAGAATTTCAGAGACTTGTAGAACAGTGCATTGTAACATATGTCACCTTTCCAAGCAGACACATTTTGAAGGCATTTTGGACTTAAAGTAATAGAGAAATCTCTAAAACCAGCAGTATTTTGCAATGGGAAATAACTTCTTATTTTTCATTTCGGTGTGACCCTAGTGTAGGCAATTATCCGATATTCCCCATTTGACATAAAGGCCCTGGGTTGGAAGTTCTGTTGCTTTCAATAATTGAATAGGTATGCCCACTCTAAGCTCACAAAGAATACAGGTAATTTTAGCTGAGAGAAAAGAAATAGCAATCATCATTTAAAGTTTCAGAGCTCTTCAGTACCCTTCAGTCAGCCTTTTCTTGTGGCAGGCATGTCCTTCAAGTAACTTTTTTGTTGATATATGCTGGTACAGTTCTGGTTTGGGGGTACAATTTTATTTATTTGTTTATTTATAAGAGGCAATAGCGATATGTTTGGTTTTTTATGGTGGTCTGGTCTTTCTTAGGGCTTACTGAGTCTCTTAGGATCTAGAAACAAGGAAACTATAATAGTGAGAATTTTGTGATGTTGAAAATTGATCTCTGCAGCTTCTTGCTGCTGAAGTAAGTTTGGCTTCGTGTACTGAACTTAAATTGATGTGATAACTGTGACTGGTTTTGTCACCAATAATTCTTGCCTTGAGCAGGATATTAAAAAGGGCAAATGAATTAAAAACAGAACTGCTACTGACTACACATTTTTATTTTGCTTTCTTTATGTTAAATTAATTGTTGACAGAGATTATTTAGGTAGATTGGTTTTGTGCTGTAGTTGAATTAAACCATTGTGGTATTACTTAGCATTCAGAAAAGATCTGTCCAAATTTTGAAAAGGTCACTACTGTTAATCATTTTGGGAAGGCAATAAAATATTCTAGTAATGACTCAACTGAAAGGAATAACCAAGGTTAAAAAATTCTTAGTGCTTAATAAGTATAAATGTGATATAAGGGGGCATACTGAAGAGAAGCCTTTGCTGCAGTGTTCAGAAGGAAGCCTACTGGGTGCAAGTGTTCACAGCTATTTCTTATTTTTGATTAATTCATGTCAACCCTTGTGTCTAAGGTATTCAACTAACAATGTTGTATATCTGAAAAATTTACTGGGGGTCGTGGGGTGGAGGGGGCAGTATTTGGTTTTAGGGGTTTTGGCTTACTGCCACAATTTTAAAAATGGAGTTTCATCATGGGTTAGATTTTGGACTTTTCAAATTTCAGAAGTGTTTGCTATAGTAGGTATGTGGTTGAGTTTGATTCTGATGAGCTGCAGAGCTCCCAGTGACTTTACTTTCAGTAAAGTGAGAAAGTTCTGCATACTGAGGCGCTTCTCATTTTCCATCTGGCTACCCCAAACTGGAATCAAACTTTATGCATTTTTAAGGTTTTCATCAATAATATTAGTATGTCTTTTGTGCTACTGGAAATGGCATTCATTTTGGCATGGTCTTGGTAAGGAATCAGTACAGACCAAAAGAAGGTATGAGCACATATGAATAATAGGTACCTAATGCAATCATTCCTGTTCAAGAACTATTACAAATATATTTTCCATGAGATAATTTCTTTATTGAGAGATTGTCACAGGTCTCATAGGAACAAGATCCTATTTTAATTTTAAGACTGTTTTAAGCATTTTTAGTCATCCTTTCAGGATCACAAAATTATTTTTTTAAATAATCCACTAACCTTTTCTACAGCTTAGTATTTATGTTAGATAGAATATATAGATATAGTACAAATAAAAGAATTGACAGACTATGAAGTAACTCAGTTATTTGTTTAGCCATGTCACTAATGAGGTCTTCCTTCCACTCAGACCCAAAGTCTGTGAATCCTAAATAATAAGGAATTCCTCTAGTTTCCAGAACACGAGTAGAATAAATATTGAGGGATTTACCATAATAACATCTATTTATTGTTTTTGAATGTCAAGCCCATGTTTAATTGTACTTCGTATATACCTGATGATCATCTGTTTGCCATTGAGCATTCGATTCTGCACAAGCTAAACGATACTCTGATCATGCACTCGGCATACTCTGGTGCTTGCAGTCTACAGGGTGAGAGGAACTCCTCATCCAGCACAGATCCTGCCTGAAAGGCAACGGTTTTGTGTTCTGATAACCTGCTTATCTATGGAGTGCACGGATTAGTATTCCTACGGGTCTAGAATAAATTGCCCTTAGAGTCAGAGATTCAGCTGCTTGACGGACTGTTTGTATTTAGTAAATATTGCAGTCTAGAAGCTTCTTTTAATAGCCTATGCTTTTATTCTGTGTTCTATCCCATTATTCCTAGCAATGCTTTTATCTTTCACCACTCTGATATGTTTTTTCCTCCTTGTATTAATACCTGGGAAAAAAAATGTTGACAATCAGCATAACTTTATTAGCTATTACATGCCTAAAAGATGGCTGTTTTCTTATTTTAATATTTCTGTATACTAGTCCCATGGGGCCTTCTCTGCTTGTTTTCTATTTCCTTTCAAACCTATCTAGTTTTCTCTGTAGCACAGACTCTCATTTCAGGTGTCAGCATTGTGTTTGTTTTTCTATGTCTGGAGTATCCCTATCATACTAATTATTACTGATAAACAAGGGAATTTCTAATGTTTTAGCCATATGATCTAAAGAATCCAATTTCATTTGAGTGTCCTGCTGTTCTTGCATCTCTCTGGCTAATGCGTTTTCCTGTAGACAATTTGTTTAGCTGAGGTTTTAATCAGCTGAAGCATCCATTTAGTATCTATTTTTTGTTCATGCTTTTACCAATTTATTCCTTGTACAGAGGGTATGAATCGGCATTCAGGCTGAGGTGGAATACATTGACTTCACGTTTCTAATCGTGCATTTAATTTTTAGGAACATGGGGGACATCTTCATGTCTTTAAGTATTTGTAAGATATTGGCTAGCTTATTTAGCTTTTAAAACATTTTTTTTTAATTGCACTGCAGTAATCCTTTCCTGAACTGGTTGGGTTGAGCCATTTTGATTGGTGTGACATGTGTGAGCCTCCTGCTGCTATACTTGGATTTATGTTATATGCAGAAGATTAATCTCCAGGTCATTAAGTTTAAGTCTTCTGAGGACAGACCAAGAGGAATTTTCTTTGCTGAATGTTTCTGAGTTGCTGTTTGTACAGAAAGTACCTTACCAGCCTCCAGGTAGTGGTTCTCCTTACTCTTCACCTGGGTCTTTTGATTTGCAGTAGTCAGTCATTGCATGTGAACACCAACCTGCACGGGCCAAGGCAGTGTTGTTTTGTCCCTGGTGTCCCAATGGAAAGCGGTGGTGTTGGACTGCACCACTGATGGAGAGCAGCAGGAATGGAAGTGGGTCTTCGCTCCTGGGGGGCTTCACCTCACAGTCTGAAGCATGGTCGGTGAACACCATGGTTGGGTCTGAGGAGCAGAGTTATCACTCAGCTTCATGCTTTGATACTTGGGGCAGTTTGGATAATTTCAGGGCCTTGGAGACTGGAAACAAGACCTTTAGTCACTCTAGATGCTACTGAACGGTTGCTAGCAGCAGACAAGCTCTGTGTGTAGAGGGACAGAGGTAAGAGGAGACAGGCCAATGGCAGGAGGAAAGAGCCGGGAGAAGTTACGTGTCACAATTACTACTTTAATTTGGAAGCAGCACTGCTTCTGCTGCTCCAGCGTGAGACAGCCTCTCCTGTGCAGTGTGTCAAGAGTCCTGTTTTCCAGAAGGAGCCCCTAAGCAAGCCATCTGTCTGTCTGTCTGAGGAAGCAGCATGTCATCAGCCACATGAAGGAGGTGTGTGGCTGCTGGAGCACCGAGCTCCCTGTCAGCTGGAGAGGCTGTGAGGGTACCAGGCATGGAGCTATCTCAAGGCACCAACAAAACAGGCAGCTGCCCACAGGGGTGGTGGGAAGAGGGCAGCAGCTTGCCTGCTGTACTGCCAGCTCGGGTTGGAGAGGAGCTGCACAGGACTGTCCCTCCCCACTACACCCTCCAGAGAGCTCAGGGTCTGAAGATGCAGGACAGTCCCTGCCACCAGGAGCAGGACAAAGCCCTGCTCTGTGCTGTGTGCTGGAAGAGGGGAGGTTCTCGTGTGGGCTGTGACAGAAGATGGAAGTGAGAAACACCTTTCTCCCTACTGCTGCCTCCACCTTCCTGCCCTTGCCTCTGCATCAGCCCCAGCTGCGATGAAATGCAGGCTTTCCTTCACTGCTGAGAAGCTGTGAGCTGGCTCTGCAAGGCACCGTGAGAGACCCCAAGTACTCTGCTGCAGCATCATTTTTAAGGTTATCAATGTACAAATTCTCCTGCAGCCAGGGTAAGTCCCAGAATGTGAGAGGCAGTGTTGCTCTGGGACATGTGCATTTGCAGGATCCTGTGTTTTGACAACTCCCATATGTTGCCACCTACATAAGGAAATGTAATTTCTGCCTGATCAGCCTTAATCCTTCCTCCGTGAGAACGCTAATGTTTTGCAAGGCACTTTACTGTTGACCAATCTTCCATCACTTCATACATCATCATTCCAGATCTGTCATGTCATTTCTAGGGTCTGTTGATATATTTACAGTATTGAAGTCTCTGCTGTTCCCGATGCACCAGCACTGCATATGTTTTCCAGGAATGTTTAAGCCCTAGAGTGTTGGACAGGGGGCCCAGGAAGCTGTGTTATGGGGTGGCTCTTCGGTGAGCAGGAAGTCATTCTCTGGGGAGTGCCTGAGCAATACATGTTGTGTCCTCATCCATCCCCTTCCTCTGCACTGAAGGTTTCATTTGTCTGTCACCAAGAGATTATCCCAAAGTACAAATCAGATCCATGAGAAGAGATTAAATTTACTCTTTTTTTTTTTTTTTTTTTTTCTTTTTAAGCTGAATTCATCTCAGGTTTTGTTTGTGGCTTTGTTTTTTCTTTTTTATTGGCAGACCAGTATTCCAGGTCACCATGCTGTGACTGAAGCAGTAGTAGACTGAATCCAGTAGTTACACCAATTGTTGTTTACGTTCATCTACTATTTTTAATTGGTCTTTTGTCCCTTAATAAGCTATCTGTTGTCCTGTGGATCATGCTGTTAAGTAGTGCAGTGTGTATACTTTGTTTCTCCATTCTCAAAATATCTGTGTATAAAACAGCCACAGTTTAAACTGCAGTCTCTGTCAGAGCACCACTGGATTTTGGGGAGCTGCATTTTATGAGTTTTGGAAAACAATTTGCTTTTCAGTATAAGTGGTCCTTCAGTTAATGCATTAACTTTTAAGTGCTGAAAATATAGGTGGAGTGTCCAGATGGACACTGTTTTCTTGTCAAAATAAGAATCGGCAATTTGGCCAGACCAAAATTTGACTTGCTGTATGATTGTGGGCAGTTTATGATCTTTGATAAAAATGAGGCTGAAAAACAGAAGGTTGCACCATAAACCACAATTCTTTCTTCTGCTTCCAACACGGATTAGCCAAACTGCGGCCTTGTTTTGCTAGGGCTGTTGCAGTGCCTATTGGTATGCTTTTAACACAACACAGCATGAGAGTTAACATGCAGTTTTCATCAAGTATTTGATTTGTAAGTTTTTTTTTCTTGCAGAGGTTCATAGTCATCCCATAAATTCTTTTCTGAACGTTAGTAGTTTTTTCACTAATGGAATCAATACATATTGCAGATACAAATTATTCATATCTGTATGACTTGGCTTAGTGAATGTTGTGGTCAGGATTTATGGGTATCAAGTATTCCTAGTTTGTTGACCTCCAGTCAAAACCATGGAAAAAATTTGGTGGAAGCTCGCTTTGGCATAACCACAATTAGCAATTGCCGCCAGGGTCCATTGTGAATTAATTCACTGTACATTCACTGAAAAGAGAGGGAGGGGATATGAGCACAGTGTATTAGAGACTTCTGCCTCGTCTTGGCCGCTGTCTGATAGCCAGTGTAGAGGATTTCCTCTTTGTCCCTCCTTGGCAGATTGACCATCCAGTTGTTCCTCATGGCTGCCTTGGGACTGCAGTATTTGCAGGTATCAGTCAGGTGAGGAAAGACTTGCCTTGATGCAGTGCTCTGCAGAACTGGCTGCTCTCTCTGCTGGGTGAAGCTGATTGTGTGGAACACCCAATGCCACCCAGTGTCACCTTCTCTGAGCAAAGAAGGGGAAACTTATGAATCCTGATGAGCCTCCATTGCCCACTTCAAAGAGGTGGGGCATTCTGGAAGCAGTCACGAGAGGTTTTTTTTCAATTTAAATGTATTCATGCATTATTTTTTCCCGTTGCATGACTGTTCAGATGATTCACTGTACCATTCTTGTAGGAATTTCAACGCCACAGAATAAGCAATCACAATAGCATGTACTCATGTTGCAGCGTGTTTGCTTGAGAAAATATTCATAACACAAATATTAATTCATTAATCTGTATGCATCTTCTCAACTATAATTGTTAAATTAATTTTAGAATATTTTAAACCAATTTCATGGTTATGATCTGTATGTCAGGTCTGTGGGTAGACATGACACTTGAAGAATATTTCCACAGAAAAGCCTCTACTTTTGCTGAAAAGCTGAGTGACTTTAATGTTGAATTATTGATATTAGGCCAACAGAGTGGATAGATACTCTTGCCTACAGCACTAGAAGCATATTGTTTTGAGCATTGTAATCTGTTACAATAATAATTTTCTTGTTCTTGCAACACATATCTCTATTTGGCTGGCTGAGCAATATTTTTGCTTGTAATCTCTCTGTCCAGAACAGCAAATATAACATTAGAAAAGCCTGGGGAAACATCCTCAAAGCAAATCACTTGCATTTTCACCTGTTAGTTTTATGAGATGTTACAGAATTTTACTGTGAAAAAGTGCAGTAGACATAAAGAAGCAACGTAAGATACTCGTCAAAAAGGCATGGGCATTCGTGGTTGTTTTTAATCTATATATAGAATAGCAACAAAGCAGAGTGTTGCATTTCTAGCAATCATCCTAGTGGTCTGGAGATGGCTAAATGCAATATTGTCAGACTGAAAGTTGAGTAGCAACTGATGCTTTTTGCAGGTTTTGAACACAATTCTCAGTGCTGTTCTGAGAAAACGAGGCTGTTATGGGATACTCTGCCCTACTGCAAGTAGTGATGTTAGAGCTGCAGGATTGTGTCCCGTTCAGGGACCTCACTTCAGGAGGAGGAGTTTGAGAGAATCTGAAAGGAAATGGCAGAAATAGCAAATGTTGCCTATCAGGAAAGATTTAAAATTGGTGTTATTTACTCTAGAGGCAATGACTTTTGTTTTAGTTACATAAAAAGTTTCAGGAGGAGTCTTCTTTCCATGACTGCTGCATATAGGGCAAGAGACAATTAGCAAGTCCTGCAGCAAAGGAGGTTATCAGGGAACAAGCATGGTGAAGAACTGAACTGCATTGCCTGGGCAAGCTGTCAGGTCTTCATTGCTGGGTGACCTGAATTGTTTGTTGAATGCAGCTGGAAAGTTTGGGATTTAGTTAAACCTACTTTGGACTGTGGGAAGAAAGCAGATGACTTCTTGAAATCCTTCACAGGAATGCTTTTCTTTTCATAAAAGAGGTATGTTAGGTATTCAAGGAAACTTCTCTGACGGCACTGAAAGAGATCTTCTGTGACAATATAATATGTATAGTAAAATAACAGGAGTGAACATAAAAGAACATTTATCTTAAAAAATATTAATTTATCTGCTTAAAGTTCCTTTTATATGCAGGCATGTAGGTGAGTACAAATCTCATTCAACTACATCAAAACAAGAGAAATGAGACATCCAATAAGACTACTGCTGTGTAACGATGTTCTCCACTGTAAGTTGTTGTACTAAGCCTCCCACCTTTTGCCCGTTCGGTGTATGTTGGTACAAATGACTGTAAGGTATAAAGGCTGTATCTGCAGTGAAAAGAAGCTGGCAAGAGTATATAATGCAGGGAAAAGGGGGATTGTAGCATTCACATTACCACTTTTACTGAAGTTCTTTTCCTCAAAAACCTCTGTTGGATGCACTGCTGGTCTTGCAGTTACCCTGTGCATAGCACAGTGGCTTCTTAGTAATTCTAATTAAAGTGTACTCACTGTGAAGGCGTAAGTCACCTTACGTATGTATCTGGTGTTTTGAACCATAGGTCAGAGTGGAAAATAATTGCTGGAAAGATTGATGGTTGCAGTTATGTAAGATAGTGCAGGTCACATCCCATTTTAGTCGCCCCTACAGTCACGGGTGTGGTGGTGTTAAACGTGTCAGAGATGTTACCAGGATAACTGTCCCATCCTCAGTGTGAGTGTTCCCTTGGCAGATTTGCTGAGCACCAGGGCACACCATGCAAATCTCAAATCCTGCAGGTCTCTTCAATGGGCTCATTTTATTTGTTGGGGGTTTTTCCTCTTTTTACATAGAGGTGATGCTGTGATCTCTCCTGCCTTCCTTCTCCAAATATTTATCATCTGTATTGTTAGAAAAGCTGGATTCCATTAGCAGCCCCTCCAAGGTGTGCATCCCCTCTCCCTGATGAGACCAAAGTCCTCTCTCCAGAGGAAGGAGATAAACCATGATGTATTTTTTTTTTTAAGAGTAAATCCTTAGAGAGGAGGAAAAAAGGCATACTTGAACAAGACAGTGCATCATCTGCTGTGTCAGCTTCCAGTGTGAACAAGAACAGGAATGTGGGCACACACCTGGCGACACCGATTGTTGGGCACTGACTGTGGTCTCTTACAGCAGAAGACACATTTATCTTCTTCTTCAAGCAGCAGTGGTAGAAAACATGGCACCTGTTCTCTAAATGGGGTCAGTCAGTATCTGTGTGCCTTGCACAGTGGTGTCCATCATCCATATTTCTTCTTCCTTGCTTACAATTAACATGAAGGGGTTTTTGCATGATACAGAATGTGGAAACTAGTGTCATGAATTGCCTTTATACTCTCACCTCAAGAATAATTACTGAAATAAAAACAAGATGAGGTAGTCAGCTACAAATCCACTACTACCTGGTTACTATGGCAGTTCATCAAGGGACCGTGGAAGCAATATAGTCCGTATTTCATGGCTGATGCTGCCACCTTTAAATTGGGTCAGTAAGGGTGAGAAGGAGCAGAGACTCTGGTGGAAGCCCGTGTACATGGAAATGTTTGTCACTGTATTTGTCTATAGAAGCCATATATAGAGGAGGAAAAGCCGTGGAGTGGTGAAGCATGAAAGGGATGCTATTGTTAATGTAGAGCATAGTATGTACCATTATTAAACAACAAACAAACAAAAAAGGTCCCCCAAAGAGGAAATCTTCCCTATAGTCTTGTGTCCCCAGGTTGTTTATGTAACAGGAATGAATTTTTTTTTTCTTAAATCCATGGTAACTCTGCCTTGTCTAGCACCTTAGTGGGAATGAAATTGCTTTATTCAAGTTATTTAAATTATGTTCTGTGAAATCCTGATAATTATTATTTAAATACACATTTTTAATTGGGTTGAGAAACTGGCGAAAGGTACAACTCTCCCACAGGAGTTTATACCTATTTTCGTTACTGGTGAGTGATTTCAGTTATTGCCTGTATGCCCAGATCTCATTCGCATCAGACTGTAGAGACGACAATACTGTTAAGAGTGCAGTGGCTGTTTCTATATAATCTCATTGAGAAGTTGAATAATATGCATTTATATTCTGTTTGCCATCCATGCCAGAAGATAATTTTTTTCATTATTTCTTTCACTGTTGTCGTGCAATTGGTTAGGGACTTAATAGGGCTGGAAGTCCAGCCTTCTGATGCCAAAAACCACCAGGATTTTCACGGGCAGGATTTCATTTCATAGTTGTCTTTCTGACTAAAGTATAAATCTTTGTATCGTTAATCTAATTCTTGGGTATCTTCTTGTCTTGCAGAATAGAATAAAAGGCGGCTCTTTATGTTAGCCAGGAACACTTTATGCAAGGTTAATTATAATTTTGCGGATAATCCCTTACTCTGATGCCAACTGTTCTGGACAGAATTGGATATACCTACTGAGGGTTTGAAATACAGCAACATTACATCCTTAATAAGCTTTTATTTTGCTTATAATGCATCTTGCGTGGCAATTGGCAGCCTAGATGAATGTAACCACTTAGGTACCAGCCTCAGTAGTGTATTTCTTATTTTATTTTTAATTTAGTAGAACTTGTACTGTGAACCCCAGTCAAGCCATCTTTCTTTTGTATCAGTGACACTTGTGTTCTACGTATTTAATTATGAACATTATTTTCTGTCGCGTACTCTTAGGTTGGTAGCTGCTTTGCTTCATGTGACATGTTGTATGTTCCTTCACCTAAGATTTTGTTCAGTAAGATAGTAATGCATTTTTAACTAAGAAATGCATTTTTAAAAAATTAATTAAGTACGCTGGGAAAGTTACCTAACACTTTCAAGGACTAAAACAAAGGTTATTTCTTTTAGCTCTCAGCACCTCTTCTGACAAGCCTCTAAATGTCATTTATATTATGGACAATTGTACGGATATAGTATAGTGTAGTATAAACTTCTAATTACAGGTCCACCTGATGGAGGGGGTTGCCATGAGAGTGTGCTTACCCTTGGCAATGCAGTGTTTGATGGATGTGCTCTTAATAAAGCAGCCTAGCATGGGGTCCAGGTCCCTGCAGTCAAGGGGAAGGGAGAGACATCTCTCCAAAGCAAAGGTGCCCCTTTATATCAATACCAGCTCCAGTGGTTTCCATAAGTACGTCAGCTCAGCACAGGGGACAGACTAACGAGTGTCAGATAATCCATCTCCTCTGCAGAGGCTAGTACTTCAGTACAATTAACATTCTTATTTCATATTCGTGATGAGATGATCTAACGGATTTATAAATGACATGAATTCTGTCCTCTTCCTAGGAGATTCTGCTTTGCTCCGAAGAGTCATTGAGCGCTATCAAACTGCTGTCCCAGTAATGGGGACCCTTTCTGCTGTGGTCTGTCATTATGTCTTTGCTGGTTGTGAATGGACATCCGTATTTTTAAAGAAATTATATAATTTTCAGATTGGTGGGATCCTGTTGTCTGCATGTGTAGTAAGGTTTAATGCAAACAAATCAAGAACCATAGCAAATTATTGCATATTTCTCTGGGTTAGCAATAATGAGAGGTAATTCAGGGTATTTATTTGTTTTGGAGAAGGAATTATGATTTTTTCCTTTTCCTTGAAGTGGATTCTCTATTGGAAGCAATTTCTGAATGTCCCCTTCTTCATTAAGCAATAATTCTTACCTTAGGCATAGGGAGAATGCTTGAGACACCTAAAACCACATACACACAAAAAAGGATTTTTAGTGTTATTTGTAGTGCTTTAGAAGAGAGAGCATGGGGAGTTTTGACCTTTAAGTATATACGTTTTGTGCCTTTTTGATATTTAAATTGAAACCTCGTTCTTTTCTTTTTACCTCCCTCAGGCTTTAGAATAGTTTTCTGAGACGTTTGAATGAAAACGTATCCTGACCAAGAAATTAAGGCTCCTATTGTTACTGTGAAGGGAGAATGTGGAAACCGTGATCGCAGCAGAGGCAGGCAGTGTTGAGGTCTACAGCTACAGATAAACCAGAGAAGTCTGAGGTACTGTGAAAGTTTAGTGAGAAGTTACAAGGGAAAGGTACTGAAACTTGGCTAAAATAAGAAAGAAGATGGAGTGGGGTCAAATAGGCAGAGAGGCATGCTAAAAATTTGATTCCTGCACCTTTTCTGTGTTCTGTGGTTATACACATACGAAATGAGGTGCCAGCATCCAGGTACTGTTAAGATGCAAATGCTGTAAGAAATAAATACTGCGTTCTCTGTTGAGCTATCCCAAGCTGGATAGTGCACACAGAAAAAAAACCCAAAGATCCTTCTTGTTGGGGGACTGGAATCAGCAGAGGCTAATAAAGGAACATAAATGCCTACCAATAAAATAATTACATTTTAAAAAACTATTTCTTCACGTGGAGATTTCCATTCTGTCTTGCAGTCTGATATGTTTGCGTGCTTGGACTTTCAAGTCACTTTGAAATGCCGGAAGTTATTCAAACAGTGAAAGCAGCAGGAGTTACTCCTCTTTAATCATCAGAAATCAATAGATTGTACCTTGTGGTAAGACTTAAAGTCTAACAGCATTAATTTCTGGCAGGTATTCTGTTTGCATAGTATCTGATCCTCCCGGAATCTTAAAATATGTTTTTGTAGTAACTGCTAAGGTTTAGAGTGAGGAATGTGGATGCTGTAGCGATGTTAGGATGTTTTGTCTTCAGTGAATCTGACTTTTCTTTGTTTCATTTCAGTAGGCAGTCTTACTTTCCTCAATGCGTACACTGATTTACTGATAAAGAAAACATGAGAGGAAATAAAAAAAAAAATGTTATTAAAACATCTTGGAAAACTTTCAAGTCAAGTAAATATACCTGTGTATTTCATTAATTATATTTGCAGGTAGGAGCAAAGCCCAGCACTGTTGCAACAATGACCAGGCAAGCCAGTCTTGCTGTTGTTGGAACCTGCTCCCTCCAGCCCGCCTTGCACCTGTAATTCAGTAGGACTAAAAGCATCTCATGACGTACTTCAAGTATACCAAATTCTGGTGGCTGTCTGAAGCCTTGAAATGCAAGCAGATTTTAACAGAAATTGAAGGTTGTGAGTTGTTTTGTGGGTTTTTTTGACTGTTTTTCTTTGGGCTATCATCCCAAAGAATGAGCATCTTTGAACACTGGCATGTCCCTAGCACTCAGGTGATTGACTAAAAAAAAGCCAAATGAAGAGACGAAAAGGCAAAAACCAGCAGAAAACAAACTGGCGTGGGTTTTGCCCTTTTCAAACTTCTTTGAAAAATAATTGCTTTTAACTATGTTGATACTGTGTCACAGGGGGTGGCCAGACTTACTGAAGTATATTCAGTCACAAGTCATTCGCCATCGATCTGCCAGTTTTCTGCACTGACATTTAATTGCTGTCAGTTTCTCATCATTTTAAGAACAGTTGTGGAGGGAAAAATGGTAGTCTGATAATGGGAAAGCAACCATTATGTCAAGAAAAGGTTTGAAATTCTGCAATTTAATTATTGCCTTCTACCATGAAAGACACAGGTGGGAGTCATTAACTCAAAAATAACCCCCAAAAAACAACCCACCCCTAACCAACCTCTTCTTCAATTCTGATTTGAAAACAGGTAACAGTGAAATTACAGTAGTATTCGATGATGTTAAAAATGAGAAAATTGCATAATAAGAAAAAGATTGACCAGAGTAATCTTCTTCTCAGGAAGGACCAGCAGGTAACAGAAAAGGGGATATTTTTTGAAATTCGAATGAAGATTTAAAATTACAGATAACAGAGTTGAGATATAAGCAAATTTTGTGGAGAAAAAAATAATATTGTGAAGCCCAGCTGATGAGATTTCTGCCTGAATAAGGTTTACTTATCTGTACTCAAAATCCATTATTTGGTTATTAAGCTTGGTAATGTTTTGGCAAAATGAAAACTCATTTGCTTTGTATTTGTAAATGGGGAAAAATAGTATGTAGAACAGGCTTAAATGACACCTCTCAGGAAAAAAGGTTCAAAGACCTCTCCTAGAACTTACAGAGATTACTGAGTGTCCATACAGCCAGGAATATTGCTTGCTTGTTCTTTGTTGCATGAAATAGGGACTTTGAAAAATTACAGAATAATGAGCATAGCTCAGAGTCAGCTAAGGAGCCTTCACAAGTGCTGACTAACTTTTTTAATAAACAAAGACCATTAAAATATAATGAGGAAATGAGGGTTGTGTACCAGTACATCCTGTTGTTAAATAATCCTGTACTGAGCAACAGTGTTTGGTGCAAATTTACTTTTAATTCCTGCCTATGCCATTAAAAGAACAACTGGTCTCCTGCACTTCTCATAGCATCCCTCTGAGCCGCCTGGATGCGGGTGTGCGCCCCCCGGGCAGAGGGTCAGCCCCGGGGGGCACAGAGGGGGAAGGGAGGTGGCAGCGGCTCAGCTGTTCCCAGCGAGCTGTTATATCAGCGGGGTGAGGCGAGAGCGATGCTTTATGCAGCATTGTTGTAACCATGACACTAAGGACGTCATCCCGTGAAAATAGCAGTTGGAACATTTGTGGAACAAAGCTGAAGCGGCTCCGCTTTTCTGTGCGAGGGTCCTTAGCAGAATGATACCATATGCATGCTGTTCATTTACATATAGATTAACTATCCACTCTCAGCTACTTTCTGGCTTTTTAAAAAGAAGCTAAGTATTAAGGTTGGAATTGCAAACCAATCCACAGGCTCGAGGAATCTTTTTAGTTTTCAGAAGGGGGATTCTGTTACTTGCCAAGAAGCATTGTGAATTACAGGCATGAGCAGGCTCCTCAGATGCTGCCCGGTGCTTGGAGAGGACGGTGGTGGGATGGGGACAGAGGGAGGCTGCTTCTCAGCATTGCTTTAAGTGGCAGCTCTGCGGATTGAACAACCTTGCATTTAGTTGTTCCTACTCTCACCTGCATAAAACTGATGAAAGCCAGAGCTGGCTGTGCTGTAATGGTAGAAGTTAGTGCTCTGGAAATGCTATTAAAGTGATTTTTATGGCTCTGTTGAACCCAGAGCGAACCTGTAAATAAGAACACTGGGGAAGGGAGGGCAGCAGATGTGAAAACAGCCTAAAAGTAGAAGAAAGGGATGAAGTAATGCCAGTGAAGAGGGAAGCACGTTGAGGGGAAGGACAAAAGGGATGGAGGCTGGAGGAGGAGCGAGGAAGGAGGGAGACAAAACAGGGCAGGGGGTCAGCAGGGCTGACGTCACGCGCCCGCACCGGCAGCAGCTGCCTGCACCGGGCTCAGGCGCTGCCGGCCTGATTTACCTCCTCTTTCCCCATCACGTCAAGGTTTTACACTGCAGCAGATTTTCTATAAGGTTTTGTGTCTAAAAGGTGCGAAGGGGGTAGAAGCACTGAGCTCCGAAACAGCATCCAAGGGTGTGGTCCTCTCTAAGTTACACCATGCAAGAGAGATCCATGTGAAATCCCTCTGCTCGTGAGAAAGTGGTGTATTGCGCTCTGCAGGTGCAGCCTTCACCTGTCAAGGCAGAGCAGGGCCAAAGGCATGTTTGTGCTCTTCTTCCCTGGCAACCTTCATGCCGTGCTTCTGGTATTTTCTACCTGGGAGTATCTAACAGGAAGTACAGCAATTGCACCTGAGGGCTTTCATGCATGCTAGTGTGCTGGTGTATTAGACTTTGTTACACTCAAAATTGAAGTTTTCGGGGGGGGGGGGGGGGGGGTGTTTGTTTATACCAAGACCTGTCAATTCTGTTTTGGTTCCCCTGGAGTGGTATGAGAAAAGAATAAGATCATAAGGGAATCATCACACTTGTAATGCTAGAAAAGTAAATCCTTCTTCACTTGAGATGGCGTTGTTTGATGGGGTCATATGCAACAAGGCATGAGAAAGGAAGGTAAATAATTTCAAGGGAATCCCAGGTGAGCTTCCAGGCTGATGTTACCTCCCAGGAGATTTGCAGGATCTGCAACCCTCTTGCAAGGAATGCTTTTTTCCCATGAAAATAGAAAGTTTACTGATAATTAACAAAATCAATGAACAGGAAGATTAATTGCTATTTTGGACATTTGACCTCCTTTCAAAAAGAATGAGTGTTTATGTTCATAGATAAATATTATTAATACAGCTCTTTCCTGCTTTAAATAAATTGCCGTATAGTAAAGTTGTCGTTAAGCATATTTGTCTCATTAAAAATGACCTACAAGCTTTGAATAATTTTCAGACTTTTCTTTACACTACTCAGAAGCTGAGGAAAAATTTACTTGACTTCAGGGAATAAAGTCAGCAGAAATGCTAAAGAAATTAAGATCTTTCTTAATACCTGTGAGCTTTTCAACTCTAGAAACTGTATATCACTTTTGTATTAAATGTTCAGGGTTGTGCAATGACTTGCATGTTCTCTTTTAAGCTAAAGATGCATTTTCTTCTATTGAACGTATGTTGAGAAAATCCAATAAATCGTAAAGGAGTTATATACCATGTTCCATGAGGCTGCTGCAGATGTGATTCTCCCAGCTGAAAGAAGCATTTGGCTAAGTTTTTCCCAGTGCACTTGAGGGCTTCCGTATCGTCCCCAGTAGTTCAAAGTCCTTCTTGCTGCCTCTTCATTGAGTGATGGTCTGACTCATCTTCATCTTTAGCTTACTAATAATATTGAAACATTCTTCAAAGCAGGGAGATCTAGAAAAACTTTTCACTCCTGGCAACGCCCACAAAAAAACTTGAGTCAATATATTCAACACAAAATAATTGACATAAAAGGAACAAAAATTTTATTTGGCAAAAGACATTTCAACTTGAGAGGAAAGGTAAATCCCTTAATTAACATCACCACCAAGGCAGCATTGCCAAAAAAGGTCGATCATCTGCATCAAAGGCACTGCCAGTGCTCTTGTTCCGTGTCCTCAGATAAGTTTCCTCTATCCATAAATAATCTTCACTAGAAATCGTTGATGAGTTTTCCATCAACCCCCTCACACTCTGCAAAATCCTGAAGGTGGTGTTCAGGGTGAACCACAAGGAGGAAGCAGGAAGAGAAGACGGGAGGAATGAGCTCACTGAGCAACTTTCTGAAGAGCAAAATAAGTGGCATCTACATTGATCCTGTTCTGTGGGTTGGCCTAATGCAACTTGGCATTTGTATTCTGTATTATTGTCCAAAGCGATTACTTCCAGTCCTGTTGCAACCCGGCAGGAGGCTGTTAGGGTAAGGAACATCCTCAGTGCAACTCAGATGTGTTTGAGGTCCTTCTGTTGAACAGTAAGACATAAAATGGCAGAAGTGCCTTAGTGACTTCTTGGTCATCAGCATGGGAGGCAAAACTAAACCTCAAGAGTTTTCTGAGCTGCCTACATTGTCTGGTTATAGCTGGATTAGCTACTGTATTTAATAAAGGTAGTACTTCATAGTTAACTTTTAGATAAGCATCTTGGGTTTGAATTTTCTCTTATTTTCTATCAATGTTGTATATTTCCAGTCTAGGTTTTCAGCTAGGACAAACTCTTCATTAAAATATAATGTGTATTTTAGGATGTTGAACATTTCCCATGTCTTCAGGCATGGCAGCAAAGTCAGTAATCTTCACCTTACTCTGTGTGATGCACTGTCATCGGGCTGACCATTTTCACACAAAGGCAGATTTTCCAGTGGGATAAGAAAATTATTTATTACTATTATATATGCATATACAGCTGTATGCCATTTGTCATAAATTCTTAAATGACGTTTTCACTGCTGCATGGCTGTCAGTATGGTACATGCATTCAGCCAGTTTTCTTATACTTCTGGTTACTACAGCTTTAAAAATGAGCTATATTTATTCAAATTATTTCCCAAGGATATGCTGAAGTGTGATTTGTACTACTCCATCTGCTACCTGGGGAGGAGGAAGAGAAATGCACTTTAATAATGAGAACTTTAGGAAGACAAGCACATGTAGTTCAGAATTTGGTTAGGGTTTTTTCTTAATATTGTTTCAGGCTATCAAAGTGGGGCTAATAGGGTTCTCAGTAAAAAAAGCATAGGGAATATCTCTCTAATCAAACCTGAACAAGATAATGTTAATATAAAACAGGGCCTACTGAAATAGCTTGCTGTGGTAGATTCTTTGTCACTGAAGTGGAGCTTTACAGGAGATCTTCCCTCTTAAGTCACCAATTAAAGATAAAAACCCATACCATTTTTTGGCTGGCTTTTTAAGTGTAACATGGTTGTATAAATTTGTAAAAACGGAACAACTGAGGGCTTCCAGCACGGTTTCAAAACTATAACACTGTGCTACTTTTATTGCATTTCGAAGTGGAGTGAAGCATACAGCTATACCAAGAACTTTTTTGTTATAAAACAGGCCCATTGGGTATTTTTATTTGTCATTTGTAGCTCTAGTTTTTCCCTGGCTTCCACCTTTCAAAAAACATCCCCTTTGGATGGCAGGCTGCACACAGCGAAGTTGCATCTCCCCCCCTCCATGCTGTCTCCTCCTGATTCTTCTAATCAAAGTAGTAATGTTTGCAATCTAAAAGTTTCCAGTTTTTTGCTTCCCTTTTCTGGAATTGATGTGGAAAGTTCTGAGTTCCCTTAAAGTCTTTAAAATGAACTTTTCATTAAAAATAAATAATGCAGAAAAGTTAATTTTAATTCAGATTTTAAGACTTCAGAATTAAAGAATTTAATTTTAGAATTCAATGGTACCAACAAAGGACACCTGCATGTTTATTTAGCCCAATAGCACAGAGGGGTCTATTAAACATTTAAGGGACAATTTTGCTGTCATTAAAGATGGTGACAGAGGTCCCTTTGACATCAGTGGGAGCAGGATCAGGCCTTTAGAAGGGTGAAATTCAACTTCTTTAGTGCACTATCTATTCCAAATATAGGAAATACCACAGTGGTATTGCCATGGTATTTTAATGGTGCTTTTTATATATTTAACCTGTTTAAACCTCTATTTTTAAGGATTCACAAGCTCTCTGTATTGTGACCCGTAGGCACTGAGAGAACTAAACCACAGTGGTTTTTTCTCAGTCTTAGAGTATTTAAACGACTTTTGAAAAGAGCTTGCCATAAAGAATTCAAGTACTAGAATATACTTGGTTAAATACAGGTTTTGTGTTTTTATGTGTGAAATATGTGTTTTCCTTGCTTTTATATATTTAACATTTTTACAAACTCCCTATATTTATGGAAGAGTTTCCAACTGCCAGCCATGGGCTTGGTAGTTTCCTTCTTTGTGCCTGTGTGATGAAGAGTTCCTTCCCACACAAGTCAGTAGAGTTACAGGCTCATAAGCAGGTAGGTACTTTTTTAATATAAATACGCGTGTGTGTGTATAATAAAAATATATGTGTGTGTGTATATATATCTATGTATATGCATACAAATATGTGTGTGTGTATATATATATATAAAACATATAAAATACTGAACTGGCAAACAAAACAACTCAAATATTTCCACCCTGCCCCACAATCAGATTGCAACAGTTTCAGAAAAATGGCTCACAATCACAGAAGTAATTGAGAAAACAAGTTGTGTGCCATTTTTAGTACATTGTCTCAAGAGAAGGGCTCATAAAATGTGCATGAAGCTAGTCACAAAAATGGCCTACAGTTTTCCTTCTGCCCGTGTTTTTTTTGGTCTGAATGTTGTGTTTAGCACATTGCAGGAAGAGTTCAAATGGGTCAGCTCTTACAGCGGGCTACACCATAACACAGCGCTGGCTGATGTATTGGACCTGGCAGCTCCTTGTCTTCAGGGGTTCCTTGGTAAATTCATTGCTCAAGTAGGTGACTTGTTGTTAAAGCAGAATTAGCCTTTTGTGTGCCTTAAGGATATTCCCCCTGAAGTTCCCCTTGCCTTTACATTTTTACAGATTAGCTATTGATTTAAAACAGACATCAGCATTTTAAAGTGATGTAAAATGCAAAGCAAGTGGCTCCCTGCTTGACGTATCAGGTCAAACGTATCCACGGACCTACCTACCAACACTTGGAGAGGTGGCACTGAAGGCTCGTTTAGCTTATACAGATACTGACTTTCTTCTAATGTGCTTTACTCGGAGGTAGCCAGCCTGTGATCTGTGCGCAGTTTGTGGTTCAGAGGGGATGCACATGCTGTCTGAGTGCTCCCTTCTGTTGTTCCTCTGCACTCAGGGGACAACTAAGAGCTGCTGGTGCTGCCACCTCTGCCACTGGTGATGCCACCAGGTGATCCCTGGCTCGAGCTCAGGCTAGCGTAGGGTTTAAACCTGTGGGCTAGTTTAGGGAATTTTGTGTAATGAAGAATATTACATAAACAAATAGATCCTTTCTACTCTTCTCTCCACCAACTACGCTTTTCTCTTTTTCTTTTTCCTACGATATAAAAAAAAAAATTAAGATGTACTTTTTAGGCTCAGGATTCTATCCCATCCTTCCCTAACAGTGATGGGCTGAGCTCTTTCAGAGCCGTTGGCACTGCAAATGTAGATGAGCCAACCAACACTAACAAACATAAAATTTGGCTGGTGATGGCTTTATATTCCTGTTTCACTTGTTTAAATAAGCTGACCTGAAGTACTGCTGGAGCAGTGAGCTCAGCCCAGTGCCACATCTTCCATCTTTCTAGATGTTTTAACCGGAAAATGAATTTGGCCAGTTTCTTCATTTGTAGTGGCGGATCCAGCCAGCCTAGAGTTTCAGAGCTGCTGCGTTTTTATGGCAGAGGTTTGTGAAGTGAGCACTGACACAGTTCACACTGCCATGGGAACAGCACTTGTATAATGCTTTTTAATCCACTGTAATCAAGTACATAATCAACATAATTAATTTCTATACTGTTGCTCTCCTTGGTTCACATGGAAAGCTATCAGAAATTGCTAAATTGGTCCTAATTTGGGGGGAGTATTTTTCTTAAGTATTCTAGGTAATTTCCTTTTCAGCTAGCTGCTAATTGCTAATCTTTATATTGATGAAATTTGTTTTACCTGATGCTACCTTTACTGCTTTGAGATTTAACTATGTGGAAATACTACCTTGGAAGTAATGTCTCTTTCTTTGCAAAAATTTAAAACTGGAAAATAATTTTACTGAAGATCTGACTTTACGTGGCTATGTTGGAGGGCCTTTTCACTGTTAATTGGAGCTGAAATACTGACCCATGTGAAGCATGAAGTTTGCATTGCCACTTCTTTTTATTGTTTGTTTTATTTGAATGATAATGAACATTTAAATGATCATTTCTGCAAGTTAATGACTAAGATAAAGGACTTGGAGCTGTTCTCTGCAGTGACCCATGGGTGATGCCCAGCATTTCTCCAAGTCGCCTGGATAATCAGGTTGGATGCGGGTCCAGTATGGAAATAAAACCCTCCTCCCCTGCAACAGTGTGATTATTTCTTTTGTCCCTAATGGTTCATTCTTTGCTGGTTTTTTGTCCCTGATATTCTGGACTGGCACTGCCTCGTTCTTGTCCCTGTCCGCATCAGCAGGGTGCCAGGGTAAGAAAAGAGCGCTGAAGGGTGGTGCCCTTCAGTGATGCCCAGAGCCTCGTGCTGTTCCTTCACACCATGTCAGCCCCAAATGCTCTGTAGGTTATTTTTCTCAGCTTGCTGCACTCAGCTGCATCAGATTGAGCTCAGCGCTGGGCAGAACCGACTTTGCATCCTCATACTCAGATTCCCTATGAAACTTCACCTAAACTGTGAACTCCAACTGGGTTAATTAAGCACAAATTTTAAAATTCTTTTCATCAAGACAAAGGAGTGTGTTCTGCTGTCACTGTTGCAGACACAGCCTGTGTTTCCCAAGTTGTTTTGTTTTTGCTTTTATACATTCCTGTTATACTGAAAAAGGGGATTATTAGAGTTGCAATTACCATGGAAACAATTACCATAAAGTATTGATCGACCAGGATAGATTAGTAAACACAAAAGGATAGAGGTTGTCTCTATGGAAACATGGACATTTAGAGCTATTTTTTTTCTTAAGAAAATAACTATTGTTTCTTCCCCTTGAACAAGCTTCTAGTCCAGTTTAAAATCACTTTGTAGTTTTAATTAAAATTCCTTATGTAATCAATACTGTGTTTTGATATTATTCATTTTCTTTTACCTGAAGAAAATCTCTGAAATCGACCTTTTTTTAAAAAAAGAGGACTTGCATCATTTGCACAGCATTTTTTCATATTAAAAAGTAGCTGAAATGTATCATTAGTTGTTAATGAAAAACAAGTCAACAGAATAGGCCATTTGCTTCTGAAAGTTAGCATTTAGTAGGGTTTTGTGTTAATGGATTAACAAAGGAATAACTAACCTGTCATCATTTTGAGTGGCACAGGGAGTTCAGCATTCAGTAATGCTTTGTCGCATTAGTTGTTGGTCATCCCAGCTCCTGCTGTTAGATCCAGGTGAGCATTTGTATCCAGTTCACATACAAAATGGAATTCAGATGCTTTATCACTCAAAAGCACACCCTCCTCTTTTTCTGGCAGAAGTTGATTGTGTTCCTCCCAGTGGCTGCTGTGACTTCAGTTCTTTGTGTTTCGGGTTTGGCACCAAAATGAATGTGAACATTTTTGCTGTGTGGTCACTCCTGTCAAGTACTGTCTTGTTTAGAAAGAGCTGAAGTTGGACTTCTCCTTCTAATATAGAACATATGGTTACTCATCTGAGAATATGCAGCACTTAAGTAGCTGGAGATTTTTTTTAGTAATTCCTCTAGTGAAATGAAATGAGAATGGGGTCCTTAATAGTTTTGTAAATGGTTTTGATGCTCAGACCTCTAATGGCAATATTTATTTCTTTAAGCAAAGAGGAGTTTCATCAAGCTGTATTCTATGTATCTTTAGCTGCTTGTATTTTCTTTTTAAATTTTATTGTAAGTCAGTTTTTGCCAGGGCTGTAACTCTCTGGCACTTTCTGTTGTGAAACGATCGCTCCCATACAGGTTTACCTTTCCTGTGCCTTGGCTAAAGGTGTGGGTTTGGTAGCAGCTTATCCAGTATGGTTTACATACACCTCCTCTCCTAATCTGGAGTATAGTTTATGGAAATAGGTTTTATCACTGTGGAGATGGCAAAGGAAGACAGAAAGGACAAATTGAAGGGTGATCTGATAAACAAGCAAATTATGTAATTTTATTCTTGGTTGGTTCCCCTCTCCCCCTAAATATTATGAAATCTTATTCTTTTCCTTTCCCCTATGGGGAAAGCAGCCCTGAATGAAGAGATCAGCGTTGCTGTTACTAAACGTGTTGATACAATAGTCATAGTCACTGCTCTTTAATAAATGGAATATAAAGCATATTGTTTGCCTGCATTCTCCTGTTTGTTGTAGAACATACTGCTTAATGCAATGGGAGAGGTGCCCACCAGCATCCACAATTGCTCACTTACAAATTCTCTTTGCTAACTGAATTGGAGAGGACTGTTCTGTTTTAATGGATTTTTTTGTTTTGTTTTTTTTTTTTACTTGACTGTACATAAAACTTTCAATGAGCAAATCTGTTCGTATGAGAAGTCAATTGCCTGGTCCACTGAGAGGGGTGGAAAAGTGTCATTGTAACTGGAGATGCGTCAGCATCCTCTGAGGGACACGTGTTTCATTGGGTACAGAGGGGATGTGTACTCATCGAGGCAGCTCTGAGTTACGTGGTCAGGGGTTCTTTTCTCAACATGACATGAATTTAGAGCCTCATCAGGGTATTAATTGATAGCTAATCCCAAATGGCTGTGGAGCAGTGTGCTATGCAAACATCATTCTTCCTAAGTGTTCACTCAACTTTTAGTGGACAAGTAATGAGATTTAATGTAAACTGTGTGCTAAAGTGAGAAAATATGGAAGTCCTTATTACTGTAACGTCCTGTGGTTTTCACGTTCCCAACTACAAAACTGTTTCGGTCAGACTGTCCCAGATAAGGAGGAGGTAGAAGAGGCTGACTGGCCATAAAGGTGGACAAGGGCAGCTCTAGTGATCCCAGTGCCAGGGAGGTTGGTTTTGCTCGAGTTGCACCTTCTGTTATCACTAATTAGTACAAGTTTCTTGGAGCACGGATTTTCTTTACCGTAGCACTAGTACGTAGTACTAGTAGTACTACGTAGTACACAGCCACTATTTGGGCTTTCTGTGCATTAGGACAATCCTGCAAAGGGTGCAGGCTTATCATTTATCTATTCCACTGTGCTGCTTTCTCCTAAGTGCTATATTCATTCATAAAATACAAGAAAAGGGGTTTATATGCAAAGATAGTACTCCAGTATAAACATTTTTTCTGTGTACTAAGAGCTATAATTTAAAAAATAGTGTCATCCTATGTTTATACATAGTTGAGCCTTCATTTCAAATGATGTAATTAGAAGTATAAGATACTTAGTTCTGTGTCAGAATTTTTACAAATAGCTGGTTTCAGTAGCGCAAGTGGTTTGTGATGTTCCTTGCCATAAAATATTGCTTGAATTTATTTTTCCAGTTGTTTGTATAGGTTTACAAATTCAACAGCCATGTTAATATTATTTATGTTCTCTTAGAGGAAGTGGAGATTTTAAGCTTTATAATAAAAATGTAAGTATATATATAACACCTTTCTTCATGAGAAATTCCATGTGTCATCTAGATGTGAATTACTGGAATTTCATGGCAATCTAAAAATATTTCGTGTAAAACACAGAGAAGGGGCAAATGCAAATGCAGAAATAAAAAAAAAAAGCAGGCTTCTGCTGGATAACGAGATTCAGCGGTGGAACAAACGCTGTGTGCGAGAAATGTAAAAAGGTAAGGTCTCATTACATTTGAAAAATACAGGGCTGCAATTTACTTCAAGATATTCACCTGAGGTTTCTGTTAGCTAGTCTCAAAATAAGTAGGATGAAAATGATCTCTTACTCAGTGGAGAAATGAGAGGAGAGCCGAACCCCGTCACATGAGGTGGGGGTCTCTGCAGCTGCACCCTCTTCCCCACCACTGCCCCTTGCCTCCATGGCTGCCTCCTGCCCCGAACCTGCCCTCCGGGATAGGTTGTATAATGCACCAGGGCTGGACTGGAGGTGTTGGACTTTCAGATACGGAATTTCCACATTTTCTGCATAATACTTTGCTGCTAGTGATTATTATTACAAGTTAAGTGCAAAAAAAAATCCTTTTTGCTATTAGATTTTCCCTGTCTTTGTCCTGGGTTATCTGGATTGCATCTCTTAGACTTTTGAAAACTTTTATAATTTTAGACTCAGAAACAAAATCCAAAAATCCAGACATCCCAAAGGTTCTTCTTGGTCATGGAAAATATTTTTAGTATATACAATGGCTGTCAAAATCACTTTGATAAATTACTGTAATGTGGACGTTATGCTGTTGATGCAAACACGCTTAAGAATTTAAAGCATTACTATTGAATGCTAATTAGGTTTTGATTAAATGAATTCTGTGGACAACACTTTCTGTTTCCTGGGGGAAAATATGCACTGATGGTATCAGCACTGCTAAATATTTAAAAGTTTATTTCTGTTTTAGAAAATACTTTATGTGCAAATTATATTACAAATAATCAGACTGCATTTTGAACATTTGTTTCATGGAAATTCTGGAAATTATTAGGCAGCATTGGTTATTGGAAGTGCAGGCATGGATGTTGGAGCCAAGGAAAAGTATGATTAAATCATTTGTTGCCCTTTGATGGGCACATTGGATTCATGTAATAATCTTTAGTTTCATTTTCTTTTTTTAATTTATTCAAAACAATAGCTCATTTTTCTAACTTGAATGTATATTCTAGTAGTTAACATTATTTGTCAGGCGATATAGAGTCTTCTCTGTCAAAAACTTGTGAGGTCACCAACCACCAAGGTATGTTGTCCAGATAAACTAAATTAAAGACGTTTATAATTATAAACAAGCTTCATTATTACTGGAATATTTTTTTGCCTCTACCATGTGAGGTCATGTGAAAAGGATCATTTCAAGGAAGGTAATTTCAAGGGGTGGGCTTTACATTATGTTATGGATGAGTGGAATTGTGTTCACTTTATCTGACAGTTAATTCTGGGATCTGGGTCTGCCTCCTCCCAGCCTGCATCCCTCCTCCTCCTCCTCTCTTCCTGCAGTGGCGTAAAGTTTTACTTATAACTTGATAAGTAAGTTATCGTAAAGCAAGAGGTGAAATCTAAGGGGACACCTGGTAAAATGCAGACTTCTGAAAAACAAAAAACAAGTAACAGGTTGCAAAAATGATTCTGCTGGAATCCTCTGAGCAATGATGCGGCATTCCAGCGGTTACAGATCTTTATGGTGCTAGAAGGGACCTTCTCCTAGAGGGAACATCACCAAAGCAGGCTAGATTTTGTACACTCAAACATGTAGCGTTACAAAAACCACTGACAAAAGGGCCTTTGCGTTAGAACATTGCAAGAAGATAATATGAACAAATACTAAGAAGTTTGTTAGACAAAAAGAAGAAAGCAAGGCTGCTATGGAATGAGCAGGAGTTCAGTGCTGACTCAGGTACTGGTCTGAAGCTAAGAAAGCAAACTTACGTAATCCAGCAGACAAGAATGAATTATTGAGACCTGACAATGTAAACTGAAAAATGGAAGAATTTTATTTATTTAAGTTGCACGTCGGTAGGTGAATGGGCTTTCACGTTCTGGTTGCTTGTGCTGTCAAGGCATTGGGTCCCTTGACCTTGAGCAAGGTTTGAACCTTTCCTCTCCTGTGTCTGCAGAGAGCTCCCAAAAAACTGAATGTGGAAGACAAAAATGGTTTGTCCAGGTTTTAGCAGAGAGACTAGAAAGGAGGTGAGCTTTGGGGATTCTTCCATTTTATGGCTGTTTGCTTCAGCACCAGCATATTTTAAAAGGGCTTACTTAGCATCTGGTCGTGGCCCATTGGTCAGGGGAAGGGAACTGGGTAACGGGACTACCCTAATTCTGTTCACATCCCCTGACTTTTAGGAGCTGAGGGTACCCAGGCAAAGGCACCAGGCGCCCTCTAGTACATAGAAAACCTCAGTTTGCTTTCCAAATGACCTGCAGTAACCCTATTACTACAGCTTCCCCACATTAGTATTTCAAAATAATTGTTTTAGAAGCCATCTGTAAGCTGTTCTCACATTCATCACTTGAGTCTGTGGCTTTCAATATATCAGGCTTTAGACAGATGTATCCTTATAAAGTAATGGTGCTCACCTCTGATTAAATGAGTGCCTCTTAATTGTAAAGCCTGAAGTTCACACTGAAAATATTACATAGGAATTGATTTTTATATTTAGCTAAATACTCTTAAAAGGTTATTTTTTTTTTCTTTTATGCAATTTTATTAATTTTTTCAAACTTTAGAATATAGTGATTCTTTTTTATCTCCCTTTTTAAAATCAAATGTAATTTAGTCCTGAGCTGACCTTACTGACAGATGCTGTTTCCCTTTCTGCTCTGCTTTGTTCATTATGTTTATATCTCAGTTATTTCTAGCAGTGTACACACAAATACAATATTATTCCTGTGTGCACTGTTACAAAAACATTTGCTTTCTGTACTGTGTCTTTTTGTGGTCTGGTTCCCATCATTAACACAAGAGATGTTAAATATTTAGTGTTATATAAATAAGTACCTTGATGATACATTAAACATTTAATCAATTAGATTTCATACTAATTTAAGAGAGCCTGCAAAAAAATGTCAGTCTGAAGGCAAATAAGTCCATTAAGGTAGGAAAAGCAGCATTTAAGGAAGAATGCAATGTCCTTGTCAGCTACAAAACAATTGTGGGCTTCCAGACTGTATGTAATTATTTTCCACTCTTTTTAAGCTCGTTTCCCTGCACAGTGAGGATGATAACTTGCTGGGGATTCCCCTGCCAGCATCCATAAACAGGAATATACAAACCTCCTCCTTTTTGTCATGAAATAGGCTGTTGAGACAAAGCAAATATTATTTTTTATTATTTTTTTATTTTTAATCCCAGGGTGTCTTTTTTGCTTTTTAGACTCTGATATAATAAAGTCTCATTTTTTGTAACTTGGAGTCATTCGACTCAAGTTTCTACTTGTACTCGAATTTGTGTAGTCAATCACTGCTTTAGCTTGAAGTCTTGTTCTATCAGGTGAGTGTCACAATTTTTTTGCCATCCAGCACATGCAGTGATCAGTCTATACACGTTTGTCCAGATGTTGTACTCAGATCTCCTGGGGAAATTGTGCTTAATATTAAGCTTCGTTCTGTAATACCTCTTCCCAGGAGGCAGGTGTCAAGAGCAAAAATTTTTTCTGCCTGTCCTTGACATGGGAACAAGAAAGACCCTCTGGTGAAGGCTGAGTGGCATTTTAACAGTATGTGGTGGAGGCTTCAGAGGAGAAAGCACCATAAATTTGCTGTCATCCATAACTCTTGTGATATGAAGACTGATTGTGATGAATCTAGTTGTAAATATAAAGTTGCTATTAACATATTTACACGACGCTCGGCACCAGTCATCAGAATCTAACCAGTAATATTCTGGCTGTGTGTTTAATTTTGGAAATTGGAAAAGCAAAGGGAAATTACACAGTAGAGTGATCTGGTAGAGCAAGAGGAAGGGAGTAGCGTATGATACAGGAAAAAGCTGACTGTGTAATAACAGATGAAAGCCAAGATGAGCACAGAAGAAGGCAGAGGATACGTTAGTGTGTGGGCTCCCAGTAAATGTATATTAGTAGGAGACAGAACACTGTCATCTGGGGCAGGGGTGGCAGGATGACAAGGCAGGTATTTAAAGCTGAGAGATGAGACTCGTGTAGAGATTTTCTTCCCAGATTCTTGTTTCAGTACACTGTTGGCATCAAAAAATCTGCTTACGTGTAGCTGAAAGCAGAGCTTGCCCCTGGAGCTCTGCAGGCGGAGCGGCAAAAAGCGGCACTCAGCAGGCAGGAAAAATCAGAAAGTTTGTGATGGGGACAGAGAACGTGCAGTGCAGTACCTGGAGATGAACAGAGAAAATAATAGAGAGTCAAACAATACTGTTTCATGTTCTTTCTAGAAGAAAGTATACAAATCCTTTATGGGAATGACCCAAAAGATTTTCTGTAGTGGGATACAAGATTGCTTTGGGCTGATGAGTTAGTTCATGTTGAGTCAGTGAAGGCATGAGCTTTAGAAAACAAGATGTTGCCGCTGCTCGTTTGTGCGGCTGTTGCTGCAGATAACGAGCTCAGCCCACACTGCCACTTATGGGCTCCGTATTAATGTGTTTGCTTCCTTCTGGTATCAAAACAAGGACAGCAAGAACTGAACCTCTGCCCACCACAAGAAATGGAGAGAAGAGGAAGAGCACTAGAAAATCTTCAGGCTGTGAACTAGTAATTTTATAACTCTCACTACCCTTTTCAGTATTGTGTGTTGAATCTGGTGGTGCTTGGGAAGGGTCTATCAGTAACATCAGATCCTCTCATCATGTTTCTCCTTCATGTTTATTCTAAAAGAAGTCTGAATAGAGTCACAGAAAAATTAGGTCCTGAAATAATCAGCCCTTTGAAAGTGAAAGAAGCATAAAGATCTATTTACGCAGTATTTGTAATGGGAGCCTGTTCAATACCGTTAGTTGTATCCCTAATTTCGTGTAAGCTAGAGCCCTAGGGGTCAGCCATCTGCACTGCTGAACCTCAAGCCCTGTGGCACTGCTCTTGGAAAACCCTTCCAGGGTAAAGAGTCTGAAGGTCTTCCCTGTGCAGAAGGACATGAGCCGCCCCAAAACTTGCCAGGCTGATGCCTGGTCAGACTTAACACTGAAGTGAACCAAGAGAGGCAGTCCTGTAGGGCGTAAGGGCACCTCAGCCCAGAGCTGCGAACTCATCGTACACATTTGCATGATGCAAAAGAAGCAAAACTGGCCAGTGCTAGGGCTCTTTCTCAGTGTATTTCTGTTTTAACAAATCCATGTTTTCTGCTTATTGTATTCTGGTTTTTTACTGTAATTCTTGGTGGCCATGGGAAGTATCTTCTCTGACTCCCCTCTGGAATTGGTGCAGATAGTGCCTTGCCATCACCTGAGCCTCTTCCCACGGGTTGCCATATTTCTCCTGCCCAAGTAAAGATGACACCTGTGGCTGCACGTTCTGTTTCTTGTCCCAGTAGTGTATTGGATGACCTTCTGAATTAGCTTTGTGCTTTTTAATTGCAGGAAGGTGATTTTGTGGGCAAGATTGTTTCACAGAATCTGTAGCCATCCAGGTCCTGCTATTATTTATTATTCTTTCTTGTAACTTGTGCTGGACCAGTAGCAGCTGGTGCAAGGTTTTGGGTTCTGGTACGAATTGTTTGTTCTGTTGGTCAAGATGTTAGTGTTTTTGGTTAGGACTATACCAGCGCAGATGACTGAGTCTCTTTTTAATTTGGGGTTTTTTATCTTTGGCCCTTTTGGTGCTTTGCATTTGGGGGGCCTGAGTCCTGTTTTGACTGGGATGCCTCCAAGTAGAGCTGCTGCCTCCATTTACTGGTTGCAGAAGGGCTGGGTGTAGTTCTCCTTACCTCCCTCTCACAGGAGCTTCAGAGAACCTGGGGCATTAGCTTACAGATCAGTAGGCGGGGTGTTTGCTGGGATCTGATCACTGTCACTGTAATGAGTTGTTCCAGGGTGGGCTCCTAATGCCTCGTGCTGGCGTGCCTTGAACTGTGCTGGTGGGACCACTTCTCATCATGGGAGAGGAGACTGCTTGCAGTATGCACTGTGCTCAGGGATGTGTGGAGCTGCTTTGCCATAGGAGCAAGTCAATGCATTGCAGCTGAGTTGTAATTTCTGGGTTTTGTCTATGTTATAAACATAATTTTGATGCTATCTAAATCAAATCAGGGTACAGCAGAACTGTATTTCTCATGATGGTGGTTGCATTGCCCCAGTAAATCAGTTTTTCCCAAGGTTAAACATATTCATTCTCTCTGTTATGAAAAAAGTCTGGGTTGAATAATGCAATTTAGAGAAGTAACCCCTTTTCTATTTAAAAATGAAATTTGTCCATTATCAGGTTTAGCAGAATTCTGCAATTAGAAACGTTAGGTAGAAAAGATACTCTTTTTTTACTGAGGCCTTCAGTGAAGTTTTTAATCTCTAGCTGAAACACTTTCATCTTTTATGAAAAAGAAGTTATTAGATATCCCTGCAAGCTGCAGAGCAAACTTCAGACTTGACATCTCTGCTTGGCTCCATAGCGCACCAGCCCATCAGGTCAATAAGCTTTAATTCCAGCCCTCTCCCCACAAGCCCCATGCTGCTAAGCCGCCCCTCTGGAGTTGTGTTTTTTTTTTTAATTCAAAGCAAAAACTTTCATGTATAAGTGTTCCAGTTGCTACTTCCACCTCAGTGGAAGTTATGGGGTTATTTTTATGTTGTCTCAGAAATAATATTTTTTAAATTAGAGGATGCTATCCATCTATGACAGTAAATTGAGAAAGCCCAGGAAATACAGGGTGATACTGTACAGCGTATACAGATTGTTAATAAAATCTGGTGTGCTTACCGATTTTATATTCGCCTCTGAATTCCAAGAAGAAAAAACCTGTCATAACTGACAGCAGCCTGTAAATCATCTCAATATTTTCAGCTGATGTTATAAAGTATTGTTAACAATGGATTGTTTATACAAGTTTTTAAATGGATTTTATAAATTTGATAGAGCAAATAGCCTAGAGGAAACCACTGGTATATACACGTCCCTGATGGGCAGCATCGACACTAGCGATGGGGTCTTGTTGCAAGTGGAGCCTGACGTGGGTTACATGACAAAAAAATTAGTAATGTTCCTCAGGGACTAGTTTTATGTTCATTTTCCAGAGTTTTTCAAGGGACACTTCATAATCTGAAGTGTTCAGCAGATTCAGGAAAAAACTGTTTATGAAGAAATTCCTATTTTACGTACTATATTCTGATGGTCTTGTCAAAAAAACGAGTGGTAAATGGGACAGATTTGTAGATGGGAAATACCAGGAGCAATGAATAAGAGTTATTGAGCTCTGATGTGTATGGGAGAAATCATATTGACAAGTGTTTGTGCCTGATACTTGTGAACCAAGGATGTGTTTCAAAAATAACGTCTTTGAAGGTTTTATTTTCTCCTAGCCTGTTTAGTTCAGTCCTTACAAATAAAAATGTTAACTTTGAGTTATAAAAGTATTATTCTAATTCATTATTCTAAACAAAATGCCTCTTTCCTGAAGAAATGCATTACATCTTTTTAGAAGTAATATTAGAGATCTGAATTTCAGGTTTTAATTTGTTTTATTAAATCTACAGCGAATAAATTTCATACACTGAAAGTTTACTCCCATGTGCATCGCTAGTACATTCTTTCCAATCCATCTTTTTCAACTGTAGTTTAAAAGCATTCAGTTTTTTAAACATCTAAATAAATAAATCAATCCCCCTCTCAAGAATATTACTTTTGCATAAGGTCACTTAATTTATTTATCTGTTTTATTAATTAGTAGGTATACCTGGGACATTCCTGGTTTCTGGGTAGTTTTGTATGTTTGCCCACCACCTCTTAAGGCACTGCAATAAACTTCACTAGTCCTGTCTCATTAGCAGCACTCATTGCTCATACTTCTAAACAGATTAATAAATATGTATTTCTCTGACATCAGTTCAGACATGAATCATATACATTTGCATGCACAAATGAGGGCAGATTTGCTGGATTCTGGGTTTGCCAGTCCCTCCCTCTTGCTGCCCCATGTGAACTTATTAAACTCAGGGGAAGCAAAAACATCTCCTGCAACAAAGTACTTGCTGTATTTTCTTTATTTGTAACAAATACTAGAGTAAATGCAAAAAGACAGTTTTCATTGTGTACGTATCAAATCAGATATATTTCTAGACAATCACTAGTTGGTAGTTGTTTTCCAAATACAAATTCTTATTTTTGTAAGTTCAAGAGGATCTTCTGTCTTCCTCAGATTTTCTTCTGAAGAGCAGCAACACCTGTTAAAGAGCAAGTCAACAGACTGTTAAGTCACCAAAATGTTCAATAGCCCTAAGTTTTAGATAGAACCAGTGTCCCTTTTGGTCCCACAGCTGCTGCCACCCTTTTACATGCCTGCAGGTGTTTGTCTATGCGTGCGTCTGCACTCTCCACCCACAGAATGAAACAGGATCATTGACCAGTAGATTTCAGTCCCCATTCCTTATTTCTATAAAAAGGATTGCTGTGGATCTTTACTTTCCAGAGAAGTGAAGAAAGGAAAAATTCTGCGGAATATATAATAAGTAGGAATTTATCCAGGCATAGCAGATCAGTGGTAGGAGCCAACTGAGTTCCCTGCATTCAGGGTGATTAATAATTCAGGCCAAAAGCATTAGAGATCTAACTTGAGTGCATTGCTAGTATGTACAGAGAGAACATATGCCTCCTGTTTTCTTTTTTTATACATATATAGTATTTATCTGTATCACGTAGAATTCCACATGCTTTACAAGAGTAGGATGAACAACTTTTCCCCAATTTTTATATTATTGACCTGGGGTTACGGGACAAGTCATGTACATGAAGACAAATTCATTCACTTGAGCTTGTCAAATCAGGATCTCATCTGATGATCGGGTATCAAAGTGAGTGATCAAAGAATACGGAAGGTGTGGAACTAAGGGCAGCTATGGCAATCCTTGTGTAGGGGTTTCTCATGGAGCGTATGTCTCTATCAGTGACACAATAAGTGATGTGTTGCATGCTAAGCCTTGTAAATGTAATGCTTCAGGTCAACCTGATTATTTGCTATATTCAAGGGGCAAATAGCCTCTTCCCTTCATACTTGATACATTATTCATACATACTTCTTGGAAATACCTGGTGGCAGTACTAGAAGAGTCAATTATATTTTTAAAACAAAATCTTCCTATTGTGTTTTTGAAGGGTATGTATCTTTTATAACCATAATGTGAATGGTCACTAAGCCATTAGTATTTTTCAAAAACCAGTGTTTTTCAAGATGCATACTTCCTTCATGAAAAATGCATGTCTTTTGATAACATAAATTATCCCTTTGCTTCAGTTCAAATTGATTCTGGTGATATAGTGAATATTTTAAGTCTGTTGTTTGTTCATAAAGAGCTGATGGGAACGGTGAGTATACTTTTAAAAAAAACAGCGTTTTCTGAAATGAAAACCAAATTCAAGGCAAAGGCAAAATAGCATAAACTTAATCAATAGCTAGAAGAAGAAAATAATTAAAGACATCTAGGCTAACTGACAGAGGAATGTAATAATGCTGACAGCTACATCAGTTTACCCCATATGACAGTCCTGGCTGGGTGCTGAGAAAGCAGCTTAGCAGAAAAGGGTTGGGGGTCCTCGTTGACAAGTTGAGCTTGATCCAACAGCCTGCCCTTGGAGCAAGGGAGGCCAGCCCATACTGGGCTTTGTTATTGATAACGTAGCTGGGAGGTTGACATGGTGTATCAGCAGAGGCTGAGAAAACTGGGTTTGTTCAGCCTTCGGGAGAGAAGGGAAAGGGAGGGAAGATCTCATTCCTGCCTCCAGATGTGTGATGGAAGGGTGTAGAGAAGACAGAGCCTTTTCTCAGAGCAAAAATTTTCATGTGGGAAATTCTGACTTGCTGTAAGGTATAAATGTTTTGACTGGGGGCATGGTCAAATGTGGGTCAGTGGCCAGAGAGGCTGTGAGATCACCAGCCTTGGAGATGCTCAAAATTTGGCAAGGCAAGGCCCTGAGCAACCTGGTCTAGTTGGACCTGCTTGCAGCAGGGTTTGGATGAGACTTTTCCAGAGGTCCCTTCTAACCTAAACTGTTCTGTGAGCCTCCTGTGTTTTCTGTGGTCCAGATGAATTAGAGTCCTTTCTTGCATATTGGGCAGCTCAGGTATCTCAGGAAAAAATGTAGATGCCTTGCAGCTATGGAATAGTCTGATTTCTTACTGAAGACTAGCTGTAACACTTGCAAATTCCTGCATATTGCTGCTAGGAAAAATCTTACAAGACCACTGTGAAAGGAGGAGGAGAAAATAGAGGAGAAAAGGGGAACATACAATGATGAAGCAGAAAGCAGAGATAAATGATTTACAGGTATTGCACACTAATATTCTGCATCTCAGCTGTAACCAGTGTTATTTTGGTCTCTTCTCCCAAGTTACTAGTGATAGAACGAGAGGAAATGGCCTCAAGCTGCATCAGGGGAGGTTTAGATTGGATATTAGGAAAAATTTCTCCACTGAAAGAGTGGTCAGGCATTGGCACAGGCTGCCCAGAGAGGTGGTGGAGTCACCATCCCTGGAGGTATTTAAAAGACGTGTAGATGCGGCTCTTCAGGGCATTGTTTAGGAAGGGTGGTAGTGTTGTGTTGGTGGTTGGACTTGATGATCCTAGAGGCCTTTTCCATCCTTGATAATTCTATTATTCTATTATTATTCACTGTTGCAAACAGTTGGGTATATGTCAAGTGCAAGGTTTTCAGCAGGCAATGAAGGAGGGAATCTTCGTACAAACTAGCCAAAGAGTTGATTAATTTCCATACTAATACATTCAGGTGGGCTTCCTGGGGTTTCTTCCATCCAAGGAATTTAATGGTATCCTGGCATCCCCTTGCCTGGGGGAATCCCTGGGCTATGGGATAGCACATCCTCACTCTCGCTTCCGCCTTAAATCTGGGAGGCAAACCACAGTAAATGCTCATAGTTTTAACTTATACATAAAAAGTAAGATGAATAATATATTCCTACTACTACATATGAAGCTAAATTTTATGTAAGGATTACCATTTAATGTAAGAATGTAATTATTTAGAGGATCTTTCCAAATCAAAAATGCTATCAGAGACACCTTTATTCAGGTGGTAACTGATACCATCTTGGAAAAATACAGAAAATAGAAAAATCCCATTCACTTTAATAACTTATGTTATTTTAATTTCTTTGTGTTCTTTATGAGAAGGCTGTTTTCAGAGAAGCTTTACAATTTAATCTGCTGACTCCCACACGTGGCACAATGGTATTGCCTCAAAATTTAGGTGTTTAATGTGTAACCTGGAGCAAATCAGACTGTAATAGAAGTAGTAAAACATTTTGTTTTGCTTGAAACCTAATGCTGTTATCTGAGTTGCCAGTGAGGGTATCAGAATGTCTTCCACTGTCTTTTTACTTTTGTATTAGATTTGCTGCTAGTAAGGGGTTATAAATAAATCTTATATGTCGGTTCCTAGAAATTAATATCTTTTAAAAGCCTTCTTTCTGCCACCTGGACTGCAGTCTATGTGAAAATAACTTCTGTAGCTCATGGCAACAGCATTTTAATGGTTCCTAGTCTGTAGTTTGCTCAACAACTTTTAATTCAGAGTTGGCATTGTGTTTAGCTGATGGCAACTCCTCCTCTCAATTAGCATGTGTGGCAACCAGGTCAGTGAGAGTGACTCAGTGTTCTTCGTGCATCCTGCAGTGACCTAATGCTGGAGCTGCATCATGTCCTCTTCTTTCAAGGCAGGTAATTTTCCTTCTTGCATTAGCTACAGTAGCAAAGAGCATAGCAGGAATCCCATCCTAGCCAAGAAGCCTTGCTAATGTAGTCTTGGTCGGCAGGCCATCTAGAAGAGTGCACTTTGAGTCATCACATTTAGTCTTTGTAGAGACAATCCAAAAGTGCCCACATACCACCAGTGCATTTTCCAGCACCCTTTAACAAACTTAAAACATGCTGTAAAGGGCAGAGGCTGCACCTGTATTTTGCTCCAGGAAGAAAGAAGATATGATATTAAAGATGCCATCAGTGTCCCCTCTGCAGGTGCAGAGCACTTGTCCATGTAACTTCTGGACGATGCTAAGGTTGGTCACTGTACAGAAGAATTGAACTCCCCTCTGCATGACACTCCTTGCCAGTTTAAGCTGGTAGGAGAATTTCTCCCTGGCTCCAGATGTCGTCCATTGGCTCCCGGGAGGGCACGCTTACCAGCTCCTAAAAATGTAATGGTCCTGAGTGCAATTGCACTATTGACATCCGTACTGCAGAGGGAGGCAAAATGCTCCTCTTTGCTCCCCCCAGAGCATTATCTTCCTTCCCCACACAGACCTAAGTAATCTGGTGTTCTCTCAAAGGCCAGCTTAATAGATGCTTATGTCCAGAACTACCGTCATTGGCCTTGCCATGCTTACATATTGCTAAATCTTGCTGGATTTGGACTATTAATATGAAATCTTTGAAACCATCACAAAGGAAAAAGACATGCTTCCATAGCTACATTGCCTGTTATGCATGGTTTAAGAATTAAATATAAGAACTGAGAATTTTTTAGCATAAGCATTATCATGTATTGGGGGGGGGAACCCTGAATACATTTAATTCTTGTTTTTGAAAATTTGCAGTCAAGTGGAAAAATAAAATCCTAGTGGGTATTAAACAACTGCTGTCAAATCCTGCTGCATACAAAAATGGGAGGGTATTGCTACAGAAGTATGTCATCACCTTGCTATTTGAAAAAGCAGCCCTTCATTTTAATAGATGTTGCAGCTATGACAGTGGACAGAGTCGTTTCAGTCTAGTAAGGGGCTTAGTTTGCATCTCTTCCACCAGAAAAAGGGCTGGTGTGAGAATGTTTTAAGCTCTTAAAGCATCACAAGTCTGGTATGGGCGCTCTTCCTTTTGGAATAAAGCAAGGAACAGAGTGTATTGACTCTCCTTTCACAGCTGTGGGCTGCTTCATGTAGACAATTGCGCAGGTTCATGCTCGTGGTAAGCCAGGCCAAGATCTCGCCGGTGCCAGAAGGGATGGTAGTGTGTTCCCAGTGCCGCCTCGTGGTCAGACACACCGTAGCCAATCTGGTAGAAAATTAACTTGAAAGACAAAAATATCTATTTGTGTGCAGCTCAGCAAAGTAAAATGCTCAGCGAGCAGCAGGAGGGAGAGGGCTGAAACCACAACCTGGCCTTCCTATTTTGGCACCTCAAGTAGACCGTTTTGTGACTGCACCCATGTTGACATACTTGAGCTGAGCTGATTTAAAGGCAATTTAGGTACTGCTTGTGCTGCGTGCACTAACTGGCAAGGCATTTACCAGGCATCTGTGATTTCTGCTAGGCTTAGTGCTTGAGCAGCGCTTGGTTCGAGCAGCACTAGCTTGCCTACAGCCAGTGCATTCGTGCCCAGCTTAACTGCAGTGCAGAGGAGACCTCAACAGCTGTGAATAAAATGTGGAAATCTAGCAAAGGAGGGAACACTGACAATCACAGCTGTTGACTGTACAGCAATATATAAGGGAAATGTAAGAGTCCGCCTTACCTGGAGTCTTTGCCGTGGCTGTAAGGAAATGATTGGTAAAGTGCACAAGTGTGATGATGAGGAGGTCCTACAAGCTCAGCCGTAGATCAGACCAGGGACTTGTCTGCGTCCTCTCTCTTTAGGTCTTCTATTTCATTTATATCAATTAAAGATTAGTAGAATTAAAGTTTTTCAAATATTTCCAGTATTTTAGGGATTATATTTCTGCCTTACTCAGTTGCATTTAGCAGTAAGCTGCAGAAAGTGAAGTTTCTTTTTTGTCTTTATGTTTTGCTTTAATTCAAGTTTTTATTTCTCAATGTTGCACATATTAAGCTTTGGACTAGCAGAAAGATTCATGACTGTATCTTGATTCTATGGAGAACCATTATTTTATGCATATTGTATAATGCACTTCCATGGACAATGCAGTAGTTTCATGGAAAAGTAAATTCAGCACCTATGTACAAAAATGAAGGCATATTCTACCATCTCTTCTGGAAGCTCCTTGATGTGCCTTGAGGCTAGAGCCCTCATTTTGGCAGTTGAATTTCTTGTGGGTTTATCACCAGACTATTAATTCCAAAACATGCAAGTTGCTTATTTTGGTTGGCATTTCTTTTGATTTGAATCAGGGAAATCAGACATCAGCTCTGAAGGATTTCTTAAAAAAAAACAAACAAACAACCAAAAAAACCCCAAACAAACCAAAAAATACTAATTCAGATTTTCACTGGAGACTCCTGGGTAAGTGTAGTCACTGCCGCTGCTGAACAGTGTATTTTTATCTGAGAGCTCTGTCTCTGCAGGTAGCTGTGGGGGGTAGGCACTGTAATACAGGTTTTATGGTTTCCTGGTGGAATCCCACTGAATTGCACAAGCCTCTTCCTATCAGCAAATTCCCTGTTCAGCAGTCTCTGTTGTAGGCATTTGGAGAGATCTTCTGAACGCATTTTATTTACCAAGTGTATTAAAACACCCACGCAGATGTCACTGTGGGTTTCTCAGTGAACACTGTATTTAAAATGTTTAGACTATGTGTTACTTGACTGATGGGGTGCAAATGGCTCATTTTCAGCCATTGTTTCTACTCATTAGATTGTACCAGTCACTTTTTTAAAACTTTAGAGGCAGTAAACAAAGGTGCAAAGATTTTATTGAGTGATTTTCATAGGATGGATGTGCTCAGTGGCTGCGTTAGGGATTGTGATGGACACACAAGCTGATTATCTTGCTACTGACCAGTGCTATCAAATGTACCAAATTTAACGGGACTAGTGCTGGGCCACAAAGATTAATAATTATGAATCTATTTTAAATTGCATTGATGATATGATAAAATTTCATTTGAAAGGGGATGCTGAACTGTGTGGCCTAACACTGGTTGCTGCGCACGTGTTTAATGTTGGCGCTCGTTCTGTTGGTGGCTTTGGCAGAGGGGTCAAGAGGTGGAAGAGCCCCTGGGACTTGGTATGAAGGATGACTTTCATGGTGAGTCCCATAGCAAAATCAGGGGACTGTTATCCATAGGTTTGTTGTCTGCAGTGGCATCGCCATCAAGTGGGAACTGTGCCCAGAGCTCGATGGGGCTTCCTGGCACAGTGACCATCATGTGACATCCCTTACGTGCCCTGTCCTGCTGTAGCTGTCAGATGAGCCTCTGCAGTTGATGGCTTTCTGAAAGTGAGTGCCACCACCGTCACTTCTGGTCTCTCCATAGAGTCCCAGTGGGCTGGTGGTTCTCCCGGCAATTGGGAGGTAGAGATTTTCCAACAACTGCTTTGCCTGTTGCTTCTCCCAAGCAGTGCCGGTATTGCCTTTAGAGGTATACATCTGTGACAACTTCTTATTTCCCCCATGCTCTTCCCAAGAGCTTCCTTTGATGTATCTCTGTTGAAGACCAGCACTGTTTCTTTTTGCGAAACCACCACCAGACGTTTTGTAACATTATTAGCCATACTACTGTCTTTAAAAATAAAACTTCTAAGGACATTGATCTGTGTTTCTTTCTGAAGAGCAGTGGAGTATATAAATACAAGTTTGGTTTTTTCCTTGACCTGGGGGTGTCTAGGCACCAGTCTGGCCTTACAATTCTTAACAATGTTTCCTACTCCTTTATTTTTGTTGCTGTAGCAGAGATGAAAAGTATATGGTTCTGCAGAGAAAATCCTTCTTTTGTAAAGTCCGATAGTGTTCCAACCTCAGAATTTACTTATAAGGCATCAAATACAGCAGTCAAAGCCAGAAGAAATTGTTTCAGAGGTCTGTAAGCTTTAATTTGAGTCCCTTTTGAATTGGCTCGATGTACTGAATCTTTGCTCAAGTCAAGTCTGCACTTTCTACTTATATGATCTGTGTATGCTCATGAAAAATAAATATGAACTGTAAAAGAGCTCTGAATTATTGTAAGTGTATTGCTCAGAATAATAACACACTACCATGAATTCAAGAGCAGCAGGGACATTCAAGAAGGTTTAAGGATGTTGATGCATGTTACTTTAATATGTAAGAGGATGCTGGGAATTACTGTTCTTTTCCACTAAAGTAGGATACATTTATGGTTTTCCAGAAAATCACTGGATTGCTGGTTTTCACTCTACACTGATAAAGTATTTAGTTTTTCTTTTCATAACTGTCATTAGGTGCTCATCTGGAAAATATTTTGTTACTATAAGGTAAACCATTCAACAGATTTCCCCTCCCTGTATAAGTATATTTGTGCTGTAAAGATTTAAAATAAAGATGTGGGAGAGGGCAGGAGGAGCTAGCCCAAACCTTTTTGTTTCAGTTTGCATCTGGTCAGCTTCTGGTGGTCACATTTTATGACTGCCTGCCAGGAGTGGATCGATCATACGCAGGACAGCTTTGGGGCAGGTCCTTGTCTCAGAAAAAGTGCTTTTTAAAAATTGCTCTTATGTGACTAGCTTGGTCATTGAACCCTACAGGAATGAAGTTACTTTGGAAGTTTTTTTCTTTTTTTGTTAATTTATGCTTGCAAAGCAGTAGGGCATTGGTAGCTCAGGCTGTGCTCTGGGTTACTGCAGCTGGATTGCTCCTCCACCCAACTCAAGCATCCAACCCGAGCTCAGGTCCAGCTGCTGGCTGCAGGGCTAAACAGGGAGAGAAAAGGCAAACGGCCTTTGTTTACAGAAGTATTTTTTGCATTTCTGAATATCATGGCTCTGATCTCTGACCTCTGGCCAAGGCTAAACAAAAGGTTGGCCAAGTCCCGTGAAGAACCACAGAATAGCTTTGTACCCTGTCAATTTGAAAAGTACTTCATTTGGTGAGGCTAAGTCAAATAAATTCCCACCACTTCTTTTTTAACTGTCTTAACTAATATCAGTGTCTTATGAACTCTTATATATTACTTAGCTGTTGTTAAATAGGATTGCCATAAGTTCTGTCTGTGTTCATTCATAGATAATCAGTGGATTTTATATGCAGCACACATGAGGACAGTTAATTTTTATACTGATAAACCAGTTCCACCCCTTACATCAACTCACATCCTTGTGCTGTTCCCAATGTTCTGTCTATTAAGTTAATGCTTGCATGTATCGTGTAAAGTTTATTGTAAGTATGAAAGTGTTGTTTAATTCTTGTTTTATCTCATACCTTCCAGTTCACATTAAATTATTAGTTTACATATTACTTTGCTGCAATGGAAAAGAGCTCTGCTTCATGATAAAAGGTAGAGTCTAATTTTAGAGAGTTATGTATTTGCTGCTGCTGTCATTTTGATGCCTTCCTAGTATGTGATTTTCATATTTTTATATTACTCATGTTAAAAATAATGAATGTTAATGCCAATAAATTGTCACAAACAAAAAATAGGAAAGGTTACAGTTTATTATTGAATTTGTTTGACTAAAGATTTTTTTTTCAAGATTTAACTTAAAATACCTTTTAATGTTGTTAAAGTGTGGCTATAGAGAATTATCTTTCTAGTTTTCAAGGATTATCTGATTAGGATGTAATGAGCTGATCCCTGTTTTGAAGCCTGCCATCACTGGTGGTGTGGCTTGGGCAAGCTGACCTCTGTGCCTTGGTTCCCCACATGTACGGTGAGATGGGTGCAGGTAGTCCATGAAGAAAGTGCATCTTGCTGCCTCTAGCACTTTATGGGCCTCTTTCCCAAGGGACAGTTTGGACATACTGGCCTGACCAGTATGGCCTGGTCTGGCCTGGTCTGACCAGACCATACTGGCCCGGTCTCCAGCTCCAAGCTTGGGATTCCCTGCTAGGACACTGCATCTCTGTCCCAAGCGTGGGTAGCTGCCAAATTCAATGGGATTCGTGTGTTAAGCTTTCCTGTGAGGGGCTGCCAGATTGGAGGAGCCTAATTTGTGGATCCCAGTAGGTTGGGTTAGGAACTAGGTACAGTGGTAAGTAAGATGGTGGACTCTTGGATGGGCACAAAAATAGAATATTAGACATGTGAATAACCTTACTGGTGAAAGAAAAATTGCAAATTGGCAGATTTGTGTGGATCATTTTCTTGGAGTTGATACTTCTGAATTTAGATCCTTTTTAGGATCTGTTCTTAGTCATATTTTTAATATTCATATTAAATTTCAATATTAAAGCATTATCGCATTTTATGCTAAGTTTTTAGCATGGTGAAATTCATAATGAACTTCATAATGAGCTACCAGGACAATTAGCAGAAACAGGGCTTTAAAACAATTAGTGTATGTAGTGCATGGAAAGATCTGTTTCATGTGAGTGGTGGTGAAGCTGAGCTTGTTGGGTTAAATTTTCAAAAGTAGAACTGGGTTTTTATTAACAAATATTATCATTGCTCCAGTGTGCCCTATTTGTGCTGATTGGTGTGCCGGAGACATGTAAGCAGTTACGATTAGTTATTTGTTGGCAAAATATGAGTTTTTCCTAGCAGTTACCTTCAGCCAGATCTCCCAACTGTTGCTGATAGATCAGTCTCTAATTTTTTAGACTTTCTGGGACAGATTTCCAGATATTCTAACAAGATCATGTTGAAGTCAAAGGCAATTAGATGTACTGGCTTCCCTCAGATAAAGAAAGAGTTAAAAATTGGTGTGACGTGAGAAGAATATAGCTGGAAGCACAATAAATTACTCTTTTCAGTTTTGAAAGCAGTGAGTGCAGGGAGGAGAAAATTAATAATGAAAAAGTCGGAATAAAATACATATTAAGCTGGTTTTTTTCAACAAGCTGAATTATTCATGTGAAGCTGAAATCCCACGGAGGGGCTACTGTGAGATTAATAACCTGCTCAGCCTTGTTAATGTCACTTGAAGCCCCCTCAGTAGAATTACTGTCGTGTACAATTAGATGAACATTATGTAACATATGTTACTGTTTTCTTTATCAGAAATGACATTCAGCTTGTTTGTTTCTGATTCTATTAACTAGATACAAGTTTCAGCTAATATCAGACATAACATTTTTTGGTTGCTCTTCAAATAAAAAAAATATATATTCACTGGCCTAGGAACCATTTTGTCCAATTCTTATGTCTCAACACACCAACATAGGATGCTAATGTCTTCCAGATCTGCTTCTTACATGGGGGACTTGAAGAAAAATCAGGTTCAGTCCAGGTTTCCATTCTCCAAAGTTCAGGAACAAATATATCTTACAACTGATACCGCTCACCACTGGAAATGCTCCTTTGAGCTGTGAAACCTCAGAAGTTTTCAGATGTTCAGTTTGAGATTTTGGTGGAGTTTTTGATTCACCACAGAAAAATTGGCTGGTATCCTCAGTGTCTTTGTAATATGATGCAAGAACAGAGGCAACTGTAGTTGCTTAATCTTCTTGATGCAAGCTGGTCTTGTTGCTTCTGCTCCAAATGAGGGATGGCTCCGTGGTCCATACTGCCCTCGGCTACATTTATGCATATTGATGACTTTATTTGACATATAACATGACCTACCTTCTATGTCACCTGTAATGTTAAGTCGTCTGTTGCAGAACAGAATCCAATATACCCTAGACATTGGAGGAATGAAAAATATTAAGAAGCTCAACTTCCCATCATTCAAAACAAGATAGTTTTCACACCAGCTGCTTCCTGGTATATGTATTTTCTGTGACAACTGAGGCAATTTTCTGTCTCAGCAGGTAGATTGTCTCTTTGCAGTATGTAGAGCTGTATACAGCTATTGTTTAGAAGGAGCTGAAGAGACAGAGGCATGGTATTAGGATCCAACGCAACTCTAAGTGGATCTTTTCTCTCTGAACAGTAGGGGTTGAGCTGCACTTCTAATGAAGCATTTCTTAGGCAGACAGAGAAGTCTCATTTATCAGCCATGAATTGCCTCATTTAGGCGACTAGATCCATCTCTGAATTTTCTGCTGTTGTGTCAGTTGCTTTCTGAATAGAGAGGGAATTTAATATCTAACCTGCTCTTTGGGGAAAAGTAGCAACATATTGCATACTGCAGCAATAATTTGTATTTCAGCTGGCCATCCTTCCTGCTGTTGAAAGCATGGGGCTGGGGGTGTATGCATAACTCCCAACCACTCACACCTTGACATTTGAAAAGGTCATAATTTTTGAGTTAACTACCACTGCTTGCTTCAAGCAGTAAGGTCCTGACGCACTGTACATACAAGAGTATTGTAACATGAATGGAGAAGGACGTTTCCTATTTATGATGATTGCAGACTGTGCTAAATCTGCGTAGCTTTGTTGCAGTTCAGGGTTGTATATTTGTAAGAGTTCTGTATTGATACACTGTTATTCAGCTGCTGTATTAATAATAGAGAAGGTTGAAAAATGCAGCAGATATTAGGCTGCGCATAGTCTCTGTTGGAGTCCTTCAGCCCTTTCTTTTGAAGGAAGGCACAAAGCACACCTGACTGAAGAAGGGGGAGGATGTGTTCTTCTCAAATCATCTTGAAGAGAAAGGCAAGTAATGCCAATCTTGCAGGGAGTCATTTCAGTCAGTCACAAGGTAGGAAACCTTCCTCAGCCTGGCCCTACCTATTATATTTGTAATGTCAATGTAACTCTAAATCCTGGTCTCTAATAGCACGAGCTTCTGTAGAAGTAAGAGAAGATGGCCTCCCAGCTCTCCATCAGAAAGATGAGCAGATTTCTTTCAAGGCTGTCTGTGTTATCTTGTATGTTATGGTAGTTTTTGTGATCTGAAACAGTTTCTGACTTACAGAAACAGTACACTCCATAACTCTTCTAGGTAGACTACAGTAGGATCTTCATTAGGATGTTCATCATCATCTTTTCCTCATAATGATGTTTTCTGACCAAAAGGCTGTTTATATATTGTCATAATTATATGACGGAACTAATTCCTGGTTAACAGAAATACCCAATTTACTGCTGTTTGTGGTAATATGTGGGGTCATTTGTGAAGGCAAACATACCTCCCAAATTCAAAACCCAACAATCTTATTTTGCTGACTCAGCAGCAGTGTCTACTTACACATGTATTTATGTTTGATAACATGAAGTGAGATTTAGCGTAAAGTCTCTTTCATCTCCTCCCTTTTCTGCCTCCCATTACTTAATATTCTGCTTTCTCCCCTGAACTGACCCTACCATAGGTTGTCCCCTCCAGTCTAACAGACTATCTGCTTCTCATTTTGTGTGAACCATTTAAGGGCATATGTTCCAGTTACAGCACATTAATTTCCTTTTAAAGTATAATCGACACACATAAGAAAAGAGTATTTCAGTACAGAGTTTTAAATTTTCAAAAGGCAAGTTGAGATTCATGTCTATTGACTCTTCTCAGTAGCTGTGATTCTTCTTGGTGCAGTGCTTTGGTCATGAAAAGATTAAACTCTGTTTCAGCAAGAAACTTAAGTGCTTATTCAATGTTAAGCACAATAATCTTTATCCATAAAAGCATTCAAATTCCCTTCCCTGTGATTTACGTCTATTTGTTCACCTGATTCAACTTACAAGTGTCGTGCTGCTTCCTTTTATTGAAAACCACTCTATTTATTGTGGAAAAAACCCTGCAGTGTAATGTTTAATTAAAAAGACGTGATGGTCATAGAATAAATCTTTCTCATTTTAAAACATTTGTACAAGGAAAAGGAAAATCTATCAGAAGCAAGTGAGGGAATCTCCAGAGAACAGAAAATACAATTTAAGGACTGTGAAACAGTTTCACGTCTGGGTTCAGTTTTGCTGCATGAAACATGAAGTTATAATTTTGTAAGTCTTGTTTTTAATGTTCCATTTCCCCACGTAGCCTAGTAGTAGAATTTAACAGAAATAATATTTTGATAATCTGTTCAGTGCATAGCAAAAAACACCTATAATTTATAGAAGTATAAAAATTAACAATAGAATAAGAGAATGATATAAAATTACAGATTTATAGAATAATTCTATAATTCTTTAAAGCTTCTTAAGAAAAAATACCAACTTTACAATAGAATTTAATAGATAATTCTTTTCCATTTATCTTTTCAGATAATTTTTTTGTAGAATGCAGTTGGCATCTTTCTAATTGAAATAATATAGAGATTTTCTACAGTAAAAACACTGAGGAATTATAAGCAGAATAGAACTGGCCAATATATTTTAAACTAAACTATCCAGTTCCTTTTAAGTAAGTTCCTCAAGCCATATTTATGTTTCTAGTGAAAGATTCTCCCTGCTCTCTCTGACTACAGGGTTTTGATTCTTGAACTATTTTCATGTTGTGGATGTGTTTTTTAAGAGTGTAGCACTGGGACTGCAGTAACAAGTACAAGCTTTTACCTTTGGTTGTGCTGAGAAAAGTAGTGCTGGTGAAGATCCAGAGCATTTTACTCTTTGGGCCAGTCTGTATTCTGACTCCTGGTCAGTTATATCATAGAGTAGGTTAGGTTAGGTTAGATTAGGTTGGAAAAGACCTTTAAGATCATCAAGTCCAACCATCAACCTAGCACTGCCAAGTCTACCATATGCCTAAGCACCACATCTACGTGTCTTCTAAATAATCCCAGGGATGGTGAGTCAACCCTTTCCCTGAGCAGCCTGTTCCAGTGCTTGATAACCCTTTCAGTGAAGAAATTTTTCCTAATATCCAATCTAAACCTCCCCTGGTGCAACTTGAGGCCATATCTCTATATTTCTGGATAGAAAGATTTGGAAAGTAGATGTTGTGAAGAGCAGGATATGCATGTTTCTCGATCCCACTGCCTGAAGCAACCGTACCAGCTCTCGCTGACACTTGCATGAGTGGATCTCTGGTGGTCCAGCATCTTCCTGGGGTGTGAGAAAGAATTTTGCTCCTAACTGCAAAAGCTCTATAGCTAAGCTGATAAATCAAGCAATATTGTGTTGAGTTTTATACAGTAGTTTATTGTAGAGCAAACAGCACTGGGCTAAAAGTTGATGCTAACAATAGTGCTTTGTACTACAGCCTGAGTAAAGTACTGACAAGGTATATGCGGGTGGTGGTACTTGATAGTGCTTCAGCCTTTGTGCCCAAATGCCATTTACAACAGGCACTAACAGCAGTACGTTGATGGTTATTCAAGGTTTCAAAGCCTCCTAAATGAATAAATGTTACCTCTTGATTGTTTCAGTTTTGTTTGTCACTTAAAGGTTTTCTTTTAATCCGGCTGCAGAGTATAGCTAAATCCAAATCTACCAAATTCTTTTAAATGGGCAAGCAATTATATTTCTTAGCGCAATTCAATGGGTTTATTGTTTTGGTTGATATGAAGACTTACTACTCCAATAACTGAGACAAGTGCATTTTTATTGTGTTCCATTGCTAATAAAATAGTTGTGATTTAACATCTTGCTGGTTCAAAATAGCTAGACCTTGGGCCTAATTACAGAGTTTTCTTTTGCTTAAGATTGTGTGCGATGGAGGTTGAAGGGGTTTGTTTCCAAGGAAACAAACGCACTGCACTTTCCTTGCATCAAATGTTTCCTGTAAGAAAATGCCATACCCAGGCTCCCAGGAGAGAGAAGTGTTGGGAGGTAACGGTGCCCTGTGCGGAGCCTTTTTCTAAAAACATCTGGGATCATGTTTTCCTGAAACTGGCAGTGTATCTCTCAAATCGCTATTTGGGTGTGTGAAAAAAGCGGTGTAGTGTCAGCATCCTAATTCTGATGTCTCAAGCTTTGTCACCCCAGCTCAGCAGGGTTTCTTTTGTGCAGGTGTCATAAGTGCTCTTGAAAGAACACGTGGTGCTACAGGAGCATCCTTTATGGTTAAAATAATACACCTGCTATTTTATATTACATCTCTACTTTTACATGTCGCTTTTATTTTCCATATTAGATAAAGAAAGTCAGCGTATTTTGGGTAGACGTATTTTTGTTGTTTTTTATGTATCGCTACTGTCAGGTCTACAAAACCTTTTGCAGATCTGATGTGCTTTGGGCTGAGGAATGCAGAGGGGAGATGCTTACCCATTTCTTGCCCTTTTCTATGAAACTTGGTTTTGTCAGGGAAATGGGAACAATAAAAAATAGTTTGAAAATTACAGTAGGGGGCAAACAAATTGGAAAGAGTCCAGATACCAAGGTTCAAAGGGTTTTTATGTGTGGGGTTTTTTCTTTCCCCAGAAGTTGGAAAGTTTAGGAAGTGAGTGCCTTCTCCCTGTTCCTGAGATAGTGATATTTAGAGGGTAAGGAATGTAAGTGGTGAGGTGTAACAGTTAAATATATACGCTCATGATGCCGTGCTGCAACGTGGACTATTCTGAGATGCATGAGTAAGTCTCTCAAAGGACTTAAACCTCTTCATGAAATCTCTTCTGGGAACAGTGTTTTTTCATCATATACCATAGGTCATCCAGAAAGCCAGACAAGAGCGGTTCATAGAAAACATTATTGAGGATGGTGGGAAAGGCTCTTCTAAGGGACACCTCTCTGCCGAGAGGGGCAGACTTTGTGCAGAACAAATCTGTCCTTACCAGGTCCTGGACTGGGTAGGACTGAAATACCTCATTTTAGCTCTGGAGTCTGTAGAAACTATACGATTCTACCTATAGTGTTGAACTGCATGGTCAAGCTAAATTAATCAGCTTTATCTACTTGAAATTAATATGTATGGATTAAATAATGTGCAATGTCATTTCTCTTTCAAAATGTTGTTATAATGCCAAACTTCAGTAAAATAGATGTATGTTTTCTGTGAGGCTTTGGCAGAACTTGCACTCTTGAAAAGCGAGATCGCCGGTTTCCTGCAAAGTCTTTGCTGGCAAAACTAGGAAATTTCCTTTAGTTCAGAGAGAGGGATGCTTTAGGGATTGTTAAATCCTGAGTCTAATACCCTGGGAGAAGTGGCACTTCCAATGACAGCGGGAGAGGTGTGTGGGTGCTTTAACACACACTGGCATCACCTGAGGCTGCCATACGCTGGGAATTAGATGCTTTTCCACTGCTGGTAATAATGGCAAGAAAAGGAGTGTTATCTGGGCAAATACTTTTTGTACTGCTACGTGATATAAACCTCTTCAGGGCACATCTAAATCACAGATGGGTACATGTGCTTATATGAAGCTGATCCTGTCTTTGAAAGTGCTCTGCCTGGAAGAAAAGTAGATATTCCCTCAAATTCTGTCTGGGTATACCTGTTCTCTAATTAGGTTCAAACCTGACAATAAACTTAGAAAATACAAAAATAATAATGACTTTAAGAAGTCCTTTCGATCTGCATTTCTTTATGTCCATGGCTTCTGTTTTGCAAAGCTGATTCCCCACCAGGGCGGATGGGAAGATGAGGGAGATGGATTCTTGATGTATGTACCTTGAGAATAATGTTTCTCTGTGTTTAGTGAGAACAAAATGTAATAGTCACGTGAGTGACACGATCTGTTGCTAAATACATGGGAACTGCAGGTTTGCAAAGAATGCATAATTTTTATTCCATCCCATTTCAGCTCATCTGTGTTGCTGCTGCACTGCATTTGAGATCTCTTTGCAGGGAGAACCCAATGGAAAGTGTTCAGATGGATGTTTAAATATCTGTCTAGCTCATACATACATTAGTTTAAAGGCCGCGGGATAGCACAAGTATTTGTAAATTATGAGGATGCTATAAAACTAGTAAATGTTGTGACCATGAAGCTGTTATGTCCTTGGTATAGCTTCCAAGTATGTTTCTTCATGTTCACTAACCTCTTCGTTAAACTGTCATTAATATTCTCTTGTTTTCATCTTGCTTGGCCACTGAAGGATTTGAGTGAGGTCTCCGTGCTCCCTGTGCTTAGGGGTCTGCAGTTTTACAGGAACAGAGACTGTAGCTCAGCCAATATAGCAAAAAAAGGAGAAAATGTCCTGTACTGAACAAACCACCACCATTTCTTTCATGCCCCCAAGTGAAGGAGATCTAAAACCAGAAACCAGCTGTGCCAGGAGCTTGAGATGAGGTAGAAGTTCCCACAGCAGGCCTAAGCCACCCTGGAGCTCATCCGCCTTGGACCTGGTTCAGAGCAAATCATTGCCATGTGCTGTACGTATTTCACAGTGTGCTGTGCTCTGTGACAGGCACTTAATGACAAAGCATGACTTATTTTGTATGGCTAACTCTGGGGAATATTCTCTTCTGGTATAATGATGGCACATTCACTGTTTTCAAATTCTTTAAAAATCATTGTTGTTCCGATTTTTCACAGTTTTAGCATGCCAAAATCTTCTGGCTTGGATGAATGCGTAGAGACAGGCATATTATTCTACTGCTGGAAGTTAAAATGAGAGTGATTTCAATACGAAAAAATAACTATTGTCAATATAAGTTACTTCTTTGTTACATAAATATATCATTGAAAGGGGAGTTTCAACATGCCAAGGAAATGTTGTATTAAATAAGATCTTAATATTCATAACTTTTGCAATATTGTCTTAGCTTTTTTTAGCTTTTTTTAGTTTTCAGAAGGGGTCTGAGAAACTGAAGATTCCCCACTTTTCAGGTTTTAAGATACTGTCTTGTCTTCGTTAGAGTGAAAATCAGGGATTTTAATATTTGTTAAAGGTAGACGAAGAGCCTTGTTCCTAGACTTGTAGGTAAGAGCCTTCTCTCTGTCCTGCCCCAAATGGTTGCACTCAGTTTCTGCAAGGAACACAGTACTCGTGTTCTCACTTTCTATTTGACTGCTGTAAGGATGTGACACCTGGAGATGGGGTACAGTGGAGACAGGCTGTGCTGGGACCAGCCTGCTCTCAGGAGCTCCTGATGGCCATTTCATGTCCAAGCAAGTGCTAAGGGCTAACTTGCAAAGATTAGGAAGCCTCTCCTCGCATGGCTTGCTTGGGATCGCCATGGCCATGGCCAGAGGTGGATGTAGAACACTTGCTTGCAAGTGAGGAAACGTATGGAGAATGTGATTAGATTTTCCTGTCTGTTCTGGGGCTTCTTCCCTGTCATGAAATCAGATGTAACAGAAAATATTTTAAAATATTTTCATGCAGATGGATTTGTACTCAAAGGAAATTGAAGGCATGATGGGAGTTAACATTATGGGAGAGAGCAGAAAGGAGCAATCTGAGTGCCTGAGGAAACTGCTGCTCTCCCTCGTCTCCTGTCAGGAAATAGCTCCTTAAGTACTGCACTCCGAAATTGTCATCTGCTTGTTTTAACACAAAATGCCATAATGTAAAAATACCCCTTCTTCAGTCAAGGAGATATGAAAGCTAATGCTCTCAAAAACTACAGCTTAAAGGGTTGAAGACACCAAAAAAAAAAAAAAAGAAAAAAGTGTTGAGGGTTATAAGTCATAATATTATGACCTATGTTAAAGAGGCAATTGTTTTTTTCACATATAAATCTGTGCTGTAGATGAGGTCTAGGGAAGCCAGTAAAGCTCGTTGCTGCTAAGTGCCTTCCCACCCGCCACCCTGGTCCTTGTGCTTTATCACGTCTAGAAATCCGGTCCTTTACGTAGGTACCTAAATTTGGGTCCCTTTTTAGATGCTTGTGTCTGAAAACACCAGGGCCACGTCAGAGCCCAGGGCTGTGTTTATGGGGGTTTATTACTCATCCAGAAGACGTCCAGCCTGGTGTGGGGCTTTTCTTCCTGGCCTGCAGCAGGGAGTGGGAAGATGGAAGAGCGTGCCGGTGTCGAGCATTCATTCAGCATCTGCTTTTCCAGATGGATCCACCGATGGAGTGGGGACCCAGAGCCATGGCTTGGAAAGCCTGGGAAGCCTCACGATGCTTGGTATGTTACCGCCTAACTACTCTGAGATGCCTCATCTCTATTAGTCTGCTTACGGGTGATGCTATTCTGATATGTAGGGGATTACAGCACTTTTCCTCTGTTACTTCATTTAATTTCATCCAGAAAGCAGCCATCAGTGTTTCTTCCCTAACCGAGGTAATACAGCAACTGCTTCTCCAAAGAAGTGGAGCATCGAGAGCAAATAAATTCCACCTTAGGCATAAAGCTCATTTTAAAAAATTTGTGGTAGTTTCTATTTCCATCAGATAAATGATGCTTGGGTTCGGTTTAGTCACCTCACATGCTGTGGTGGGAACTCACATCCCCTGCAGCAGCTCTTCCACAAACTGGTTTGCGAAAGCTTTAGAGGTTGGAAGTAGCCAAAGTGGAACATAAAATTAAAGCTCCCTAAAGATGCAATAAAATCGTAGATCAAAATATAATCCAGATGGAAACATGTTCGGTGCATGGACTTCTTCTGTATACAGCACATTCCCAGCTTTGAGATTTTGGTGTGCTCTCACCAAAAATGTGCATTCTAAAGATGTCATCATATATGCTGTTGACATAAAATAGATAAAAACGCTCCCACTAATTAATTGCAAGTTAAGTCAGTACTAAGACCCTTTGGAGACGGTTATGAAGAATGTGGCACTCAGTACTCACAAACCAGCTGCTGCTGTTGATTCATTATGTTATTTTCTGTTGGAAACTTTTCAGAAACGTTCGCTGGGAAGTTGCAGGGTGGATCGAGTATCAGCATTTTTCCTTTTTCTAGTTTCCTCTGTTTCTTGTAGAGGCTTTTTTTGACTCTCTCCCACTTACCCACTTTGTAACACTTAGCCACATTGTCAGTGGCTCACCTGCTCTGACGTCTTCCCCCAGCAACTCCTCTTTGATTTCTGCCTCCCATATCATCTTGAACCTGCTGGGAAGATGAGGCAGGGCAAGGGACCACTCTCTGGGATGAGTTGGGAAGTGCTGGCTTCCACATGAAGTTATCCCAAACGCATGCAATAGCATGATGGCAGCTGAGCGCTTCTGAGTCTTGGTATTGCTTTGATGGGAGCTGTCATTTGTTCCTTTCCCTGTCTGATCCCATATAGCATGCTGCTTGCTTTAATGCTGCACTTGTCTTTGAGCAGAGTGAGTTGATATCTCACACATTTTTTACGTAAATGCTGCTTTTCTGAGCTGTGACACTATGTAAGAGCAGGGTCCTGCATGTCAATGCACACTCTGCAGCACAGGAGTTGATGCCCTGTGCATCACTCTGCACCCAGTGCACACTTCACCCTGCACAGTGGTCAGCAGCAGCGGACAGAGGTTTGGGGGTTTCTCCAAGGGAAAAGGCTGTGCTCTGTTCTGAAGGCAAACACTGTCTCTTGGATTTAGCCCCCTTTGTATGAACCATAGAATCATCAAATGGTTTGGGTTGGAAGGGACCTTTAGAGGTCATCTAGTCCAACCACCCTGCAGTGAGAAGGGACATCTTTAACTAGGTCAGGTTGCTCAGAGCCCCATCCAACCTGACCTTGAATGTTTCCAGGGATGGGGCATCTACCACGTCTCTGGGCAACCTGTGCCAGTGTCTCACCACACCCATTGTAAAAAATTTTTTCCTTATATCCAGTCTAAATCTACTCCCCTCTAGTTTAAAACCATTACCCCTTGTCCTGTCACATCAGGCCTTGCTAAAGAGGTTGCCCCCATCTTTTCTATAGTCCCCCTTTAAGTACTGGAAGGCTGCAATAAGGTCTCCCCACAGCTTTCTCTTCTCCAGGCTGAACAACCCCAACTCTCTCAGCCTTTCTTCATAGAAGAGGTGCTTGATCCCTCTGATCCTTTTTGTGGCCTCCTCTGGTCCTGCTCCAACAGTTCCATGTCTTTCCTGTGCTGAGGGCTCCAGAGCTGGACGCAGCTCTCCAGGTGGGGTCTCGCCAGAGCAGAGTAGAGGGGCAGAATCGCATCCCTTGACTTGCTGGCCATGCTGCTTTTGATGCAGCGCAGGATACTGTTGGCCTTCTGGGCTGCAAGTGCACATTGTTGGCTCGTGCCCAGCTTTTCATCCACCAGTACCCCCAAAACGTTTCCCACAGGGCTGCTCTCAATTTCTTCACCCCCCAGCCTGTATTGATATTGGGGGTTGCCCTGACCCAGGTGCAGGACTTCGCACTTGGCCTGTTGAACCTCATGAGGTTCACACAGGCCCACCTCTCCATCTTGTCCAGATCCCTCTGAATGTCATCATGTCCTGCACCACTCAGCTTGGTGTCATCTGCTAACTTGCTGAGGGTGTACTTGATCCCACTATCTATGTCATTGATGAGGATATTAAACAGTACTTGTTCCAATATGGACCCCTGAGGGATACCACTTGTCACCAATCTCCATCTGGACATCGAGCCATTGACCACTACCCTCTGGATGTGACGATCCAACCAGTTCCTCATCCACCAAGCAGTCCACCCATCAAATCCATATCTCTCCAATTTAGAGAGAAAGATGTGAGGGACTGTGCCGAAGGTCTCACAGAAGTCCAGATAGATGATATCCATAGGTCTTCCCTTGTCCGCAGATGTAGTCACTCCATCACAGAAGGCCACTAGGTTGGTCAGGCAGGACTTGCCTTTGGTGAAGCCATGCTGGCTGTCTCCAATCACCTCCCTGTCCTCCATGTGCCTTAGCATAGCTTCTAGGATGATCTGTTCCATTATCTTCCCAGGCACAGGGGTGAGGCTGACAGGACGGTAGTTCCCAGGGTCCTCCTTTCTACCCTGTTTAAAAATGGGTGCAATGTTTCCCTTTTTCCAGTCCCCAGGGACTTTGCCTGACTGCCACGACTTTTCAAATATCATGGAGAGTGGCTTGGCAACTACATCAGCCAATTTCCTCAGCACTCTGGGATGCATCTCGTCAGGTCCTATCGGCTTATGTATGTTCAGGTTCCTCAGATGGTCACGAACCTGATCATCCCTTACAGTGGGAGGGACTTTGCTCTCCCAGTCCCTGTCTTGCAGTCTATCCACTCAAGAGGTGTGGGAAGAGAGGTTGCCAGTGAAGACTGAGGCAAAGAAGTTGTTCAGTACCTTAGCCTTCTCCTCATTCATTGTTACCAGTTTGCCAGTCTTGCTCATTGGGTGGGTATGCTTCCTTTGACCTTCCTTTTCTGGCTGACATATGTGCAGAAGCTCTTCTTCCTATTCTTTGCATCCCTTGCCAAGTTCAGCTCCAGCTGCACCTTGGCGTTCCATGCCCCATCCCTACATAACTGGGCAGCATCCCTATACTCTTCCCAGGATGCCTGTCCCTGCTTACACTGCCTGTGCGTTTATTCCTTGCCCTTTAGTTTGACCAGCAGATCTCAACTCAGCCATGGGGGTCTCTTGCTTTCCTTTCCAGATTTCTTACACCTGGGTATGGAGAGCTCTTGTGCTCAATGGAGAGCATCCTTAAAGATCTGCCAGCTCTGTTCTGCTCCCTTGTCCCTGGGGGCAGTTTCCCAGGGGGTCCTCTTGACTAACTCCTTAAGGGCTGGAAGTTTGCTTCCTAAAATTCAGGGTCCTGACTTTACTCTTTGCCTGACCTACATCCCTCAGGACTGCGAACTCCACCAGTGTATGACCACTGCAGCCCAGGCTGCCTCCAATCTTGACGTCACCGATTAGCTCACTTGCATTGGTGACCAACAGGCCCAGTTGTGCATCCCCTCTGGTAGTTCTGTCTATTACCTGGCTTAAGAAGTTATCCTCAATGCATTCCAGGAGCCTCCTGGATTGCCTATAGCTCGCTGTGCTTCTTTTCCAGCAGATGTTGGGGTGGTTGAAGTCCCCCAGTAGGACAAGAGCCAGTGAGCTGGAGTAAGAAGACTTCATAACCTTAAGAACCATTCTTAATAACTGTAAGAATGCTTTGCTTTGAGATTAGTCCTCTTCCACGTTAAGTTGCTTGGCTTGAACGTTACCTGTTTGAAAATACAATTTTATTTATGGGAAGAGAGGAAGGAAGGTGTTGGTGAGAAAGATGGAGGTGATGTATCTGTTATGAAAAGATGAATTGCCCTGGGGGGCACTTTGTTTTTGTGTTTCTGGAGAAGAGATTCAGGGTATATTGACAGCATCACTCCAGAAGCTGAAGTTTCCTGCTGCCAAATTATTTTTAGTGATACCACTTCTGGAAAACATAAAGTGCTTGTGCCATCTCCCACCTGTATTTATCCAGAGCTCTGCAGACCGAGTTCAACATGTGTGTAAGACAATGAGAGGAAGCCCATCATTCACATTCAGCACCTCTTAAACACCCATTGCCATCGCACAGGTGTGGGGACTGCATCAGCTGCAGAGCAGGGACAAAACGAGCCCTGAATAGTTGAGTTGTCAATTAAACAATCATCTACATTGGCAAGAGATTTCAGTGAGCCTGTCCCTAATGAATACAATACCTGCAATTATGCTTGCTACTTTCTGCAGTCCAATGCTCAGCTTATCTTAGACTTGTGTTCCTGCAAGGTCTTTGGCATATGCATTTTCAGAAGAGTCTGTGTGAGATCCAAGTCGGGTTTTGGAGCCAGTAGTTTCCTGGCACACCAAATTACCTGCAGGTTCCAAGTCAGTTTACAGCAGGTATAGCTTACTATTTGGTGAATAGAATTCCAAAATACAAGAAAAACAGATTATCTTAAAATTATGTTTGATGAGCTAATTATTTTGAATGGGTATATGTTTTATGATTGCATTTCTTAAGTATATTTTTCAGTATTACAAGAGTATTACATGAGCATTCACCAGAATGCTGGTATTTAACGTAAGAGTTGATAAGGTAATGTTTCTGCAGCTCTTGGGTCAGTCCTTGGGCAATCTATTTAAGAGAAAAAAGGAAATTAGAATTGCAAATCGGTATTTCATCATTATGAATCAGTGTGGGCCAGAAAGAAAGAATGAATGAAATACTTCTGCGTGGCTGAGCAGTTGATTTGCCGCACAAGCAATCGCATCCTTTCCAAATCAATAGATAGCTTTGTACTCTGCGAAGCAGCCTGTGGCAGTGGCATGTGACAAAAAAACCCAATAGTATAAACATTTGTGAAAGGGTCGATACTGCTCTGCAAAACAGCTAATATACTGGGGAGCACCATTAGAGCAGAAGTTCATTTCTGAGTGTTTTTTGTGCTTTTCAATTGTAAGCTAGGTTGTTTGCATATTATCCTGATTATTCAACTATTAACAACTAGGAGAAAGACAAAATATTCCTCTAAACATGTTTAGAATTTTATTTATTTATCTGGGGTGAAAACCCCAATATGCTCTTGCATTAGTATATGGCCTTTAATCTGAGAGATAGCATCAAATGTGTGTATCTTTACAAATGTGCTGCGCTTCTGGTTTGTCTCAAGATATCCAAAATATCAGCCAATTTTTTTCAGGCTGCTGTGTCTGCGCCTTCCAAGGACAGAGAGCATTCCTGAGCCTTCGCAGCAACCTGCTGTTGATTGAGGGAATAAAGGTAACGATGTGCTGAAGGGCCTGGAGAGTTTCAAGCCAGCACGATAACGGGCCAGCTGCGCAATAGCTGCATTATGTAACTTTTCTGAAAGATGTGGAAAAATGTTACGTGCTGGTTTTCTAGGGAACGATTTTGAAGAGTCTGTGCAATTTTTCACAAAACATTTGACATTTCCCAGGTGGAGCATAGGTTTTGGGGCTGCCAGGATGGACCAATGGGACTAGGACTCATCATTAGCAGGGCTTGCAGAGCCATTTTATCCTCTAATTAATAAACATACTAAATATATAGGTGTGGCACCCAACAGATAAAGATCAAAATTAACAACTTGATGCTTTTTTGAAGTGTGTAGGAGTAGGAGGCAGGGCACTCAGTGGTGCTTAGACCCAGAAGTGAGGTAGAAGTGGGTTCTGATCATAGCCCTGAAAGTTATATTCATGTATGTCATGTTGATACTGCAATTGCTAGTCTTTCATTTGGGTCTTTAGTGGAGGGTAATTATTCAACTGTCTGAGAAGCTACAGGAGAAAAAAACAGAAGAATGACTTATTATCCTTCCCACCCAGCCACCGTTTGATTACTGCCATGTTCCCTGCAATTATCCACATCAAGTTCAGGATGCTCAATGAAGGGAAAGGTTGGAAATGTGAAGGGAGATACCGTACAAATGGGAGCAGGGAGAGAAAATGCAGAATCTCAGTGTGGTAGGATAGAAAAGAAGCAATAGCGCACGAAAACATCTGTTACCAAATTAGCAGTGAATTAATTTTGTCTTTTTCACGAAGAAGAATGAGAATAATGTTGAAGGCCAACATGGCAGACTTTCTATTTGAGAGAGACACGCTGGTATTTTTTCACAGGCTTGGGGGGTGGAGGGCACAGCCATTTTAAACCTGGTAATATTTTAATGTACCAGCCTGAGAGCTGGGGAAAAGGTAAAAGGGCAGAATCATGTAGGGCAAGAGGAGGACATTAAAAAGGAACCTCTTTGAGTCCCATGAGATTGTGAGAGTTTTCAACTTGTTGGGTGCAGATTGGATGAGAAGCCAGCAGAGCGATGGGTAGGAGCTTTCTGGGGGTGACAGTGGTTTGTTGGTCCCCAAACCCACAATGTTGGCATGTCCATTGGGAATGGCCCGAAGGCTTGGGTTGAGCTTATTATGTGAGCTGAATTTCTCTTGTTTGACAGCAAATTACATTTCAGCCTGCGCCATGGGGGGTGTTGCTTAATTTAACTCTCACATACAGTGTTTTTCATTTATGAAAACCATATGAGGTATATCAGTGGGTTTGTGATGCTGGGTTTTGGTAGCCTGACTGTAAGTGCCAAGCACGCATACAAGAAGCCTGTGAGGCTGGGCTCTACTTCGCAAAAGAAATGGAGGGCACAGTGATCTAGAAATTCCCGCATCATTAAGAAATGTCTGAAAGATCTTCCGAGCTGAGTCTTCAACTATGTCCAAACCAACATGCATTTCCAGCATAATGAACATAACTTTTGAAAATGTAAATTCCCTTTTTGAAGCCAGTAACAGCAGAATTTATGTCTCTGCTGGCTGCATGTAAAAATGGCCATTGGTACAACTATCTGTTGTACCAGTAGTACAGTCTGCAGGCTGGGGTTGAAGATGTCCACGTGTCTATGTATCTGTATATTTATCCCCATCCATGTATGTTGTGGGCCTTTCTCGTATATAAGATGCATAATTCTGTGGTCTACACTGATTTGGAGGAAAATTATTCGCCACTGCGTGTAAAACCCGCTCCTTCCAAAACAAATTGACAAAAGGGGAGATGCAGCAAAGCAAATGAGAGGCACAAACTGTTTGCATATTGATTATCCATACTCCATCTTTACAGGCACACTCACTTTTTTATTTTAAGTTGCCCCTACATTTTTATAAAATGTTTTTTAATGTCAGTAGAATAAAATATGGTTTAATGTTTCTTCTAACGGTTACAGAAGAGAAGCACATAGTTCTTCCAGTCTGGGTTTTTTCTTAGCTTTGACCGGTCGGTGCAAACTGTTGAGATGTGACTTAGTAGGTAATGACGTTGCCAGTCTACCCCTTCCTGTGTATTTTGAAATTGGATTTGAGATCTTAATTAATAAAACACTCATTCCCCTTTCCAGTTTGAACTTAACTGCAGGGTGAGGTGGTCCCGGCAGGTTTCAGGTCTCAGTTTACGGACAGACTCCTCAAGCTGTGCTGTTCGATCCCCTGCTCAGTGCCCCGGGCTGCTGGGCTCCCGTGCTGTCCCCTCTTGCTGCTCCGGGCACATTCCTCTCTGTGGGCAGGGAACATTATGCATCACTTGTGACTGATGAAATGTAAAGCCAGTTTATACATCACCTATAGAAAGCTCATTTATACATGTTTGCATATGCATTTCATTTCAGCTGATGATAAAATCCCTTCCTTTTGGTTGTCAAGGTGAAACGTCTTGAGACTTCACTGGGAGGAAAAAAAACAGTAAACAGAAAATTTGCTCGTACATACCGCGCATTTCTTGACATTGAACTTTTTGTTTCCCAACCAGAAGGAAGCACAGCACACACTCAGCCTCATTAGCGCAACCCCCTTCCTTGCCCCTGCGCTCGGGCGGACAGAGGTGCTTCCTGGCAGGGATGCGCGGGCAGATCCCCTTTCAGCCTCCCCAAATCATCGCGCTGTTGCTGCTGGAAGCGCTTTCAATTCTCCCCTATTTAACCAGCCCTCCCTTTGTCCCTAGGTCCCCTCCCCGGCTCGGCGCCCCCAGCACCGGCTCCGGTGGAGGCGCAGCCCGGCTGAGCGCCGGCGGCGGCCCCGGGGCGGGGGCAGGTGCGCGGCGGGGGGCTGGCAGCCAAGCCCCGGGCTGTGCGCTGCGGAAAGCCCTTATTTCGGGAGGTGCTCCCTGCGCGGCTCCGTGGCGGCTGCCTTCCCACCACCCACCCCCTGACGTCTCAATGCACCAGGGAGCTGTGCTGGGTTTGATGTCGAGCGGCGGGATTTAGATGTAAATCTTGTAAAATTCCATTTTATGCAGAGACACGCAAATCTGCTCTCGCTCAAAGGCTCTGGGTGAAGTTGCAGCTGCGGATGTACCTGCTTGGAGGATTTTCCTGTAGCAGAGCTCCTCTCCAGCCAGGCACAGGGAGGGCTGGAGAGGCAGCTAGGGATCCTGTCCAGAAGCACAGACCCGTCCCTGAGTGACAGGGGTAACGCAAGGCACACCCGTGTTTGTGCAGGATGACCCCTTACAGAGAGCTTGCAACTCTCTGAAAGCTTTGCTGTTTCTTCTAGTTTGGTGGGCTGGATAAGCCAGGCCTTTTGGCGTAGAGACGTGCTTCCTCCTGTCTGTAACCCCTAACCTGGACAGGGACCTGGGTCCCCCTGTAGCTGCCTGCACCTGTGTCACCCCGGGAACCTCATCCCTTGCATCCACAGTGCGGAGCGGGTTATGCAGGAGGGACCTGGGACTGGAGTTTCTGCAGTGTCAGAAACCTTTGATTCATCTGTGAAGGTGGTGAGTGAATGAGGGTACGTCCTGCAAAGGATAAACATAAAATGGAGATGTTTCTTCAGTTTGGAAAAGGCTTGCTTTTTTCCCCACCCTGTCTCAGGATCACTGGAAGAGATTATACAAATGAGAGCAGGAAACTGCAGTCAGGGCTTTGCCAGAAATAGATTTTTTTTTTCCTTCTGATATAAATGAAGAAATATGGGAGTCCAGAGAGGCTGTTCTACAGGCACCCTCACATTTTGACTGCCAAGTTATTTGCATTCATATATAAAGTGACATCCACTCTGCAATGGGAGTTGACATGTAATCACAAAGAACAAAAACTCCTGGAAACATCTACGTGCCACTGATACAACTTCAGAAAGATAGAAATTTGGAATAAGTGGAAAATGTACTGAATATTTTCGGACCAGTAGAAGAGAAGTATCATCTTGGAAGATGTTAAATATTAATTTTTTACCTAATCGCCGTCATTCGTGGATTTGGTAAGTATTACTTGGTTTTGTCCGGAACAGAGCAGTTCTGGTGGGCAAAAGAGCTTGAAATGTGTGATTTTACATTTGCAAAAAGCAGCTACTAAGCAGAGGCACTGATAAGGACACGTGTTCCGCAAGCTGTAAAATTGCCACAGTGCTTTCTAAGTGTTTTCTTTTCCTCTACCTTTCCTGATCAGATTTTGATCTCACAATGCACTCTCGCAACACCTAGTATCTGGGGGTGGGCGGGGTGGGGGGGTGGTGAGGAAAGGATGGAAAATTTTGTATTGTGCTTAATTATTTTTGTTATAAGGTGTGTGTGAACATAAATTTTCATTTTAAAAACAGTGTCACTAAAATGTCTTTTCACTTGGGTGATTTAATGGTGTTACCTCTGTACCTTCTCGAGTCTGTTGTCAACTACTGTTGCATTTTAATAAGCAGATGGAGCTGCCACTGCTGCGTCTGCTCTAATCTGGTCATGTTAGGGCAAGGGGAGGTGTGAGGGAAACTTCAGAGGCATCGCACAGCGGGTACTGCAGGTTGCGTTTCGTAGACTGCACCGAAACGACTTTCCTTTGTATAGGTAAAGGTCTGCTGTTGGAGTCAAGGTCTGAAGTCATTGGATAGTGTGATATATATGTTCTTAGAGTTGCAGATATTCTATGAGGTCTATATAGCATCTTGTAAACATATAAAATATAAAGATAATTTAATATTCCAGATATTGAAAGACTGTATTCTGTAATTTTACCTATACATGTATATATTCTGGTCTTATATAGAATTTATTCTATGTAATCTTATTATTGCTTATAATCGTTTAACTGTGAATCCCGCTGCATTAGGCTCTGAGATGAACCTATAGCTCAGTATTTGTGTATATTAATAAAGATATCAAGGCTCTGAGTCTTTAAACGCTGCTGTAAAGATACACAGTTAGCTTTCCTTCTCCAGAGCACAGAGTCTGCTCATCAAGAAGAGATGTGTGTGGCGTTTCAGGGACAGGAGAATGGAAAGGTAAATATTTGGAGAAAAGGAAAAGCACATTATTATATTATCGGAAGACCTCTGGTTAAAGCAAACGTTAAGAAAGGAAGAAACGGGGGGGCCTATAAACAAGGACGCAGCAAGAAGGGGAAGGAAGGAGGGTTCCGCCAGTTGCTTGAGTTCTCCATGTGAGATCCTGTGTCCTACATTCCCAAGGACTGGTTCACATCGGTGTGAGGTTTTCTTAATTAAAAAAACCAACGGTATCTGTTATTACATTGCATAAACATTAGGGCTGTATCTTCTGCTCTCAGTGAGGCATCGATGAATCAACTGATAGCTGAGATGGGAAAAATTGCTCTTTCTCTGCTGCGCTGTGGGTTGGGATGGATGGCGAGGTTGTTCTCCCTCCTGCTGCTGGCTGCGCCAGCCCAGGGGAGCCACGGCGGTGGCATGGTGCTGCCAGATACCCTCTGCCCTTCTGCAGGACAAACCCATTCACACGGCTGCTGTGTGCTCAGCAGGGCAAAGGGTGTTGGCAGCACAATTTCCTACCCAGCCGAAGAGGTCCAGCATGTGCTGTGAGGGTGGGTGTGCTGGCGACTGTGCCACCTCTCCTGCCCTCCTGTCCTTACCTTGCTCACTCTGTTCGACTGCTGTGTTCGCTCCAAAGCAGATGTAATGCTTTCAGAGAAATAAGGACCATGTAATCAAGGTGTCAGATGTACAGTTGCTGTGCAACGCGTCGCGCAGTCTTGTAGCTTCAGACAAGCACGTTACCAGCATTCATCATCTTTGTACCAAAATACTTCAGCTTTCCTGTCTCCATACATGCCCATTCATCTGCAGTGGTAGAGGAGAGTTCAGATGTGACATCTAGGCATGGATGGGTTGAAGATCCTAGCAGGATTGGCCACAGGAGTATCAAAATGTGTATAACGTTGACCCTGCAAAGTTGTTTTTGTACGCGAGCAAGCTCTGAAGGCACCCAGCCATGGGGGAAGTGGTCCAGTGCCAGCAGGTCAGGCTGGGCGAGCTCAGGAAGAAAGATGTGCCTTTGCTGCCAGTGCTCAGCGACGTGCCAGATCTGAAGGACCGCGATAAGTGAGGAGTCATGTGGCTGCACCTGATGCACCTGCAGGTGTTGCTGCGTGTTAGCAGAGCCCATATTAGACCTATCTTGAAATTATTACCATGGCTTCCCCTTGACATTTTGGCAGGGGGATTTGTCGGTTGATTTAGGAAGTTCCTCTTGAGGAAGAACCCTAGTAAGCTAAGACAGCGGGACATCGGATCAGGAGGAAAGGGGTGGGAAGCATTAATTGATTTGCCAGCATTACAAATCCAAGGAAGAAGAGAGACCGTATGCACTAGTTATGGATAGGGCTAACGCCTGTGCAGAGCGGAGGGTGTTACGGAAATAAGCGTTTCAGTCGGAGAAAGTAGAAATACATTTCTGTAGTTGCAAGAGCAACGTAAGTAATTTTAGCTCTAGGAAGTGTAGAACTGAAATAAATGCTCGACAGTGCTGTAATCCTAAGAGGGAGGGTTGTCAGAGGTGGGTCCTGGAGTCAAGTGGGGCGTCCGAGCTGATCTGATCAATCAGCGAATTTAGCGAAATTCAGGTAATTTAAAACTGTACAGCTCAAAGGGAGCCCCATCAGTATATTGATTTACAAAGGAGGGGTTAGAGCATCCTATAAAAACATGCTTAACCTGTGCACAGGTGGAAATAAAGCATATTCTTTGCCCCATGCTGGTCTAGTTACAGTATCAAACTGAGTCTTGCTAATCACAACCATTGTAACTGCCCGGTTGCTTGTTCAGCGCATATATCATGGCTGAGGTTCAATAATGACTCTTAGCCATTTGCACTGTATCTTCATGCATTTTGTTCCTCTTTAATAAATTTTTGGTCCTCTTCCAAGTTTCTCTTTCATCTGTCCCATCACACATAAGCAAATTCTTCAACTAAACTGCAAAAAAAAAGTATCGTAGACATTTGTGGAAGCATAACTGTTCACTAAGCTGAACTATCCAAAATATATTAAGTTAAACAAATCAACCAAGTAACCATTCCCTGCCAGGTGGGTATGCAAGGGAACAAACAACTGCTCTATGCTGCAAAGGGATCGTTAAAACCGGACGCTAATGATGCCTTTCAGAGAAGCTGTTTAAACGGTGCAGCCTGGGGCCAGCCTGGATGCCCTTTAGGTTCAGAGCACCATGCTCCCCACCAGGATCAAGAGAGGAGCTGGTGGCTCCCGTCCACACGTGGATGATGTGGGGCACCGGTCGCTGCAGTTGTTACTGGCTTGTTACCGATATGAGGCGGGAAGTATTTTTCAGAATGTGGTACCATATATACTGACTCTGATTTTTAAACTGATTTTTGAAGTACCTAACTCAAAGAAGAGTTAGGTATGTTCTGGGAGTTAACACACTCTCCAGTATCATAGTTAAAAATCTGCTCTGCCTTGAAGTTATCTTACTTTTGTGGGGCTTAGCTGTAACTTTAGACATACTTAAAACATTTTGGTTGTCTTCATGTATTAATTCTGTAGCCTTCTATAAATAGGTGGTATCTTCAACAAAGAAATGATTTATATGCAGAGGGTAGGTTTGAGAGACGTAACTCAGAAGTCTGTAGGCACAATTCAGAAAGAGAAAGCCAAATATTTCTCTTGCGCTCACAAATGGCTGTAGGAAGCATAAAGAATATGCTGTTGAAATCTGTCTGCAGCGAAGACAATGCCTGGCTGAAACAGGATTTTTAACAATAAAATAATGGGGATTTAATTGGGTCTGAGCAATGCAGGGATTGCTTTCACTCTTTGAAAAGCTGGTTACGGAGGGATTCTGGTGGAGGGATGGTGCTTGGTATTTAGTGACCTTTCCCTTCTCTTCATGTGTACCTTTTCAGGTTGTTTCTGGCTTTATTTTTACACTGGTCTTGCAAGGCAGAGGATAAGAGTTAGCACATTTGAGGCTGCTCTTGTCATATTTACATTATCATATCTACATTGTTTATCTTAATTTCAAGTGAAATAATCTATGTAACTTTATTTGGATGGGAAACTCTTTTTAGCCAAGTTCATGTATACCTGTATCTGTCATGCACATGAGATCATTTTTCCAATCTTTTCCTCCTCCTCCTTGTTCACTTGTCTAAGACGCAGAGGTCTAAGTCCTTACTTGATGCAGACACCCCTTGCTACATTGGTCCCATTGACAGGTTGGTGTGAGTCTGGATGGAGGAGCTGCCTTGGTAGCTCAGTAGATGCTGCTCCCCAGCCTGGCTTTGGTAGGTCTCCAGTGAATACCCTGAGATTCAGGTAGCATCCAGGGATGACCAGGAAGCGACATGCTGACTTTCTCATATGAGTCCAGGTTCTCCTTGAATGCTCTTAGAGGGGAAGGCACTGGTCTTCTCACTACTGAGGGGGGATACCATTGGGTGCTCCACTGGCTTGCAAAGTCTGCTCATTGGTTTCCCTGCTTTTCAACTTCTAAGCCTGCTTCTGTGTCTCAGATTTTTATACTTCCCTCATCACCAGTGCATATAAGCTTGAGAGGTCATTTTTAATAGTGCTACAGAGAGTTAAGATAATTTTATTTCTTGCTTCATGGTCTCCCCCCCCACTTCCCTGCTATTGTGGCCATGTCCTGACACCTCGTCCTGCCCACCACCATGTTTCCACCACTGGTACCCGTGCCTTCCAGCATCTCCCCATCGCATGCCCCATGGTGCCTTAGGAGATGCTGTCTGGCTCTTCAGACAAGTGCCGTGCAGAGCTGTCCTGTGCCATACCGTGCTCATGCAGCCAGATTTAATATCTCAGATGAGAAGGACTAGACGAACTGGGACAATTCCTTGATAAACCGAAGGTGCTGTGAAATTAATACATGTGGCTTCCCAGCATAAAGCAGTAATTCTTCGGATCAAACGGTATCTTGGGTCGATTTCTTACTGAGCTTGTTTTCATGTTTAACAGTTAGATTGATAGAATTAACACGTTTTCATATGCTTTCCTTAAAAAAACAAAGCTAAAAAAGGTAAACTACTAAAGGCTTGCAGTCATTTTATTTTCTAGAATTCATAGTGAGAGCTACATAAAAAAAGCAACAGAACCACACAAGGGGGGGCCCGAAACGTATCCTGTAAAATTATAATTAAATCTCTCTATAATCTAAGCAACAATTTTGTTACTTCGGAATTTTAATTTTACTTCCAAAAAAAGTAAACTTCCAGAATTTAGTGGAGAGCTTTAGTGCTTTAATACATTTGCCATCTGCAGTTTTCTATACCATTTTCATTGTTAATTGTACTGAACAAAAAAAAAATATTATCCAAGTAATGGGGAGCATTTGCCTTTGTAAATGCTGGAGCAGCTCTGCTTTGGTGCCGTGCCAGGAGCGCGTGATTGATCGTATGTCTGAGCTGTCACCCTGCGAGGAGCAGCAGACTCGGGCAGGCTGGGTGCGGTGCCGCTGTCTCGCAGAGCTCTAATTTCGCTGGCCCATTGACGTCACTGGGAGGTTTCAAACCAGCCCAGTATGTCTAGTAAACTTGCACATAAATGAAATCATGTAAAACCAGAAGAGCTGATTCCTAGTGCAGCAGTCATAGGCGGATCAGGCTGCTGGGTTTTCTTTGAGCATCAGGAATCCTTCTCTTTTTAAGAAATTTATTTTTTTTTTTAACCTTTTTGTATCTAAGTGTAGAGAAGTGCTTTTAAGAAAGCAGCAGCATCATTACAAAGTGATTCTAAAGATGCAAACCAGGGCTTTGTGGTAAAAGAGTCACGTTTCCGAGAAGTCTCTGCCTGCTGTGTCCTCAGGCCAGCGTCAGACGTGGGCTGTGAGAATATGGATGTGTGAGCTCTCATACCACAACAACATTGATTTACAAGAATGCATCACTGGTGGCTAATTCACAAGATTAAAAATGAGGTTTTTCTCTCAGAACACCTTTCCTGTTTTGTTCTATTTTCACATCCTTTATCTGGTTAGTATATAAATAAATAAATAAATAAATAAAACTGCAATTGTAATAAGTGTTGGGGATCATCTGTGATAAGTTGAACAAAGACTATAAAAATGCTGAGAAGGGGGAGGCTGGAGAGGTGGCTGCAGGAGAAGACCTGCTGTTGCTTACCTGCTACACACAGCCTAGTCTGCCCGAAACAACTTATTATGAATAATGCCATCATGGAGCGTTTTAATAATTTTGCCGGTGTCTGCACAAACCAGCTGTAGTTTTGTGAGGTTTGTGATGCTCCCGCTATGTCAGATAGATGTGCTGAAATGAAGCATAGCTCATTATAACATTGCCTTGCTGAGAAATACTGGCACCTCTGCTCAGATGGATGCTCTCTGTTCTGCGGAGGTAACCGAATAGCTTTTTTTACTGTAGTTCAGGCAGTTTAGAACATAATTTTACAACACTCATAAAAAATAAACATGCTATTGGCATTGTTGTATTACAGGGAATGGTATCTTTTTGTGTTCTGCGTTATAAGCTTCAGGATCTTTCTTTTGTATATGGTTGCCCTCAAAATTATGAAGGAAAAATGGCTCACTGCAAACCGGAGGGTGATCAGTGCATGGTTCGAGATGGCTCTCCTCTCATAGCAGCTGGATGCTGACATAAATCTGCCATAATTCAGAGTTTCCGGGGACAGAACCAGTGAAAATAGGAGTCAGATAATGATTATAGGTTTGGCTTTGCTATGTGGGGAGAAAGATTTTTAATCACACTTTATTTCCTTTAAAAAGTTATTCTGAAGAATCTCTTCTAGATGAGGAATAAATACCACGGCTATAATTCCAAATCTGTGTTACCCAGTGCTGGCCAGGATTAAGCAATGACAGGACTGTGTATGAGAATATATTTGTTTAGTTCTCGGGGTTAAACTCAGGCTGAGCTTTGGACCTGGGGAGCAGAGGGCAGAGCCCCAGGTCTGTCCGTTCTGCTCTGGGCATGGTGTTGGTAAGGGTGCTCCCATGCAGGGTGTGCCTGGCTTTATTCTGTGCAGAAGCAACTTGAGCAGAAGTAACTCGAGAATAATGTTGCATGGCCCCGGGGATAGCTTTTTCATTTTTCGCATCAGCAAAGGGGATAAATTGTAGGGGACCGGTTCATTGGCGATGTGGAGCTATTCTCAGGGTGGCAGAACTGTAAATCGCAAGCTATGGGAGGGTATGTTTAGAAAAAAAATTCACTCAACTTCTAGAATTCTTCATATATAATAAAACCCAGGTCAGTAGGAACCCAAAATTTCATTCATTCCTTCAGCAGGATGCGGATTTCAAACCTGTTTTTCATTGTGTTGTTCACTGTAACAGCTAACTGCCAAGAGATTGCTTTACGGGCCACTAGGTTTGTAGCTAAAAGAAATCTTTATCCCAGTTATTAACCTCTGTAAAAGAGGTTTATGAAGGAAATCCTGATAAAGCTTTAGAAACAAGAATCTGCATTCTTAAGCCTGCTGAGATATGAAAGTGAAAAAAGCCCCAGAACTTCTCAGAAGCGCCAAGACCCATTTTTTGCATTCCCCGTTGCTGGCGCCGGTGCCGTGTGGTGCCATGGCACAGGGAGCAGTGGCCCACGTGCCCAGCGCCTCTGCAGTGATACTCCCACAGTGAGAACCCAAAGCAGCCTGGGTCAAGGTCAAGACCCCGCCATGTGCATGAGCTATGATACTCCATTATGTTGCCACCTATTTTCTAAGTGAGTTTCTCACCTCATTTGCTTTTCGAAGCAGCATCTGACTCCCCAGCTGACTGGCTGGGTGCTGCAGGCACAGGAGCTGCCTGGCTCCTACCAGCGGCTCCTCTGCCTGTCGCCTTTGGGACTGCTTAACAGACTAGCACTAAAAAGGCTCCAGTTAGTGTATGTGTGCTAAGACTTGCTTTCAAAAGACCATCAGTGAGTCAACTGTGAGTGTTTGTCTTGGGGAAAGGCTGATCCCTGACTAACGCTGGCTGGGCACTCTTGCCAAGTTTAAAATTAAACCTTTAAAGCAATAGCCTGAAAAGAGAAAGAAAATCAAACCCAGCAACCTCCAGCCAGCTTCTGACAGACCATTTGTTACTGCAGGCAGAACATGTTTTCCATAATCTTATTCTTGAAAACAGCTCAATAGTTTTTGCAGGAACTTTCCAGGCAAATTTCATCCTGAGCATGTCAAGTTTGGCGAGGCTGCAGCATCACACTGAACACAGCTTTTTGCAATAGGAAGTTTTAAGCAATTTTTGCTTTGTGTCTCCCTCTGAGGTGTTCACACATACTCTGTGTAAGTGTTAATTCCAAATAAAGTTTTACAATTAATGTAAGCAGTTAACAACCAAAAAAATCAAACCAGCGAATTCTATAGTGGTTATCATAATTCTGAAACGTTACAAAAACTCTCATGATTCCTCTTTTTGATGGAACACTTCCCATATTTCCTTTTTCTTTCTGCTTATATGTTTGCCTGGATTATATATCAGCATGAAACTCATGTTTGTAATGCAAGTGTCAGATATGGACTTTAGTATTAAGAATATTCCCTTCAGCCTCCACCTTTGCTTTCAAGAGAGCTGCTGAACCACTTGCAGTACCTGCAACATGGAATGGGGGCCCCCTCTATCAAATGCACCATGCTGTGCCCCCAGATTTGCTGTTAAAATGTGAAAGAATTATGATGCTAAGGTTTTCTCTAGGAGCTAGTCCCTGAAAGCTAGAGGACATATGAACATGCTGCATATTTATATGTTTTCTTAGATGAAGGCAATAGGTGGAGTGAAAGAGCCCGATTCTATTACACAATATTTTTAGAAGCTGTGGCTAAAACATGATAAGTCGGTAATATAAACTCCTGGAATGAACACATCATTTGATGATTTAAGTAATACAGTTTTACGATAGGAATACAGGAAAAGCATAGGACTGGAGAAAGCGAATACAGTATGTGTTTGTAAAAATGCACAGGTAATAGTCTAGACAATTGCTTCCACAAGTGTAAAATCTGTCATCATTAAAAGCCTATTAAAAGCAGATTTGCCACATTTAAAGAAGCATATATTGTATTGCCTACCCTGGCTCAGAAGCTCTTTTGATTTCAATGGTTTGGCCCACTGTCAAAAGCACAGGCATGAGCAGAAGACAGCATATGTGATTGGTTTGTTTTTAGAAGTAAGAGAATTAGGAGGGGAACTGAATTTGATAGACAGTATATATTTGGCTTTTAGGAGAGCATGAAATACAACTTCGAGTATTCAAGTTGACTCTCATAAGGGGAGAGCTATAATACAGCCAGAAAACTGGCTGTTAGCTCAAGATGTGAGTGGGCGGTCCAGGGAACATCAGTAAGATCCTACAAGGACAGGCTGCTTCAGGGAGCCTCTTATTACCCAGCCTGGAGGAATTAATGTCTGCAGAGAAATGAGCAAAACTCTTGTTGTCTAAAGGCTGAAAAGATGACAAATAAATACTTGGTTCCTGCATAGTACTCAAAGAGAAGAGGGAGCTGGGAAGGGTGGACAGCAGCATGGTGGTCCTCCAGGTAGGCTGGCAGGAAAGGCAAAATGAGGATGAACCAAAAGATGCTGAGAATAACACGAGAAATAAGCTGGTAGTCACCGTGCAGTCTGGAAAAGACCGTTTGGCGTACCACACTCAGTATCCAGGGCAGCAGCTGACGTATTTCCAAGGAAGTCACAGCAGTTATTACAAGTTCAGGGTTTAAAGCGGAAAATGAGGCAGATTCAGCACAATGGAGCAGTGGAGTGGACTGTGGGGTGACCTGCAGGAGATGGATGGACAAGGTGCTTTGTGTTACTGCCCACTGATTCAACTGACTTCTTGATCTCAGAGAACCTTGAACCTAGTTTGAAAAACCCAGACATGTCATTTCAATGGTTATTTGTGTGTTCCACCCTGGCTCCAAAAACACAAGCAAGCTGCTTTACCTGTGAGCTTTTTGGGAAGGAGCTTGTGCTGCAACTGAGATGACCAAAGCGGTGCTGGACATGGGGCAGGCAGAGCCTTTCTCTGGGGCAGTCAGAGGAGAGCACTGGGACACATCCCTACCGGGGAGGGACTTGCTCATGAGAACATTTAAGTGGGACCCTGCTTGAAAGCAAATGTTACGCATCTGGATGCTGCTTCAGTTAACTCACTGGTGCGTGATTGCTGAAAAGACAAGTAAAGGTTTTCTGTAATTTTGTGTGCTTGTTTGGAGAACAGAATAGGAGTTCTCTTAAGAAACCAACGTAAACTAAAAATAGCTAACATCCTAAGAGGAAAGCCTGAAGAATTAGTGGCTGGCAAAATCTGAAGGTGCAGTTCATGTAAAAAGACAGAGGCAAGTACCTTGAGGTGGTAGCATGTTGACAATGTTTTATTGTATGCTGAGTACTGGACAATGCTTGGAGATTGAAAAAAAAAAAAAAGTTTTCACTCGTATTACATACTAGATCATTTTATAATGCACAAGGAGAGGGCTTTATGCAGCCAAAACATAAACTTTGAATGTTCCTAATGTTTTTTCCAGTAAACCTGTTGTGAAGGTAAAGCATGCAGACATACTTAGAGATGTGCATAAATACCAGAAGATGAAAGAACAGAACATGTTTGGAAATGAGGTTGTGAAGTCAGGTGGGGGAAGTCCTTTCTCAGTCCTGTCATACTGACAGTCTCGTACATGGCTTACCTGCGGACCTGCCCTACAGTCCCCAAAGACTTCTGGTATTCACTGACAATCACAAATAAACCTAAACCGCACTTAGATGTGACAGACACATAAGTGCAGACACCACCTATGTTATGTGATTAAATATGTATTTATTAGAGGAAACTGTTGGTGTTTCTAGCAGGTTTCTTGGAGGCTAAGAGAGTAGTCTGGTATCAGGACACTTCTAATGTTTCATTCTAGTTTGTTATGCATTTTGAATTAAGCTGTATCAAAATCATACACCATTGTGCTCTGGCTGGTAAGGCACATATACTTTAATTTGATGATCTCTTTCTTTTTTATAAACTGTGTCAGATGCCTGAACTTGTTCCCTTATATTTCTAGAAAACTATGTGTATTTTTCTCTTGAGACGGCATGTTTTAGCTGCTCTAAGAGGACTATCCTATGCTGCCAGAACCAAAAGGGTGTGGCAGGAAGTTGTTACCTGAAAACCCATGCAGTCAGTATATGCAGATGCTAATTCTGTCTGATGGAGAGCAGGTACCTTCAGGTTTGGTATCTAAAATTCACTGCATTCAAGTAAAATATTTAACAGCTTTTGTTTTTATGATATGACCACATGAATCCTAAAACCCCAAATCTGTTTCATTTAATAGTAAGTCCCTCATGGCTAATTTTGTATGCAGTACACAGAGTAGCATGACTATTCTGGGATATGATCCCAGTAACAGTGGTGAGTCATCAGCTGCAGCAACAGTAATGATATGAGGATCTATTTATTACTGCTCTTCTAAGCTGTGAGTTCTTCTAAGCAGTGAGTTCATCTAGAAATTATGTAATTATTCCTCCTGGATGATTTTTTCTTATTGATTTGTAATTACAAAATATTCTCAGAACACTTCTGTATTTTAAAATTAAGTCCTCAGAATGACTTAATGTGAGACAAACTAAGAGATTAAATCTTACCTTGTTTATATTAATTTTATTTTACTTGATCCATAATATAGCTCTCTAGATGTTGTTGCAAAAACTTTACCTATTTCTGCAAAAGTGTTTAGCGCATCATTCAGTGGTTCTTAAATTTCTAAACAAATATTTGGTGTAGAATCATCTGGTCTTGGAAACCGGTGGGAGGGGAAATTCCATGTAGGAGTCCATGGCTCGGCATTTCTTGGGTGGAAGAAGGGCTGAATCTGTAACTGTGGGAGGAGTTGTCCTCGTCGCCTCCTAATTGCCGGCTCTCCCTCGAGAGGGATGAGGAGATCCACAAGCTTTTAGGGAGCGCGTGCTGCTACCCAAGTCCTCCCCCAACAGGTACTTGTTTTCATAAACAGCCTTCATTACCAAGTGCTGGTCCATACATGTTTATCCAAGAAAAAGCAGCACTGCTACTCTGCAAAAGTGAGAGGCAGGTTGTTTGCAAAATCTTTTTCCTAAAAGAATGGAAAGCGGTAGTTAAACCCTCTCAGAGGCCCCTGGCATGTCCTGGGTGTTGTGGGAGCCTGGCACAGATTGCTTGGGGACGCTGCTGGCCCCAGACACAGCCCTTCGACCCGGACTGAAGCTCTTGGGCAGTGTTCCCAGACTGGTGTCCCCCTTTCCAGCAGTGTGTGAATGCTGGTTTGTCTTGCTGTTTTACACCAACTTGCACCCTGTTTCTACAGTTGCTTTTTAGATATATGCAATGTTTGTTTTCAGGGAGCCCTGTACCTATTCTAGAAGGTCACCTCCTAAAGGTCTCAGTCCATCAAAGCATTTTTTGATTAGAGATTCCCATATCCTAGGTGCAGGATACCCCTTCAGATGGCTCCTTCATCTCCTACCTGCACATGCCAACATGGCTTTATGGAATTTCTGGGGTCTGTACCGACAGTGCTCACCCTTACCCCTGCAAAAACGTGATTCAGCAGTGCCTCACATGTCATGATTTACACCAGCAGAGGAAATCATCACACAAAACATATTCAGAATTAGAATTTCAGGTAGTTTATTCAGACTAATCATTCTCCACTAGCTGTGGGTCTGCAGTACTCATCTCTGCATGGGCCACCTCACCCTGGTGGCTTCAGCAGCTCAGGAGGGCTGCTGAGACCTCCTGGTGCCAGTGGAGGAAGCTCTAGACAGCAGAAAGCTCCAGAAGCTTCATGATGCTCTCCAGCCCTCAGCACCAACGAGTCTGAATTTCTTTTTCCTGGTGACACTCTTTGGGAACATATCTGGAATTGCTGACAAACATCAAGAGAACAGCTATCCTTCTTAGCTTTTTGGACAAGGGGAGCCATGTGCCTTCTACTGGGACCAGACATATCTCTACAGAGTACCTGGCTTGTTTCTGGTCACATCGGCCAGAGCCTGTTAGTAATGACTTCAGGTGAAAGGAAACCAAGACATCAGAATTCACTTGGGTAACATTTTGATTCCCTGATGTGTTTCTAAGCCTGAATCCTTGTGACTTGTGACTCTCGAATACCAGGTGTGCCACACCTCAAATACTGTGTTCAGTTTGGGGCCCCTTAGTACAAGAAAAATGTTGAGGTGCTGGAGTGTGTGCAAAGAAGAGCAACAAAGCTGGTGAGGGGTCTAGGGCACAAGTCTTATGAGGAGTGGCTGGGGGAGCTGGGTTGTTTAGTCTGGAGGAGGCTGAGGGGAGACCTTATTGCTCTCCGCAACTACCTGAAAGGAGGTTGTAGCGAGGTTGGGGTTGGTCTCTTCTCCCAGGTAACTATTGACAGGACAAAAGGAAATGGCCTCAAGCTGCACCAGGGGAGGTTTAGATGGACATTAGGAAATATTACTTCACTGAAAGGCTTGTGAAACATTGGAACAGGCTGCCCAGGAAAGTAGTTGAGTCACTACTCAGCTTTAAAAGTATTTAAAAGACGTTTGAATGTGGTGCTCAGGCACATGGTTTAGTGGTGAACTGACAGTGTTAGGTTTACAGTTGGACTTGATGATCTTAAAGGTCTTTTCCAACCTGTATGATTCTGTGTGTATTCTGGGTTAAATTGTCTGGATGATGTTATACATTGGTGCGTAGGGTACAGTGTCAAAGTCAAAAGATCCTGATCACTGCACAGTTTGTCATACTCCCACCACTGTTTCTAGCCACCTGAAACATTGAGGTATACTTGTTTATTTGTAGGTAGGTGACAAGTTTGTCCATGGCAAGTTGCCATAGCATTGAGATATTTTTTTTGTCTTTGCCTAGAGCTGAAAAAAGTAAAAAAAGCCTTACAACAGACTTCAAAGCAGCCCATGTTCTTGTTGGTACCTATGGGAACAGAAGATGCTTTCATGTTTGTCCCCAGTTGAAATCCCACTGTGAGCTGAGCCACAGAGTATCCAAGAAAAACATTTTAGTGTGTAGACAGGGACCTTTCCAACCAAAATTTTACTGGCAGTTTTGTCCCCACAGAAGCAAATCCGGGGCATTTTGACATAATCTGACCGGAGACAAGATGGAGCATGAAGCAGTTTCCCTGTAGAGTTGGTGTATTTTGTTCTGAATATTTTGCAGTGGTTTAAAGTCTGTAGATTTAAAAAGAAAAAAAAAACGCAACAAAGAAATAAACCTGTGGTATCTTGGCACAAGTGCTGTGGGGAGCTAGAGGCGGCAGGTCTGCTGGGTGCCAACAGGGCACCAGGTCAATGAGTGCAGAATTTGGCCCCAAAACTCCCCTTTCACAGAACGGAGGAAGGAGCCATGATGCAGCTCTCTGATAATTAAAGAAGCCTGTTCTCTCTTCAGCAGTTGCCTAATATTTCCCAGATGTTTGCAATCTTCATATAAACATATAATAAAATAATTAATCTCAGAGAAGAAGGCTGCTGGTGCAGGTGATGAGCTAGCGTTGGCTGCACCGGCACCACGGCACATGAGGATGGCAGGTCCTCCACCGTGATGCTTAACAGAAACATGTACCTGCTCCTTCACATCTAGAAGGCTTGAAGCAGGGAAATATGGATCTGTTAAACTGCAGTGTGTGCATCGCCAAACTGCTCACTCCTGAGGCACCCAACTCCTTTGGTTTTCTGAGGAGTTAGATAAATATTTCTTAGATTTAATCTCTATTTAGAAAGAGAAAAAAAAACTATTTATTTCTTATATTTATTCTTATATGTATATTTCTCCAGTCTCTGTTTATAATCTATTCCTTAGAATGGTACTATAAACTCAATACAGCCTGAGTATTTTAAAACTTACATGAAGGGAAAGCGAGCAAGGCTCTTGAAAAGCTCTAATTCAGATTTTATTGTTCAGTTATCTTACATAAGTCTATTATTTTTATACTCTTCATATATAATTTTGTTTTTGTCTTTATTATATGCTGTATTTTGACATTTCTGTTCAAATTTTATCGCTTCCTTAGCATGGAAATAGACATTTAAGGATGGTTTAGCAATTAGTTTGAAGGGAGAGGTTAATTAAAATACAAAGACAGTGGTGAAATGGGTCTGTCTTAGGTACATCATTCTAGGTCCTAATGGGTGTTTCTAATTAGACAACGGGGTTTTTTTCCCAGATCAAGTAAATGCAGTAGATTTCTCTCTTAAAGTGTTTAGTGTGGTGCTCTGTATGACATGGTGAGATGTAAGCTGGAGATGTGGATTGTAACAAGAGCTGTAAGGCGGGTAAGGAATGAGCTGCAGGGGAAATGCACTGAAGTTGGTGCTATGGCAAGGACAGCTCAGAGGATGGAGGAAGTTAGCAATGGTGTTTCTCAGTGATAAATCCTACATCTGATGTTCTGAAATATTTTCATTGCTATGTTTGTGTTGATTCCATCTTTTGATCTTTTGTAAGTCTGCTGTTGTACGTTGTGGTGCAGCACTGGATGGATTGCATGGCCTTGGTGAAGTTCAGCAATACGGAGTATAAGATCATGTATGTGGGGATTAATAAGCAAAGCATCAGCCATACACTTGAAACTCATTAGTTGAACACAGCTGAGGAGGCAAGACAGTGCACTGACTGCAGGATAATTGCAAGCTGTGAGCCCCATATGACTTTGCAGCGGGTGTGGGGTCTCCCTGGCAAGTGTTTGTGGTCCAGGTGAGATACTGGTGGTGAGACGGTGCGGTGGAGCAGTGCCCACTGGTGTGCAGCACCACAGGGCATCTCCGCTGGGGAGAAGTTCTAGAAATTTGAAGAAACTAAGTACTCAGGAGAAAGCTTGATAAGTTTATGGAGGAGATTGTCTACTGTAGAGTCTGCAGTAGCAGAGGACTGTATGCAGGGACCCATGAAGTTTCTTCCAGATTTCTGGACCTGAATCTTGCTCTGCCATTTAATTCCTTCCAGGCTGTTACATGGGACGGGGTATCAGCTCAGGTGGGAGTGATTTAAATACTGGGTGAGGTGAACTTCCCACTGAAGTGCTGCAGTCTGTCCCAGTACCGATGGCCTCAGAGTCCCTGATCCATGTTCCCGGCTCTTGGTCTTTGGGAGCCATCCCAGCTGCAAGCCCCTTATGCAACATATGGAGTCCAGCTGTGGGACAATGGCTCTGTATCACCTGCTCACCTGTGACCCTGCTGTGGGCCAGCTCAGCTCAATAAACCCATGGAAAGCTTGCATTGCTTCGCTTCGGGTGCACCTTGTGCTGGGTGGGAGCAGGGTGGGGGTCGCAGGGCCACCCCTGGGCGGGCTGAGCCCTGGAGAAGCTTTACCATAAAAACACCCCGGGAAAGAGATCGAAGACAGCTGGAGGAAGTCCAGTCAGGAATTTCTTATAAATCATCTCTACTTCAGCTAAAGCGAGAATCCCCACACATGTCAACAGTTCCCGACTCCAGCTAAAGCCCTGGGGGCACTGAAGCTGGATGACATAATGAGGAAAAGGAATGAATTTACACGGAGGGTGATGCCAGTGAACTAAATTCCTGGTTTTGCCAGCTGAGTTGTGCCTTGCAAAGCAGAGAAGAGAAAAGCTAAGCACCGAGAGAGGTTCAATATGTGTCTGTCTTTCTCGTGATCTGCGACCAGTTTGGGGACTGAGACCTGGTTGGTCTCCTAAACAAACTTTTCATGTTAACCCATTCTGATCCTGTGGAACAGAAGAGAAGTGGTTGGTTCTGCATGCCGTCCACATCACCAGCCAGTGAGCGTGACATGAGAACCACAGCCTGTCTCAATGGAATGTCTTGGGTCAGCGAATTCAAGAGAAGAAGATGTGTCGTGCCTGGTTGTGAAGAACCACTGTGTGAACCTGTACAGACTGCACAGCATTTGGAAGGATGCCCACCGCTCATAGCAGGCAGAAACTGGTCCCTCTCTTGCAAGGAGCAAGGCAGAGAGGATGTTACACAGGTCCAGGGAGCATCATGCTTGGCCATCCTGCATCACCAAGTCGCTCTGGCATGTGCCTCTCCACCTCCCACAGGACCACCTGGCTGCAGAGCTCCGAAGTCTAGCCAAGAGAAGAAAAACAGTGTTAGGAACATCTTCATTACACGTTGTCTGCTCCTGAAGTTACAGATCTCTTGAGATCAGTGTGCTTCTTGATGCTGTCTCAACCAGGTTACCGCATTCTGATTTGAGTCCTGGAGTTGGGCCAAGTTGTCAAGTCCCTTGTGACTACCTTGGTAGGGCCATCGAACTCGCAGTGTTGTATGACACTGTAACTCTGGGGAGGGCGAGTCTGCCTGGTTGCAGCTTTATTCCATCTATTTGCAGTTAGAGACACTTACAAGAACAGAGATTTACTGGAGGAAAGTGGCAGCTAAGGAGATGCTGAGTCTGTATCTAGCCATACAGAGTGCATAAAAGGGCTTTCTTGAAAATCTAGAGAATAAATATTAGCTGAAGGAACAGACATCTGTGAGTGAAGTTTTGAAGCGGGTATATATTGAGTGTCCTAGTTTCACTCAAATGACAAAAGGCTGCCTACATCTTTTTTCATCTATAAAGATAGTAAATTGTTTGGAGTGGAGTCTGGAAGAACAAGCTGACCCCTTTTTGCTTTACTGCAATAAAATTATACAGTGTTTTAAAAAGTATTTTATTAAACTCTACACTTAGTGCTGCTTTCCCAGACCAGTTTTAGCTCCAGTAGAACAAGCCCAGCTAATAAGGTCAGCTGATGACTGATGCAATATCATATATTTATTTCAGATTACATGTGGTAAGAAGAGAATTCTGATGAAAAAATCCATTCTTGGGAGGAAACACAGAAAATTGCCAAAGCTCTAGCAAAAGTGTTGCCTTCAATCAGGTCTGACATGTTAGTACAATACTATATGGAAGGGTAAATAGTGTGCTGCTAATATATGTTAGCTGCATTGCTTAATGCATGGCTGGAAGGTGCTGGGACTGTAGCATTATACACACAGAGGAGAAACATTTCTAGAATAAGGGACAGAGCTTCTAAGTATTGACCAGCCCCCTCACATAACGCTTTGCTTTCCTTGTCAGCACTCCTGTGCATCCATAAATAAACTCTGCAATTAAATCCTCTTCTTCAGAAGAAGTGTAATTCTGCGGCTCTGGTGCTGCAGAGATGAGTCCAAGCAAGCGAGCTCTGGTACTGGTGAGCCAAGGCCACAGCATGCCTCCTGCAAGCTCACAGCTGGGGACCAAGCGGCAGCCGAGATTTCCAGCCCAAACTCTCTCTTTGCTGCTTTAAGTCATGGACTTACCAGTCACACATTTTTAAGCAATTTAATATCTTTTACGTGGCTGCATTTCCTCTTCTGTTATTAAAAAAAGAAAAGGAAGAGCTCTCATGGGCATGAATGAGAATTTATATAATAGGTTGCAATGGCTCTATCAAAGCCATTGTGCTCTGTCTTGTGAATATCTGTTTAATCAGTAGTTTTAAAAAAAGACCTTACTTGTGCTAAGTGATTTTTCTTTCTTAGGCTGTAGCAAGAATTTCATACTCTTGTGAAGACAGAGTGCAGCCAGTCCAGCTACTCTAGGCTTGAATGCTACTATTGAACTGGCTTTATGCTGGGAAGAGGTTCAAGTACTAAATATGCTATTCAGATGATTATGGGGGTGCTACAAGAGTCTAGGAAGGAACATTTCCAGGATGTTACTTCTGTGATGAAGTTTATTAACTAATCTATTAAATTCAAGTCAATAAGCAGCTCAGTTATGTTAGCTGACACTTTCTACACCACAGATTTGCTTGAGAAGCCATACGGATTGCCACTATAATGTAGGAGTTAGGCCAACTTTTGATGTCTTAGAGGGACCTGGTAGGTTTCAGCCTCTGCACCCAGAGAGGGCTTTGCTCCCTCAGTCCTTGCAAGAGTTGCCCTTGCTGCACAGGTAAGAGCAGTGTGTAGTTAAGGTGGCACTGCTGGCTCCGTGCCACCACCAAGCCACTGGGCCAGCACATGGGAAAGTCGTGGCGGGGGTGAGATCCACCACTGTGTCCATGGTTATGTTCTCGGGCTGTCTCAGTGGTCAGTGGCTTTTTGCTCCCACCTCACCCAAGGAAATGAAAAGGGATGGGAGTTAATTTTGGCTTTGCTTACTGAGACTAGTACAGCCTGCAAGTATAAATTTAGACAGAATTTGGTTTCCGTGTGTGGCTGGTTAACAGGACATGGAAAAAAGGTTGCGTTGTTAGATTAAGTCATAGAGAACATTCTTACAACAGTAAAGTTAAAAGCCATAATGAATAAGATGTGTTCCTAGCAGTAATAAATCTTTGCACTTAAGCAGGGTGAATTCTACATGGCTTCTCAGCCTGGCACATGCCATTTTCCTCTGCGCTCTATGTTACTGAATACACTGAACTGTCTCCCTTGCCCAATTAAAGCAGCACCTTGGCAGAAAGCAAAAATCACAAACCATTTAGGGCTGACTCTGCTAAGCACAAAAGGGCTTGACATTAGGTTTTGTTCCCTGGTTGCATCTCATGCCACCCAGCTATCTTGTTTGCTCTTCACATGACTTGCCATCAGGCCCTCGATATCTGCGTGGCATTTTATGTTCCCCTTGGTCAGATGTTTTGCTGGGTGACGCCAGGTTATTAATATAGCGTGTCACATTTTATTCTGGCTGAGCGGTATAAAGGGAATACCCATTGTTTGTCTCCCACCCTGGGTCTGTAATCTTGATCTTTTCCAGGCACGCCCAGCGGCTGGCAGACAGATAGCACGCAGTCCTGCTTGCCCTGGGACTGATTGGTTTCTTGGACATGATCCAGTTCCAAGTACATCAATACATTTGCAGAAAGGTTTCCTAACCTGAAAGCTCAGAGCTTGAAGGAAGGAAGGAGCCAGATTTCAGCCAGGGCTCAGCAAAAGCACAGAGAGCAAGGGGAAAAGTTTCAGAAACTCTATCTCAGCTTGGGCTGGAAAAGGCAGATTGCCTGAGCTGGGGTGTGAGAGTGTGGGCTGGTGCTAAGTCTCCTTCCAGTCTCCTGCTGGGATTTAATCTGAACTTGAATGGGCTAATTTTAATCCATCTTTCCAATTTAAATGATATGGCTAGCAGTGATCTAGCGCACGTAGCTTTTCTGCAAGAAAGGTTCAGCACCCCCGCTCACATCTACAGCTTATAGCATTATTGATCTGAAAACTGGTATTAATCATGTACCGCTGGGCTCAGCCCTCACAGGAAGGGTTGGTGTGCACTGGGGTGTTTGCTCAGTGCCCTGGCATCGCTGGGGCCCAGGTTGCATGCATGGTGCTGGACCCACTGGTGCAGCTCTGCCTGCCTTGCCTGCCCTGCCTGCTGCCAGTGAGTGGCCAGCCAGCCCCCAGGGCTTTCCACAGCTCCTCACTAATTTCAGGTGTTTTCTCGTGTGTGTTTCATCAGTGAAATCAAACATTTCTTTCTCCCCCTTGGAATAACACACCTGTGCATACTGTCTTCAGGTTTTGCAACACTGGATGTTTTTACACAATTTGTCAGTATTTTTTAAGTGGAGCCATTTTGGATGTTGATTACCTCTGCCTGCCCGTTCTTCATTAGCTCAGTACAAAACTTTATCAATGCAATAAAATAGTCAGGATGTCTAAATTATATTAGGTCAAGAGTGAAGCTTTTACCATGATGACGTGGGTCTTAAACCGCAATCAGATATAATGATTTTGTGCCATGCCTACACATTTGTGCTTATTCACACTGAAAACTTCACCTTCTGCATTATTAAATGGTAATCAATTGTAGCAAGTACTCTACTAATATTTCTTCCTAATCTCCAAGTGTTTGTGGCTGTGTTGCTGCATTGTTTGCTATTACTGGACTTGATGACTTACAGCTGCATTTAATGTATTCATATTTTGGGGCTGCAATGTATTTTGCTCCGTGCTTCCACATCTCTATTTCTTTTGAACACTGCAGCTTTATGATTTGTAGTAAGTGACTCCAAAATAGTGATTCCAGCAAGTGATTTTCAACATGAAACAGAGCTTCTAAGGGATCACTAATTAAGTAAGATCAAAATGAGCCCTGAAGCAGGTCTTTGGAAGATTTGCAGGTCTAGAGAAAATAACAGTGTTATTAAGTGATATTTTGGGTGCCAACAGTGCACTATCTGCTTTTACATCAGAGAAATAATTCCTTCCCAAGAGGTTTTTAGAAACTCCACACAGAGGAGTTGGTTGAGATGCAGTGTGTCTAATGCCGTGGCATGAGGAGGCAGTGTAGGAGGCTGGCAGGAGCTTTTCTGAAGGGCTTTATGGCAGGATGATGAGCTGAGGAAGGACTTGAGAAAGGAGGTAATTTGGCAATAAGAAGACGCAGACTGTTGCAAGCACAAGCATGCTGTAGAGGAGTCACAAGATTGTTGTGAAACTGTGTAAAGGAAGTGGCAAGCTGGGGGTTTCAGTCAGGTGGTAGGAGTCAGGAACAGGAGTAGAGATTCCTGCGCTGTCTTGGTGAGAGCAAGAGAACTGGTATGAAAACCATGTTGATCTGGGCAGCAAAGGCACCCTCAGAGGGGCTGGCCTTTGTGGGCACACACTGTGGTTTAGAAGACTTCTTCTGGATGGAGGAGCAAGCTGTAAGGATGCTAGAAAGGTTAAAGGGAAAAAAATCCCAGATAAATGGATATCATATATAACGGGTAATAATGTTTGCCTCCTTCCTGAAGTGTTCTGCGATCAATAGTTGGCAGGCCTTCAAGGACTGACATCCTGAGCTCTGCAACACCTGGAAAATCTGGGGCCTTGTTTTTACTGCATGAGCTCACCATTTGGCATAAAACATGAAATATGCTGCAAAACTTTTGCCCTGACTGGCTTTTTGGGCCCATAGTCACTCCTATAGAAGGTTTTGCTCTTGCTGCCCACCATTTCTGTCTTCTCTCCATGTTGCAGAAGGTTTTTTTCTGCTAAATCCAGTTTGCTGTCCAGAATTTTTAAGATTCATTTCAGAGTGTGTGATTTAATAGCAGAAAATAAAAATCTGTGTTTTAAATACACCCTCTTTTCCCCACTTTTGTTTTCAAATAGCTCAAGGAGGAAGGGAGGGAGTGTGGGCAGGCAGAGCGTGTCACTGCTGGTCACTGCCGTGGGTATGCTCAGGTATCCTTTGCAGCTCATCAGCATTGTTAGTAAAAATACAAATGTATGGAAATACTATATTGTGTATGCCAGCAGATGGCACGCTTTGTATTTACTGCCTGTACCTGCACAAGCGCTGAGGTGTGGGGTTTATCTTGAGCTATGGTAACAGAATCGGTGGCAGAGGCAGTGCTGGAGGGGTCTCATTTGGGATGGTGCAATGTGCTTTGGACACCAGCCCCTTGCTTGTGTCTTGCTTGTGAGTCCCCATACTGCCTGCTGTGCCGGCTGGGCTTCAGCTTAGCGCAGGAGACAAGGGGTTTGGTAGGTGGCTTTCTGCCTTTCCTGCGTAGCACGGGGTGGGTGGGGAGGGGGCAAAGAGACTCCAAGCCTGGCAGCTCATTTCTACCAAGTGTCCCCCGTGACATCCTCCAATTAACTGTTCTTCTGGAGACTGGATGGATATTCATGGGATACAGCTTATCCAGGGTGACTCACAGACAGTGTAGGGAAAACATGGGCACCACAGGAATCAGCTCCCTCCGAGTGAGCCGGGATGTGGGTTCACTCCTGTGCCCTTTGGGGGCAAAGCCTGAGTGCCAGCTGTGGGATAAGCCTCTTACACCACCAGGCTCTGTCCCACAATGTTGTAGTCAGTTATGCCATTAATTCCACCAGTAGTAACATCAAATTGGTGTTTACCCCTGTCACTCCTACAGGAAAGCTGTTCAGTGATCTGGCTGCTCTTGAGGCAAAAAAACTTCCTCTGATTTCCAGCCCCAATTAATTCCTGTCCATTTTATACCCACTTGTTCTTGTGCCAGCAATGTCCTTCAGCTTAAAAATCTTTTCTCCTCTGCTGGCCTTTGCCCCTGGTACACGTGCGGAAGCAGGGCATCATCCCTTAGTGGGCATTTCAGCAGGATGAATGAGCTGAGCCCCTCTGGCCTTACCAGCAAGACCCTGATATGTTAATAGGAATAAAACAAATGAGCAGTGAGGAGCCTGGTGATGGCTGTGGCTGTGATTGACCAGAGTAAGGAGCTGCAATTTAAAAATAAACCTGTGAGCCATTTCTCTGCCTTTGCTTAGCTGCAGTGATGACGGAGATACCATGGTTGGCAGTGAAATAGTTACAGCAAATATTCAATTGTAGTTGTATTAACCACAGGGTATCGGTATCGTTTGTCATTGTGGTACCCTGGAAGAGGGTGCCATTTCCGACCGTCCGTTCAGTACACGTGCCAAACCACTTAGAGTAAACATGCAACTTTCTGCCAAAGGGACAGATTTTTCCATCCTTAATATTTTGTCCTCAAATAGTACCACTTGGCAGATGCTTGTGATTTGGATGAAGCTACTTTTGCATTAAGCTTCTGCTGGGCCTGAAATGATCAATAAGAGCTATAAAATAGATTGCCCTTGAAATCACATCAGTATGCTTTGCCATTGGCTATGTACAGTGTCTTTTCCTATTGATATAAAAGATGAAGAGTACAGACATTTGAAAGATGTGAAGCAAGTAAAATTTTGCTAAAATGTACCCAACCAGATTAATTATTTTTTGGGAGGGCCAAGTCTCCAAAGGATTTAATAATCTGAATACCATTTTAGGACATTTTATTGTCCTTTTGCTGGCAGGGAACACAGATACCAATTATGGAGATAAATCCAAAAACCAAGTCAAATAATTATTTTATGAATCAAGTGAAAAAGCTTGGTGCATTTCTTGGTGCAGCAGCTTTCCGCACATCCGCTTTTGGATTTTGGGTGTTGTAGATGGGCTGAGGGTAGTTTAAGCTATTAGTGCAGAAAACCTGTAAATCTTCTGACTCAAAGGCTGTCTGTCCTCCCAGTTCAGATTAGCCAGGTAAAATGGAAAAATCTGTGGTCTCTGCAACTTGTTAAAAATTATTGTCGTTTTATTCCTGTCTCCAGTCTGTTTGACGGCAGATCAGAAGAGCTATTTGATTTGTAGCTGATGCCTCCATGCAGCCTGTCACAGCCAGACGGTGTTACAGCAGAGCAAAGCGGCTCACTGTGAGCTTGTTGGCCTCTTTGAAAAGGCAAAAGTGCCTCTTGGAGTCATGCCAGGTGATCCTCTTTTTAAGATCAGGATGAAATAAACCATGACTTTGGCCAGCAGCCTCCTGATGCTCTGGTTCCGTACAGATACGGGAACTCTTTCCTACATACTGGAAGCAGAGGTCGTTTGCTGTACAGGACCCTTGAGACTCATGCTGCTGTCTTGCATTTGCCATTAGTGCACAATATGCTTTGGGAAGAGTGTTAGGAGCAGATTGTACTTTATAGGTATATGAGGTACTTTAAGATACATTGGTAAAAGATGCAATATATGACTGTAATTCCCCTTTTATTACTAGTAATACCACGGTGGGGAAAAGGTGAGGCTGGACCCCATGTACACACTTGCTGGGTGGAATTACCCACTCCAAGCTGGCTCTGGGGAGTGAGCGGGGTTTGTCCATAGGCAGAAATGCCAGAAGGCACCGGGGGAAGCCACAGCCCAGCACCAGGGCCCCATCACACAAGCCAGGCCACTGTGGGCAGCCTCCTCCACGGGAGGCAACATCCATGTGCTGTGTATTGGGAAAATGAGTCTGTAAAATGTTATGGTGCTTAGGTGCAGCTGTAAAAACTGAACTGACACTGAACAGAGCATAACACCCAGGCCAGATTGGGATAAATACTGTCCCATAACTTGAATGTAAGCATCTGTGCTGCAGAACAGCCCTGTTTTGCAGAGCAGGTGATGCCAAAATCCGGTGAGTGTCTGCTGAGGAGCACTGCACTGTCCCTATGCCACCTGTACTGCCAGCCACAGAGTGTGACTGCCCATCCAGCATTTCTCCTGCAGGGGAAAGATGGTAATTGTCCCTCCGACAAGACCCAGGTGGGCCCTTCAGCACAGCAAAAAGCACAGCCCATGTGCTGGAGCAGATTTGGTCCTGATGAGCTGTGAGTGGGTAGAGAGTGCTAGGCAGAGACACCTACGAGGCAAGGAGAAGAGCTGTGTAAGTGCTGCACAGGGAAGGCAATACCCTGTTAATACCTCGGCTTGGGCAGCAGTGGTAGGGAAGAAAAGCAGCTGCTCTGTCACTTGCTAGCTAGAATATTTCAGATGGAAAAAGAAAAAAGTGCTTAGGAAGTGGCATTGCTGCCTGTGCTAAGAGTGATCAAGCTCACACCTGTCTGCAATTGCAAGCTCTGGAAGTGAAAATGGGGAGGGTGTCTGCTGTGTTTGACTATGCCTTGCATTTTCCAGAGATTTATGGCCGTGAACCATAGTAAGATGATAAAGTAGTCCAGGATGTGCATTTGGAAAAATAATAACTGGTTTTTAGAATTCAGGATTTCTTCTCTGGGGGACTTAAATGACCACATGATGTTACCTTGTGACAGGATAATGTCAAGCTACTTATCTGTAGTAAACATGAAAAGGATTAGATTTCTTGGAACCCCTTGTGCTAGAAGAAAACCCAAACCCCTTTTACCTCTCTCCTGAACTTTTCCAAACATCTCCTGGTGACTGTTCGGGCGCAGTGCAAGGCTGCAGCAGGCTCAGCACAGCACTGCCTGCTGTCCTTAGGCACGCATGGTGGCTCCACAGCCTGGTGGCTTTCACCAGTGCCAGTGAGTGAATGGCAACGGGCAGAAGTAACAGCTCAAGGACCTGATGTGCAAGACACTGAGTTTCAGGCTGCAGCTGCCACAGACACTGAACAAGCAGGTAGCATAGGCTTCTTTGTAGCGACAAGGGCTTTAAAAAACTAAAAGAGCACTTTGTACCATCCTTCAAAATCCAGCAGTGCTCATGCCGAGCTGGTAGCTGAACTGGTGTTTGCTGCTGTGCAAACCATTAGCCTCACCAGGGTACTGCTGGTGAGTTATGCTGGAGAGATGTAAGGTCTCTGGGTGTGTGTATGTGTTTTTTTTACCTTTCTACTATGCTGAAGATGGACCTGGGCTACAAAGGGAGTGCCACGAGCTGTCCGGTCTGCCATGGACTCAGGGCGTGTGATTCAAAACAGTCTGTAAGCACAAGGCAAGCTAATTCCTGGCCCCATCCTGAGCAATGGCAGACAGGCTGCAGGCCGTGGCAGGGGGCTCTGGTTATTCTGCCTCCGTTGTACCCATTGAACAAGAGAGCTGCTAGGAAGCGTGAACTTCTATATTCAGAGATAACAAAATCAAATAAACATATATTTTTGCTTTGTGATACACACAGTGGCTTAATAACACGTTTAGCAGCATATAACAGTTTACATTACAAACACTTAAGTAAGTGCTGCTGGGTTTTGTGTGCCAGGCAGCTGTGATACATGGTGCTGGGGAGGCACTGCAAGGAGTTTGGATGCCATATTTCAGGAGGCATGGGTGTTTAGGCTCTGGAGATAAAAAAGAGTTAGGAGTCACATGAGGGACAAACCTGACAAAGGGACTTGAACACTGTTGAGAGGCCCCTGAGAGCAAGAAGATTTTCCCCTTGGTGGGAAAAGATCAGGAGGGGAAAAAAGAACTAATACCTGTGGTGCTGAGAGCAGTCAGCCTTGTGGGGCCTTGTGCCCATGCTAGGGCATCTGCATCGGCTGTCAGTGTGCTCAGCTCTGGCATGCCCGCTGTGTGTCCGATCCTGTTTCATTAAGTGCTGATGGTTTCAAGCACAGACCTTTCCGCGTGAAAGATTATTTAGAAAAAACAGCAAGCTGTTCTGATAATGGGAAACAGGTGCACAAAATTAGATAGCAGTGAGAAGCAGTCGTGCCTGTACAGATCTGAAGATGTAAGAAGCAGCATTTTTCATTGCTAATGGTGTTAAGAATCCAGCTGAATGTCTTGGTGAGAAGCAGGCTCTAATGACTGCAAGAGGATCTTTATAATGAGCAGGGTCTCCCCAAACTTCCTGAAATACTGTATTTTGGAAATATGTTTGATACCGTAGTAAAAGTGGTGCTGTAGTTAGAAGATCCGGAGTAATGCCCTCAGGAGTGAGTCTGGGAAGGCAAAGCAGATGGTAAGCCCTCTTGTAGAGTCAGTGCTGTCATCCTCAAGAAAAGTGTAAATTTGTAACATAAACAAAAAATACCCAAGCCTGCCTGGTTTGGTAGACTTAAGTCTGTCTTTGTATTTTATATTACAGATCTAGAAACGAACTGGGGGGCTGCGTAGCTCTCATGGTAACCATTTGACTTGCAATGACTATTCAAATGACTGAATTACATCAAAATCGTGGCGCAATCCTCTTTTTCAGTTTTTATGCCAAATCTTTCCATGTTCCAAGTCTGCTGGCGGGCAATGCTAATCCAGGGACAATGCATTCCTGATGCTGTCTCTTCCTTATTGCTACTCCACCAAAACATTTTGTGCCAAGACCGCCTTGCAGAAGTAGATCAAAGAGCTCAAAAACTGAATTGTTGGATAAGCTGAAGGCAGCATCTTCTGTTTTTGTGTGAGGGTGGTGCTGCGCTGTGGGAAGGAGCAGGGCTGGTTTAGGGGCAAAGACAGCTGGAGGGTGATGAGGAGTCCCTCAGCAGGGATCCCTCTGACTGCAGAGGCTTGGTTGAACTTTCCCCTTGTGATAAGGACTGAAGTATTTTTTAATGTAGAGAAATTGTAGTCATTACTGTAAAACTGCAGAATTTGGACAGTCGGGGTTGCTTTTATTAATTTTCTTTGTTTTGCAGAATGACTCATGAAACCTCGTTGTGTTTTACAGTAAAGCGTGATTTCTCCTGGCTTGCTATTGTGTATTTCCTCTGTTCATTACCGTGTTACAATCACATCTTTCCACAGGTCCAAAGCAAGTGCCCCTTTAGCTGCTTGTCTGAGTGAGCTACAGCTAACTCCTGCCACCTGCTGTCTCCTTATTTGCTCTTCACTTTATTAAGACCCTGGTTTATTAAAAAATGCAGAGGGACAAAGGACATGGAGCTGTGGCTGCCCCATCACTTGCACTGACCTGCTGAGTGCTGCTCTGCAGCCACCCTGCTCCTCCCACTGCCAACCCTGCCACCTCCTCCTCTCCACCACCCCCAGCTTTCCTCTCATCCAACTGAGTAAGCGGAGAGCCTGGATGTTGAGTTTAGCTGTAGCCTGGCTCCAGGAGAAAGCCAGGGGACAGGCCACCTTCCTTCACAGCTCAGCAGTGCTGAAGGGGGAGACCTGCTGGGCTCTGGCGAGGCCCCTAGCATTACATGCTTTGTCTTTGCCATGCTGGCTGTGCGCTTGCCAGGTTGGGTTTTGGTGGGTCTGCTGTTCTGTTTGGCTCCACTGGGATTTGCGGCTTTCTGGATTCCCTTCTTCATCGGCTGCTGGGTTTCTGCTGGTGGTCAGTAACCCTGACAGTATGCTCACCACAGGGGTGCTGCTCACCCATGCTCGTGAACTGAACATTCATGAATCCACTAGTAAAAACAGAAGGACCTCAGGAGACTTGGTTTTGTCTGTCAGTCAAGTCTTCAATTTACAGTTATTTTCTGGTGTAGGGATTGCACCACTGACTGCTGTCAGTCGTTACCTAATGCCCATCCCATACAGACACTGTCACCTTTCCTCCTGTGGAGGCAGTTTTTGGCTCTGTGCAAGTGGGCTTAACTCCTTAGAAGCCTTTGGTGGCATCCAGATGCACTGTCACCCTCTGAGACTGTCACAGAACTTGGAAATGTTGCCTGAATAAACCTGAGAGCACACACTGGAGGCAGGCAGGGAACAGTGTCAGCTCAGTGTGCTGGAGCTCCCAAGCCCATAGAGCAAGGCATGCTTTTTGGAGAGATCTCCTACAGGGAACAGGTATTTATGTACATACCTTGAATGATTTATAGGGCACTCAGATACCAGGTTTGTGACCTATGTGTTTAGGTAACACAGTTTTAAGTCTCAACAGTGCCCACTTAATCCTGAGCATGCTGGGCATCCACATTCTTGTGCAGAAGAGCCTCTGGGATTGGCACAGGGGGGTAAGGGAAAGAAGAGACACAACATGGTGGATCACTGTGCTGTGGGCCAAAGATACTTCATCCACCATCCCTTGGTACGCACATGGGGTGAGGAGCAACTGTAGAATAACAGAACAGTAGAACAGGCTGCCCAGGGAGGTTGTGGAGTCTCCTTCCCTGGAGACACTCAGAACCTTCCTGGACGCATTCCTGTGCCCCCTGCTCTAGACGTCCCTGCTCAAGCAGGGGGTTGGACAAGATGATTTCCAGGGATCCCTTCCAACCCCTACCATTCTGTGATTCTGTGATTCTGTAATACAGATCAAGTGTTTGCTGAATTTTTACCTCTGGAGCTTGCTGCCACTGCTTTGGTGTTCCTATGCCATCGTTGTTTCACAAATAGGGCGTCTTGACTGCAAGTGCTGTTGCTTGAAGATAAACTGCAAAGCAAATTTTAGCTTTTTTTCTCCAGCCTGTTGTAATGGTGCTTTGTACTTTGTCGTCCTTATTTTTAACTAGACAAATGCAGCTTTATTTTCCACTTAGGCAAAGACTATGGGGTGCTACAGACTTTGGAGAGGACACTCAAAATCTGCAGAGTATTCTGAACACGGTGCCACTCTGATGATTAAGTTTTTCCAGCAGAACTCATCAGTTAACATCCAGTGAAAAAAATCAGGGTGAAGTGCAGCTCTGAGAGGGCAACTTTACAATCTAATTGCAATTCTTAGTGATTTCAGCAAATGTTTGAGATATGTTTTTAGCATCAGGATGCAATTCTAGATGGTACAAACCAAGAGCAACCAGTGAACTTAATGTGCAGCAGAGATTTGAAAAACACAAGTTTAAGGTCTTGCTCAACATATCTCAGGCCACATTCTCCTAATGTTGGGTCATCCAGTGGGAAATAGTTTCCCATGTTTGACTACTTCTACCTGTTAAAAAAACACGACAGCAGAGACTTAGACCTGAGTTTTGGCCATCCCGGTGAACACCTTGCCCACCCAGCCGTACCACTGCGAGTGCCTGTTCACAAGCACAAAATAGGACACACTCGCTAGAGATAACCGCAAACTCTTCACTTTTTTGGGGGGGGGGAATTTTCTGTTAACTTAATGGCTGAGCACATGGTTGGCTGAGTGCTGGATCAGGCCCAAGGAAGGGGAGCCAGATGAGGGGGCCGGCATGGCTGCAAGCTGAACTTGCGGAAAGAAATAAAAACGCTTTTCCAGCTGGATTAACTGCATGATCCATGCTGCAGCGTCCCAGGCGCTGGCACAGGGAGCATGGGCAGCGTGCAGCCAGGAGCTGGCTGCGTGCACACAGGGTGGCTGGAAGCAGCCACGGCACTCTGAGCTGGGTGTCAAATGTGCTGGGCTTCTTGCTAAAACATTGTGGATGTCTCCAGCTCATCCCAGCAAGAGCTGCAAGTGCTGTAGAAATCTGGAAAACTTGCATGGTCCAGGCAAACTGTCTCCTGGGGAGCTCTGCCTTTGCCAAAGTTTAACCTCCACCTTTACCCAGGTCACATACCCCCAACGGTATTGAAAATCTCCAAGGTGGGAATTTCTGCAGGAGTGGCTCAGAATAGGCCTAGATTGGCAATGAGCTTTTTTTTCTGTTAAAAGAGGGAAAGGGAGGGGATTTAGTATCTTGCACCTACCTCAAGGCATAGAAGCTGTGCTACAGTAAGCCATGCAAAACCAGATCATTGGTGGATACTTTCCCTCTTATTAAACATAGTCCTTTGCTGCTGGTATTCATCTTTGCAAAAGATCCCTTACCAGCTGTGCCTCCTGCCTCCCTCCCTTCACTTCTTACACACTTCTTAAATCTCGTGTGTTAACTTTTTCTCCCAAACTGATTGCTAATGTCTACCAGCAAGCAGCAGGCACAGGATCAAAGAGCCACAAGAAGCTCTGCTCAGCTAAATGCTCAGATTTAGCTCATTGCCGTATTTCTATTCGTGTCAGTAAACTAAATGTTCTCGATTGAAGGTTTTGCAATAAAATATTTTGAGTAATCAGAGTTAATTTTCTGAATAGGTATGGATTAATTGTCAGATGGCTGTTGTTTGTAGGTGCCATAGTTACAGAGCTGAGTTTCTTCTGTTGATTACTTTCTGGCTACAAATAAAGTGTACTCAATCTGTCATTGGTAAAAGAGCAGATAATAAAGAGTAAAAGAAAATAATATTAATTGAGCCATTACCAGTTGCAAGATGTACTTATGCAGCTGGGTAAATAAATGCTGCACTGAGGCATGGTAGATGTAGGAATCTCCTTCAGTACGTACTGTATTATACTGGTGCCCTGCCTTTGGATTTCTAAAGAATCTAAAAATCTTTGCACTGGTGCTTATACATTTTCAATTGCATTAACTAAATGCATGTTCCCATGCATTTTTTAATTCCTGATGAACCATATGTGGGACCAAATAGCATGAGACCAAAGTAGTTACCCTCTGCCTGTGGCCATGAGGAACACAATGACTGCCAGGAGACCTAGTCTTTTATTGCTCCACCCCAGTGAGTAGTTTCTGGAGGCTTCAGAACTGTCTGAGCACCTACTGCCTCCAAGCACATACATAACTGTAAATAAATATTTATGTTATAACTATAACTGCTCAAGCAAAGTATGAAGTCCCTCGCATGCAACATATTATTACTGATATGTGATAAATTGTTCTGTAATTCATCAGTCATTCTTCATGCAAATTAGTTGGTGTGTGAAGTTAAAAGGAAGCAGCTTGCATCAGGAGCTTCCACATCAGAGCATGCAGCCTGTGGTTCACTGTCATTGCTGCTTCCAGGGTAGTTCCTGCATCCCCCTACTGCACCGCTGGACACAGTTTGGCATCACACCACAGCACAGTGCTTGTCCAGGAAGGGCACTCAGTTTTATTATACAGGAATCTGAAATGCTTCTGCAAAGCCTAAGACTGAGGCTGTAGTTGGTGCCCAAGTTTTGAATGGTGAGAGTTTGTCCCCTGCTCTGTGTCCTTCCTGATGATACTCAGAGAACCATGGGCAGTCTATGCCATAAAATTTGGATTCTAATGAGATTTTCTGATCAGGGGATAGAAGGCCTTAATGCTTTGATGTGTTGGGTCACTGTCCAAACGAGAGAGGCTGCCTTTGTTCTGAGACTGCTTGGTCTTTTTTATTCTGTGGCCTTGTGTCTAAATAATGCAGGTCAAGTTCAGCAACCTCGCTTCACATCAGTGGTTTTCTCTGAGACTTCCTCTACCTGTGATTCCCTTCTGCAGTGTTTGGTACTTGTTTTCCTCTTCTCATTTATCCCTCAGTCAACAAGTATTGAATCTTTGTAGTGTACTCACAGTAGAGAAGGAGAGTAAGCCGAGATACACTTTGCAACTGGACACAGACTCCTTTTTTTTTTAATGATTCTGTATGTTACTTACTTTCAGATCTATCAGAGGTTTTGGTGTTTTTTTGGTCTGGGTACTTTATCTACCTCCTCCTGCAGTAGTAAATAACACGCTGTGCTCTGCAGAGTGGAGGGAGAGATAGGATCTTCCCTGCTGCTGCACTTGGGGATCTTTTGACTTAATATGATAAGTGGGGGCAGGCAGCAGCAGGGAGGGATGGAGAAATGTCCCCACGAGTTTTCTCACTTTTAGTCTTCTGATTCTCTCCCCATCCCACTGCAGGGGGTGTGAGCAAGCAGCTGTGTGGTGCTTGGTGGCTGACTGGGGCTAAAGCACGATACAGGGATCACAGCTTGACGTTGTGGCCATGGTCCAAGTGCATGCCTAGCTGGGTGGTGCAGTTAAAGGTCGTCATCAGGCACAATAAATTGGGAGAAAACTGGGAATGGGAGAGGCACATGCCTTGATGCCCTGGTAAGAACGAGAACTCAGCTCCCACTGCAAGTGAGATGAAGCCTCAGATTTCCAAAGGCAAGAAAATTCATCCTGAATGCACCCGTACTTCACTTGGCTTAGCTGGGACATTGTCACACATATGGTATTTATATCAGATCCAAATGCCCAAGGAAAGGAGGCCAACCTGCTTATTTTCAGGGTTTACGAGGGGTGTCTCTTGCTAAAGTGTCCAGGGTGACTTCAGCCACAAGTTGCAGCAGCCAAGTTATGAAACCATAAGAAAGTGGGTGTATAATGGAAACGGTGACAGGTTTGGGGCTTTTTAAAAATTTTTTAAACAGTCCTCCATTTTGCAGCCCAGCTGTTTGAAATTCACTGAACTAATATCTCAAATGGCTAAGACGTGAACTGTGGCTGAGAAGAGACCTGGGCATCCAGCTTGCACAACTGCCAAGTCCTCACCAGTCTCGCAGGATTTCAAAAGTTTGCGTCCAGAGCCAATGGGGACAGGGCTTGGCTGGAGGGTGGTGGCATGTCATAGCTTCTTTAGTCTCTGTTATGCTTGTAAGGCTTGGAGTGAAGTTTGGCACATCGAACCCCCTGACTTGTGCAAACACTCTGGCCACGGGGTCGGCATGGGGAGAGCTGCAGAGCTTAGGGACAGTGTTTGGCTGCTGTGTGTTTATGCTGAGAGTGACAAGAGCTGTGCTGAGCTTAGAGAAATTCATGCTGAAGGAAGACTGGGCAGATGTAGTCAGGAAAGAAGCCTCAGGGGTAAATGTTTTATTGTAATGCAGAGCCCCGCTTGCATACAATAGAAATGTGCCAGCAAGAGGCTTCAGTAAATTTAGCTCTGCATCTCCTGTACTGAGCAAATGACACGGTGTGGGCAATGCAAACGTGACACATGCACGGCAAAACATCTTTTGGCAGATGCGCATGACACACAGTATGTGTTTTGTTCACAGCTTCGATGTGGAAAATGGCCCGTCACCAGGTCGCAGCCCGCTGGACCCGCAGGCCAGCTCCTCGTCAGGACTCGTGTTGCACACGACGTTCCCGGGCCACAGCCAGCGCAGGGAGTCATTCCTGTACAGATCCGACAGCGACTATGACTTATCACCAAAGACGATGTCCAGGAACTCTTCTCTCCCGAGTGAACAGTAAGCATAAATTCAGCTCACGTCATTTTTTACAGTAACTAAGAGCTTTACATGGCCTCCTGTAATCCTCAGAGCTCTGTTAAGAGCTGCTTATGGGTGGTACTCACATTTCATAGCCTGAGTGCCCAAGATGGTTGCTTTTATGGTCTGCCAAGGCATGACTTCCCTCTCCCCATCCCATCCTTGAAATATTCCCCTTTTCTCTGTAATTTAGCAGAAGAGCTTTCAAATCCATACCCTGAAATAATAGAGAATTTTTGCATTTTACCTTTATTGGTACTAGTTCTTTACATGGGAACTTGTATATGGGGTGCGAACTGCCTGCAGCTAACTGCAGGGTAAAGCCTGGGCTGTGCTCAGGGCAGAGACTGCTGCGAGCTGCCCATGTGCCCTCTGGGCCTGCCGGCAGGAGAGCCCTGTTACTCCAGCACTTGGCTTGCTTGGTGATTCTCTGCGCACTCTTTTCTCCATTATACTTTCACGGTGTGTTCTCAGAGCCTGGTTAACATCATCTCTGCTTTTTCTTAAGTAGGTAACACTCCATTAGCCTGGACAATAGAAATATGACTGTACTTATATTTACAGTATTACTCTTCCCCATCCTGTTTTCTGTCATGGTTGTTCACTAGAACTGAGCAGAAAATACAGCAGAAAGCTGAGACAGATGGCTGAGCTTGAGAGGATCAATGCAACACAGAGCATGGAGCTTAAATGAGTGTCCTGGATTTGCAGCCCTTTATTTTAAAAGGCACAGTTTAAAGTTTTAAGGTGACGATTAAGCTATAAAAAAGTGCTCATAAAAAAAAGTTTAACTGTTATGAAAGCCCTACAAGTTTTGTCATGAAATAGTAATATAAATATTAGCAGGATAAATGAGGAGAATTCTCCTGAAAGAGAATATCCCTCCCTGTTAGTTAACATTTAGTAAATATTTACCAGAGACAAAGTAACCACTCCAAATTATGCAAATACCATGTTTTGTGTAAACGGTGGATTTTAACAATTGCCCCGGGTTCCCATCCGTGTGCTGGAGAGACAGCTGTGCTGGGGCGGGGAAAGCCTCACGCAGCTGTCCCCAGCACCCTCATTTCCCCCAGCTCCATAGCTGCCTGCAGTTAGAGGTGTCTGTTTACTGCAGGCATCAAGGCTCCTGTGGCACTTGGGGGAGCTGGCATCTTCACACTGACCTGGTTTTGACATTACTGCTGAGACAACTTTAATTAAAATGTGGACTTAGCAGCACTGATACTTGAGTCTGGACAAGTGGATGTGCTCTGTGGCAGCACAGCCAGGGAGAATACCCCTCTGAAGGGGTCCACCACTGGTGGATGCCTCTCTAGAGGTGCCTGTGGCATCCTGAAGCCATGCCTGCTCTCCTGCCCTTGCTCAGTGCATCACATGCACATGGTATAGAACACCTGGAGGGTCGGGAGCCCACCACCAGCCACACCGGATTGCTTGCTTTCCAGCCACTGGTCAGGTCTGTGCTGCACAACAATAGCTCTACCCTGCCATGTCTCACTTAGGCAAATCATACTGGATTTTTCATATATGCACAAGTGCTATATATAATATTGGAAAAAAAAAATCCCTCTTATTGATGGTGACAATGTATTTTTCTCAGAACCTCTGCTCAAATCTTCCATGATCAAAATGGCTGGACAAAACCCAGAGTCTGAATAACACTAAAGACCGTGACAGAGATCAACAAAAGCCAGGAAATTCAAAGCTGACCTTTCCCTGGACTGTTACAGTTTTTTTTCCACCATGGTGCAAGTGTGCTGCCTTAACTTTTGAATTTCCTGGCTTTTATTGCCTGGTGTTACCAATCTGAACAGTCACTCCAGCCAGGTTGTTTTGGATATACACTGCAAGACCTTTCCATTAGGAAAAAAGATTTTATCTGGTGTTAAATAAACGCTGCATGGGTTAATGTTTTTTTGTTGTGGGCTCTGCCTGGGGAAACACCTCAGTAAAATGCTCTTTCTCTGGGGTGAATGATGCCCTGTTTGAGGTAAACTTATGAATTTTCTCCGTTTCTCCTTAGGCATGGGGATGACCTGATTGTCACACCTTTCGCCCAGGTGAGTTGACAGCCTGTTGGCCTTTCAAATACAAATAAAACCAAACCAACCTTAGGTGGAGAAGATAACATCTCTGGTTTTGCCTCCCCCATAGGTGCTGGCAAGTCTACGAAGTGTGAGGAACAACTTCACGCTCCTTACCAATTTGCACGGCACCTCCAACAAGTAAGCCCGTCTTTTTTCGTTCCCTTACGGCTCGCACTCAGCAGAGGCCGGCGGGGTCCGAGCGGGGGACGGGAACCCGGCCGCAGCCGCCCGTGCTGTGGCCCCTCCGGCCCCGGGCTGCCGCCGCGCTGCCCGCGGCCCGCTCCGCCTCTTGCGCGGGACGCCAGGGGGCGCCAGAGCGCTCCGCCGTCGTCTCCCACCTCGGGGAGCGCCGGCGGGCGGGCGGGCGCCTCCCCGGGGCATCGCTTCCCCGGGGCATCGCTTCCCCGGGGCATCGCTTCCCCGGGGCATCGCTTCCCCGGGGCATCGCTTCCCCGGGGCACCGACCCGCCGAGCACACCCCCCTCACCCCGTTCCCCTTCCTCACGCTTGTCTGTGCCCCCTCAGCCCCGAGGGAGGCTCTTGGCTTGCTGGTGTCGCAGCCCTCACTGCTCAGTCATGGCGCCTGGCTGGAGAAACTGGAAAAGCATGGCAAGCCTGAGGAGGGAGTGATGCGTTTCTGCTTGGTAAGGGGGTGCAATGTGTTTCTGGGCAAGTTGGGTGTGTGTGATGTGGTATTTTCCACACTTTGCCACCCTGGCTGTCCCAGGCCTTCATTAGGTGCCCAGCTCCGAGCAGAGACGTGGCTGGTGTTTGGTCAAGCTGTGGTGCTGCCCTGCATTTCCACCATTGTTTCACAAGTGAGGTGGTCACAGCCAAAGGGTAGATGGCAAGGAGGGAAACCCCAAGCACGAGGCTGTGGGGACAGTGAGGATTTCCCCGGCAGGGCAGGCAGCAGTGTCCTGCAGCTCGGCTCCATGGGGCTGCCCAGAGAGTGGGCCTGTGCTGCCTGCAGGCCAGGGATCCTACGTCGCTTCGTTTGACACTGTAATTGCACTGAATGGGGAAAGTGATGCACTGAACTGAAGAGGAGGAAGGATGTTGGGGTTTATACCTGCTGAACAGGAGAAACCAAACAAACGCCTTTTTACGCCTTTGGCCTCCAAACCACCGTTTCCCCTTAGCTATTTATAATGAGCCAGTCATCGTCATTTTCTGGCCTGTTTTGCCCCAGGAGAGCTGTTTTGCGTGAAACCAGCATAATTCGTTCCTGGTTATGTCGGTTATATACCCACCCATCCCACTCTGGGACTGGCAGGCGCTGCTTGCTGAAAGTGTCCCGCAGGCTCCTGAAGCAAAGGATGAGGTGCAAAAGTGCATCCCAGTGGGACGCCATTGGCTTGCTTCACTGCTGCACACGAGTGGCATCACCTGAGTGCCCACCATTGACTCTGCTTTTTGCCTTCCTATGCAATCTTCTGGTTTACATAAAGCCCAGCATTTTATCCAGGCATAAGGTTTTTGTCCTGTTGAATTCTGTTTGCAAATTTTGATAGGAAGGAATCACCACATTCCAAGATTGAGGTTAATAGAAAAACAGATGGCTGAAATAGATGCCTTTTTTAAGCTTTGCTTTTTTGAACAGCTCAAGCATTTCAGCAGTTCCTAATGAGGAATCTGAAATTGGATGGGGCCGGAAGGAAGCGAGGGTGTAACCTGTAGGACACAGAGGCATCTTGCAGTGTCCTTTTGAAAACATTCCCAGATTTGATTGAGGTATAGTGTCATGTGGCCAGCCAAAGAAAAAGTCATTAAATGTTTAAACCATTATATACCAAACATCCAAGTCCGTGGCAGAATGTGCTTCCAGGCGCTGTGGAGCTTCCCGCACAGTTTCCAAACAGCTCTGCTGGGTTACAGCCGTGCTGCCAGCTCATGATTTTATCATATGTCTCATGATATGTGGTATTTTACTTAAACTTCTGCTCTGCAGATCATGAGAATCTCAGCTTTTCTTTAGTCCCTCCTCTCCCCTTTTTTAACTCTCCTCCACCTCCCCACCCTAAGAACAAAAAAGAGGATGCTGTGCCACATATTTACAGAAATGCTGGAAAATATGAATGTTAAGGGCTGGAGGAAAAAAGAATAAAAAACAAACAACTAGAAGTCATATTTTTTGGACTTTAACGTCAGGGTTTATAAGACAGTTTCCTGATCGGAAAAAGAGGAGAGTATGATTAATGGTTTCAGAGTGCCTAAGTTTGGCAGATGTGGCCCAGGACATGGTCAGAAAGCATCTGGTGCCTACTCCTCTTCATACCCAGTGGCAAGAGAGAAGGAGCAGGAAGCGGGAGCCGTGTACACTTGAACCTGGGGGTGTCTAAGAAGGGACAGTGCTGTCAAAACCCAGATCTCTGGGCCTCTGTTGCCTGTGCCCTGGTTGCCGTAGAAACCAGGATGGGCATGGCCAGGACGCAATTCAAGGATGCCAGGAGCAGTGCTGTTCCCTTTTCAGGCTCTGCATTGGGGAATACCCTGCTGAATACTGGTTCATACCTCCCCTGACATGTCTGTCCAACTCAGTGCAGGGTTTGGAGATACCTGGAGCATGTTTCCCCAGATACTGGAAGTGCTGCAGCTGCAGCATGGTGGCCCTATTGAGGAGTTTCTGTTTTTCAGAGATTTCAAGATTTGGCTTTTCAAAGGCTCAGCAGAGGCAGGTCAGGGCAGATTTTCAGAGAAGTCAGCATCCAGCATGTGTGCCCTGTGCTGAACCCTTCGAAGATTCTGGGTCCCACAGCTCCCTCCAGAAAAGCTGAGTCTTTGAAATCCCAGCTGGCAAGCGGCTGCTGCGCCCAGGGGAGCCTGCTGCTCAGGAGCAGGCTTTAGAGCCCCAGCAGCCCATGCACTGCCAGCGGATTGGGAGTCTGGGGCTGAGAGTTTGGAGCAGGGCTGTAGCTGCATTACTCTAACGCAGATCTTACCTGGTTAGCAAGGCCTTCCTGGAGCTCTTCTGAAGAACCCCCTGGAGCTACAATTGCAGCAGAATTGAGCTGCTCACTTGCTTTGATTTTAGCTTCAAAGGAGAGCTGGCAAATAATGGCTGTTTCAGTTCAGTGGCTGACTCAAAAAATTGGGGTTAGGAGGTTGGCTAAAAGAGAGTGTGGGGAAATCTGGCTTCAGTTAAAATGTATCAGAAACTTCTTAGGGAAGCACAAGCCCAAAGTGTCGGTTTTGGTCAGCCTGAAATACCGCATTCAATCCAAAATGAAGGAACTTGATTTTGGTGTCAACTCTTTTTAACTTCTTTAAAAGAGAAGTCTCTTTTTCCCAAGTAAATTATGGTTTCAACTTGAAAAATTAACAGTTTTATTTGGCAAATCTCACAATGAAATATTTTGACGTGGAGAAATACTGCACCCTTTTTCCAGTCAGACCCTGTTTGCCTTACTTGAACGAATTTTTCAAATAGCTTTTGGTCCTTCTGAAATTCAGGCTTTTCTGATGAAATTGTTGCTCCTAGTCAAAAAACTTCCTTCAGCTGTTTCTGTTCTTATACTGAAACATGGCTGCAGCGTCTTCTTACTTGCTTCCTGGTGCAATTCAAACTGTTAACTGTAGCATTTAAAGCCGTACATTTCTCACCTTACCTACTGCACTGCCTTGCAGCCTGCATGCTGGTATAGCATTTGACATTACTTCAAGGTGTAGTCTAGACCTTGTAGGGAAAAGCTTTTCAGGAGAAGGCCTTGGTTCTGGGGGACCCACTGACCCTTTCAGCCACAGACACCAGCCCTTGCTGACTTCCAGGCATATTTTGAGCAGAAAGTTGCAAAGGCAGTGTGGGATGATGGCACATCTTTCCTGGTATACCTTCTTTCCAGCATGTGTTTGTGCCTAGCCAGGGGGCATACATCTTTGGGTTTTCCTAACAGATCTATTGATATTGCTCATTAACTGCCAGATCATTTTAAAGTGTTTTCAGCTTCTTTATGAGTACGAAAAGGGACTTTTAACTGTGGGATTTGGCAGTTTGAACTGCCAGCAGGGTTTGAAATGATAAAATAATACCTATTTATAGAGTATTCTTTATCCCTCTTAGGAGATCTCCAGCATCAAGTCAGCCACCGGTCTCCAGAGTTAACCTGCAAGGTATGTGTGTGACTTTGATAATCACCTGCAAGGTCAAATACAGATGAAGGCTTATTGCACATCATTTTGTTAACAGCTGCTTCTCTGCCCCTTCCTCCTGGTACAATTCTGGGCTCATAGAGCCTCTTCTGAGTTACTTGTGCAAAACCAATACAAAAGAACCATCAGGACCAAAATATTGTTATTTTAATAGTTTGGGTTTGGGGTTTATCCTTGTATGTTAGCATAAAGGTCGAACATGATTTTGGTTTGATAGTCATGGCCACAGTGACTGCTCTTCTTCTGAGTCCCTGTGCTGCACAGGCCTGGACAAGCCCTAGCCTACAAGCCTTGAACAGGCTCAGACACAGCTGAATTTTTTTTCATCCTGTTTATTTCAGTTTGTTTCCATGTGATCTGTGTAAAAAATTGCAATCTCAAAAACCTTTGTCAGGTGAAATTTCTTCTGCTTTTACTAGGCTGCCCTGGTACAGCATTTTTTTGTCTCGTTGTTTGCATGCAGTCTTTTGAAATCTACATTTAGCAATCGAACGAGAGCCGAAGTCAGTGAGTGTGGTTAATCACATCTTCTTTCCTGTCTGCTCCTCCCCCGCACATGGTATCAGTCACCTTTGTCCTCACCCCTGTCTTGGGTCAGAGACCACAGCAAACAGAAGTAGGTTTGACTACAGTCATGGAGGAGAATAACACTGAGCAAAGCCGCTGGATGGAGGGCACCAGTCAGCACACTGTGTACAGCTTGCATTAGGGCCCAGGCGAGCAAAGGACCACCGAGGGGGAGCAGTGTCTGCCTGGGTGCCAAAGCAAGGTGGGGTAGGCAGCAGTGTGAGCCCAGCAAGCGGAGGCAGGGAGCAGTCGTGGTGGGAGCAGGGGGCTGCTCAGGTAGGATGAAGCACTGAGGATGGGAAGCAGAGGCAACTTGCTCATGACAAGTTTCTTTGTTTTTACACCTGGATTTAGCCAGGCAGTGCTGAGGGCTTGTGGGACCCCTCTCAAGAGCACAGCTGGCCCTTCTTGCTCTAATTTAAAGGTTACTCCCACAGAGAAGGAGATAAGATTTGGAGGAGTGCCCATTTGTAGGGTTTACTCTCAGCCTTTCCAATAATTATGTGCTTAAAGAGACTAATAAAGCTTAATTTTTACAGTGTGTGAAACCTGGGTAAGTATAATTTCCTTTCATGCTGTGTATTATTTAGTGTCTGGGGACATGTATAGTCCTGGAGACTTCCAGATTAGGTTTCTCAAAACTTGTTAATGGGACATGGAAACCTCTGATGCAGAAAGAAAATTGGACATCACGATCTTAAATGCCTCCCGCACTCCCTCTCTGTGAACAGTGTCGAGTCAGGGCTAGCAGGAATGCAACTCGTCACTTTATTTAAATGTCTGTTCTAGCAAGACTTTGATTTTGTAGCCTGTGTGAAAAAAAAATCACGGAAACTTTCAGAAGCTTTCCATAGATCTGTTTATATAGGCCACAGGATCTAATAACGAGGAGAGAATTCCCTTCCAGGAATTTTTAGCTTAATTTTCTTAATACTTTCTGTGGAAACAATTGCTTTCAGCTCTTTAACACTTCGTGGATATTTTTCTACAGTATTGCCAACATGAGCCGTAGGGTATTTGTTACTTTTTAGCTAACCCAAGCTTCTAATGCTGGGAATACATGAAAATTTCAGCTTCCTTTTTGATTGAAGTGACTGATACACATAATTGTAGATCAAGTTTTGTGTTACCCCGCAAAGCCCAAAAAGAGAAAGTAACTGAGAAGAATCCAACTTTTGGCATTTTTAACCTTGTGATCCTGACTCATGGTTTTTAATGTTTCAGTGCTAGCAATTATATGTGGGTAAGTGGATATATCTAAAATAAATTATACTAGCATCTTACCTGAGATGTGAAAAACTAAAATGTCCAGATGCAGAAATGAGCCATGCTGGATGCGTTTTCAGTATGCAGGTTTTTATTTGGTAACAAAAGGACTGTGGAAGAAAACTACAGCTCAGCAGCTTGTGGAATTTGTAAAAAGTAGGGAAGTATAGGCTGGATTTGAGGCCCCTCAAGTAAATGAGTCCTTAACCATGTAACTTAACTGACTTGAGGTGAAGTCTTCAAATGAAACAAAAAATGTAAGTTGTATCTTTACAACTTAAGTGAATTGTGACAGTTTGTAGGTAAGAATAAGAAATATTTATGAGATTGATAGGAAATTGTGTAATTTCCTACATGAAAGAAGCCAGTGTTGACATTGTTAATGAAAAAGCCTGGGGTTCTTAAATTCAGTTTCAGATTATTTTTGTTGATTAATTTTACCAGCTCTCACAGGACCTAGTCTCTAGGCTGAAGCAACCCCTTCCTGGCCAGCCTAAGACATTGTATCTGCCTCACTGTCACACCCCTGGCTGAGGGCATCAGGAGTGCGCTTGCTGAGAAGGGACAGCAGCTCGGACACATTGAAGGAAGACTCTGAAAAACAGCCTAGTCGAGCTGCCACACTCACAAATAGCCAGGTAGTTGACAAGGCTTAGTGTCGTAGCTGAGAGAGGGGATGCGCTCTTCTCAGGTGAGGCCAGCATCCAGACACCCACCTACTCACTTCTGTGATAGGTTGTGTACCCTCAGCTCATGTTCTCCCCATGCTCACTTGAAAATAGAGGTGTAGTGAGGAATGCCAGTGTTACTCTATCCTGCAGTTATTTATTTTCTTATTTTGTGCTATTGTAGCATGTAAGCAAGTACCACTCAGAATGTCTGACCTTATTTACTTGTCGCATTTGGTGTCCCCACTTTGCTGCCCAGAGTGTGCTCCAGGTTCCTGTAGAGCCCCGCTTGCTTCTCATGGAGGCTGTAGTCATTCTCTACAGAGGTTGCCTCAATCAGTTTAGCGATTGCCTTCCTTTACCTATTTATAGCCATTGTTACATACTGTAATTCATTTCAGTATAGCAGAAAATAATGACGGCCATTTACTTTCTAAGGAAGTTTCCATTTAAATGCAGCAAGAACAAAGATCTTGAGGGGATTTTCCTTCCGTGTTTGCAGCTTTTTTCCCCTAGATGGCTTCTGATTTGGAAATTACAAAAGGAAGGAGAGATTTTCCTATCAGAACACTTCCAGTTAGGTGCCAACAGCTCCTGTGCCTGAAAGGATGCAGAGTGTTTTTCCTGAAAGTTTTGTAGAAGGAAACAGTAATGTTTGCATTGGGACTAGGCTGCTTTACATCCCTCTAGATAAAAGAATGTGTTTTGAAATGAAATGTGTTTATATTCTCTAGATTGGTTAGTCTACAAAGCTCGGAATTTTATTTTAGCTCTCCCATGTCACACATTGATTCATAGATTTACTACAATCGACATCACTATGAGCACCTCGTATATGCCTGCTTTTATTTGTCATTAGTAGAGTGATTTATATCCTGTTATGAAAAGTACAGAACTCAGGGTTTAAAGCAAACTAGCGTACATTAATAAAATTACCCTGGAGGGAGACAAATTACATTCAGCATTTGCACTGGAAGTAATACATGCCAGCTGTTTACTCCAGCTAGAAAATTACAGGATTTGTCAGTTGTTTCAAACAGAGGAGCCAAATCTGTTGCTAGTGTACTCCCAAGGAGTTGCATCACCAAGGACCCAGGCCCATGGTGAAATGAATGAGCTGTGTTGAAATGATGAAATTCTTTCTTTTTTGCTTTCATTTTCGTGAAAGCATGAAAAATTCTGGCTGGGTTTTTCATGGGACAAAGTACTTTTGAAGTTGATACTGATGTCACTGTAAATTTCAGAGCTTTCTTAACCTTATAACCAGAGCCATAAAAGGAAGAGGAATATGTATTGAACATCCTGTGTTTTGTCCTTAGTATCAGCTTAAGTAAATCTGGCAGACTTTTCCTGTTATTTTGTTACAGCTGCAGATCACAGGAACGAACAAAATTGCTTTTATTAATTAACTGAGAAACCATAACATGGAAATATGAAGCCGTAGCAAAAAGTACATAAATCCTTAATTAGCTCATGTACTTCACAGCTGGGAAGAATAGTGGGAATCCTTCAGACCATGAGGTTCCTAAGCAGTGTGTAGCATTACAGAGTGCATTTGCGCAGGGCCAGCATTATAAACGGGTGCTACCCAACTACCTTCCCTGGAGTTACAGAAACAATGATATAAACACATTGTTGCACAAGTACCTGTACTGTTTCTTTCTCCTATTCTCCTTTTTTTTGTTTTTTAAGTACACCTCTGCCACAGTTCTTTTCATTGACCTTTGTGCTACCTTGGGCTCAGTGAAGTGCCTTCTCTTCTCGATTCAGCTCTCTCCTGCCTGGCATCAGTGAGAAGTCTTTAGATCCTACCCAGTTGATTCAGCTATTAAAATCTTTAACTAGGAACAAGTCTGGCTGTTCCTACTTAGTTTTGTTCCTTTCTCCTTTTTTACTTACTTCAATGGCCCTAATTCCTGCTGATTTAAATCATCTTTCACTGACTGCCACATTCAGTCTAAGCCTCTCATTCTTCCACCCATTTTGGTACAAACTTTTCTCCACCTGTTTTGCTTCCTTTGTATTTTTCCCAGGACTTTTTCATATTGTCCTAGCCTTTCTCTGAGCTCAGCACAGGATCAGTGCTGTTTGCTTAGATTCCCAATATCAAGGCCTCACTCTCACTGCATGACAATGGTCTTGTACCTAGTCTTCATGTTTGTCTGAACTAGCTAGGCTTTTCATGCCATCGCCTGGCCTTTGCAGTGCATGAGAAAAAGCCTGTGCGCTACCTGTGGGCACTGCCGTGAATGAACCCCACCCCATCGCAGAGGTTGTGGAGAAGGCGCTGTACTGGTTGTGATGCAACAGGGAGTGAGAAGCCTTTTCCAGATGAGGACGGGGACAGGGAAGAGGTGGCACGTTTCTGCCAAAAGATCGATACCTACATGGAGCATATTTTCCCATAGTGGTTCGTTTGATAGGTCGTTGCATTTAAATGTTACTGATGGCTGGCAGGAGCAAAGCACACCGTTAGGGTCAAACAGCGTTGTGTGCTTCCTGGAGCTGTGAGACGTTTGCAGAAACTTTTCTGAAGAGCAGGCAACCAAGTGCCCCTTGGATACTTTCAGCACTGAATAATTATAGTATGTCCTCACAATTAATTATATACCTAGCAATATAATATAGCTGATTTGCTTTGCAACACAAGGCTTGGGGGGGTGTAGTGCTTTGGGATATGTCACACACAGGCTTTTCAGGGCTCATGGGATTAAAGCTTTGTTAAAATTCCTCTCTGGGGATGGGAGTGAAAGACTGGTATTTTTCTTGCTTGTGCCTTAGCCTCTGCTTTCCTGTACACCTGCACGTTTGTCTGCACTTCTCACATGCCTTTACACGAACTCAGAACTTGTACTCTTTCATTTTTTATGTGGGTGTAAGATGTACACAGACTTGTGCACGAACATTTGTATAAAGCATAAACAAAAGACTGGGTAATGCTGGTGCTTGTGCTAATGAGAGGCACAACTTTTCGTATGAGTTAACAAGCCCAGTGCATCAAAGTCAGTTCTTGCTTACAAATATCTGTAAATCCCAAGTAATTAGCGTGGAGCTAGTGCTCTTGCACCATACTTCCTCTGCTTGGCGTGCAGAGAGTAGCTCTGGGCATATACGAAATAGAGGATTCATTCTGAAAATCTGCTGTGAGTTTGGCTGAAGATCTGACCTTTTGATTTTGAGACAGATTGTACAAGTCAAATAGTTGTGGTGGCTTAGGGTTTTAACAAGTGTGCAAGAGGAGCCACATACAACCAAATAGCTGACCTAAAAAGTAACTGATTGTGCACAGTAAATTCAGTGGTGCTGAAGACTTACCTATAAATATTATTACCTACAAATATTATTTGTAAAGGATGCAGTGCTATAATGTTGCAGATTATTTAGAAACTAAGCAAAACTGTAAAAGAAATCAGATATCTGCTTAATGAGGTGACTGAGTAAAATTAAGTGAATTGACTCTTACTGCTTGAGAAATTAAAAGTGTGTTTCAAAGTGAACTTTAAAAGCTACCTGTGGAAAAAGCAAGCGTAGCTGACCAAGTTCCAGACCATGCTGGGTATGTCCAGAGGCCATTTCTTGCTCTTTTTGGGGTAGTTCATTCCCGCAGGGAGTCCGTTTCGTGTGTTGCGCCTGCCTGCAAACACACACCCCCTGAAAGTTGGACTCATGCATCTTAGTAAGTATTTCAGTTATGCTATTGACGTCAATGCAGTCATTAAATAGATTGCCGGCCCTCCCATCAGTAAACCTGTGCCAAAGACCTAGAGGCAGACACATTTTAAAAGAAGAACATCAGGTTTTCTTTTAGCATTTGGAGAGAATAAGGGAAAAGTTTCTTCTGAAGTCACTATGCTTTGCAGTAAGGGAGGGTTTTTTCTCTTAATTTTCTAAGACTCATTTTCTGCAAAGATAATTGCTGCATTTTATTTAACACACTTTTGTTATGTTATTGTGCGCATAAACAACTCCAAATGAGACTAAAGAGTGATTTTTTGCGATTAGCTCCAGCTGAAAAATGACACTCATTTTAGGTCTCCCAGCTAGATTCATTTATGTATCAAGTAACAGAAGGTATTCAGGCAAACCTGTTTAGCCTTTGACTCCAGAAATTCTGCAGGGATTGATTTCATGACATCTATATAAGAAAATAGCCTTCATTTCTCCTCGGCAGGCTCTGAAGACATACAAGCTAATCATGACTCCATAGCAACGGATAAAAACTGTTTTCCCTTCCACCCCACCTGTGGATGTCACATGAAGATGCTACACGTGCTGCTGCCATCAGGAGCCTGTCACTCCCTGGGGCCCAGCTGCCATCTGTGGCCGTGGGGCGAGCGGCCCGAGATGCCAGCGGGACTCCCTGCCTGCATTCACACCATCCTGCTGTATTTCTGAGGCAGGCTGGGCTCTTCTGGGCTGGCCGAGACATCCTTTCATTACCATGGCTGGGGAGATACCTACCTCCCGGAGCTGCCCAGTTGCTAAAGGTAGCTCCGGGTTGTGCAGTTCTCCTTGCCCAGTGTCAGGACTGGCTCTGGCCATCAGACAGAGGCTCCAAAGGGACTGCGAGCTGAAAACCTAAGGATATATATAGACGGCATCCTCATCCAGGTGGAGGCAGTACCTTTCCTTTGCCAAGATAAGCAGGTATGTTGTAACGATCAGCAGCAGTGCGTTTTTGAAGAACAGTTGAGGAGCCAAACCACTGGGTTTTTTTGTTGAGGTTGTCGTTTCACTGATGATACCACACTTGGCTATGTAGGATAAACCCATAAAACCAGTCACAGGTTATTAAAAGGAGTTCTCTCTGATGGGTGATTTCTTTCTGAATGATCCAGGCAACCGAGAGCCCAAGGTGGCAAAGAAGAGATCTTCCTAGTGGCATGCTCTCATTGTGTCCCCATATTCACTCTGTTCTTTAAGCACAGGTCAAGGCCTGGAAGCCCTATATTGCTTTACTCAGCTGTCATTCGTATTGGATTGCTTAAGGCCTCTGTGAAGACAATAAGTCTTTACCATTGCTAATATCAGAGTTGATAAAATCTGTGTTTCTTTTGTTTTCTGCATAGAATGATAATAGTTGCTGTGGGTAAGATTTTGACATTGCAGTCTTCAGTGTACTGAATCAGTTCCATATGAGTTTGAGAAATGTGTACTCGATCTGAGAAAAAAAAAACACAAACCAAAACAAAGAAAAGCACCCAAACCAAACTTCTGGCAGGCCAAGTTATTTTTTTCTAGGTTGCGGGGCACAGTTTGTGCATGCCTTAGTGATGAATAGGGCTCTTCATTGTCCCACTGATTTGAGCCCCTTCAACTTCCATGTCATCAGCATTTTCCAGCCAGTGGGAGCTGAAATGGACTCCTGAAAGCACCCATCAGCTCATCCCCACAGCAGCTATATATAAGTTTCTCCTTCCTCCCCCAAGGTTGAGCTCACTGCTGCAGCATTGTGTCCCGGACACAGCTGGCCATGGGAGTGTGAGGGGCTGCATCTGAGTATCTGTGTGGAGACATTCCCAGGGTAATGCACCGCACAAATCCCAGAGCCATCAGCCTGTCCTTGGACAGTCCCAATGTTCAAAACTTTGTCCTCCTGCAGGATCTGATTCCAAGTGTAAGTTGCTTTCTTGTTGTGTTTTAAAAAGTAAGTACTTCTAACTTTGTGTTTTGATTGTCAGTGGCCAAATCGTTCAGTCCGTAGTTGGGCAGGAACTCCCGCTGACTGTTTCATATTTGTTAGTTGTGGAGGGAGCAGTGTTTGATTTTGGTTTGTAGAGCGTATACAGAGGGTAAAGGGCTGGCCTTGATGGGCAGAATTTTAATTCACCCATTGTCCTCTGTAGGGTAAACATTTTGCCCACCAACATTAACTCTACAGTTATAGGATAACAAATATAAAGATTAGAACTTTAAGAGATTTTAAAATGAATGTATAATCCAGGTAGCATTAAAAGAGGGAGTAAAGGATTGCTAACACACTTTTCCCTCTATTCAGTTACAGAATTGCATCCATTCTGAGATATGGCTTAGACTCACCATTTCATAAACGGTGATACAGAACAATGAACGTATGGACTGTTTTCAATGTTCAAATCACCCAGAAATGCTCTGGGTTTATTATCAGTATCTTTTCATCTTCTGGTTGACTAAAAAAGATTTATATAGTTAAGCATGGTATGCTTATTAATGTAAGCATAATGTCATCGTGCAACCGGTAAAGAATGTTACGCTAATAGTTAATGAAACATTTTATTGTAATATTGTTTTCTTTGTAAGAAGTGTCTGTAAATGACAGCCTTAAGTGTTGTATAATTGCAATACTTCTTGACAGAAAGAAAATAACTGTTAATTATTTATGGTTATTAATAAAATATGCCAGGTTCCCTAAGTTAATTCAGTTCACTGGAAAACTATGTATGCTTACAAAGATTTAAATTTTTAAGCAGTAGACTTTAAAAAAGCTAAATACGTCAGTCCCTGTAGAATATATTTTCATGTCTAAAGGTATTATTGATTGACTTTGTTGTGCATTCAGGAACTTAATCATTTTAGGGATTCAGAATGTAAAAAAAACCCTGCAAACAAACAAACAAAAAACAACCCCAAAATCTAGCAGGGTGTTGATTTGACAATTAATGTCTTTTGATTTTATATTCAGCGCTGTGCCTGTCAAAGGCCAGTGGCAAACAGACTTTCATCAACTGGAAGAGGAGTAGGATTTGACCCAAGGGTAGACATGGTGTTTTGTTGTTTACTAGCAGCCCTGACCAGTGGCCATTATTCAGTACTAAATACACAGTTAGATTTAATTTTAAAAGAGCTATGCTTTTTAATGTAGATATTCTAGTATAAATATCCTGCTGTCATAAATATACCTTTCCAAGAGGAAATTAAACATCTGTGCATATGAAAACTCCTCTACAACACCTCCACACTCTTAAAAAATTCTTCAGCAGACATTTTTGCAGTGTGTGTAGAAGACTCCAGGTTCCAGGCACATAGAGCAAGGCTTTGGATCCAGCTTGCCAAGGCCCTTAGACCACAATCCAGCCACCCGATGTTTTTGTTTAAAATGGGTTGAATCTAGTTTGGCCTTTCGTGCTGCAAGCTTGTGCTTAGGGAGGTTTTACAACTTAGTACTTAATATCAAAATGATTCTAAAATGTCACATTTTACAAACAATGTATTTTTCTTTAAATACTGTGGATTAGGTTGACAAAAGCAGGACACCATTATAGCAATCATTGCGTTCTCTGGAAAAACAGCCTGCTATTCTGAGAAGAGGCAAAGCCAGCCTGTGTTCCTGCTCCCCTTCCCTCCCTCCTTGCCTCCTTCCCTCTCTGAGTTTTATAAGAAGTTGTGGCCCTGCTGTTACTGACTCGAGTGCAGGACATTTGGATCTGCACTGTGAGTGCTCATGCTGGTCTGGGAAAGCCCAGGAGGACATGGTATAACTGTCTGCTCTGTGGGGACTGTCATGTGATGAGCTGAGCGCAGTATGGGGCCAATCCTGTTAGCAAAAATTCAAAGAGGTAAACATTCACAAGTTGGCGATGCATTAGCAAACACAAATACAGTGTTTGTCAATAATAGATCTTGCTAGCATTTGACACTTGTGAAATGTTTTCCTCTCTTTCTTCCGAAAGACCCTTCTTGAAGAAGAGAAATCCAGATACAAGTTTCCAGTCTAACTAGAGTATTTTCTGTTTTAGCAGTAATATTTTATGGGACATGGTCCACATCCAGAGCCTAGTCAAACGTGTATGCTGGGCCTTCATCTTAATTCAAGTTCTTTGGGCAGTGTATTTCCTGAAATTCCTGTTACTGAAATGTCACAAACTGTTTGCAGCTTCCTGGGTTTCAACTCTTGCATGAAGCTTTTAAATATTTCCATCCATTTACAGTGGGAACATACTACCCAGGTAAAAGCCAAATATCTGTTACTCACACTTTATAGATCAGGAACAAAAAAATGAAACACAAGAAGAGATGATGCTCACACCACATTTTTCAGCAGCAGCTGCTCGTTTTGAGCCTGCCTTTGTAACACATCCAAATGTGGTCAATTTAGCGTGCTGCTAGAATGTCTCTTATTGTAAATTGCCCTAAATGGAAAGTCTTGTGCAGCTTAAAATCAGGTGTTTTACAGAAATTGTATGAATTTCACTGAATTAATTACTTAATTCACAGAATTACTTACTTCACAGAATTAATTACTTCAGAGAATGACAATGCAGACACCTTGGCCAAGACTAACATGAGGTGCCTCTATTATGCTGCTAAATCAGAGAAATTCTGAAAGGTGCCACATACCATAAAACTTACTGCATAAAAAGTAACCACTGGAATAATCTGCAGGAGGCCAATGCATATTTGACCTTCAGTGGGCAACATTTCCATTTCCATGTCCATTTAATCTGATACTTTACCTGAGATTGTTAATAAGGGTGCCTTTGGTATAGCTGACATTTGGTTTCCTTGAACTTGGTTTGATGCGCCTAAATAAATCTATTTTGAGAGTCTTAGTTAAATGTATTTTGAAAGTGAAAGGCTGTTCTTACCTGTGCTGGCTGTAGCGATTTGACAAGTGCTTACACTTCCAAGCCTGCCTGTCATTGCTGGGTTGGAGTTCATCCTCCATCTGCCCCTTCAAAGCATCTCTCTGATTGCTTAGCTCTAGTGTAAACAGCCTGATTTGGGTCAGGACTGAGACCCCAGATTTGAGGAAAGTAGTCATACAGGACACAGACCTCTGGGTTTAATCACCTTCTGGCTAAAACGATCCAGTTATAAGACAAAAACATAAATAAATTACGATCTGGCATTCTGTATGGTCTATTTCTGATCATGGATAACCACGTAATGAATCTGAGGCTGTGTCCCTCGCAGTGTTGGGGAAAATATGGTCCTGTTCTGACCTGTGTCCCAAATACATGTTTTAAAAAGCTGGCAACCAGGGTGTGATGGCCTCAGTTTGAAGGTGACACAGAGGCACAGTGGAGATCACCACGTGAAAGGATTAATACGGAATAGTAAAAGCTGTCAAAACAAATGATGCTGGTTTGTAGGATACTGACATCTCCCTCTTCCTCCCCACCCTTTTACCCGTGGGACTTACTCTGTGATTTTAAACAGATTATTCTAAAGGGCTGTACGTGCAGTTTAGTAAACATACAGAACACTGAGTCACTGCTACAAACAGCTGAAATTGTTCGCTAGGGTAGATTAATACAGATTATTAGCACAGTGAATATTTTAGCTCTGTTGTCAGCTACTGCAGGTCTGAAGATTTTTAATTTTGTGACTTGAGGCTCACTCCGAATGTTCAGAGTTACAGTGTGTGGACATGCAAAAAGTGAATGCCTACGTCTCAGGGTGCCACCAGAGAGCTATCTGATGGACACATAGCTTGACGTGCAAAACGTTCTGCATTTTCAAAAGCTGGAAGATTGTGGATTAAGAAACAACTTTTTAAATTGCGTGTGCTTTCAGATTGTTCAAGCTATTTCTGCTGATTCTGCTCCATGACCGACCCACGAGCTGCAGTGAGCAATACTCTGACTTCCCACAGTGTCGTTTGGTACAATTACAGATCAGTCGATAGGGCTTACTCAGAGTATCACTTGAAAACCAAATATGTCAAAACAGGTCATTTTTTGCAACCTGCTGCATACTTGAGTGGCTCTGCTCAATGCGGAGTAGCAATATCTCTGGGTTTCAGCTGTAGGATGACAGTCATATTCATTTATTTTGAAAGGCTAAATAAGGCCAGAAAGTTCAAATAAGTTAAATCGGTGAGGGTGACTTTATTACCCTTTGGGTATGTAAAATATCTATTGTAGGAAAACAGATTAAAATTCCAAACTAAATCAGTTTTTTAAGCTTCCATCCCAAAGGACAATGCTTCCAAGAAATTACATTTAGCCATGAAAAAAAGCCCATTTAATTATATTTTATAATTAATATCATTTAAATGGCTGGCGTGGTGGCTCAAAACATAAGGGATGACTGTATGCCCAGTCTTTCCAAGGCCGAGAGCAAGGCATATGGACACTAAGGTTGATATGTGTCTTAAAGAATTCCTGTGAATTATGGTTGGGGTGCTTCCAGGAGCTACATTCTTAATGTTGATATTGAAGACCTTAAGGAAATTAAATGGAGAGGAAATGGAGGACAATTCTGTGTTAAACTGTAACCTTTTCAGGAGCCCAGGAAACTGATTTAAACAGGCCTAACATTTTATCAATAGCCTGTTCTACATTGCTATAGTAACATGGGGAGCCCTTATTCTGACCGTCATTTAAAATTTCTGCATAATCTTCCTCATGAAGAGCTAAGGATTGCTAATAAACTTTGTCTTTACATCTAATGCCAGTGGCCAAGTGGAACTTTTCAGGTAGATTGGCACTGTGCTTTGTACTTCCAGGATTCATTCCTGAGGTTCCTCTTCCATTTCCTACTCCAGTATTTGTTTCACCACAGTCAAAGAACTTTCACTCTTGACAGAATATTTAGACCATAAATTTTATTATCTCCAGGTTAACCTGATTCAAAAACTGACTTAATGGCTACACATGGGTATGTGGATGAGAGTAATATCTGAATTCTATGGCAGATCCAAATGCAGACATTTTTGTTTGTGGTTTGCAAAACTCTTAGTGAAACAGAGTACAGTTAGTCCCTTAAATCTTTCATCTGTTTTGGCTTTTTTTTTTCCCTTTGTTGAATTAAAATTGTTGCTGTGGTCTGTCTAGATAGTTCCTTCCTTGTCTTAGGCCTGTTGTGAAAGTCGGCTCATGCAGCAGCAGGGGTGCAGGCACACGGTTTTGCACAGATACGTGCACAGAAAAACAGCTCAGGAGAGGCACTGCCTCTGGGCTCAGCTGTGGGCCGACTCAGGTGAGAGCCCTAGCCCCAATGCACATGTCGTCGGTGCATGGCACCAGGTAGCGAAGTGCAGAAGGCCTCAGACTGGCTGTGGATGAGCCAGCTCCAGAACCGGAAGCCGTCTCGCCACAACAGCACAGGATGGTGCCCCACCTAATTAAGCCTGATGAAAGGCAGGTCTAATTAGTTTAGGTGGAGTGCCTTGTTAGCACAACGATGTTGCTTCCAGGATCCAAGTTGGTTTCCCTGCACGTGTAAGCTTACCAGCCCTCTCCAAGCCAGCCCACATGTATCAAATGAAATAATACATTGCCCAGCACGGGTAAATCCTAAGTGGGTAGCTAGGTAATCTCATAATCATATCCTGATTTTTTTGGAGTCTTTCTCACACTTATGCATTCACATGCAGACCATGTGCTCAGGAAGAAAACATTTCTACTCACACAATAAAATCTTCATCTTACTGCGATCCAGCCTTTCCTTGTTTAGAGAAAGAAAAACACATTCTGGGCACCCCATGATTTACAGAAAGTAGGAATTGGTATTTCAGCCCCCGTGCTCAGCTCTAGGTCTGGGCTGGAGGCTTCCTTCAGCAGCCCATTGAAACCGATGGTCATTTCCATCCCCAGCCTGCAGCTCTCTGGGCTGCTTTCGCTGCACTTTGAGGAGCGTGTTGAGTAAAGGTGTGATAGGGATTCAGTTAATTTAAACATTTGTAATGACCTTGGTAATTGTGATCTGTCTTCAGAAATATGTTTGATGTATGTGTTTATTTCCTTACAAACATCATCTGAAAAATCATTTTCAGCATTGTCCTTGCAGCTTTCTGTTTTAAGTGCACCGTCAGTCTTTTGCGCTTGTTTTGTTAGACCCTGTGTAGAAGAGGTACTCTCTTGCATTGTATTTTTCCTCCTGTCTTGTGATTAAGGCAGGAATCCTCCAGGAATCAAGCCTGGTCAGTAAAATGATAATGTGCCAAACCGTGTGTTTGCTCCCTGAGATAAAGTTGGAACTGAGCAATCTTTCCCGTTCATTCGACAGGCCAAGATTAGATTCTGCCCCTCTTGCCATTTCTGCTTCTCCCTCTTGTGGACTGAGGAATTCCTACTATGCAGGCAAATCCCGTTCCCAGATTCCCCTGTGATATCACTGCTAAGTGACATCTGACAAGATGCTTCCTGCATTTTGTTACTTCCATTTGGCACCATAAAAGCACTGTCACTTACCCTTCTGATTTGTGGCAGCTACTCTGTATTGCTCGCTCTGTGTGGCTGCTGTGGGTGGGGACAGACACAGTAGAAACAGGGACTGCCTCGTGGTAAAGCACTCCATCCCACCCTATGATAAGATGGTATCTCCAATCTAAATCCTTCTTCAGAACTTCTCCAGTTTTCCTCACTCGTTAGCATTTCAGATTAAACCTTTAGGCTTATCTTCAGATCAGAAATTACCTCTCTGGGAAGCTTCATAGGCTTCTCTTAGCCACCTTAAGGTGCTCTTGGTGTTTACACCTCATTTTTGCACCTCATTGTCATGCAAAAGGTGCAGTGTTAACTTAGCTTTGGGAATCTTGATCGTTAATCTTTATACTGTAGCATTTTTAAAGTTGAGGTTTACGCAGCTGTTTTAGAGCACATGCATATCTGACACACGTAAACACACAAAATAAATATGAGTACTTTTTTAGTTTAATTCACTTTTTGACTTTTTATTAGCTAGTCCTTTCCCAGTGATTTCCAGTGCTTCATCTCAGCTGAAGAGAGACGCTAGTATTAGTTATTCTGTGGGAATGAAGATTCATGATGAGACATCTTCTACACTCTGCTGCAATGCCCACTGAAGCTCTGGTTCTTCTCTTTGTTAAATCCAGTTCTTTGTAAGGCAATACTTGAGTAGCATCCTCTCCCCATTTTCCTCATTCTTTTGCAGTCTGTTTTTAAGGAGTCTGTGGGGATATCACAGGCTCTTCCATCAGCGGTCCCTGAAAAACTACATCTGTACCCCCCAACTGACTCCTCCTTCAGTTCAGAGCTTCAGCTTCTGGTGCTCAGCCAAGCACACCAGGCTGAACTGCTGAGATTATCCCAGGTGGATGTCTCAGCCGTTGGTTGCCTCTTCCATATCATCATCCTCTCCTAGAAGGAGCGATGCTCTTGGTACTCTCAGTACCCTGCTGCCCAACGCAGGGGCCACTGGACTCTGATATTAGAGAACTAATTTTAATGATAAGTACTCCTTGAGGGCACCCGCAGTTATTGCCACAAAGCCTGGCAAAACTGAGTGACTTCTTCAGCTCCCATGATAATAAACTGCAATCATCCTACTCTAGACTAATTGGTAAGCAATTGCCTAGTTACTGCTAACAGTCAGTGGTCTGTTGAGTGAGTTGCCAGCCTGTGTAGGTCCTCCGTGACCTGATTCACATGACCTGGCTGATGATCCACCCCAACCAGACTGCACACCAGTACTGGTGGGTATAATCAGGACTTTTGCAGGTTTGTCCAGTTCTGACTTAACTGGCTTCATCAGGGCTTGGCTCTTGCTCCAGGCTGACTTCTTGGTATGAGTTTCCTTGAAATGTTTCATTTTTGCCTCAAAACAGTGGCTGATCCCCCATGACTGATCTCCTGCCACTCATCTTGGGATAGGTTGCAGGAATCAGGAAAGCAAGGCTGGCAGGGACAGGCCGCCCAGCACCAGGGCTCTACAAAAACTCTTCTGTTTTGCTGCTCAGGGCTTCCATTTATTGCTTGGTCTCAAGGCTCTGTCATTGTCATAAGATCAATTTCACATAACTTCAGCCACCTAAAAATTATAGACCAATTAAGTAGAAGTAGTGGCTGGTTTTTGAAGAAAACGTATTGCAAATATGGGAGCAAACCATCCTGTTGTGCAGGAAGATCAGGAATTTCAGCAGAAGCCAACTTGGTCAAGCAAGGAGCTTCTCAGCAAGTCAAAGTACAAAAAAAAGCAGGTGAAGAATGAAAAGGACTGGTAACAAGGGACGGATGTAAAAGCACTGTTTGTGAGGTTGAAGTTGGACAGACCAAAGGCTGATAGAGCTGTGGATAGTGAGAGGACTCCAATGTGGGTATGGAATAGGGGAAGAAAGTTCAGAAAAGATGTTAATCTACGGGGGAAACAGCCTAGTGACGTAGCCTGGTACATGAAAGGCTGAAGTACTCAGTGCCTTTTGTGTCTCAGTTTTCACAGACAGAGCCTTGTGCCCAGGCCCCAGTGCCCACCAGCCTGCTTGGAAAGGAGACGGATGGAGAGCCATGAGGGAGCTGTGGGTTAGGGGCAACCTAGAGGAGGTGGATGTGTTCAAGTCTGTGGCATTAGACAGGGTTCAAGCTGAAAAAGCTGGATGATGTGACTGTAAGGTCACTGTGTGTCCTTCACAAAAAAATGTGGTGCTTGGGAAGGTCTGTGACAACAGGAAAAAGGTCCATCTTTGAGAAAGGTGAAAGGGACATGGGGAATTATGGACTAGTCAGACTCTTCTTGGTCACTGGAGATGTCACTGAGGGTGTCCACTGGAGACTGTTTCCAAACACACGAAGGACAAGAAAGTAAATCGGGAATGTTAGACACAGATTTGCCAAGGGCGAATTGTGCTTCAAAGTCCCAACCTCCTCTCCAAGGACTAGGGGGGTGGCCTGGCTGCTGTGGGTGGGTATACCCAGCTGCAGTGAGCACTTTGGCACTGTTTCTCACAGCATTTCCACGTGGAGGCTGAGGTGGTATTGGCTGGACAAACGGACTGTTGACAGGGCTGGATATTGCTGGACTACCAGGCTCTAAGGGTGGTGATGAAGGCTGCGTGTCCAGTTGGTGGCTGATGACAGGAAGGGTGTGGGGTGTCTGTCAGTGCCCTACAGCTACTTGAGCATCAGGCTGATGTTGTTGATTAGCTGGGGATAGTCCTGCTCCGAATGGGAGGCTAGAGCAGACGACCTCCAGGCGTCCCTTCCAGCCAGTTTCTGCAACTGTGCAGTAGAGAGGTGCCTTCTGCAGTTAATGGAGAAGGACAGGCACCTCCAGAGGGTGATTCAGCCCATCGCATCAGTAATGCTGAGAATAGACCAGGATCACCCCTTGGAGGTCCCAGCCACTTTCCACTGCCTGTGTAGGGAGCTTAGGTGATTAACTTTTAGACAGCTAAAGATAGCTCAGATGAACACCCAGCCCCCCCAGTACCCCCTCCCCCCGCCCAGTGACATTTCTCCAGGCTAATATTACTGCTTATCGGTGTTGCTCAAATTACATTGCAGCTGGCTCAGTGATCAGGCAGCGAGTGCGTTGGCTGTTGACTCAGAAACATCGCTGCTACTATGGCAGTCGAGTGACTAGCAGACGTCTCCTGTGCTTCGCGTCGTGGCCGAGTCACCCTGTAGGCATTCCTCCCGTCACTGGAAACCTCTGCTTCAGTGGTTAAATGAGCTGTGGCTTCTTCCTTCTTGGGATGGCTGCAGCAAGGGGACGTGAAGCGGTTTGGGCTTGTGTCGTTCCCTACAGGCAGGAGGTTTTTCTTTCTCCCTTTCATATTGCTTTCTGCGGTCCCTGTGTCTTTGCTTGGTGAGGCATCTCCGCTTGCTCCCTGGAGTCCTCCAGTTTGAGCCTGGATGCGTCTCTGACGTTCTTGGCGGGTGCTCTTTTAATCACTGCCTTGGCGTCTTCAGCAATTTTGAAGCCGTTTTTCTAGGGGCTGAGTTTTCCCAGCAGCCTTTCTGAGCAGCTGAAATGGTGTGTCCCAGAAAGGACCTGTCTTTAATTAGTGAACTTATAATGCCAGACTCCTCAGTAGGGTAACAGAAGAGTTCATTTCTTCTGCTCCTTGTTGCTTTGAAAAAAACAAAACAACACAAAACAAAAAAAAATGCCCCCCCAAATCTTGGCCTTATTTTGCCTGAGGTTGTAGCGCATGTCAAATACTTTCATCAACAATTTCAGTATCAGAAGCATTATTCCTGGCAGCAGCATCTCACTCATTTCCTGGCATTTTTCGCAATTAGCAGTAGAAAGCTTTCACTTCACTTTTTTGTCTCTATCTTCCTCTATCATCTCTGAATACAGACTCCATTGTTTCTGCTGCTTTTGAGCCTGTGTTAAGATTTTGCCTGCATTCCCCCGCAGCTGGATCTCCTCCAGTTAATCCCGTCGTCTCTCTTTGCAGGGGTTTTGCTACCCTGGCCTCTCATACTACATCTCATGTATTAGCGCTGGGTAACAGAAAAGCCCATGTTTCTAAAATAGCTTTTTTCTAAAAGTGTTACTTTGAGACATGCTGCTCTCCGTTCATTTGCATGCAGTGCCCGTGCCCACGCCGCCTGCAGCCCGCCTGTCTCCAGCTTAGCTCCGGCACCCACTGGCCCTTCTCCACATCTCTCCTGGTTATCAGCATGGCTGCACTGTTCTGGGGAGCAAATGAAGAGCCCTTCTCTCTTATTGCCACCTCCCTTGCGTGCCAGAGGGAGACTGCAGTATAGCTGCAGGTGTGAGAAATGTGAGAGGGGGCAGCTAGAGTTACTGGTCAAACTGGAGTCCCAAAAATACAATCGGGAGGGGGGAGAAAGGCAGGATCATCCATTTGTTCAGGGAGTTGCTCAAGAACATACTGGCTCCACCTGTTCCACAGGTGCTGGGGCTTTATGCCTTTCTTAGCACATCTGCACTTATCTTTGCAAAAGATATAATTAGTTTCACTGCATACAATGAAATGTTGGGGAGGGGGGGAAGTTCATGTCAATAGTCTGTCCTTCCCATGATTTTAGATTACTCTATAATTCCAGCCCTGCAGTCCAGAGGACTGGGAGTGCACAAGTGTCCATAAACCTACAAGAGGGAACATGTTCATGCGCTGGCAGCGTTGCCGGCACGTGTGGCATTGGGTAGTTCTGCTGGGTACATCTTGCTTTTGAATAATGCCTTCTTTTAGGTACATTTCTAGCTTTTGTGCTTGAGAAAAAGTTGAAAATCTGGTCCATAGTCTCCCTGGATGTTGAAAAACACACAGGGCATCTGTAAAAGAAACTTGTAATTACAGAATGCAGGGTTTTTTTCAGTGCCTGCAGTTTGTAAGATGGTGCTATCACATTTGGACATTTTCATTGTGGATTTTAAATGAATCACTGCAGTTTTGATCTGTGCCATTGATTTTGTTTCCTGTGAATTTTCAAACCCATATACAGAACAATTTTCTCAAATATATTTGTCGGATCTGTTAGAACAATTGCTTAATTCAAGGAAATAGCTCTCTGCTCATGGGTAGTCATGAATGCACTAACAGGATACATTAAACAAATAAATTATTTGGTGTCAGTTATTCACTCGGCATTGTCAGGGATAAATGTGTAAACATGTCCGCACAATCTGTAAGCAACCACAGATACATTAGGGGAGGCAAAGGGTAAATGGCTGACAGCCTGCACAAGTCCCTGTTCTATCAAGTTTTGGCATGTTGGTTGTTGATAAACCTGTTTTACTGAACATGCTCCATGCTCCCGGGTTTTAGAGTGATGCTAGACACTGGCAGGTAATTATTGCAGGGCATATAATGAATCTTGCTTTCTGAAGTTAAAATAGCCATATTCTTCTGTTGAAGGGAACCTGAGGGAGCACCTTTGGTGATCTGGATCCATGTGACATTTATCTAAGCCATCACCACATGAGTACCTTGTTAAATCACGCAGGCCACCCTCCCTTTTTTCCCTTCTTTTCCTCCTTTTCCTTTTCCTTTCCTGTTTCTGTTTCCTTTTCCTTTTCTTCTCCTCCTTTCTTTTCTTCTCCTCTAACCTTTATCAGGACTTAAAATCAAATGGGTCTCAGCTGAAGCACAGATGAGTTCAGCTGATGGATCAGTCTTTTGTGGATCAGATCATATGTGAGGATCCCACCGAAAGGACTTCTGCCAGCTTGCTTAGATATAAGCTTAGTCATTAGTAGTCAAGGACTAAGAAATATAAATGAAACCTTCAGTAAACATTAATTATATCTATACTGCTCACAAAATAATATGTCATTCACATGATTAACTAGAGAATCTCCCTTCTTAATCTTTTCTTCCCTTCTCTTCTTAATCTTTTTTGTCATCTGTAATAATGACAACAATTACAATAATATATAATATATGCTATATATAATTAAACATGGGTTGTCATAAAGTCCTCTCATTAATTCTAAGCGACAAAGATATGATTTTAAAGAAATTTCCATATCTGAATGTGGTTCCTCTTTTTTTTACTTTATAAATTATTTTAAGTATTTGTAAATAAACAAAACATTCAAATGTGCCTCAAACCTCTGGACCAGCGTTGTGTCCTATGGATTCACACTGAGAAGTATGTATGTTTTAAAATTACACCCTTAATGTTATTTTCAAGCATTTCTACAAGCTAGGAGCCTGGGAGTGTGCTTTCAAACATTTCCTAAAGCAGAGTTTTCAGTGCCTGCAAGCGGTTTCATGCACCAGGATAAACATTTACATGTTCCCATACAAGGACATGAGGACTTCAAAAGCCCCAGCTCACCTAAGAGCCATAGTGGAGCTCAGTTCACCAAATCTACTGATTATTGACTGTTTGTTTCCTGAGTTACTAGCAGGAGTTAGGAAGCATTTTCTGTTGTAATATTTGTATTTTAATCTTTTGTTTCTTATGAGTGTTTGTCTGCTTCAGGTTTTGTTGAATTTTATCGGTTTGTTAAACATTCAGGGAACATTTCAGTGCCTGCCTATTGCCACGTTGTACGTACCAGATTTGGGAACAGATCCAGTATTAAAGCTTTTCCAAGGCACAAGTGAGCAACAGCTCTGATTAATTTTACTTTTAAATGAACAAACTTGATCCTGAGTCTGTATTATTGCTGAGATAAGGGTAAGATAGAGTGATAATATTTTTTATTACATCAACTGGAATCACTGGAAAATGGGGACTTTGGTGACCTCAGTGGCTGTCCTTCACGTCTCAGATGAGTTGCTGCTATGAAGGCAGGCTGGAGCTGAGTGCAGAGTGCTTCTGGGAAGGTCGGCCTCAAATGTTAAAGAAGTTTATAATTATAAATAGCTCCAATTTATTGCAGCCAGGATACAATTAAAAGTAAATAACCCAGAAGATGTCTTACTGGCGCTGTAAACAAGTGCCTTTGCATGTGGAATAGGATACACTGCATTAAAGCTGGGAAGACTGCTATAAGCTGCAACGCCTTGTTTTTTACCCTTCATTGTAAGAGTTTCTCTTTTAATTTTTTTGGCACAGAAAGCAGCCCTTTTTGATAGAGACTATTCGGTGGGGGTTGAGTCTTAAATTCTACGTGCCTAAGGTTTACGCATGAAGTTACAATCCATTAAAGTAACTATTTCTTTTCTTTGTGGAATTAGGAATTAAGTCTTTTATCAGTACAATTGGTCCATAATTTGATCTTTAAGAGCTGAGGAGAGCTGAGTTTGTAAAGATGTCTGCAAATATTTGCATTCGTCATTTCTTGCCTGCCAAATCAGTCAATCTGTTCACAAGATAGAAATCCGTTAGTAATATTAGCCTGCTAGATCATGGAAAACTTAGTTATTTGGCACCTGCAATGTTCTGCTGAGCAAAAAGCAGAACTGCAACTCCTCTCCAACTTTTTAAACTCACCTGTTTGTGAGCTGGTATTTTGGCCAGAAGCAAGACATGCTATGTCTTAATGTGTTTATTTAAAAAGGAGTAGGGTGACAAGAGAGAACTGTGAGGGAATAAGGATAGAGGAAAACTCACTTTGAATTCTGGTATTTGGATGTAGTTTCAAAATGTTTCCTAACTTGGTTTATCTCCTGCGTAAGTCAAGGACAAAGCTACCATTCACTCCTGCAGGCTGGGGACTAGGGTCTCTGCCCCACCATCCCGCCTTGCTGCCTCAGGGGGCTTGGTGTGTTTGGATAACAGGATGGGGCACAGTGAGTTTGTGGGTTAAGAGAGGAACCAGGCTGTGCGGCTGCAACTGCAGATAACATTGGCTTCGTGCTCAGAGATATCCTGGCCAGCGGCAAGGGCGGTTGCGGGGGCTTACACACACAGCTGTGCAATGGGCAAGGGGCTGTAGCTCTGTGCTGCAGAGAAGGATGGTGCAGATGGGGCTGCTGGGGGAGTGTTGGGCAAGAGTTCATCATATTAAGTCCCATTCTCACCTGCAACACATCATAGGCCTTCTGACGAAGTGCTTATTTGTTCTTATGCTGAACTACTCCCAGGAAGGAGGATGATCTCCAAAACCTTTCACTTTTCAAGATTTCAAGAAGAAAAAACCTCAAGTCCATATTCATTAGCAGCTCTCATTGCTTGCTCTGTGAGAAAACAATAGCATGGCTAAATCAGTAAATGGGAAAAAGTTCTAAAAACGGGCTGCTAAGTCACTTCTCTAGTGAGAGCTGCCCTATGTTCCATCATCTTACAGACATGAAGAAGAAATAGGTTGCAAAAGGTACCAAAGATGTTGTTGTTGCAAAATACTGGCACATAAATGAATTGCATTTAAGCATGTTAAAGTGTTTTAAAGGCCAATGGAAAAATATTAAATGGTGTGCTGCTTCTGAAGGCTTGGCCAGTCTGTGCTCTGATGGACTGGCAGCAAATCAGGTCTTGTGACAAAATGTCACCTCAGTTCCTGCTAAATTGCCATCGGGATTGAAAGTCGTGCACAAACACCATTTAATATATGAAAACTGAAACGAACTCCTTTTGTTAATTAGTTCTTTATTCTGTCTCAGAAATGATTTCACATAGGGCACTAGCAAAAATGACGGAAATGCCAGTTATAATTTTACGGGTAAGGGCTTGGTTATGCAACACCCAAATATAAACTGAAACATAATACAGTTGAAGGCACGTCATATAGTATTCCAGGAGACCATATCCAGAAATTGTAGGACTGCTTCCGTAAGTGACCATGTGCATGAGCTATACCAGGAAGGTTATCAAAGTCTGTGAGTGAGAAGGTTTAAGAGTGTTTCTGGCAGAGGGTGTTGCGCTCCTGACGTCTGTGGGACACTCACCTTGGCTTCAGGGAAAGAACATGTCATGTAGCATCTAAACTTCTGTTTACTGTTTATTTGAATCCCTGGAGTGATGTGACACTAGATGCCACGCAGCAAGAGAATCCCGATGCACTTTGTGTTTCTCCTCTAAGAATTCTTTTTCTTCTACCCCTGCTTTTGTAGGGTTCCTCCATACTTTCATTTGCATTTTAACCCTACCATCGCTTCCAGCCCCGTCCTGTGCCCCACACTGCCACCTCTGCAGAAGCAAATGCTGCTGCTGCAAGCAGCGCTGGCACCGAAGCATCACAGGCTATCCAGAGTGCATTGTACTCTCCAATATTGTGCTATATCAAACACAGCCCTGGCTGTGCCATCCCAGGGGCTGATGCTGCAGGACCACTGGGCAGGGTGGAAGGTGGCACAGCGTGTCAGGAAGGGAGAGGCTGCTCCTTCCCTGGAGGTCTGTGTTGGGTTCTACTATAAAGTACGTTTTCCCTCATCAATATCAAAATGTACTGTTAATTTTAAAATATTCGTATGCAATTAATGTGGTATATATCCATGAATACTAATGATTCAGAAAGTCAGAAAATCTGTGTTATTCCCTTTTAAGATCATTTGCACAGACAGTTATTACATTTGTAGAAGAGCAACTTCTAATTGGCTTTAATCTGACTCTTATTTGTGGATAGCTGTGTATCCTACGTTTCATTAGGGACTTGGAGTATGTATTTTAATTTCACATGCTGTTTTTCAAGAACACCTGGTGCAAAGTTAGCTTTATCTGTGGAATCATAGCCAGTGCTTGACAATTTATTTGTAAATAGTCACAAGTTAGCAAACAGGGAGTTAGCAGAGTTGCACGTTCCCAAGGAGGGCTGGTTTGATACGAACTGGGGTTTCCAGGTTGATTGGTCTTAGACTGGGTCACTTAAAAAGTGGCTTAGGAGACAATTACCAACTTTCTAAGAAGGGCTGAGCTTGGGCTGTCTGTCTTCTGTCAAGAAGGACAGTGTCTTTTCTTCTACTTGTCTGTCTAATTTCCTGAACCTCGTATGAATGTAGTATCTTTGACGTACTTACTGGCTGAGCAAATTGCACTAAAACTCACCAGCAGATTCAGAAATGACCGAGAAAGAAGGGCAGGGAGGGTGGAGAAGCTGAGAGATGTGCAGATGCCTGGAGGGAGGCACGCCATCAGGCCCTCACTTCACAAGACTCATTTGAGTGGAAAAATATTTAGATTAGTCAAAACCAAAAGACACTTCAGAGTTTAAGAAGAGCTGCCCAAGGATGCAGACGATGTATCTTTCCCTGGGTCCAAAGACACAGATGGAGCTGTGGGCAGGCCAGGGGAAAGATGCAGGCTGTCCTGTTGGGAAAAATAAATTCTGAAAGAAACATTAATAGTGCTTTTATATGGAAATACACTTCTAGACTGGGCACTAGACAGCTTTTGAACAGTAGCAGATCTCACTTTTTTTTTCCTTAAAAGGATACTTAGCAAGAACTGTTTACTATCACTTTACTATATCTTTGCCATTGAAATGCCTAGAGATATTGTAAGTGGCAGTTTTCAAACATCTGCATTTAAATCGTTAATCTATTGTCTTCTAAATGCTTTTGTTGAAAAGGCCTAAGTAAGTGGTAATTCTCATATTTTAACATGAGTAAACCACGCTTCAGCCTGAAGGGATCCCCACTGTTCACAAGCTTCCTCCGGGTAGCCTCACTGAAATGAAGCAGAAAGGCAGCTCACACGCTGCAAAACACCACTGGGAGGGAAGGAAGGGTCATTTTGCGCAACTGCCCAGATCTACTGGGCTAAAACTTCTAAAAAGCATTCAGAATGTATAAAACAGTCATTGTATTTTTGTCTCATCTTCTAAAAATGAAATATAAAAATGTTAATAATTTGGAGCTGGCAGTAGCCTAGTACCAATCCCTTTCACTCTATACCTAAGCCCTGAAGTTTCCTTTTTTCATAATTCAAATTGTTCTCTGTAATACCTAATATCGTTCCTTGATGGTTTGGGGTTTTTTTTCACCCTTTTATTACACAGAACTCAGATTACAAAGTAAGGGAGTCGTGCGGACCCTTCCTTGGCTCTGGGGAAAGGAGGCCCTTCCATAACAGGTGTAGATTTCTGTTCTCGGTCTTGCATTAGCCTGATGGTAGTTCTGGAGGTGAAGACTTGAAGTGAAGCGATAGGGGCAGCAGGTCCTGCAACCCTGACCCTGGGCAAGGCTGGAAATCCCCAAACGGCTTAAATTAGGGTCTAGTGCCACGGTGAGCCTATTCCTTCTGCTCCAGGAATGCACATGTAGCTCATGCTGTGGTTGCATGCCATGATCCGGCTTACTGAGAAGCCTCGGAGCAGGAGAACACAATTACCATAACACAGTACAGTTCATTATTTAAACATATGGTCAGCTCCTCTTTCATTTGTCTGAGATTATTTTTTTCCAATTCCTAAACCCATGATTTAGCCTGTGTGAGCCTTATCAATACAAACATTTTCTATTACAAGGAATTTGAGCCTTTCCAGGTCAAGAAATTCACATGATAAAGTAGTTGATAGAGAATATGCATGTTAGAAAGGAAAATAGGCCCAAGTTCTGTGTGTTTTGGCTATTTCCACCTGCTATTTGATATATGTATCACAGAAGTATGTAAGAATGAGATTACTTGCCATGTTTGGAGCTCTGTGAGCAAAGAAGAAAACATTAACTTTCAATGCCACAAATATTCAGATTTACGGAATCTTTAAAATGTGTCTGTGCCAAGTGCTCCCTGCAAGTTCATTGCTGAATTACTCTTTGGCAGCATTTATTTTCTGCCATGTAACTTCAAATGTTGAACAAACGGCCTCTATACCGTACTTAGCAGATACTGGCTCAAGGTGCAGCTCCTTCCCCCAAGGACATGGTGGGCCGCAGAGGGCAGCAGCCCTGCGGGGAGCACACCCCGTGCAGTCCCAGCAAGCTTTTGGTGGGGAGGGCAGTGGCATCCACATGTATGGGGCATATGTGCATGCAGGGTATGTGGTATACAGCAGATACTTTGCTGAGTCTATATCATAGCAATCCTGACTTCTGATGTCACTGTTACCTGCTCAGCCAGTGCCATTAAAAATGCTGAATCCATTAATTTTGACAGATTTATGGGATAAGCATATGTCACTGGTATTATAAAAAGCAGTTACATTCATGGGGAGATTTTATGATTCAGTGTATCCGCTTATGTAAACCTTAACTTCTACACCAAGAGCCACTCGGGAGCCCATTGTCCTGCTGTCAGGGTCAAGGAGCAGAGCTTGGTGGGAGCAGGGAGCAGGGTTGGCGGGGTTGGGGAATAGGGCTGGCAAGGCTGGGATGCAGGGCCTGCTGGGGAGCACAGCGGATGGCACTGGGGAGCAGGACCAGCGGGCTGCAGGACTGGTGGAGTTGATGGTCAAGGCTGGTGGGGAGCAAAGGCCAGCAGGAGTGGGGAGCCGGGGTGACGGGGAGCAGGGGTGGCTGGGTGAGGGAACAGAGCTGATGGTGTTGGGGAGCAGGGGCAGGTGAAGTTGGGGAGTGGGACTGGTGGGATTGGGGAGCTGCGCTGGTGAGGTTGGAGAGCAGGGCCAGGTGAAGCTGGGGAGTGGTAATGGTGGGGTTGGGGAGCAGGGGCTGGCAAGGAGCAGGAGCTGGTGGGGTTGGGAAACAGGAGTCAGCAGAGAGCAGGACCACGCAGGATTACAGAGCAGGGCTGGCGGGGTTGGGGAGCAGGGCTGCTGGGGCTGGGGACCAGGCCAGGGGAGCAGGCTCCGGCAGGGCTGCGGGGCCCGGCCGGGCGGGGAGCTGGACTGGCACCGCACCAGCATCCCCGCCGAGCGGCGGGGGCGGCCGGGCCCCCGCAGCAGCCGCGGGGGGCCGGCGCTCCCAGAGCCGCAGCCCAGCCCAGCCCGGCCCTGCCCGGGGGGCGCCCGGTTCCCCGTCCTGCGGGGGCAGGGCGGGCTGCGGGGCCGGGGCGGGCCGGGGCGGGCCGGGGCGGGCGGCCGGGGCCGGGGCTGTGCCGGGTGCCAGCAGGCGGGGATTTACTCGCCAGCGGCGAAGGGAGCGCAGCGGCGGCCGCATGATGAGGGAGCGGTGCGGCACCTCCGGCGGCGCTGGCGGCGGCTCGGGCGGCCCCGCCATGGAGAGGCTGCCGTCGCGCCAGCCCGACTATATGTCCGTCTGCCTCTTCGCAGAGGAGCCCTACCAGAAGTTGGCCATGGAGACGCTGGAGGAGCTCGACTGGTGCCTGGATCAGCTGGAGACCATCCAGACCTACCGCTCTGTCAGCGAGATGGCATCCAACAAGGTAAGCCGGGCGACGGGGGGATGCGGAGCGGGGGTGGACGGGGAGCGGGGTTGGATGCGGAGCGGCGCGGGGCACGGCAGCGCGATACCCGGCCCGTCTGCGCCTCTGCACGACAGCAACTCCAGGTTACTCCTGGGGAAGGAGGTGCGGGTTTCCCCCGCACTGGCACGGCCAGAAAACACTGGCGGTGGCACGGCGGGACGGCGCGGGGAGAGCGATCCTTCTCGCCTGGCTCATTGCTGAGCAGTAAAAGAGGTTTCAATTAGCCCCGGTCCCTTCGGAACCGAACTTACCAGGAACACTGTGAAAACGCCCGCATTTAACAAATTATCGCTTAAAAAGCCAATTATCTTCATTGTTGTCTGTCCGTAATAATGGCAAACTCTAAACATTGTGGTACATTATTTTATTGCTGTTTTGTCTTTCGGTAAGCGTTTAATTTCGTTTTTAATGTGGTGGGCTGGCTCGGCATCGCTTGCCAGCACATGATGAGGGTGCGAAGTTAAAGATCGTGCAGAGGGAATGAGCTCCGAGAGGAGCTGCTCGCCCGCCTCCCGGGACCTTCAGTTTCTAACGCGCCGTGAACGAAAGGGGAGCTTCAGGTTTTTCTGCGAGGAGTAAAGTGCTAAAATAAAGTAAGAAAAGTACTCTGTCCTAAAAGTCAGAGAAGCAGGAGGGAGAGCGGAGAGTCCCGAGAGTATACTGAGAAACAGCAGAGAGGAAAGAACGCGAAATGCGGGGTCTGAACGCCTTTGTGCAACTTCTGCAAGTTGACGTTCCTGCCCCCGCCTCCCCGTGCTGGAGCCGGGCTCCCCAGCTCCGTCCTGCCGAGCCAAAGCATCAGCCGATTTTCGCTTCAGCATCTCCCCAAGTCAGCCCTTAATTTGCCGGGGTGGCTGCTGCTGGATGGGAGGCGCTCCCTCCCCCGGGGCCGGAGCCACCTCCCCGCTCTGATCCCAGCCGCTGCCCGGGGCAGCGCTTGGCTGCCAGCGGAGCCTTCGCACCTCCGGGGCAGCCCTGCTGCTCCCCATCCGCGCCGGGGCAGCCCTGCTGCTCCCCATCCCCGCGCCTTGCCTTCTCAAGAGCGGTGTCTGCGCCCAGGCGTTCGCGCCGTGTTTGAAGCCGTGCGTTGTCCGATGGAGCAGGTCACACAGTCCCAGACGGAGCTTGCTCGGTCGTTGGGATGGGGGCTGTGCCCGCTGCAGCCTTGCCTTTGACCTGTTGCCACGGTTAAACCCAGTTCAGAGTTGTACTGCACGAACCCGATGTTTTTGGTTTATTTTCCTAATTTGGAAATTAATGAAATCAGAAACGCGGGATCACAAACTGATTTTATGGGAAAAGTTGAGCGAAGAAACCCCGTGTTATTTCAGCTTCCTCCTCTTCTAGTGATTACCACGACGTGCAGGGGCAAAGGAAGCAATAAAATTTTTACAGACCGAGCTTTCAAGAAAGGAATATCGGGTTTTTTTGAGTTCGTCCTGGGGGAAGCCAGGGTGAAAGTTGAGAAGGGTTTAGGCTGCAAAGAAGGCTGCACCTCCAATGTGGACGCTGATGCCCTTCATTTTGAGATTATTTTTTTTTTTGCCAAGTGCCATATCTGGACTCTTGAAGGTGAAAGACTAACTAAATCCCTTATTGTAGCAATTAAAAGTTGTGATCCCTCTGTGTGCAAATGGCTTGCAGCTGGGTCGAGCAAAAGGTTCACGAAACTTTGTTCTTTCATAACCAGTTTCTGAAATGTCTGCACTTTTTGGTCAACTTCCAGTATCATTTTCAGCTGTAAAAGAAAAGCATAAAATGGCCTCACACCTCGCTTTCCTCATCAGCAGTAAATATTGACACAAATTAGTTTGCGGGTTTGTGGTTTTTGGGTTTTGGTGGCAGCTGTACAATCTGCAGAGTGATCTTACAGTGCGAGAAGCCGTTGGGTCGGAAAGGTGCATCTTCAGGAGGGGGCTGCAGGGGCCCTTAATTGGTCAGCTTTTCCCGTTTGCCAAGTGTCCAGCTCGACTGCCTGCTTCAGCCAAGGGCATTTAGATTTGTCACCGGTAAATAGCAAAACAGTCAGATGTTTTGAAAACAGGATGCTTGGGATCCACATTATTAAAGAAAAACGGAAAGAGAAACAGTATAGATAGGAAGAAAGCAAATAGACTCAGCATGCTCCCAAGTGCAAGAGCAGTATAAACAGTGACCTATCTTCCTGACCTCCGCTCTCACCGAGTTCCTGGCCCTGCGCCACCCAAGCCAAACTACGTCATTTGAGACTGATAGTAGGCATGGCACAGCTGTTGCAAGTGTGACTCGAATTTCCTGTCTCCTTCCTGACAGACGTAGTTTAGAAAATCCAGAGTTGCAACAACAGCAGGCAGAGAGGGAGGATCTCGGCATACGTGTTCACAGGGTGATTCTCCGAAGTCCTGCGCCAGAAAGGAACGCTGGGGGGAAACGCCATGCAGGACAGCATCCTGACTATAAGCTGATGGTTTTTGGAAAACATCAGTTAAAACATGTGCGTATACTTTTTTAAGATGTGAGTTAATTACAGGAGAAGTGAGGAAATGAGTGGCTAATCTTACTGTGAGCTAACGAGCCTGATTGCACTGACATCACTGTGAACCAAGGGAGCACTGCTGCTTGCACAGTGGGACCCTACAGTCCTATGTGCAGGGATCGGACATAAAACTGGCAAAGAGGGGAACTCCGTTCCCCGGGTGTGCGGTCGTCAGTGTCCGTGAGTCCTGACGCATTACCAGAGCAGTGCCTGACCTGCAAACCAGCCTGTGCCCCTTGCTGCTCCAGCTGCCAGTTTCTGCTAAACTGTGCACTGACTGTGCAATGGTGCCCTCAACTTTCTAAATTACAGAAAAAGCTACCTGGAAAACTACCTGGTTGCAGGGAATGAAAGCAACATGAAGGGAATTTATTTTCCTGACATTACACTCATCTTTTGCTGTGAGCAGAGTATGGCACTGGAGCTTTGCGATGAAACAGAATTACCTGTAAAGCTCTGTAGGCGCTCAGTGCTGCCTGCAGAAGCAGACCACACATATTTACATTATTGTAACATATATATTCTTTTTTTCCTGCATTTGTCACCCTGTCCAGCTTCCAGCTCAGGCAACTGCTGTGCCTCAGAAGGATTTGTGAGTCATGGGCCTGCTGATAAAAAGGGGGTATTTTCTCTCTTGGCCACCCTGTAGTGTTGCGTTTGGCATTAGGCAGCTCTCTGCAGCCTCGCTTGTCCTGCAGACAGAAGCACAGGACCATGTCAGCTCTATTACCTAATATAGCATTTGGGATCTGGGGGAGGACGTGCTCAGTGCATCCCCCAAATCATAAAAAGGAGCAAGTATTTTTCCCAGCTGAAACGCTGGTCTTGCCAGCTCCAAGTTTTTATGGGGCCATAATATCATAGAAATGAGGGATGGAGAAAATGTATTCTTTCTCAAGAGCTACCTGCCTGTCGGTGCAGGATACAGCCCAGATCATGCGTAAAATGGGTACGTCTGAATGGTCCTAAGCAGCAACTTTCCATCTCCTTAAATTAGACCAGTCTTATTTAGAGCTTTTCTCAGTCCATTGAGTAATTAAATGGACAGATAACGTAATTTGTGGTCTGTGGGGATATTCTAATTTTGAGTAGACAGAGGTGTTGTCATCAGGGTGCCTGCTTTGTGCTCCTGCAACTTTCGAAACCCGCTTCTGTCCCTGGACTGTTCCCTGGGGGATCCTTCCCTGCCATTGCTGCCAGTGCAGCTACAAATTCTGCAGAGTAAATCCTTAAACTCTCTTATTTCAACTCTTAAAGGTGTCTCTGTTACTACCAAGTGCTGAATAATGTGACTCAAATCTTGCCACCCAAAGCTGTTTACAGCCAGCAGCTCGGGGCAGCAGCACGGCAGGACTCTGCACTCCTATCTTGGTTGCTTGTGAGCCAGAAGCCACTAAGATAAACATAACTGTTTTAATTTTGCTTGTATTTCAAAGGGCATTTTGGTCAGAAAAGAGGAGCAAGGCCGCACCTAGCTTTCAGGAGACAGTGGCTAAATAAACATCTGGACCCTAATGTAAACTCCTGAGGTCCATGGTGGAGGTCGAGCACGGCGTAGGGCCAAGTGCCAGCAGCGTATGTGCCGGGCTGCACAGCCTCCACGCTCACTCGCCTGTCTTCTGCCAGTCCATCAGCCCTGAATCTTGTCCTCTTCGTACGTGATGTTTCCCTTAAGTGGTGCCGAGCTGTTTAGTCTTTCGCTTGCTTTTGCTTTAACTTCCTTTGTTTAATATGCTTTAAAATAGCTGAGCGCCGCACAAAGAGAGGCTTGTTCACTTGTGCAGCAGCCAGCGAAACAAAGAGACTTCCACGTCTCCTGTTTTTACAAGCCAGGATGAATCACTGAGCTCCGCACGCGGTTCCCCAGCCGCACGCCGGTATTCCCCTCGCCCAGGGACTCGTGTTACGGAAACAGGGATCCACGACTAAGCGCCTGGGAGAGCTCTCCAGAGCGCAGCGGGCTGGTCACAGCAGCCCCTGGAACTGCTCCGCGGCTGCCCCTGCAGAGCTGGTCCCTGCAGAGCCCTGACACACACGGTTGCAGGCTCCACAGCAGTTGACTGTTTCTTAGATGTACAGCTGCTCTCTGCAGAGCAGGACACTAAATGATCATAGTGCTTGATGAACACTGCAGTAGGAGATGTTTATAGGTTGGGAATATTCACTCCATCTTTGTTTTATCTGATGGCATTTTATTTGTGTTGAGGATGTCCTTGCACTAGAGGACAGGGCACCATATTTTTTAAGGCAAAGCTGCGCATGGTGTGGGACCCAGGTTTTTTAACAGGGGTACCTGAGAGTAGTGAACATGAGGTTCTAGTGACGCCTGCTGGGTAGGGAGGAGCCAGCTCTGGACAGTGGCTCTGCCCCAGACAGCGAAACCCCTGAAAGCTCCACATAGATGTTCAGGACATGGAGAGCTGGGTCCAAGCCATGTCCTGTGTATCATTTCTCATCACCATCATAAATGGACTTTGAGGGTAGCTGTCTCTGTATCCATCCTATTCTTCCTCCCTTGCTCTTTCGCCACTAGAATAAATCATTCTGACTATATCAAATGTGTCATAAGAGTGGAGTGGAATAGTGGGGCCATATGTGGGCTTATTTAACAATCTAATAGTTTGATCTTGCAAGCCCTCTGGACTGCCAGTTTCCAGGTATCTTAGTTAAACTGATTCAAATATTAAAAAAAAGAAATATTGGAAGGGTGCACCATTGTCTGTGAAAAGTGCCGGTGTGCCAGCAGGAGCAGTGCCACCATTTAAGATATCCTCTTAGAGCAAAGTGACCTTGAGTGGTCGATGCTTTCTCATTCTCTGAGACTGTTGTGGTAAACAGGTGGGAAAAGCCTGTACGAGGGCGATCCCACGGCCACACACCATACGTGCTGCTGGTGCACATCTAGACAGCCACAGCAGAGATTAAGACTTTGGGGTTTGAATTTTGCTTCAAATCCATCTTTCCGGAGAGCTGCCATCCCCCGAGACACGACAGTGCCCAGGACCTTCTAGCATGTCCTTTAAACATTTCTGCTTATACTTGGATGTGATGGGCTTTAAAAGTTCTGCATTCTCAGACTTCTACGTTATAGCACATTAGGGTGGGGCTTAAATAAATAATAGCTCAAAGGCAGGTTCAAAATGAATCATGATTTGAGGGCAGGACTAGAGTGACTAACTGTTCGGAGCAGTGACCTCTCTGGAAGTGAAGTGAGGATACTGGAGACACATGAAATCTCAGAGGAGAAGTATCACTTAGGATGGGAGTGGGCTGTGAAGGATTTCAAAGAAGAATTTAATGCAATCCTAATCCTGACCCTGATTTTGTGGACTAGGCCAGTTTCCACAGCCCGGGTCCAAACTCCTTGTTTTTAACCCAGCTGCAGAGCAACTGCTTTTGGTGGGGCAGCTGGTGATAAAAATATTTGCACTAAGTGAAACTTAATTGAAAGATGTTGTGTTATCAAAGCCAGAACATGTTGTGGAGATGTATTGGTTTGAAGGCTTATCCATCAGAGCTCATAGAGGGAGAGATTCCTCTGATTAAAGCCTTCGCTCTGTGTTTAAAGCAAACAAACAAGTGGTGCCTCACCTTGCCGCTGGTTTAGCACAGCTGGGCAAAAGCTACATAAAAACCCTTCTGCAGATCATTTGCCTATCTCTATGTAAGAAGGATTTTTCATTTAAATATTTTTACATTAAGTAGTGTATTCCATATTGTTTTGGTGCTTGCATCAGGCTCATTTTCATTTTGGCAGGACCAACAGCCACATTTTTTTTCTACTGTATTGTAGAGCTACACTGACTTTTTCACACAGGACTTAACGCTTTATCCTGTATTTTCTGAAGCAAACAGGCTTCTGTTGATTAAAAGTTGCCAGAGTTTTTCTAATTACCGGCATCTTGGAAAAGTCATCTCAGGGAACGAAGTTATTTGAATTTTCCAAACCCTGTTCTCCTACTCAGGTAAAACCCCAGCTGGATTTGCCTAAATGATGACTGCAGAGCCTGACTCAAATTTAAATTAAATTTAAATTGCTCCTTCATACGATTAACAAAATCCCATGTTTAACTGCATTGCTCTCTTGTTAAATGACAAATGCTCTTTCGTCCCAGTTGTTGTTGGTTATTTTTTTTTCCTGAAGATTGAGAATATAATCCAGGCATATTTCAGCCAAATGTCCAGCATATCCTTACATTTCACCCCCAAACCCCACAGAGGCAGGGATGCCTCTGCCTGCTCCCTGCCAGCCCTGGCAGGGACGAGCGGCTGGGGAGGCTCTCTGGTTTGTGGACTCTCTTTACGTAGCTGTTTGGCTTCCTTTGGCACTCGAGGCTTCATCAGCGTGGTTTGCATGGGTGTGACTGACAGAAGATTTTGGTCTGAGATCTGCAGCCTTCTGGAGCACTATATGCTCTCGAGGCCACAGATGTTGTCAGCTGCATCAGGTCTTTCTTTAATCAACTTTATGTCAACAAACAAGCTGCTGTAGGTTTTAATTTTGCTGTTGCTTCCTAGCCTTCAGCTTGGGCTGGTACTCATCGTCTCTCTTCTTCCTGATATTCCTTTTGCAGTTAACATGACAAACATTTTTCCACCTGGTAAAACTCTATAAAAGCGATTTTGCAGAACAAGTGTTTTTGCTTGTTTCTGGTTTGATTGACGCGCCTCTTGTTCAAGTGAAGAATAAAAGCAGCGCTGGGGTGAAAAACTGGTATGAATGCTCACTGCACTGCACACAGCTGCTCTGGGAGCACTGGTGTTAGAGTTACCCCTTGCCTGTAGCTTGCCGTTTTTGTGGTCTTTTCTCCTCCAGTGCCATGTGTTAAAATATGTTAAAAAAATGTACCTTTCAATGATGGAGAGAGAGCAGTTCCTTGGGGACTGCTGCTGCTGAGCTTCTGTCTGATTGAGAGCTCTTGCAGTGTGCCATTTTAACAGGTGAAGGGTTTTGGTGCCAGGTGTTTTTTGCTGCTTACTGGTGAGGAAATTAATACAAAATACAATAAACTGACATGTAGACTCCAGATATAGCTGCATGTATTAATTGGCTAGAAGACACCTATTCTTAAGTATAGGAAGAGCATTTTGGATGAAGCAGAAACTGACCTGAGCTTCTTCCAAAGGAACCAAAAGCTTCAGATCAAGCTGCAGACTTGGGCCATACCCTGCTGCCGCAGTTTTTCTGCCCCAGGAGACACACCATATGTGCTTTGTCACACCACGCAGCATGAAATCTTAAACTCTCTCAGTCCTGGTATTTTATGTCAATCCAAACAAATGTCAGTCTGAACCAAGGGCTGTTGGGTACCAAACACAATGGTATTGGGTACACCAAGCCTTGAATTCATCGGCAATAGATGCTGGAGGACTGCCCCAATCAAGGAGGTGGTAAGCAGATTTGGCTCTGCAGGGTATACAGGCATTTTCTTGCCAACAAAAACTCAGGTGGCACACCTTATAAACACATGACACATTCATTTTCAGGAAAGTAAACGAGGTGGTTTCTACATGACCTTACCAAATCCCCAGCATTGGGTGAAGGGGCTTTTTCTTCTGCCTTAGCAGTTCCCAGCAAGTGAGTAACATGCCCCAAGCCTGCTTTTAAATAAGGAAATTCAGTATGTTTCTAAGCAGTGCTAGTTCACAGTGCTTTCCTTGGGCAGGATCCTATCGGGAGTTTTCCTTTCCGGCGTTTTAATGCAATTTGCATATTTCAAGTCTCATTTGTCTGGAAATGAGTTGGAAATGTACCCGTGATAACACTCCTGCTTCCGGTTCCACTTCATCACTTTTCAAGCCCTATGTTGCGTAAATACCTCCCACCCAAGGGAGGTTCTGCTGCTTTCAGAAATGCTAAACTTTACCGGTAAAATCTGAATATTGGTCTGTCTACATCAGATACATGTTATTGCTTTCATGAGCAGCCACATGCTGATTTATGGCAGCATGCTATTTATTTATCAACATTTACATTGTGGATTTTTAAATTATTCTAATAACATAAGGCCAACAAGTTGGTCATGATGTTACTCCTTTAAAGTCTTTCCTTTGAACATATATATAAATCAACTCTCCTTTGATGTGAAATTGGAGATTTCATAACCGTGTGTTTACTTTTTGGTTTAAAAAATAAGCTGAAGGGAAAACAAAAAAAAAAAAAAACAAAACCCAAATAGTACTTTGTATCTCATTAAAAATTGTTTCTAGCACATTAAAAACTATATTGTTTTAGGAAACAAGAACTAGAAAGAGTTGCAAAAGCATTTGATTTTTTTAATGACTGATAGTTGACTGCAACCATTCCACTTTTCTCCAGGCACTGAAATATGTCTGAAAAATTTCTTCTTTAGTACTGATTAGTGTGAAATGGGCTCATTTTTTTCTTTAAACATTTAAATGCACCTTCCCATCATCCTTCATGTTGGTGCTTCAAAAGGAAAATCAATAGAAATTATGAAGTAACAAGGACAGCTGCAAATTTGTTTGACACAGTCCTTTCTGTAAGTGATGTAACATCAGGAAAGCACAGATGAAGGATCTGGTTACTGCTCCTATAAATCAAAGAATTTTCATTCTTTTGACCTGTAAACTTAAAACAAATCAACAAATTAAATTCCCCGGCCCTGCAAAATCAGCAGGTTTTCCAAATCTACTTTGGGCATAAAACAGAGTAATGAAAAATTAACCTTCAGAGAGTGCTCATGTGCCAGAGATCTGCTTCCCTGCCTGTCTCAGGAGTTCAGGAGTGAGCAGGGGGGTGCCCAGGTTTGGTACCCACCACTGTCCTGGGGCAGTCAGATTCGCACCCTGTGAGCCTCAGTCTGCCTCTGCTCAGGCAAAATCTTAACTCTGGGAGTTTTGTTTGCCTAAGGGTTAGGTGTCTCTGTGCAACACAGGAACAAGTTATCTGTGTCAGGAAGGGAGAGGTAGGTATTTACAAGTATTTTTTCTAGCTTCTCAAACACAGGCAATGAGATTAATCTGATTTTTTAAAAAGTCTGCAGTAGCACGAGTGTCACATCCATTCCCTTCAAGCATCCAGAGGTCCAGACAAAATCATCACACGTTTACTGTTTGACCTGGTTGCCTTATACACAGATGAGTAATTTCCCTCCTGCATGTAAATAATTTCCGGCTGGACTCTCGTTTCCGTTCCGTCACACGAGCAGGTGAGTGTCAGCTCTTCCCAGCTCCCAGTGCTGGGCGTCCAATTATTCCCAGGAGAACAGCTGTTGAAATGAATGGAGTTACACCAAAGTTTAATTGTACCTCTGAAACTGAAGTGATTTACCTGGGCAATTAAGCTGAGAAGGGTTCAGCCCAGCCGCCTTTGCATGGAAATCAAAGGCAAAAGTAACCCTCGTGCCACAAATCCTTTTGTTCTAAGGATTTCTAGGAGCAGTGGAAGAGTGAGGGATCTAATGTTTGCATCAGGAGGGTGGGTCACCAGGAAAAGAGTTTATAAATATTTTTACACGCTGGAGATCTGCGCGGAGATTCCTTCATCAAAGTGCAGGGTGGGACCCCAGTCTCCCTAGGTACTCCCGGGCTGGAGCCCGGCAGCATCTTAGCAGCTCTTTTATCTTGAAATTGCCCTCAGCTCCTGCAAATGACTAAAACTTTTTTAAGCAGCCTCTTTGCATAAGGACTCTTGGCCTCAGGGAACCCCAGATGGTATAAATCGACTTCAAAGGATTTACATCAGCAGCAGATACATCCTCCTGTCTTTATTCTCCGTGCAAAGCACCAGGAACACCTCTGATGCCAATACTCCAAAGGAGAATAGGAACAGGAATAACAACAGAACTATTGCTGGAGCTGGCGTGGGGCTGGAAAGGCCAAGAACTGTGTGTGCCTCTGTGTGGCTCTCCCTAACCTTCCTAGAAAAGGGAGAGAGTTGTTTCTTTCATAAAGAGGTGGGATTTTTCATGCTGAAGCACCAGGGAGGTGGCTGGATGCTGCCCTGGATTCCACATCGTATTTGCACATGGTGGCCCCAGAGCCAGTATGCTCCCAGCATGCTTGAACTCCTAAACCTGGCAAATCCTATCATAAACGAGGCCAAATTTTCTTCCGCTGCACAAAAATGAAGGCAAGCAAACTTTGCCTGCAGAGCATTTGGTTTGGATGGGGTGAAGACCCAGCTGTTGAGTGGTTGAAGGAGGTGCCATGCAGTTGGTGCTGATGCCACCCACCACCCTCCCACGTGCCCACAGAAGTCCCCATGGCTGTGTCCTTGCAGAGCCTTGTGCTGGGGACAGCGCTCAGCCCCACGCTGCAGCTGCCAGTGCCGAGAAAACGTGAGCAGCAAGGGTGTGGTGTGGGCAGCCGAGAGGGGAACTGTGAGTGAACTTTCCAAATGGTAATCAAGGAAATTACCGCACGCGCGCACAACTGGAAAGCTGGAAAGAAGCTGTGATTCCCTCTACCAGAGAATATGTGAAAAAGGGTCACTGCTGGTAATCAAAGAATGATTCAATTTCTGGGAGACTTAATTTGGTTCAGATGAATTCTGCAGTTACTTCAGAACATGCAAAACAGGAAAACTCTATGCAATGCGATGGCTTTTTCTCACACAAACCTCCAGGTGGTTTTAGACCTCTGTGACTTGCTGGGAAGGTCAGCTGTACCGCCATGTGTATTTGGTTGTTAAAGATTTTAGTTGGGGCTTCATCTTATTTACATTATCTGCTTTCTTTTCATCAGTTGAATGTGTTAATTGCATGGTCCTGTGATTGGAGCTTGGGATAGAGGCAAGGGAGCCCCAAGCCTGTTTCCTGATTTTGCTGCTTTTTAAGGGAAAACCCACTTGAGTCAGGGTGGGCATCCCCTCCCGTGTACATCCTCGTGTGTGTGCACACATGTTCTTATTTGTGCCTCAGTTCCCGTCTGTACAGCGAGGTTATCAGTGCTTATGTCCTTTGTAAAAGGCACCAAGTTTATTATTAATTATGAAAATAACAGCACACATCCACGTGTTGCTGATAGGCATTATCGTAATTGCCGAGGTGAGGGCCATGCTGCTGTCATGCACGAGCTCTTTAAGGCAGCAACACTTCTGTTTGCTTTATGGCAGAGCAGTTGGTATTTCTCATTGCTAGCATGCAATCTGTTTGTTTTACCCTTTGCTGTCAAATCGATTTAACGAAGGGATCGTTACAGAGGTTTGCACATGACATCAGTCATTGATCTGTGCAGAGAGGCAGCAACATGCTTTCTCCCCGCAGGCGCTGCAGGCAAAAGGCAAAGCAGTTCAGAGGAAGCAATGTCACTCCAGAGCATCCTGACATCAAGGGAAGCTCAGGAAAAATCCCAAATACCCACCACGAGCAGTGAAGACATTGTGATTACTGAGTGCACCGTCAGCATGCCTCAGTCCATGTTGAACTGTGTTGTTTTTAAAAGAGTATCGTGTTATTAAGTAAATCCTGCTTAGGTGCCAGCATCATTCAGATGGTAAATTGCAATAAACTTTGCAAAGTATGTGGGTATCCTCATAGCACTGTGGGTGTCTCGGCTGGGTTTGGCACCAACAGTCCTTTCAGCAGTGCTATAATAACTGCCGCCTGCATTTATAAAACGTTGCTGATTAAAAGCCTGGAAAAGTGAGTGAGGTTAAGGCTGTTGGAGGAGATGAAGGGGACAGATTTCTGGTTAAAGATCAGATATAAGAATCCCAAGGTCTTTTATCTGTCCTCATCTCTGCTGCAGATGGCTTGGGCAGCCTTGTGGAGGCCATTTAATTGCTTTGTGCCTCTGTGAAAAGGTAGCAGCTGCCCTTTGCACTTTATGCAGCCGGTTGTGAGGTAAAGGCAATTTTTTCAAATGTTTGTCCACCACTTGAGATTACTTGTCTGAAAGGGGTGATTCCATAGAAAATCCAACTGATTCAACATTGCTTAAAAGTTGTTTGTGTGATCATCTGATTATGGTGTTTTCCTTGTAAAGATAAAGGCCTCAATCCAGAGAAATGTTTCAGCATGTGCTTCACTGTAAGTCTGTGGGAGTGCTCGTGTGTTGGTGGCTGGTGCTTGTGACTGGCAAAAATACGTCACTGTGAGGAATGATGGGGCCAGAGCTCTCTTCTCCTCCCACGGGCTTTCTCTTACTTGGTTTTCATTCTTGCTGCCACTCATTCTCCATCACTAAGGTTTCTCATAGGAGTTTCAAAGAGGCTTTTGTCCCTCTTGGTTGGCATGAAGTTTAGTGGAGACCCCATGAGCTGAAGCCCTTGCCTGTGCCCTGGTGCTGTGGGATGCCCTTCTGGGCAGCCGGCATTCTTCACATCCCGCTGCTGCCCATATCCCATGAGATGGCATTCTTCACATCCTGCTCCTGCCTGTATCCCATCAGACAGTATTTAATCTGGTTGAATAACCCGGAAAGTGAGGCCTCGCTCTGTGACATTCACACTGGCAGGGCAAAGCAGGTTGCTGCAAGGGAAGGCAGCAGAGATGGTGGTGGCAGAGTCCGAGCAGATAGCCATGTGGTAAAAGGGAGGTGACATCAGCTTTCCACTTCTTGATAATAATGAATTCAAGGAGAGAAGAAGGTGGGTTCATAACTTCATTTGCTCTGTGTGGTTCTTATGGCTGAAAGGCTGAGTGAGAGTCCTATCTGGATGGTGCTGAGCAGCAGCTGGAGCCGTGCTTGGCCAGTGAGGTGTGATTTTCATGGTTCCCAGGGCTGGTCTGGCAGTCTGGGCAAGCAGGATGCTGCGAGCTCTGCGTGGGCTCTGCAAGGGCGGTGTGCAGCCTCTGCATCTCCCTGCCTGTCAGCACTTGCAGCGGGGGCCAGGGGTGCGATGCAGCACAGGCTGCCCACCCTGCCCTGCGTATCCCGCAGCACGCGAGGAAGCCATGTGACATCGTGCCAAGTGAGGCTGATAGTGTTTAATCAAGGCAGGCGGAGAGAGAAAATAATTTTAGACCAAAGATTGCACTTTTATTTTAGGAATCCTGGCCGCCCTTGTGCGGTGTATTACAGCCAGCAATCACCAAGGACATCCACAAGGAATATGAGTGCTGCTGCCCATCAGCTGTGGTTCCTTGCTGTGATCTGTATCGCATGCACAGTACAATGTGCTTTGCTTTTGATTTGACGCTAAAAGGACAGCTACAGCTTCCTAATAAAGTGATTGCATTTCATTTTAAAATAAAAATTAATGATTAAACCTTGAAATTTGGATTGTGAATATATTGTTGTAAGAAAGAAGTTATTAAAATCTTATATTGTGATTGCAGACTGACATTACAGATTTAAGGTTATTGCTAGTTTATACCTTTTCCTTGAAAAATGTTTCCAGTTTGTAAAGGTACATTTTCCTACATTGCTACATTTCGGCCTTTAGCATGTAGGGGAAAAAAATTCATGATCACACTGAAAATGTGAAGAACTATGCTTTTAAAAATCTGTATGTGAATACTTGCTTTGAAAATCCTCGGTCTCTGTAATAAAGGGGATTTTAAAAAAAGCAGAAATGGAGAAGAGACTACTGCCTACTTTTGACTTACTTAAATATGCACAGAGCTTCCTCCATTTTAATCTTCCTCATAAAAAGATGGCTGTGTTACTAAAGCTGGCAACCCCCCAGCAACCAGCATCATTTTTTTGTCATCCAGTTCAGCTGAGCAAGGCTAATGTGGAGTGGGGACCCCCTTCAGCCAACTAAGCAACCAGGACGATTCATAATTCATAAGTGCTTCCAGCCATCCAGCTGAATACATTTGGATTAGTTCTCGTTTCTTCGTGCAGTCCCTGATTTCATTATTCTCTCCTGCGAGCAAATACACCCACGTTCAGCCCTCTGCAAAGATGCTGTGCCAAGCATGGCTTTGTCTGGGATTAGCAACTGCCGGGCTTTGGGGGATCTCGGGCTTTGATGAACGCTGATTTATTTTTTTATTGAATGGGGAAGGGGGGTGTCCGCGTGCCCAAGGAGCTCTCCCGTCTGACTGGCGATTTCTCCGTGAGGATTTGTGGACGGTGGTGTGGAGTTTTCCAAAATGCCTGAAGCAAACTATTTGTTATCTGTATCTTGGGGTTATATTAAGGTGGGTTTAAATCCTGAAGGATTATAAATGACTGGGTTTTTGTTCTGTATTGCATGGATAAAACCTCTATAAGGAAAACATGCTTTTAAAATGGTTATTTATGTGTACTATATGGCAAAAGATAACCGTGTGTGTACTGTGCATGCAGCGTACATGTATATAAATTTTTTTCCCCCTTTGGGAATACACTGTTGTGGGGTAAAATGATGCAACAATGAAAATGTGTGACTAGAAAATTAGGAGGATCATAGCATCTATATCTGGGTGAACAAATGATTGAATCTACATTTACCGTAACGATCCAAGCAGATCTTCAGATTTATGACATATTTCTCCTCTGTTCTGTTCTGAACATACGCAATTGTCTTTTACTTGCATAATTCAAAATGGAGCAAACTTATAAACTTGAGAACAAAAGAAGGTTATAGGGTGTAGAATTTAAAACCAATACAAGAATTTGATCTTTCAGAGAGATCACCTGAAACATTATCTTCTCATTTGTTACAGTAAAATCTAATATGCATCTTTAGAGGAAATTAATTTTGTAGTTTAGTGTACTGAAAAGAAATATCTAGTCATGATGATGCTGAACAGTATCTAAATGAAACCATATGTCACTGACTCTGTTCCAAATATCTCCAGAATTTTGCTTTTAACATCTTGTTTGTGGACTTGCTTGTGAAACAGTTAGAGCTCTATTAATTTGGAAAAGCATCCAGAAAAATGCAGTCTTTGTGTATGTGCTCTTCCCCTCCCAGTTCAAGAGGATGCTGAACCGGGAGCTGACACACCTCTCCGAGATGAGCCGCTCTGGCAACCAGGTGTCCGAGTACATTTCCAACACTTTCCTGGGTAAGGCATTGCATCCCAAGCTTTCGGGTGACTCAAAGATAACAATTAATGGCAGCCTAAGACCCACCAGTCAATGCTTGTGCCGAGTTTTCCTTTGGGACAGAGCATTATCTAAATGTTTTGATTTTTCACCTTTGAAATGGGTATGGGGAGGAAAATAACACAGTGTTTGAATAAGTCTATCCACAGAAGAATTCCTTCCGCAAATCAGGAGGTTTTTCTGTTCACATTGAATTAAGTTATTGGTAGCTGCATTATGCAATATTTGATTTTTGTGTTGACCTTATGGAAAGGACAAAGTCACACAAGCCCAACTGCATTTTGCCCATCTTTGCAACTACTGCCTCTTACAGCTGCATCTTCACCCTTCAGAAACAGGGGTTCAGACAAGTAGGTTCAGCCCAGACGTTTTATATATTACTTTGCTTGTTTTGCACTGGAAGTCATAATAAGGAATAAAGAGAATCTTTTGCATTTCATTAGTTTTGCTGGAGCTCATAGGACTACTGACATGAATTAATCCTCTGTGTTTATGGAATATATCTGTTATGAAAAATAAAATTTTCTGTGTTTTCAAGCAGCTTAGAATTTGTGACCATTTGCATATAAAATAAAGCTGAGCACAGGACCCTCATATACACATCTCTGAGTCCAACAACTTAAAATTCTGAGTGTATGTGGGATGCCGGAGCTCGTGGGGGACACATGCCTAGTGGTTAAGATTAGCCCAGAACACATTCACTGTATGACAAACAATTATTTCCATTAAGGGATTTTAAAGTGATTTCAATCGCCGGTTGCAACTGGAACTACTGCGTGCATTTAGGACACATCACATCATTAATAATCCATGTAAGCCTGTAGCTGCTTTGTGGGAATCCATTGGCCCTGTCTTATCACTCAGCTTAATCATGACATCCAGAACATGAATTAATACAGGGAATACAAGCAAGACTGCCTAGCTGCCAGCCAGCAGGCCACCTCTTCAGCTGGAGAGCCTGGAGCGTACACAGAGCGCCAGGGATCATGACCACCGTGGCATTTTCAGGGAGTTTGTTGTTTATCAGCTCTTCCCAGTAGGCATATATGTCTGGAGCAGGATGTGCTGCCGCAGAAATACCCGATGTGGCTTGATACTGTGGACCTAATATAAAACTAATAAACCACACATACACTCAAGTTAGTGGAGTCTGTATCTCAGCAAGCTCTAATTAGCTGAAGGCACTGCTGGTGCTAATGGGTCTGTATTATTCCCCGTATTCAGGCTGGGTCAGGTAACTGCGTTTCCCTTTGCAGGTCTTGACAATGGTCTTGTTCATTCCTATTCTGCTTCTTCTTTCATATTCTGTAGTGGCTTTGTGGCAGTATGAGGGCCACTCAATCACTTAGGACCGTGTTAATGCCAAGTGGTGCAGGCATTCCAGATTGGGCCAAACTGCAACTTGATTGCTCATATTAAAAATAAATTAGTAAAGCTTTTAAAAGGATCTTAAAGCTTTTTTAGGAAGTCATGCTGTTACATTTCCCCCCTGCTAAAATTTGGTTTAAAATTAAATGAACACACAAAATCAACAGGAGTCTACAACTGAGGAAGTTGAACAAACAAACAAAAAATAAATACATGGATAGGACATTGATTTATCTCCAAACAGTCTTTGTTAGATGGGGATAACTTGTAAATATTAAAACCAGATCACATTACTTCATTCATTCTCTTGACTTTGTTAAATGCACTGAGGAAGGCACCAAGAAGTGATGTCTTCTGCAGAGGGGTTAGTTCTGGAGTCACCATTTGGTCAGTGAGAGCAAGCATGCCAGCTTTAGATCCATACGAAGGACAAAGATGAAAAATGGTGGCTTTATCATTGGCCACATCACTGGAACAGGGAGATCATGATGGCTTTTCAGCACATGCCCTTTCCTAAGGGGTGAGGGGTGTTGCTGCTGCTGTCACCATGGGGACATGCTTTAACAAATTATAGCTATTTCTATTCAAGAATGTCCATTTTATGTTCCCTTAATGTAAGTCATTGCTAAGGAGATTAGAGAGGAAAGTCCTTCTGTTGTTCAGCAAAAGTACACCAGGGAAACACCCATTGATGTCAGCTTGGCTGTTGCTGTGAATAATGGCTTCTTCCTTAATTGCAGTGTTGCAGACACACTGGTAGTTCTCATTTAGAGATTTTTAATTAAGCCAAGGCAAAAGTAACTAATGCCTAGATGCCTAGTCCCTCCACAGCTCCTCAGAGATGCGAAGGTGCAAAGACATTATAGTAACCTTTTCTAAAAGTTCATTAAAAAAATTGTTAGTATGGAAGTAATGAGCCACTGTAGCTCCATTTTAATGCAGCAGATAAATCAGTTGTAAAGGTAGTAAGTAGTAAACGTGGATAGGTTTATTTATTAAACACATCTCCACTGCCAAGTTTGTGCCCAGCTAGGTGCCTACTTAATGTGCACTAATACTGTCACTATCTCTGAGCAATATGGCCTGTGCATTGTATGTTATTCTATATGCATTTGTAAAGGGCAACCTTTAATAAATCAGCAACACCAATTCATTATTGGGTTGGTGTTTAAGAGCAGGGGGTATAGAGATGGGTTTGGCCCTAATAAGGGTCAATAGAGTGAATGTGAAAACATGTCCTTATGTACTATATTGAGAAAAAAAATGTTGTTTGAATACATATGTTCCTGAATATAGGTAGTAAAAATTGAGATCTAGCCATAAGCAGAACCTGGTGCCCTTCAGGCATGGGGAGCTAGCTCCTGGGCATGTGCTGTGTCCCCGTATGATGCAGCTTGAAAATGGCTACGATGAAAGCAGCCTGGCACTTATGTTCCAGCAGGGCTCAGTGGGAAGGTTCAGTCTTGCAGAGGGCAAACAGAGGTTATATGAATGTTTTGCTTTGATTTTGTTCAGTTTGGTCCCAAAATTAAACAAGGTCCCCAGGAGAAACATATGGGTTTGAACTGGTGTACAGAGCCACTTAATCAGTAGGGTTGATTTTGGGGGGTGTGATGGGTGCTCACACTGCAAATGGTGTTGAGTCATTTCACCTTTATTTGTTACAGACAAGCAGAATGATGTGGAGATTCCTTCTCCCACTCAGAAAGACAGAGAGAAGAAGAAAAAACAGCAGCTCATGACACAGATCAGTGGAGTGAAAAAATTAATGCATAGTTCAAGCTTAAATAACACCAGCATTTCACGATTTGGTGTGAAAACAGAAAAGGAAGACCATCTGGCCAAGGTATGACAGATTCTTGCAGTTCTGGGAGAATCGTTATGATCTGGAAGCTGGGGATGGACCGGCCGGACCAACTGCCCCACTTGTAAAACAGGAATTGGTACCCCCAAAGTGATGTGGCCATTAAAAATGCTGTAGTTAATGGTACCAGGCCCTAACAGCATATTCTATATTCATAAATTCCTTGAAAATGTCCCTAAAATAATTTTTAAAATGTGTTGAAGACTGAGGAGAGCAGTTCTCAAGCACAGGAACATATAACAACGCTATGTCCAGCAAGCTGTCTGTGGGGCCTTTGTTTCCATCAGGGCATTTCTTCCTGCTACCTGGAAACACATCACAGATAATTCCCCTGCCACACAGAGAAATGTCATCTCCTTGTACAAGTGCTTTGGCATCAGCCCTTCACAGTTAGTCCGTGTTCGTGTCCTTTATTAAGTACACGTGTTCATGCGCTTACATAATTACCATAATGAAGATTGAATTTGCATACTTTAAAAACTTTTGGAAAATGAAAAAGATGTGGTGCAAGTGATAAATGCAGAATTGTCTTGAAAAATATTGTAACCATTGTCTTTCTGTCCTTTCAAAAGGAACTGGAAGATCTGAATAAGTGGGGTCTCAACATATTTAATGTTGCAAGGTATTCCCACAACAGGCCGCTCACCTGCATTATGTACGCTATATTTCAGGTTCGTGATTTTCTGATCAAATTTGCTCTTCTTCTACCACACTATTTTAACTTCTAATTGCTCTCTGTTTTGTTGCCTTCTGCAGTATGGCATCCTTATTTGATATATGCATGTATGCTTGTACCGTTTATTACACAGGAGCGAGATCTACTAAAAACATTCAAGATCTCATCAGACACTTTTGTAACGTACATGATGACGCTAGAAGACCACTACCATTCGGACGTAGCTTACCACAACAGCCTCCATGCTGCTGATGTTGCCCAGTCCACGCATGTTCTGCTCTCTACCCCTGCACTGGATGTGAGTTACCTAGTTTGAGCTAAGTGCTTTGTGCTGGGCAGTCCTCATGTTTAAAGGTGGGATGGAGGCTAAAAAGCACCACATTGCCTGTGTGAACACAGGAGAAAACCTTCAGCTGAGTCAATCACCAGTAGTACTCAGACTTGCAAAAAGCAATGTGCTGCCTGCTCTTCGGAGGGCTCAGTTTACTGCCAGGGGAGTCACCATTAAGAAATTTCAGCAGCAGCTTTGCCTGTAATCTCTGTTTCATCTTAAAGAGCACATGCTGCTTGTAGACCTTTCTTCTGAGTCAGAAAACTAATTTAAAGAGCACAAATTGTTTCTCTAAATCAGCCTCCCAAACTGTTGAGAAAAAAAAACATCAGGACTTCTTTGACAAATTCCTTTTTTCCTTCCTAGGCTGTCTTCACTGATTTGGAAATCCTTGCTGCGATTTTTGCAGCTGCAATTCATGATGTGGATCACCCCGGGGTCTCCAATCAATTTCTTATTAATACAAGTGAGTTTTGTTTCAAATACAATAATAATGGAAACTAATGGAAATGCATTTTCCATTACAACAAGGTCACAAATTAAGACTTTCAAACTGCATTGCTTTCTCAAAATATTGCGCAGTAAACTAGTTATATGCTTTGAAATAAAGCAGTAATTAAAAATTAAATTCCTAAAGAAGGAAGCTGTTGTAGTGCAATTTGCCAGTGCCCTTGAATCTTGTGAATATTACTACTTGCTAACACATAATAATTCTTCCAGTCCTGAGTGCAAATTTTATCATTAATATAAGATAAATTATGCTATTGCTATTGACAACGATAAAGCTAAATATTGTGGTTCATATTGTGTTTCAACAGGCTAAGCATGTATCTTGATTCCAAAACATGGGTATTGTTCTTTTTTGGAAAGTGCTTTTGTAGGGTCCACGCTTTCGGTTGTCAGTGATTCTGAAGCCTGTAACTAAGTCAACCGAGTACTATTTTGTTCATTAGAACTGAGCAAAGGGCTGTTTGTGTTATATACATGTGTGCTCAGATTAGAAAACTGCATGCTCTTGGCACACATGAAGCAAAAAAATAAAACTTTTCCTGATTTATTGCATACAGATAAACATTTCAGTACCCAGGACAAGCGTTTGCTGTTTGAAATTACACATTTCACATGCTGCAGTGACATATTTATGTTGCTTTGCTAGATTCTGAACTAGCCCTGATGTACAACGATGAATCCGTCTTGGAGAACCACCATCTCGCTGTGGGTTTCAAACTGCTTCAAGAGGAGCATTGTGACATCTTCCAGAACCTGACCAAGAAACAGCGTCAGACGCTCAGGAAGATGGTGATCGACATGGTATGAGCTATGCACATCCTGCTCCTCTTCTGCAACAAAAAACTGGCTTCTTTGTATGGTTGCCCATACTGAGATTGTGTTTTCACTTCTGTAAAGGTATTGGCGACAGATATGTCCAAGCATATGAGTCTGTTAGCTGATCTGAAGACTATGGTGGAAACTAAGAAAGTCACCAGTTCAGGAGTCCTCCTTCTGGACAACTACACAGACAGAATACAGGTACGTCCGCCAGATTTCCTGGATTTTGAGTATTTTGTTCAGGATTGAAGAGACCATGCTCCTGTTCTTACTGTGGCTTTTAAATGGACCATATATAGAAGCTACTGACCTACATTTTCAGCAATCATTTTCTTCTGCACCACAAAGAGGTACAAGGTGGTCCCATACCTTTTAGGTAAAGGGGATTATGTTTTCAACACTCAGAGCATGGAACTGCAAACATGCACATTCTTCTGAAGTTAATCTGTACAGCTGAGCTTTTGAGGGCTGCTGAATTTCCTTGCTGCTTTCTCCTATTTATTATAGCATTATAGCAAGATGGCTATAGCACTGCGAGATTGCAAGAATTTAATTTGTAACTCCATACCTAAAGCAACTCTCACACTGGGGTGAAATTAGTGATGTACAGTCTGTTCCCTATATTTTCTAATCCTTGATTTACTGAAACGACAAAGCAGTACTGGAAGAGAGTTACGTAGTTAGTAGGACAAGATACATCCTGATATTCCCTCCATTTTGATGGCCAACTTCTTAAGAACAGATTCATAGGGACACTCTTCTTACATTTTTACTTAAGACTGCTGATGTTAAAACAGGTCACTTGGTTGCTGTCTAAATCCTTGTGGCCACAGTTACTCAGGCACATTTTTTGTGTGCTTGGAAGGGATATTACTCATTTAATAAAGTAGGAGCATTTAATCACCTGAGAGCATGGAAATAAATTTTGAATGGTGGAAAGCACCTGCATTCAAAACCAAACCTATATGATGTAATGAACATGGCCACAACTGCACCCTGTGTAAGCATCAAGTTGTCTGAAAAACATACAGCATGTTTTACTTTTGAAGCGGACCATAGCAGCTAGTCTTATGTGCAGAGATGTTACAATGTTAGTATTTTTATACGCTGTTGCATAATCGAAGAGCCTTGTGGTTAAATGTTCTGAATTAAGCAAGCAGATACAGCTTGAAACCGTCCTTTTTCCATTTGATTTTATGAGTTTTCTGATTAATGTAATTGCAGGTTCTCCGAAATATGGTACATTGTGCGGACTTGAGTAATCCCACAAAGTCTCTGGAACTGTACCGGCAGTGGACGGACAGGATCATGGAGGAGTTCTTCCAGCAGGGAGACAAAGAGCGAGAAAGAGGAATGGAAATTAGTCCAATGTGTGACAAACACACAGCGTCAGTGGAAAAATCACAGGTAATTGGCCATGAGCTGCATTTTTGTACTGCCTAAGCTTGTATTTTAAAAGCATAGACAAAATTCATCTGCTTTCTCTAGCACAATTAGGCAAACAGCCAACTGTTCAGAGGGTTGGTTCTGATTGACCCTGACATCCAGCTGTGCCTGAAGCTCATATAGACTGGCAAGGCTGTTCAGACTCCTTTATGTACCCCTTGGCATCTCCTCATTTCCAAATGCATGTTCATCTTGCCCTGTTTGCGTCCCAGTCTCCTGAGTGAGTTGGTTTCCTTTTGTTCCCCAGGCTTGAAAGTGTAATTCTGATCTCCCCTTCTGCCAGGTCTCTTCTGCCTTCACGCCCCCAGCCTCCTTAATTAGCACTTCCTAAACCTACTGACATTGTACGCCGTGTTAGACATTTATAGCAATGCCAACCCCATTGTACTGCAGGGTTAGGAGCTTCTCCCAGCTGAGATCTGCTTCAGGACACTGCAAAAGTCTGGATGTCAGTCGTTATTCAGCCTCGTGCAGAACAGTTTTGCAGTGCATGATCTGGCCGCTTAAGTTAGAGGTCTGATGGAGCTGCTGTGTGCCAGGCAAAGTCAAAGAAATATTCATTTATGTCAATACAAACCTTAAAAGGAGCTGGATATGTCTTGTTTTTTGAGATTAACTGGCTCATCCCCAGTTCTGAATCATAGATTAAACAGTTTCAAGGTCAGATTTTGTCCTGACCTGTGTAGCACAGGCCATAAAATTTCACCCGGTTAGTCTGTAATGAAGCCGGTAATTTATGTTTGCCTAAACATATTCCAATCTTTATATAATGGTGTCTTGGTTGTTGTTTTTAAATGACTCAAGCAAGTCATCATCAAGGTTTTTCAGCTTGAATAAGTAACAAAATTGATGATAATTATTTCCAAATGTCCTCTAGGGCTAAGCCAAGTGGTTTCAAAATTATTCACTCAACCGCATGGTGATTTTGTTGGAAAAATCTGTCTTATTTGTTAACCTAACAAGAAATGACTCCTTCGGCCAGGCTTGGCCAGAAAATGCTGATGTGCTCCGCATGTGAGCTCCAATTAATTTTTTGCTTCACATATGCACTTCACAGAGGTTTCAAAATGGCATTTTTTCTATGTAAAAAGAACAGGAATTGCACAAAATCACTACCATGGAAATCCCAACTAGTGACAAAGGAGACAGGGAGGTGGCATGTCCGTTCTGGAGTGAAACAAAGAGAACTGCTGGGAAAATAGTATGCAAGTATTTCAAAGGTCTAGATGGTACCTTTTTGCGCCAAAATATTTTAAGATCAGTGCTCAGCCACCTGGCCAGCTATTCCATGATTCAGGATGTTTCTTTAAAGAAACAATGACCTGGCTACGAAGTGACAGATCCCTAGCCATTGGTGCTCTGTAGCCCTTGAGCGTTTTGGGTGGTGGCGAAGCCATCAGCTAGCCATACAGAAATTTTTTTTCACTTTAAAAGTGCTCCGGAACATGTGCTGCAGGAAATTTTCATCACCTTTTTGTTTAAGCTGCCTCAACAGTATGCTACAATTGAATGTTAATGGTTCTATTGACATCCTGTTGTGTCTGAAGGAGGCATGTGTGATTTCCAAAGCAAACATCTGCACGTTGAGTCTGGCCCCTTTGAGAGCCATTTTCCTGCTGCACAGAAGTGTTGTCCAGTAGAGCGAGGAGAGAAGTGACACAATCTGCCAAGACGGAAGAATTTCAATCCTCTTTATGGCCATTCAGTTTTCTCCATCCTGGACGTACGTCCTCTTAGTCAGACAATTGAAAAATGATTTAGCTCAGACCTTACGCGCCAACCGGCGGAAGGACCGACAGACTCAGCCACAACGCTCACTGTTTCCACCGCTGGCACGTCACTCCATGGGAGTCGGGCAACAGCAGTCTCTCCGCCTTTGTGCGGGAGCAGTACTTCTTGGGATGAGCTGCCCTGCTTTCTGCGCTCTTTCCAAAACAAAATGAAAGGAAAGGAAATCTCTACCAGGGCCTGCTTCACAGAGAAACACAGCGGCTGCTTTGGCAGAGTAGAAGAGAAATGTTGAAGTGTTTAAAGACACAGGACCACGAAACAGTTCAGAATAGGTACAAACTACACACCATAGTAAAATACACCTAAAGGTCAAACTTCAGTCCATAAAAGCAGTGACATTTGGCATCAGGACGGCTCGCCCTGCGTTTTCACAGCTGCCAGCCACGTGCATACCCTGGGGTAATGGCAGCATTGCCATAAATGCACCAGCCTTGTCCGCCGTCGTCAGGGAATCCCATCTGAGACAGAGCAAACTTCCTCATTGCTTAGGGTAGAGGCAATGATCGGCTAAAATGTCTCTCTGCACTAACAGCTGGTAAGAGGCGTCCCTCAGTGGGATGTTCTGTCTTCAGAGTGATGGCGTACCCCGCCTTCTGCAGGGCAGGGATCAAGCTGCTAGTCAGGAGCAGACATCTACAAGGATATTTAAAATCACGGATGCAGCCAAGGATGGGATTGGCAGCTGCATGGCTTTGTTTCCAGGTGGCTCCTGCTTTTAGTTAAACTTTCATCCAAGGTTTGTTTTTGGACAAGATGTCAACCTAGTCCTAGGCGTTGTGGGTGCAGCTTTGAGTATCAGATGGTTATGTCTGCAAGTAGACAGTGCTGGTTTGGGGGCTTGCTCTGAGGTGGATATTTTGCTTGTAAAAAATCATGCGTTAACAGCATTTGAGCTTTTTAGACACCCATCTGCTCTCCACCATTCCCTTCCCCTAAGCGTGTATGCTCCTGTGTTTCGCAGGTGGGATTCATTGACTACATTGTCCATCCACTCTGGGAGACGTGGGCTGACCTGGTGCAGCCCGATGCCCAGGACATCCTGGACACGCTGGAGGACAACAGGAACTGGTACCAGAGCATGATACCTCAGAGCCCGTCTCCTCCGCTTGAGGAGCGGGGCAGGGACTGTCAGAGCCTGATGGAGAAGTTCCAGTTTGAACTGACGTTGGAGGAGGAGGATTCAGATGGACCAGAGAAGGATGGTGAGAGCACTGGCTACTTCAGCAATACAAAGACACTCTGCGTGGCCAGCCCAGGGGAAGAGGATTCACAGAGGGAGGCGAACATAGAAATTGTGACAGAAGATACGTCTCCTGTCGACACATAATGTGCCGTACCTGTGTGAGTGGATTTTAAACACGTAATGAGCATGCAAGCAGTCTCACGGACTAGCTTGCAGCCTGGGTCTGAGGCCTGTGTCTAACATTGGCTGAAAGATCTTCCCAGCTACTTGAGATTGGAGTCAGGGTTAAAGATCATGTAGTGAATGATTGCTCAGGAAATTAACAGGTGATTTACATTGTGGTTTAAGCCTTGTCAGCTAAGAGCATCGTGTTGTCCTGGAGCTGGCTTGGGTCGTGACTGAAGAGTAAATGACACACAACTGAGAGATTTTATACTGTTAGTTTTGGAATTTATACCAGTTAGACTGCTAGAAACTACTGATTAATAACTCTCCATATAAAACCTATCCACCTGACCACCTGTCTGCAGACCTGTGTGCCTTCTTTGTAAACACTTTCATGTCTTTTCAAGAGTCTATTAATTAAATACATGGAGTTTAGTATAAAAAGTGACACAAAGTGTTTCAAAATTGCCAGATACTTTTTTGATTCTTCCTGTTACAAGAAGCAGTCTTCCTTTTTTCGTGGGCAATACCTGTCACTTTATTGCAGTTAATCACTTTTACAGACTAAATAGAAGGGAAACCCTCTGTTTTGCATTACTGCACCTTTAATCGTCTTCTTAATACCCCAGGTGACCCATTTAAAGTCACTTCATGCCTTCGTGCACCATCTCTGTTCGCTTGCTAGGAATAACAGTATTTTTTCCTCAACAGGGTTTTATTTTTGTTGTGCGCAGGATAGAGGGTAGTTTTTTTCCATGGCACAGCGCAGTACATATATAAGTAAGTGTGATAAGGCAGCGTGTGACGTGCGTTCCCCCTCGGCAGCTCCGTGGCTCAGTGGAAGTTGCACGCTCAGATATTTGTGTTTCTCGCGCCTGTCGTTCACATTTCCTAGGTTTAGGTCCACCGTCCTCCTCCTGCACTGCCTTGAGCTCTAACACCTCCATTACTGTTTATAACAGTGTATTTATTACATAATGTATATACTGTAATGTTTTGTAAGTTATTAATTTATATGAATTAACATTGCCTGTCGGCGGCAATGTTAGCTGTGTAGAAAACTCGGAATAAGAGTTGCCTTCTTTTCTTCTAACCTTTTGTATTGCATAAAATACAAGAACCTGAACATAGCTGAAGAGACAGACACAACCCAGGAAGGGCATTCAGGTGGCAGCCGCCTGCAGGGGGTTCGTCTTCGTGGCAAGCTGGGGGGGACGGACCGGACCCCAGGGCAGCGGGCGAGCAGTTGGGAGTGCTGAAAACTTAGGGGGGGGGGGACCGAAAAAAGAAACCCCCGCGAATGGGCCGGCTTTTAAATGTCACGTTCCAATTTCTGAACAACCCAATGTGAATTTCTATTACAAAAATGTGAACTGATGTAATAATTGTGCTGTGAAACTTCTTCTGACAAAGCTTGTCCGGCATTGTGAGCAGTGTCAATCTCAGTTTGTAAAATATGTTTCAAGCTTTTGGTCCAACTTGTGACTAACTAGTTAATGAAAATAGCACAGTTGTGCATGATCAATGGGTTTGTATGTCTGTTGAACACTGCATTGTTCCAGGTGGTTATTTTATTGTTTCCAAAAGTTTCACACAATGTATGTTATAGTATTATATATTGTGTTCAGATGCATTCTTAAGAGATTTTTATATGAAGTGAATAAATGAAAGCATGACCCTGCCTGCGGCGCTTCGTGCTGCTTTTTTTTAACAGGTTGGTGTGGGCAGTATCTCAGCTGCAAGCAAAGGCACCTGCACTCGCTGTGCTCGGCTGGGACACGGCTGGCACCAGGGGTACAGTAAAACTGAACCCTCCTGTGGCCGAAACCCAGTGGACACGTGGAGCCCTTCTCTTACGAACAGGAAGATAAGGGTTTCTGTGGCCAGAGGGCACGGCCACCCTCTCCATCATGCCGGCTGCAAGACCTTTGCCTTCCTGAGCGGCAGCCGGCGGCGGAGCAGGGCTGGTGCCGGTGGCAGCGGCGACAGGAAGGCGGTGCAGACAGGAAGGCGATGGCCGCAGCCGGCAGCGCAGCCTTTGCCTGGCGCGGGCGGCACTGGGGCCAGCTCGCGGGATGCTTTCATGTCCCGGCCTGACCCAAAACAACTGACTTTCCAGTAAAAAAACATCCTGCCGGCAGGCAGTGGGGGGGCAAGGGGACGGCGGGGACGCTGCACCACTGGGGTCTCCCCCTGGGCCACCCTCACTGCAGGTGATGCCGGAGGAGCTGCTGCCGTGGCACCGCGTGGGTCTCCCAGACCCCATGGCTCCAAAATGAAGTGGCGGGAAAGCACAGATCCCCCATCCCGTGTCTGCCTTCCCATGCTGCACTTCATAGGAGCAGCGATTACCAACCCACTGTCATGAAAACACCTCCTGTCCACGTGGAAGGGGCTTCAACCTCAGCTGACCCTGCACTTGGAAGCTGACATTAACACTGGGTGTGCTCGGTGCCCGCCTCGCTGGGAGCAGGGACATCCCCACGCCCGCTGGCCGCAAAGCTGACCAGGGCATTTCTTCCAGTGCCTTGCCAGGGTTTTAACCACTGGTGAAAACTTGGTGGTGCTGATACCAATTTCTCTTTTCCAGTGAATTTACCCCTGTGCATCGTTTGCATTTGCCTTTGCTGTGGTGGCTGCATCCGGCTGTGCCCACAGCACCCAGGGACGTGCAAAGATGGGAGATGGGTTATCAGGCTGGGAAAACATTTGCAGTTCTGGGTGAAGAAAGCGGCCAACTTGAACAGCAAAGTGCTGAAGTTGCAGACGAACCACCAACCCACCGCCAGAGGACACGTTAGGGGGAGGTGGTGTGCCTGGGTGCAGGGCCCACATGGGCACGGGGTCCTCTGCCCTGGCGCCCTCCTCTCTGCCCGCACTCCCCTCCACTCTGCCAGCCTTCACTTGCTTTCTTTCCTTCCCTTCCAATGACCCAGTTCTGCCAGGAAACGGCTTCATCATGAGTACATGCAAAAGCGGTTCGTGTTGCTCTGACGCTGAATTAACAAACAGCTTCCTTTCACTTCTCCTTCTCAGCAGCAGCAGCAAAAATGCTCTGATGGCAGCTACGTTGCAAAACTAACCCGAATCCCTTATGTTTTCCTTCCATTTTTGGGGTGGCAAATCTCAGTTCAGGTGCAGGGCAGCTTGCTGGCTCAGTTTTCCTCCTTTTCTCAGGGGCTGAGGAACACATTTTGGCTCTGCTTTACCATCTTTACGTCCAAAACTCCTGCTGGCCCCAAGCACCCCGTGGGGTTTGCATGGTTTCCTTCAGCATCGGAAGCACGTCCGCGTGGAGGCAGCGATGTGGTGCTTCCTCCTCGCTTGTTAGGCCGGATGGACAGTGCTGCTGGGTGCCTGCTCCCCCTCCCCAGTGGTCACCCCACCGATGCAGCTGTGTTGCCTCCAGTGACCCCCACCAGGCCCTGGCTGCACCCAGAGGGGCTGGAAATCACCGCTGCTCAGAGTCTGGGGGAAAGCAGGATGAAAAATAAAACTTGCAGGAGAACAGTGCAGAAAGTGTGCCTTTCTGGAGAGGGGGTGGCTCCCAGGTCTGCAACAGGGGCGTGCAACCAGGTGTGCAACTCAGGCATGCAACCAGCTGTGCAACTGTGGTATGCAACTGCAGCGTGCAACCATGGTGTGCAACTGCAACATGCAACCAGGGAATGCAACTGGGCTGTGCAGGCCAGGTGTGCAACAGGGGTGTGCAATGCTCGCTGGTGCTGGGGCTGGGAGGGGCTGGGGTGTGTGTGGGGTGGACAGCGCAGGACCCCAGCCCAGCTGGATAGGCTCAGGACCTCCAGCCTTGGGGCTGCAGGATGAGGGGGAGCACATGTTGTCCCCTCCTTGCTGCCAGCATTAGTGATGGGTATCACCAACAGCCCCTAGTTCAGCAGTGGCCGAGTCGCAGCCATTTTCGAGGACATAGTTTCCTGCTGAGTCTATAGGGCTGGGTTTTCAGGGGGGATTTCCACCAGCCATAAACCCGCCCACAGCTGTCATCCTGGGGATGAGCCACTCTTCGCTCTACACCAGGATCAGAGCTGGTGCTTCCCGGCATCACAGGGACAAGGGTCCTGTGAAGCCCCTGCTGCTGCCAGGAAACTTCTGACCTGGAGGTTGGCATTGTTAATAGAAACCATGATGCAAAGAAATAAAATAATAAACCAGCTTTGTTGCTTTTTCCCATGGTGCACAAGCGCTGTGCCTGCTCTCCTGGGTGTGGGGCCAGGTTTCCATGTTCCTTTTTCCCCCTGGTCCATAGGAGTTAGGGACGAGCTGTGGGTGTTCACACCTGCCATCCACTGCAGCAGTGGCTGCAAGCTGGTGCTGGTTCCTGCTGCGGCCTGAGCCGCTCATGGTGTTCTCCACCAGTGAAAAGTCTTGAAGTAATCTTGGGTGTCTTCCGAGTAAGTGCTTCAGGAATGTGGATTTCTCGTCTGAATAACGACATGCAGTGGCAGCCTTGTGGCAAACCACTGGGCCAGCCTTTGGGGGTGTCCCGTGCCCCTCACTGCGGCCCTATGTGGGGACAGGGATGCAGGTCCCTGTAATGGGGCCACCAAATGCCAAACATGAGTATGGCTGAAGCCACAGCAATCACCTCCAGTTTGCATAAGTAGCAAAAAAAACTTTAGAAATGTGCCTTTATTGCAATGGGTGCTTGGTGCCTGGAAGCTGAATGCTTCTGCTTGCATTTCGGCCCCACCAAGGTTTGCTTTGTGTCCATCACATTTCCATGGGACATGCCCCATGTCCCTGAGCACACATGGACCACAGCGCTGTGTCCCTCTGTGTGCCAACCAGTGGAAAGAAGCATTTCCCAGGCTATAATCCAATGGTCAGGATCTGCAAAGTGCTGGAAGCAGTTCGCTAGCCAAGGAGATTAGGTGCCACTGGCTTAGAGTTCACCTAAAAGTACTACAGATGAAAAAAAAGAAATGAAAATCCAAAACACTGACAGTTTCATAGTCGAAAACAGGAAGGAGCTGGGGGCTGGTGCACAAAGCACAGATTTTATCGAGTCTGCGGTGCTGGAACAGAGCCCAAGTGCTCACTGCACCAGTAGCCTCTGTGCAAGGGGAGGTGGGTCTCATAGTCTGGCAGCAGGGGTGCTGGCTGGGATCCTCCCAGGACTGGCCGGGAAGGACAGGGCCAGTTGTGGCCCAGCTGATTTGATTTAAGATGCGTTTAGGTTTTTTTTGCTCTCCCAAACATCCCTTTTGGGGTTACACAATAAGCCCACCCCTGAGGGCTCCCCATCTCTGAGGGCTCCCATCCCTGAGGGCATCCCCACCCCTGCTCTTGCTGCACAAGTCTCTGGTCTATTGGAAGGTGTTTCTGCCATCCTGGTCAGATGCCATCACCACTTGTGTCATTGCAGTGCTGCAGGAGGTTGGGGACAGCAAAGCTCTGGCCCATGTGGGGCTGTGAGATACATCCTTGTTGTGGGGGAGAATGGTCTCTGCAGCCCCCTTATCTGCCCAGAGCGGGCTCTTCTGGGACACCTGTTTGTGTTACGGGGTTACCCACCCCACGACTTACTGGTGGGAATGCTTGGATTCACAGGCTGTGAGCTGGGTGCAGCTTGTGCTGGCGATGCGATTATGCACAAGGGGCCAACCACTGACAGCAGCTGGGCCAGCTGCAGTCTGACACCCATCTGGGGGGCTGCAGGGGTGCTGGTGAAGGGCTGACCCACAGGGGACAGTGGGACCAGCCTGGGGACAATCCTCATCCCCACAGTAAGCTTCTCATTGCAGAGAGAGGATTGCTGCAATTAAAAAATACATATATATTGCAGAAGACATTTCCCTGCAGGAGGGAGTCATTGCTGGCAGCAGGCCCTGCTGTGGGTCCCACACAGGGTCCCCAGCTCCCCTGGGTCCCCCCCGCCCCAGCTGCTTGTGTTTAAACCAGCTTCGGGTGGGGCCAAGCAGAGGATTTTTGTTACATGAAATAGTTGTGGTTTATTTTTTCCTTTACCTTTGCCACCCTCCTGCCTCGCTGCCTGGCACAGGCCCTAGGAGCGGCCGTGCTCTGGCTGGGCATCACACCACACTTCGGGATGCACCCATTGCAGTTTGGGGTGCAGCATGCTGCAGCTCAGGGTGCGCCATGCAGCATTCAGGATGACTAGCTGGCCTGAGGAGGGGGTCACTGCCACACTGCGGACTGATTTTAGTCTGTGACAACTGCAGGGCCATGGAGCCGTCCCCAGGGAGCGCGGGACCCCACGGCACGGGGCTCAGCCCGCTGCAGAGCCCGCCACCAGCCCCATCCTGCCTGCACGGCTGTGCAGCTCCCATGCTGCCTGCGCAGGGCTGCCTGCACAGCTGTACAGCTCCATCTGCCGAGGCCGCAGCCACTGCACAGCGCACCGCCGCACATGGCCCAGCTGGCGTGTGCACAGCAGGGATGTCCACTGTGGGGGACACAGCTCAGAGACACACAGCAGGGACATGCGCTGCGGGGGGACACACAGGCAGGGTCCAGCACAGCTGGAGCTACGCAGAGCTGGAGACCCAGGCAGCTGGAGCAGTTCATGGCTGGGCCGCAAACAGCTGGAGACCCGCCCAGCTGTGATCCCACATAGTCAGGCTGTGCACAGCTGGAGCAGCGCACAGCTGGAAACTGAGCACAGCCAGTGCTTGAGCACAGCTGGATCCCCACACAGATGGATCCATGCACAGCTGGAGCCCCATACAGCTGGAGGTGCAACTCCAGGCCTGCTTTGGAGTGCTCACCTTTGGGGATCTCTCTGCCTTTTCTGCCAGGTTGCACAGGTGTTTCCCAGCACGAGCCCCTGCCCTCTCCGTGCTCCAATGTGCTCCAGCACGGCTCTGTCTTGCTCCGTAGCGGCTCAGGGTTTCTCATTCACTGTGCTGATGTGCAAGTGCAGCTGGTGGGATCCAAACCAACCTGTCTGACCCATCACCCAGCCATGGCCCAACTTCTTTGTCTCCCACCTTCTGTTCCTCCCGTCTAACATGCACCGCCTTTAGCTCCCACATTTTTTTATAGAGTCTTACGACATGGGTCTTGCAGAAAAATAATTTTTTTAGAAGGGAGGGGTTAATGTTTCTTCCTTGACAATGTGGGCAACGTTGGTGGTGGCTGGAGGATGCAACCACATGAAGGGCATTTACGGGTGCTTGACCAAACATGACATTGCCACCGCATTAAAGGCGGGGAGTCATGAGGCTTGAGGTTACACACTGCAGCAGCAATAAGGCTGCTGCATTGACTTCCATTTGCCTTGAACTAGGCTGGCCATGATGTCTCCATGAAGCGTGCTCCCACCCAGCCTGCAGCAGATGTCTGGAAACACCCTCAAAGGGTGAAGGAGACACCAGGAAGGACCATGCCCTTTTCAGGGCGATGGAGAGCATCTTCTCAGGGCTTTGGAAACCATCGAGGGCAAACACTTTCCCTCCTGCCTGCGCAGGGCACCACAGTTCTTCATTAACAGCACCCTCCGCCTCAGGGCTACCCGTGCCCCTGCAGACCCTGCGCCAGGCTCCTGGGCAGGGTGGGTGCCATACCTACGCAGCAGCCAGGGCGATCACCCATAGGAGCACCCCGATGCCTGAGCAACGGCCCTCTCCACAGCAAACTACAGGTAAATCCTTGCGGCAGCCCCAAAATGCACTCTTAGGGCTGGGGGAGCAGAGGTAGGAGGGTTTTGCAGCAGGACAGTGGTAAGAATATTTTCAGCATTAAAATAACATATTTTTTCCATAACCTCATTCTCAGCTGAGCTATTTGGGTTGAAACCTTCCCCCAAAAAAAAAGAAATCAGCCCGAGGCGGGCAACTGTCAGAAAGCAGCAGCGTGACTGGGTGGTGCCCGGGTGCTGGGGAGGGTGGGGGAGGACGTGCTCCCTGAGGGTGCCCATGCCAGCCTCATCTCTGGCCGAGCTGCACCCACCCATGCAGCAAGCAGGGCTTGCACCGGGTTTTGCTGGACCCATGGGGGTTGTGCTGGTTCAGCTCCTATGAGGATGCAGCAGAGCCCTGTTCCTTGCTCCCAGGGAGCATGAGTTTGCTCCTGCATGGTCAAGGTGGCTGGGTTTTTTAAACTATTTAAAATTAATAAACCATCACACCTAGAGGGAAAAATGTGTTTGAAATATTGTTGGATTTGGACCAGTGCAAAAACTCCCAGTTTATCTTCCTCGGGGGCTTCCCATCACAGGCAGTGTGGCAGCATGGCTATGTCTTGCAGTGCGTGCAGGCAAGCACTGGGGGCAGCGGGCAGCATGTGGGGCACCCAGGGGCACCCAGGGCTGTGCTCACCCACTCCCCCTGGCACTGCAGGGTGGAGCCCCCCTCAAGCCGGCGCCAGAGCAGAAACCAGGTGCTAGGCAGCACATCTTTGGCTCATTTTATTTTGTTTTGCTGCAGATCATGGGTAATCCCGGTCTTGTTCTTTGATATTTTTCCCCCTTGCTAATTGATACTGTAATTAAGCTAATGCTTAAACTACAGGGAAGAAGGGAACAGCACAGAAGCTTGGAGCCTGCTTTTATTTGTGCTAATGTCAAACGAGGGAACAGTGTCCAAACGCATGAAGTTTCTCTGAAATACCCACAGCCAATGCTGCTCCTATAGGGTTCATTTTACATTTGAAAGCTGACGCCTGCTTCGCCTGCCCTCCCCACCCCTGCTGTGTGCTGCTAGGTCTCCCTTTCCACCCTTGGGGTGCAGCATTTCAAATTAAATTAATGTCTATTTGGGCAGAATTGGGTGAAGTGGTATTTTTGGGGCTCCCCTGTGTGCGTGTGCCCTGGGGCTAGATCCTGGCTGAGCTTCCCAGAGAGGGGGGCTCATCCCGGCTCCCACCCCCCGGTGCCTGTTGGGGATGGTGGCTGCGACATGGGGTGGTTGGGGCCCCCAGCCCAGAGAGGCATCAGGAGCCAGGGTGTGGTGCTGACCCTGTGCCCAGGGGCATATGCAGAGGCACATTCCCATCCTAAAAGCACACTCGGGGCTGATACTCTCAGTGATCAAATCCAAAATGGGCTTAACAATATTGAGGACCAGGCATGTTGTGTGAAGCAGGCTACTGGCTGCAAAACCCCATGCCTGTGGTGCACACATGGACTTTTCCAGTGTTCCTGAAAGCCTTCTTTCTATCCAAAAAAAATAATCAATTATCACTATTCCCTCTGCCGTCTCTTTTCTGAACAGTTGGACAGTTTGTCCCTTTCAGTCCCAGAAACGGTGACAACCTGGGTGCGTGCAGGGCTGCAGCAGCTCCAGGGGCAGGGTTTTCGGCTCAGACCCCTGCAGGAGGATGACAGGGCCAGAGCACCCCTGTGGCAGCTCTCAGCTGTGCCTCGTCCCTGTTGGGGTGTGGTGGTGTGGTGCTGGGGTACTGGGGCAGGTGATTAGCCTGATTAGCTCCTGATTAGCAGTGGTGTAGGTAGGGGCCAGGAGGAGGTCCTGGTGTAGGGGAAGTTGTTGAGAGGAAGAGGAGGGAGTAGAAGAAGGTGGTTTTTGGTGTGGTGCACTCAGAAGGTGTTTTTCCTGGCTGGGTGGAGGTGGGTTTTGGTCACCACTCCACCAGTGGTGCTGGTAAGTGGCCATTTTTGAATGTGGCGCCTCTTTGTCGTGTGATTTGGAGTGATACGGAACAGGAATCCCAACCATGTTGGCAGGAGCAGCTTGCAGGGCGTGCATGGGGTTCCCATCGTGCCTTTATGCCCCAGGGCGTAGCCTAATTACCTCTGCTTACATGATAGCTATTAAATAAGGCAGAGTTGGCTCTGGCGGTGTTAAGTCACTCCTTCAATGTGCATGTTGTGCCTCTGCTCTGCCAACGCCCCTGTGCCGTGGGGGCACCTGGCTGCTGCTTGGTGGAGGTGCCCTGCTCAGCAAAATGTGAGTTTTTGGGGGCACTAAGTGGGCCTGATGGCTCCAGCGCACAAGCGCTGGCTGCCTCCTGCGTCCCACTCGTGCTTGGTGATGGAGGCAGTTGGTCCCATGAGACACCATGTTCAGTTTCAGGGGACCCACTGCCCATTCCCAACCCTGTTGTGACTTGTGCCGTGGCTGTGATTGGGGGGGTTGCTTGTGCTGAGGATGGTTTGGGGTCCTGTGGGATGCTGCTGTGCTGGTTCTCAGCCTAGGCTGGGTGTTTTGGGGGGGTGCTTGGTAGGGTGGAGAGCCTTTTGCAGGGTGTTCCTCAGGGGCTGGCCATGGTTGTGTGCCCCCCAGGGCCAATTCCCTGTGTGCTGGTGGGGACAGATGTTGGGGGAAGGCAAGAGGCAGCACGTGGAGATGCGTGGGCAGGAGAGGGCTGGGAGGGGCTGGGCAAACAGCCTGTGCTGTGTTCCACTCCTGTTGCATCCCCACTGAGACTCATCCATGCCAAAGATTTGCTGTCCTTTGTATCCAGAGGAGAGCCAAGTGCATTGGGTCTCTCTTAAAATGCATGATACGCACATTTTCCCCAGCCCTGCTGGGAAAGCAGGCACCCCATCCGGTTCTCCTGCCTCTCTGACTGTGCATCCCCAAAGGGCTAGAGCACTGCGGGCAAGGGCTTGCTCCTGCATCTCTCCTTGCAGCAGCTCACTGAGATGGAAAGGGCCTGGCAACTCTTTGTGCATGGGAAAACCCGGGATGAATAGAGCGAAAAAACTAATAGAGCAGAAGGTAACGGGCTTTATTGTGGAGTGAAGAGCAGCTGCGTCCTGAAAGGGGCCCCGTGCCAGGGGATGCGCAGGGAAGCAGGCGGGTGCTGCTCCTTTCCTCCTTCCAGCCCTGCCCAGGGCAGGGCAGCCCATGGCCCCGGTGCTTCCGCCTGGAGTGGCGGCAATGAGCTCCCCGTGACAGGTGGGAAGGGACAAGATGGGGCCTGGTGGCTGGCAGGGCTTGCTCACGTGAGCTCCTTGAGCTGGTTTAGCACTGCTCCCACCGGGAGACTGTGGATGCATGTGCAATGCTCTGGCTGTGCAAAACATGATGCAGGGTGGTTGAGTCCAGTAGCATCTTGGGGCATGGCCTTTTTCGGTTCAGCTTCACAGGTCTGTTGTTTCCAAGGGGGCTGTGTGAGCCCATTTGGTGCTGCCTCCACACCCTCCTGAGCTCACTGGAGACTTGGGCAAGATGCCTCTGGTGGGGCCCTGCATCTACCAGCCTCCTTCCCTGGTAGGGAGAAGCCTTTTGAGCAAAGAATCTTCTAAACATGTCACTTTATCAGAGCCCAAATGGCAGCCTATGTAATGGTTTGCATTTGTCTTTAGCTGTCCTACAGCAAAGCACAAACGTCCATGTTCAGAGTGAGACTCCTGCATCCTAGGAATTATAACCTCTAGCAAATGCACACTGACCTCCAGCACCCTGCACGGAAGAAACTAATTTTATAGGGGAAGAGGCAAATGGCTGAATTTTGTTGGGAAGTCTATTTTGCAGGTGATGGGGGAGAAATCCCCAGTGCTGTGTGGCGATGGGAACTATCAGTAGCAAGGCTGCCAGAGGCTCTGGCCTTGTCCACTGTGTATTCCACCTGGAACAGATAAACGGATGAGCTTATCTTTAGTAAAGGTTTAATTACGGTTTAGCAAAAGGGTTGTGGAGCCACGTAAATGGAGATGTAAACAATCCACTGGCTGCCCGTTACTGCCATTAATGCTGGGGGATTTGCCAGGGCCAGATCCTGTGCAGGGATGAGGCTGGCAGATTGGAGCTTTATTTAGCAAATCCCTGTCCATGCTGCACCCCACGCTCCTTGCCCGCCCTGGGGCACTGTGTCCCCGGCTGGCCAGCGGACGAGCTGGGCTCCTTTGCTACCACGGCGCTTGTCACATGTACCTAAAGCATGACTCTGCTCGGATATGAGTAATGCACTCCAGTGACTCATTTTCTGCCTTTTTTTCATTTTCTTTTTTTTTTTTTTAAGGCCATTGACTTCGTCTCTTGATGTTTACTTGCAGCCTCCTAATGCATATCCTTCAGGAGCCACCTAAGATTTCCAGCACTTTCACTGACAAATGTCCATGTGTCAGCTAGCGTGGCTGGAAATTGTTTGGAAATCCTTAAATACCAATTTTACCTTGAAATGAGATGGGTGTGCTCCGGCAAAGGCTCAGATCTCCCTGTGCTTCCTGGCTTTGGGAAGAGCCCGTGCAGGGAGATGGTTCATGGGGTGATTAGCGAGGGGTTAATTTTGCCCTTGGGAAGACAAAGTTTAATTTTTCTACTTGACAAGAATTATTTCATAACATCAGGACATCCTGCAGAGTTGACCAAAGCTGGAGCTGCGTTGTCGTTAGCAATAACCCCTGAGATTCGTACCTGTGCTAATGCAGTATGTGCTGGTGCGATGTAGAGGCTGCCATAGCTCAGTACCAAAATGGAGGAATTTGGTGAAGAGCACTGATTTACTCATTTCCCAGCTTGGGAGGGGGGGTTTCAAGGGGAAGTTACAGCTCTTTTTGTTTTTTTAAGGAATGTAAGCCCTGCTGGGGAGCATTATGAGAACTGTGGGAGGTGGGCTGGCAGGTCTGTCTCGGCTGGAAGCGGAGCTGCTGGGATGCAGGATGGCTGCAGCAGCACTGTGCCAGGCTGTGCAACAGCTATGTGAATTTCAGATCCGTGTTATTTTGGTGTGTCTGGGAGGGATTTGGACACAGCAGGTGTGTGCCCCTCACCTGGGTGTCCTGCCATGTGTGCCAGCCCAGTTCCTTGGGAGGTTTGGGGCTGGTCTGAGGGGACAGTGGAGTAATGTTCAGCAGGTTGTGCTTGCCCTGGGATTACAAGCAGATTTCCTGAAGGTGCTGGGCACCCTTCCCTGCAAGCCCGCTGCCTGCACCGAAAAAGCAGGCAGCTGAGACAGCTCGCAGGTGCTCCTTGCCGGGATTAACCAAACCATCTGTTAAATAATCCCGTCCCTCTGCCCAGGCATGTGGCAGCTTCTTACTGGCAGGGATGGGTGCAGGCTGCAGATGCTTTGGGGCTGGGGCACTTGGTGCTGGAGCTGATGATGTGGTATTGAAGCTCATTTCCCCACTGGTGTTAACTGAACCCTCAGAGGTGCTTGGCTTCTGGTGTGGTTTTTTTTTTCTAGTGGGAAAAATGAGACTTTTTGAATGGGGAAAAATGATGTGGGTATTATTTTCCCTGCCCGTGAGCAGGATGAAGTCCTGAGAAATGTGTGTGGCTGATGGGGCTGGGGCCTAAAAATGGCAATGCAGGGTGAGAGGCAGAAGTTAAGTTTCCATCACAGATACAAAGTCATGCTGAAAAGCTGCATTTGTGAGTGCTGAAATAGGCTGGCTGTGCTGAAATGCTGCTGTCGTGCCCGGTGGGGGGAGGCAGCTCCTCTGTGCGTGTAGGTTGGTGCTGATGATCGTAACTCCTGTCTTTGCTGGGCAATGAGCTGCTGTGGTGGCCTCAGGGTGAGACCTACATGCAACCCTGGCCTGGGTGTCCTCTGCCCCTGGGATGGGGTCATCCCTGCCACCCCTTGCAGCAGTGGGTGCCAGATGTGCCAGGGACAAGGCTCCTGTTCTCACGGCCGTGCTTGGGGACTACTTCAGTGCAAGTGTGAGGGGTTTTAAAGCCTCTTTCCTGGCAGGAAAAAAAAAAAAGACTGAAAATTTGGAGCTGGTTAAAGCCAATTTTACCAGAACCAATTTTGTATCTCGCACATTTATTGGGGTAATCCTAGTAGCGTCCCATGCAACTCCTGTGTTGGTATTACCTGTCACCTCCAGCCAAACTCCCCCCTGCCCTTGTAGCAGCTTTGAGAAATTATTTTGAAGCTGGTGAGGATCACACACCCTATCAGGGCTGGCTGGCTTGAGGTGAGGCTCTGTGCCAGGGGGCTGGATACCGTGGCTAGCAGAGAGAAATGGGGGGATATGGCAGTTTGTTGGGACAGGCTCATAGTCTCTGGCTTGTGTGGCATTTCATAGGGCAGTAGTGGCACCAGCTGCTGCTGGCCACAGCGATGGGAGATGGGGCGCCCCCAGGCAAAGGGTGTCCCAGGCAGAGGCTGGGGGTCAGCTCTTGCAGCCCCCCCCTCACTCCCTCCCCAGCCTCTTTTGTTCCCTGCTCTGGTGATGCTTTGGCTGCTCTTCATGTGAAATTAATTCCCAGGCACTCTTGGAAGGCAGTCGGGGAGAAATTTCTCCCGCATCATCCTTTCGGGGCTAATTGCTGGTGATGTGACGTCAGCCCGATGGATTTCTCTCTTGAATGGCTGCGGGAGAGGCGAGGGGCCTGGCGCCCGCGGATGCGCACCCGAGCTCTCAGCCCTTCTGCTCACTGAGCACGCCTAAACTCACACCCGGTGCTACCGGAGCGAGCTCTGCTGCCTTATCCAGGCTGGATTTATTTCCCGCCGCCCCCCCTTCCTAGCTGGCCTAATCTGACAGCGCCTGGTAATTAATCTGGCTCCCCCAGCCGCTGCAATAGGATTAGAGGGAGGGGAAGTGCGTCACGAGGTACGAAGAGGGGTTATGCTTTTGGTGAAAGTGGGGGGGAAATGGGAAATAGGTTGGTGTGTTCCCGGGGTGGTGTGTGTCGGGAGCGAGCGCGCATGTGAGGAGGTGCGGGGCGGGAGGGACCTGCTGCGCCGCTGGCAGCGCCGGAGCCGAGCCCGGCTCGTCCTCCCTTTCTCTCAGCATCCTCCTGTGATCCTGGAGGTGATACAGGCACAGCAGCATCCATGGCCTGCCGTTAGACTCAGCACCTCTTTTTTTTTTTTTTTTTTTTTTTTTCCCTTGTTATTCCAGCAGCTAAGCAAACTGCGGATCAGAGGTGCTTGATTGAAGGGCTTACATTAAGCATCTGGTAACTGGGATTGTATTCTCCTGTATTTTTCCAGGCTCCTTGGAAATTGAGGAATGCAATTCTGCCACCATGATGGAAGGTAGGTGATGATCTGAGCATGTCTTTTGGGCTCGCTAGAGTTTTAAAAGCAACGGTGGAGGTAGAGGGATGCATTAAACCCGTGTGTGTGACTCCTTTTCCTTTTTTAAAAATAATAATAATAAAAAATAAAATCTTCTCCTCCCCCTAATCCCAATCAAACCAAAATAACCTGCCCACTGCCGGTGAGCTGGCGGATGGTGATATAATATCAAGCCCATCAGATTATTTGCAGTTCCATCCCCAGCCCTGCGTAGGCAGGTCAGGGTATGCAAGCGCCCGGTTAACTGGCAGAGCTGCCAGTTCCTCCGGCTGGCGAGGCGGCAGCCTGGGCAGGGAGAGGGAACCCAGGCCAGCATGGCTTGGTCGCCGTTAAGGTCCTTTAGGCATTATTTTTCCTTTGCTTGGAAGCCCGCTTTCTCAGCCTGACCTGATATACAGAGGATGAATTTAAGTGTTTATCTGTAAGCACAGACCAGCAGCTGTGAAGCCTGTCGATGAAGGATGGGATTCTGTGATTTTGCAGTGTAGCTGTATGGATGAGCATCTTTTCAGTGGGAAAGCAGGATATTTGAACTTAAGGTAATTTTAGCCATGTAGTGTCACTGGTTAGAAGATGCAGACTCTGAGGGTGAGGAGGTGGAGAGGTTGGATTGAGGCTTACTGAAATAAAAAAGGAAACAAGAAGGAAATATGGGCTCCAGGCATAAGATACTTCAGGGAGCGTTGTGAGACTGTGCATCTGATCGTGTATGGGAAAAGCCCCTGGGCATTTCTTAAAGAAATTTTAACCTGTGTCGTTTGTCTCGGTGATATGTAAAGCTCCTTTTATTTTTTTTTTTCTTTAATGCCTTCTGGAGTAAGATGCAGGGAAAGGAAAACTATTTTTTTTTTTAGCAGAATAGGTATTTCAGGGCCAAGAAGATCAAAATACCCTGGGTTTTTTTCTTTTTTATGGCCTATTGGCCGAGGAGAAGGGCTCACCTCAGCGAGGGGTGTGCGGAGCTGCATCGCAGCGCTGGGCTTGCGGCGCTGCCGGCATGCTAACCAGGCAGCTGCCTGGCCTTCCCTGAGATGACAGGCAGAAATTGGGCTGCCTCTTGGTGTGTCCATGTAAATCAGAGTCTGTAATGCTGTCCAAGTCAAACCAGAAAGGTGTCGGGCTCCATGTAACTGACACTTCTTGTACTGACTTAAAATATTTGCCTAACCTTGGAAATTCAGGTGCTGTAATGGCCATGTGTGAACACATAGGAATTGCTGCTTGCTTTTTTTTGATTCCTCAGTGCTAAGGGATTGAGTGGTGTTGTCCTTTGATATGAGGAAATGCCCTCAATGTATTCTCTAATATTGACAATAAAGTCACAGACAAAAGAGGTTTTAATTTTAGGCTATGACATCAAACTCGTCACACCACGATGGCATGCATGACACATTGGGAACCAGGCATACAGCCTGTGCAAGAACAGGTAATTTTAGAGATGATGTTAACAATGTGATTTCTTTCAAAACTACCTGCATTTGTGGAGGAATTAACATAGATAAATCAAAGCTGGCCTGCTGTAATTCTTGATTTGGGTTATTTAACTAGTTCTGTGGCTAGTTGTGGAGGCAGCAGTGGGGTTTTTTTGTTTGGTGGTTTTTGTTTTTTTTTTTTTTTCTTGAGGGCTTTTGCCTTGCTTGTGAAATGCCTGTGGTGTGCTGCTGCGTGGAAGCTTCAGTTGCCGTGGCCCAGGCAGGTGGGTGCAGGCAAGGGGCTGGCAGGGGTGTCCCACCAGGGCTGGGGCAGCTGGCTCATCAGGCTCTGGCAGAGGCGGAATTGCCTTTCACAAAATAGGCTTGCTTTTAAAAAAAAAACCCAAACCAGCCCCCCAAAAAACTAGCCATAAAAATTTCCCCATTTTTTGTGACGTGTTAGCTGTTGTTCCCCAACCAGCCAATGTGTACAGGAACCTAGAACAAAAGCGAGAAAATAGAGTTAGAAGAAATAATTACTGCTTCTGATTAATGTTAAACAGTTGGAAACTGGCTCTGTTTGTGGAAGAGTGAAACTTTAGTGACCAGTATCCTACTGAAACACTGACACATTGCAAGATACTTTAATATAAGAATGCTTTCAAATGTGCTTAGCTTAATATTATCTGCAACTTTTAAACCCACACAAAATACCTATAGTTCCCTGCAGTAAACATGGTAAAGTGTTTTCATTATTATTTTAATTGCTTGCAGTGTGTCTCGCCAAAATGTTGGACACTGCTGGTGGAGCTCGGGGAGGAGCTGAGCTGTGCCCACCTGGCACATGCTGGTGCCCATGGGCAACCCTGGGGTGCAGAGCACAGGGCTGCCCAGCATCACCCACAGCTGGTGGGATGAACCTGGCTTAGTTGATGGTTTTGGATCTTCCTCTTTGGAAACAAGAGAATCTGGCTCCTTGGGAATGGTGCAGGATGTGCAATTTGTACTAGTTTGTTCTGAACACAATATGGAATATTTTCTCATTCCCCTGGTAGATGGGGAGAAAGCATGCATATTTTTTCACTGTTTGCTTAAAAATCACAACGATGTCTTACAAAAAAAAAAAAAACCCAAACCAAAACCGAAGCATGGACACTGCCTCAAGAAACTAGTCCTCTCTGGGAGGAGATCTGAACACATGCTACATGGCATCTCGACCACTAGAAGTAGATGGTCCTCCACCTCCATAGCACAGTGGGGTGCAGCTTGCACAAGCATTGCTGTTGTTCAGCAGGCTCAGGGCCTTGGGGATGGCTTTGCTGTGCTTGGCCTTGCTCATGCAGGTGGAAAGTAGGTGTTGGGGATGGAGACTAAAGTCCCCCAGCTTTGAACTGACAAAAAGAACCTACAGCAAGATGTGGCACATGTCAGCACTAGATCTGGGACTAAAATTGCTGCTGGAAAGGTCCCACCAGGTGCTGGAAAGGTCTCTGCACGTGTGGCTATAGGTGTGAGAGGTCTTTGGATATTCCCTTTGACTGTTAACTCGCCAGTACTCAGAAATGAACTGGGCATGTCATTAAGGTAAACATCTGTGCACAAAAACAAGCTTATCTTCTTTAATCCATCTGTTGCATCTCCGATGTGCTGAAGGTATTTCACCTAAAATGATCGATGGGATGTAGTGCCTGAAGCAAAACCCAAACAAGGGGTTTTTTTGGTAGAAAGGATAGACAATATGGCAAAGTCAACAACTGCATGTGAGGCAGGGCTGCAAAATGCCTTCTTGGAGTGAGCGCCTGTTTAAAGAGTGCCCTTGGGCATCTCAAACTGGTGCCCAAACACAGCAATTGGGGTTTGTCTGCCAAGGCAGAAACTTTCTGCATGATTCATGGGCCTCATACAAATTTTAAAGACACTTCAGAAAAAAATTACACTTTAAATCAGGTGTCTATTCTTCTTGAATCTCCATCACCAGGTCTTAAGCAATTCAAGGTGGAAAAACATGGTTGTGTGTGGAAATATTGTTCCCTTCATGCTGGTGTTGAGGCTGTGAAGCTGTAGCGGATACACAATGTGATTTACCCAGCACTTGTGCTGGGGATCCTGTCCCACTGCTGGGATCTGAGAGGGGCAATGTGGAGGGAAAAGTGGAAAGGAGGGAAAGGCAGAGCTCTTCCCCAAAACAGTGACCTTAAACACTTTTCTAGTTAGACTATCACTAAAAAAATCCATCTGTCTTTGTAAAGTTGATGGGGGGCATGACACTGGCTGCCTCCCTGCCTGGGCTGCGAGCGGAGCTTATATGTGGTAGAGTTCCTGTTTTTTGTGCTGGCCCAATATAGAATTTTTTTAACTTTAAGACAGCATATTTGAGTTTCTATAGGTTCAATAAGAAAAAAAAAGCCAACACCTGACTGATGTGCAGTTTGTTTGTTAGTGGACTGGGTTGTTCACATGCAATGCAGTAGTACAAAGTGTAGCCCTGTTTGCCTTGCCAGCTATTGAATTGCCTTGGCTATTTGTTTTTAATAGAAGTTCAGTTGCAGGCTGGTGTTTCTGGGGGCTTTTGAAGGTTTTTTGCTTTATCTGTGTGAATGAAAGAGGAGTAAGGCTTGCAGTGGTTACAGCTACTGGTTTTTCTGCACTTACAGACTCGTAGAATGATTTATTTTAATTTTCAGTTTAGTTTTAGATGATTTTTAATTTCATAGATGGTCACCAGGCAGCTGCTGGTCCCAGCATGGTCACCCAGGTTGCATGTGTGTTCCTGGGAGCCAGAGACATGGGATTTTGGGGCTGTCCTTTGGGAGCAGGCATGGAGCTCCTACCCTGTCCTACAAACCCCCATCTCCTCTGCTACACACAAGTGGGCTTCACTGCAGAGGTGGGAAGGGGAAATTCCCTCCTACATCCCTATTTACACTGGATTAGTCTGACAATGGTAATACTGTTTGAAAGCAGTGAGGTGCCAGGACTGGAAAAATCATACCTAGCAGCCCATGTTATCTGGGAGCTGTTTCTTACCCATCCCAGGTTCAGAAAACCACCCCGACTTTGGCATATATTTCTTTGCATTTAAATTATGAGGTTTTTTGTGTGTGTTTTGGTTTGGGTTTTTTTTGAGAGTTATTGAGGAAATCTCTTAAAATTCTCCACCTACATGTTCCAGGGAATTTAAAACACGAATTTGAGATTAATGTCATCATGCATAGGATGTGTGGAAATAATCTTGCAGGGAGGTTTGGGATCGGTTGAGCTGAGGAGGATGGGAGCCGCAGTGACACTGCGGGCAGGTTTCACAGCCTGCCCTCATCACCTGGCTGCAGCTGCCGGTTCAGTGCTTGGACGATTTCATACAACCCCACAAATATATTTGTTTTCTAAATCTGGATTTATAAAAATCATTCAAGATGCACCTTGTTATCAGCCAATTAATAGTTAATGGGTGTCAGGCTTTTAAATGCATGTGTGTGTCAGTGGACATTCAGCTGTTTTGTGCTTCCCTTTAAAATACCACCCAGCATCACACCTATCACCAGGTGAGTGCAGGTGAGACGGGCTCCATCCCCTGTCCTACTCCTGTTACAGACAGCATCAGCTTCAAGAACAAGCTTGTGTCTAAAATGTCAGCCTGGATGAGTGTTTTTGATGGCTTAACCAGAAGCTTTTGTATCAGCTGAAAATGAAAATAAACCTTAGTATTATGAGACACTACAAAAAAAATCTGTATCAAAATCTTCCCTAAAGATTGATCTGATCCCCTTCCCTGGGACGAGCTTTGGGGCGATCAATGGATGGATGCAGACCCGGCTCTGTGTGCTTCTTGAGGGGCTATTTTTTTGATTCATTATTGCTGGGAGCAGCAAGATTAATTTTAATCTTCCCAAGTATTTTGCTGTCAGCAAACAAACTAATAAATGCAATGTTGCTGGAAACAGTCCTGTAGCCACCTTGTTGCTGTTGGGGTTTGCTTGGAGATGGTGGTGTTGGTAAATATGCCTGATAATGAATTCATGTGGGGAACTTTTAGGTCCCTCTTAAGGTGCCCTTCCAAATGACAAAGGAGGACTTAATTTTTTAACATGGTTTATTGGAGTTTTGCAGTTTGGACTTGTTTTGGTGTTAGTGCAGAAGATGCAAAAGAAGCTTGTATAAGTTATTAATAAGGCCATTTATGCTTCATGTTTACCTGGCTCCTTTCACCTGGGGACCTTGAGCTCCTTCACGCTGCACAGTTCCTCTGTGGGGAGACAGATGGTGGAAGAAGCTCTGTCAGTTTTGCCAAATGCTACCTGGAAATGAAGCCTTTCTTTGGGTCAGATCTCCTGCTCTTATTTTTAGTTACACTATTGCCACAGTTAATCACTGCTTTGAAATAAAGGTATTTGTTTGACAGCAGACCATGGGAGGAACAGGATGGTTAGAGGAACTGGAAAGAAGTGTTCGTCGCGCTTTATTTTGGGTGTAAATATTCATCATATGCAGATGTGAATATTGCAAATTTTTTTCGAATGACCAAATTGAGAGCAAGCGACACTTTTTCCCTGGCGGCTTGCCTGGCATTATACCTTGTCCCCAAGGAAGCAGCTCCGGTGTCATGCAGGTGACAACCCCACCCCACCAGCACAGGTGTCCTTTTCTCCACCTGGGAAGTGGGGACTGGGAGTTCACGGAGGGTCACACAGATGTCAGCTGCAGTGGGGTGGCCTTGATCAATAAGTCATGGGGTGGATGGAAGGCTGTTCCTTAGTGTTACACCTACATGAGGATTTTGGTGGGTTCTGGATAAACAGTACAACTGCAAAATTGGTGTGTGTTTTGTAGCAAATTGTCAAGTAGTTGCTGGGAGTCTGCAGTGCATTGCATGGAGGTGATGGGTTTTAAGGAGATGCCTTTTAAAACAGGGCTGTGAGGTGGGACCTGCTGTTGGCCGTGGCTCCAGCCAAGGAGCAGATGTAATGCCAAAGGCCTGTAAAGAAAGGAAAGGTTTGCTGTGTGATTTTTTTTTTTTTAAATTTTTTTTTTTCAGAGGGGAGGAAATACCAGCATGGGGGGAGGTAGTGAGTGTGGGTGTCCCTGGATGTGCTGTCTGTAGGGAGTTGCCCCACCAATGAGCCCAATGTCCTCCTGCAGCTGCTTGGTGCTTGGGGAGGCATGTGGGAGCACCATTGTCTCCTGTTCCCAATAAACCAAAAACTCCAAACCCCTTAAAAATAGAAATCCGAGTGTCATTTGGGAGGGAGAGCCTGTCCTGGACAACTTCTTAAATAGCACAGCAACCTTTAGAAATGCATCTGGTGTTTTTGTCTGTGTGCCAGCTATGAATGAAAGCCACAACTGTATCCAGATTTAATTTACTGACAATATTGGTGAGACGTTTGTGTCCTGTGTCCCTTGGTTGCTGCACACCTGGGGTCTCTGAAAGTTGATATTAAAAACCTGATCTCTGGGGAAAGCAGGCAGTGAGCAATTCCAGCAGCTGCTTTACTGAGTTTGGTAAATATGCTATGAACAAAATTTTGCATCTTTCTGATGTTAAATAGTCCTTAAACACTCAGATCCCTCGCAGAAGAGAAATTAATTGATGTCCTGTGTGTTGCGACACATCCTGCTGATGCTGCCCTTTAAGGACAGCCTCTAGCTGCTGGCCTTGTCCCCAAGCTTTGCTTTGGGGCTGGGGCTTGCTCCGAGCTGGGCAGCCCCACGGCATGGGAGGTGGGCTGGGCACAGGTCTGCTGAGCATCTGTGCAATGAGATGGAAATGTTTCGGCTTCTTGCTGCACCCAGCTGCAGTGATGCCGGGTTTTGCACTAGGTCTTGCCATGGGGAGAGCCCAGACCTATATTTATGTGGAATATAAACTTATATTTATATTATATTTATATTATAATATAATATTAATAATACTATAATAGCATAATATATTTATATAATATATATTTATATGGAATATAAATATATTTCCACAGCTCAGGGTACATGCTGGGGCTGAAGTTAAAGCCTGGGATCTCACCCTGTGCTGCAGGCACAGGTCTTCTGAACTGAATTATGCCTGCAAAGCAAAGGGCCCAGTCTAATGCCCGGACACAGGTTTAATCTCGCATATATTAAAATAAGCTGGTGCGTGCCCCCTCGCTGTAATGAGTGCATGCCAAGTCAGGGGTTTCAGCTTACGGGCTGTGCCATTTCTCAGCCCTTTGAATTCCTGACTGCAGCTGCTGTGATGAGCATTTGGTGGTTTGCATAAGGGGAAAAGCTCCAGGCTAAAGGAAGGGGAAAGGTATGAAGGTCCTGGGAGCCCAAACCCCTCTGAGTACATGGGGATGGATGCTCACTGCTCTGGGGCAGGACCAGAGCCTGGCATGAAACATGTGTCAGTAGCCACAAACCCAGAGGTGGCCACTTGGCCCCAGGGCTTTCTCTCAGTTTTTCTTCATGTCTTGTAGCCAGAATAGGATATGTATCTTTAGAAAGGTGTTGAAGGTTAATTCAAGAACTCCTTAGGCAGGCTTCCTCGCAACCTGTTCAGAGACTTAATTACCCTCGTGGCTGAAAATGTGACTGTTTCTGAATCAGCCATGTGATCTTGTATTACCTCTGCCCACTAGAGTTTAGATACCTTCATCACGTTTCCATTCCTGGGGCAGGTACTTGGACCCCAACGAAGCCACTTCCATTGTGGTTTTAGTGCTGTGCTGAATAGACAAAGCTCCTGCAGGTTCCAATCTCCTCCTCATTTAGCCTTTCAGCTGCCCTGATTGCTCTCCCACCGGCTGTGTGCCAGCTCTTGGGTTGCTCCAGAAGTGTTGGGGGCTGGGTGCAGCAGCTGAGCAGGACCAACCCAGGTGTGATGGCACCTCTCTGGCATGTTCCAGCCTGATGCTGTGAGGGGCTTGTTTTCAGTACAAAGCTTTTGATCTTCTTGATGATAACAAAGAGTGCCATCACTGGACACCAGCCCCAGCGAAAGGTGGTGTGTACCACATCTCAAAACTGCGTTATCTACACAGCCCAACAGCTTGGGACCTTGAGCCAGGAGCAACTGTCCCTAGTCTAGGAGAAAATGATCCCGGAGCAGTGACTTGTGAGGTTTTGTTTTATTCAGACTTATTTATGGTCTTATTTTAGGCTCTCAAACACTGTTAGTCCTTCAATGTCTTCCAACCAAAACTTCTGCTAAGGAGCAAACTTCTCAGCATTCATTTATTTAAAAGAAAGAACCAAAACCCAAGCCCACAACTGTTGCTGATCACTTTTGTTTTCAAGTATCTCCTTTCCAGAAAGCCACAGGCAAGAAGCCAATAGTGTTGCTCCAGCAGAGCGTGACAGAAGGGGCAGTGAGACCACCATCCCTTTCTTCCCCATTTTTAAATTTTCTAACAGGGAAAAACTGTTGTAAGCACATGGAAGATTGTAATATGTGTCTGTGGGACTTTGCTAACCAGATAATTTTTTTTTATAACTTGGAAGTGTAACAGGATAGAGTAAATTCACATAGGTAGATGGTAAGGACCTTTAATGTCCGGCTAGCTTGTTATCAAAGATGGCTTTGTTAGCCTGCCACGGCAAAGCTAAATGGAGTGGTTTAGTGACAATTTGCAGTGGATACTACTGGTTTACTGGGATGAAATATTAAGTACAGCGAGATCATGTGGCCACTGGGCAGAGCTGGATGTGTGTACAGTACTCTACATCCTCAGAAGGGACAGTGAATGTTTGTTTTAACAATTACTTCTTTGTATTTTGAGGTAGCAAAGGAAGTAAGTTCCTGCAGGTGACTCCCCCAGCCTTTTTGAAGGGGTTTTCCAGCAAACTTTCAGAAAATTAGATTTCCTGACTGGTTAAAATGTAGACTTTTGCTTGTGTGGGGAGAGTACTAAGTCTAGTCCTTACCCAGGGGAGCAGCTGGTTTCTGGACCCCCACCAATCGAATGTGACTAAAAATTATCATCATCAAAAATCTTCAATTCTAGGTAAACTTTCTCATTTGAAACCAAGGCTTGTTCACAGGTCAAATGTACATCTTGCTGGGGAACTCTATTCTTGCTGGGAAGCACAGCTGTCCCTTGGCCTCATCTCCAAGGGTCTGGTGGTGGTCCCTTCCCTGAACAGGGGGTGGTCATTTCCATCGGTGGGACTTGAGACAAAAACTACTGTACCTAGTGCTGCTAAAGCCTGGGGGCTGTTCCTGCTCCCTGAGTAGCTGCCATGGCATCTTCCTCCTTCATCGGGGATTTGTCCAAGTGTGAACGCATGGTGTTTGTAGTTGATTTGAAGCAAAATACTCTTACCTGGCTTCAGGACAGATTCCTCTTTGGAAATAAATTCTGGGTTATGTCTTATGGTTTTGATACAAGAGGAGCTGAGATGTAAGAAATGCTTAAATGGTTAAATTGGTAGGAGTATCTTTGTGTGTTTCCTGGGAGCTATGGTCCTGGAGGATGTCCCTGTGCTGTGAAGGATGGGACATCCTGGCTGGTGGAGCAAAGTGCTTGAGCAGAACAGCCCCAGCAGACCCGGACGGGAGGCTGGAGGACAGCAGTGAACCACAGTGCTTGCTGGGTACAGGGAGACGGAGAGTGTGTTGTCATAAAGTGTAAAATAGTGTAATTTAGCCCTGCTAGGAAAAGGAAACGTTGAGGATAAAAATGAACAACTGGTCAACTTGAAATAGGGAGGGGTTTTAAGATTATTTCCTCAAGGGTATAAGAAGAGCTATTTATTGACTGAGAAGACAGGCATTTGGTAAAAAGACCAAGCATGCATTTTTTTATGTCACTTTGCACAGAGGATGGGAGGCTAATGCCAGAAATAAATACCTTCAACAAAGGGAAAAACAGGGAGACCACAGCAGAGCAAATGTGAAGTTATTTGTAATACTGGCAGCCTTGTGAAGCCCACAACTTTGCCTGGACTGGAGACTGGTGTGAGCCCTTCCCGAGGACAAAATTATGTGGGTTTAAATAGGTTAAAAAGTGAATCTTTGCTAAAACTTGCTCTACCAAGGTAGTGAGTTGCAGTATTTTAAATTAGGAGAGAAGGCAGGTAACAGTGTAGGCTATGTTGTGGTGTGTTACTAATTGCCTGTGATGACCTTTGATGATGATGGGTTTGTGGCTGGAGCCTGGTGCCGGCAGTGGGGAGCAGCAGAAGACCTTGTCTCCTGAAGGACTCATGTTGCAACCCCTGGCTATGGTCTGCAGGGCCAGGCTGCTGCAGAAGGAGCCCCCTTGGGCTGTCAACATAAATGGTGCCATTGTTGCCCGACTGCAGCTTGCTGATGGTCCATCATCCCTTCTTCTCCCGAATAATGTCTGCAATTAGGCTTGTAAATGAAAGCAGTTAAAATATTAATGACTATCAAGGCAGTATGCGAAGGGCTGAGTTCCTCACTGCTTTATTAAGCCTGTTGAAAGGCTGGTAATGAGCTTTAATGCCAAGGTTGGTTTAGGAAAAGTATTTTAAATGTTATGAAGATGTATCCTGATTTAATTACATGTAAGGTGGGCAAAACCAAAAATAACATGGACTGAAACAGAACAGTTACTGAGACCTTACTTTTCTACTACCAAGGCTGTGGCAGTTGAGAATCCCTGGTTTTAGCAATGGACCAAACATGCCCATTTTCATGTAAAATATGTCATCGGTGCAGCAGCTGGGCCCAAGGTAGGTGCAGGCTGCTGCTGTGTCATAGCAGGGGAAACTTCTGGGTTGACCTGCAAAGAGCATTCGGGATGCTGCTGTTTGGATTACTTAGATGGGGCTTGATGTGGTTACACCCTTGCTTCTTTAAACTTTAATTCACCATTTGGCTTTTTCCTTTGGATATGACTCAGAGGATTTCAGTAGTTTTGTCTTGCCTTTGGTTTTGTTTTTCTGAGCAAAGGGAGGATTATTATTTCTTTAGTAAAGCAAGCCAACACCAAATACAAAGTCCTTTGGCTATGAAACAGCAGCAGGCTTCCACATCTTCGAACCCAGCGAAGTAATTCAGTAAGAGAGCACATAAGTTTGTGTGCAGTGGGGAAAGGGGATTGCTCAAATCCAGCTCCAAGCTTCATGCAAAAATATCCACACAACCAAACCAAAAAAAGAGAACTTAAGAGTGATTATTTCTTATTCCCTTCTATGTCTTCCCATTCTTCCTTCCTCGTCTCCTCCCCACAGGTACTTTGGTCTTGAATCTATTGTCATGCCAGAGACAACATTTAGCTTGTAGAGACTAAGTTGAACTAATTTAAATAACTTTTTCTTTAGTCATCACAAAAGAGCGTTTAATGCACAGATAGTGTCATTGATGTCTTTTCCATTTTAAAAGGTGTGTTGCTTTTGTAAGGCCCATCTTCCTGAGTGAGTAGCTCTTCATCCAGGGACCCATCCTGATATTCAGGGCTCCAGAAGCAGCAGCTGCTCTCACTGCTTGGGGACAGATTATGAAGGACTGGGTTTGGGAGAACAGGGTTCTTTTTTTTTTTTTTTTTTTTTTGTAGAGATGTTAAGCCTTAAGTATAGAAGATAAGATGTTGGTAGTTTTTAAGAATAAAGTTCAGAAAGCTTCAGTGTTAAATACCAATTCATGTTTCTCAGATGCCAATTCTCAGGTATACCAGGATAAAAAAAGTATAATAGTAAATAAAAGGTGAATGATGCCCCCCAATTCAAAGAGCCATTTGTGTTTGAAATGAGATCCCTGGCACAGGATGGTTAGTTAAGCCTTGTGGCTACTCTGAGTCTTTGAAAAAGAACATTAGAAGCCATTTGGCTTGAGGACTAATTGCAACATGTGACGTTGTTATACCTTGGTGGGGCTGGTGGCTTTCGCCATGTTTGTCCTCTGTGGGCAAGACAGGTTTTGTGGCCATTGATGTGGCTTTAGGCATTCTCAGTGCCACCCAGGTGACTCTAGGCTGTCACGCATGAGGCTTATTGAGGAAAACCTGCTGAAGGAGATAGCAGAGATGTCAAATACATGCATCCACAAACTTTTTAGTCTAATTTCCCCTCCAGATGAAGGATGTCATGCTGGTTCTTCAGTAAATTGCACGGGTGCGGTATTTGGTGCTGCCATTGCTTTTTTTCCAGCTCATGCTCATGATGGCTCAGTGTGGTGGTGGCAGCTCATACTGGTGATACTGTGCCCCTTCAGAGAGCCTAAACTAAACTGCTGGTGAGGGTAATGCATGGCCTTTCCCTCTGGGAGACTGGGGTCAGCCCATCTCTGCTTTAGCCACGTAATAACCGTGCAGAATGAAATCAGCCATTAGTCATTAAAACGGCAGTGAGGAGTGCAGTAGCCATCAGTGGGAAGGCAGAGGTCATGCTTGCTCCCCTTCTCCAGAGCTATGAAACCAGCAGTGAAGCTCAAGCTTTGTCCTGACCTTTGTCAAAATCAAAGCACAGTTTTAAGCCGAGATGAAAACAGACACTTGCTGCCTGCCCCACTGTGCTGGGCAGCCTGGAGAAGTGGGTCTTCTATTCTTTTCTTTTGGATGTGACAAAAGAAGGCTTTGGGAATGTGGGCAAGGGTTTCTGTAATTAATAATGTTACATACTGGGGTGTATTAATGTCCTCCTATGCGTAAGGTAGGAATTCCACAGAGTGAATGGATGGGGGGAGAGGGCTAGGATGCCCATAGTTGCAGGGATTTAAATCCTTCCACTCTGGTGCTGCCAATAGCTAGGTACTACATCACACCCATCATCACTCTGGCACTTACAGTGGCCTGGGATCTCATCCCCTGTTTTCCAACCTCTGTAACCCTGTAGCCAATGGGATTTTGGTGGCTGAAGGCTGTGGCACTGCTGGGCAGTTAGTACAGGTCAAAGGAGACATGTTCCCAGCATGGCCTGTATGACCTATGCAGTGAGGTGGGGTGCCTTAGGGCTTTAGGAAATCCTTGTCCCTGGAAACCTGCAAGCGGATGGGTCTGGAGGGGCAAGAAGCTGCTGGGTGTCTTTCCAGGTGCCCCCAGAGGTGCTGGGTACAGAATAGGGACAGCTGAAGGAGTGGCATGTGTCTTCAGGTGACACATATGGTTGTTCATGCTGGTATCACCCAGCACTGTCATTGCAGGGCCATGCAGATCACTGGGACACCCCGCTGGAAAACAGTTTGGATCCAGCACTTCTTGACTGGGAGAAGCAGCATTAGATCTCCACTCAGGTGGTGATTTTGGATCCTCCCTGCTCTGAGCCAGCCCTTGATGCCCCACAGGATATGCTCTGCTTCCTTCTTACATGCCCATCTTTCTGCTGCCTCTTCTCTACTTTTATTCCCACTTACCATCACCTTTTCTCTTCGAGCAGTAGATCCGTCTTGTCCTGTGAGGTTCCCCTGAACCCACAGTGTATCCATGTAGAATTCCTTCTGTGGAAAAGGTTTTATTTTTTTTCTAAGGATGACTCTTGCCAGGACCAGTTTTACAGTGCTTCAGAGCCTAAAACCAACTGAAATGAGATTTGAAGACCAGAGGGTGCAGTGCCCTTCTATGCACAACCCTCGACCCTGTCCCTGCCCAATCAGACAGGATATTTTTAACAGCTCTCTGAGCTGGGGGTGACCACATCAAGGGAGGCATGATCTCCTCTGAGTTGCAGCCACCTGAAAGCAGAGCTATCCCCCACCAAACCGTGGACCTCTCTGGTGTGTCACTGTCGGGGGACAGGCACCCAGTGCCTGGCCCTGGTGTGGGCAATGGGGTTCAGTGGTAGACCCACTCCCACCAGCTCTCGACAACTGTCTCCAAGGGAGGCTTTAATTTTTGATCTGCCTTTCCTAAATAACCCTTTTCCCCCGAATCATTACCATTTTAAGCAGATGGCAGGCCTATTATATAACTGAGCAGAAGGCTTCATTACAAAATTTAGCCAAATCGGGTGCTTCTTCAGATAAGACTAAACAACAACTCATTTCTGAGGTTTTCAGCCCTCCCTGTTCTACTTTGAGTTTGGAAGATGAAGTTATTCTAGGGGGTGAAATCAATGGAAACCTTCCTCAGTTATTAATAACTCACTTGAGTCTTGAAGAAATTGTAGGAAAGCTGAAAGGCAAGATGTAGTAAAAACAAAGCTGTCAGCCCAAGGTTGCAGGATGAGCCCGTGGGGTTTAGCATCACTCCCAGCTGCTTGTGCCGCCCTTAGCAGCGGGGGGTGTATGGATCCCATGGGCTGGGGCTCTATGGGATCCCATACATGATTCCTTCATCCCTGACCATATAATGCTTGCTCTGGGCAGAGTAGGGAAGTGTGATTTTTCAGGAGTAGTCACTTTGTTTCCCATTTCATGGGGGTAAATGTCCAACCTAAAAGCTCCACAAGCAATACCAAGGAGACCTGCTGGAGCATCTCCTGGTCCTATCCTGGCTTGCTTGGTCCTAGTGTTGGCCTGAAAAACCACCTGGCCATAGGGTATTGAAAGCCTGAAGCATCCTACATGTATTTTGACAATATAATTTAAATCCATTGATTTTTGATGTGCTGCAGAAAGCCAGCATTTGTGTGCTTGTTGCGTGCTTCCATTGATGCCCAGAAGAGGAAATGGTGAAAATGGAAAATAATTTCAATTCAAGGGCATGTTCAGAGCATTAGGCAGTCTGAAGAAAACCTAGTCTCCCTGAAAAGTATCAATTAAATCAACTGTGCTAGGGCACACAGCTCCTGGGATGGGTGCTCCTGTGTTCCTGGGGTGTCCATTGCTGATTTCAGGGGAGCTACAGGAGATTTGGCTATTTCAGCACATTATTTGCAGTAGAAGCTTGAGGTTTTTTCATTAAATCCTAGGCAGTACTTTTTAAGAAAGCAGGTTTTATCACATGTATAGCTGTGTGCTTATGGTACAGTGCACGTTGTATGAGCTGTGTCCCAGTTGTGGTAACCCTGGTTTGTGCTACTGAGCCTTGTCTGCACCTTTGGAAGCTGTTAGACTCCACATGGGGGAGAGTAAGGCTTGCAGCAGTGGGGCTGTGGAGGCAAGCATGTGTCTAGCGGGAGTCCTAATGGCAGTGTGTTCTTCTTTCCTGCAAATTCACGCCATAGCTGTCTCCTTGCCATACAGCTTGACTCAGTGCAGGTGCCCATGGCTTCTTGGCTGAGCTGCCTGCAGGGCTGGCTGGGCACTTGGTGAGGAGGCAGAGGGGCAGAGTGGGTGCTGCCAGACCTGCCTGTCCTTCCCTCCATCCCTGCTGCCGGGCTCTGGGCTGTGGTTGAGGATGGTTCCTATTTGCTGGGTGACGGCTTGACTCTGCTTTCCCAGAGGTTTTGGGAAGGAGATGCTGCTGAGCAGGGACCTGCTGCGGTTCCTGAACACTTGATATGGCTGTTTGCTGCAGGCCAGCTCATTGCATTGGTGCAAGCCATTGCATTTTCTGTTCCAGACCATTGCTGCATCCTTGCAGCTGTGGCTGCTGTGTCTGGCCCACAGTGTTTCACATTTGGGTAACTTCCAGACCAAGGCAAAGCTCCTAGAACCTCCAAAAGGAAAAGGCCAGAAATAGCTGCTCTATACTCAAGGGCCGTGATTTATATTGGCTGCTTTGGCCACCAGGATCTCTAAATTACACCCTGACCTAAATTAATTGCTATCGTGCTGCTGGCAGTGATTGCGTGACACGCGTGTCCAGCAGCATCCAGTGCAAAAGCCACTTCCAGCCACAGCTGGGTGTCAGTGGTAAGGCTGGATGGCCACTGCCAGCAGAAAATCATCTGCATGAAAACCAGCCAGCCAAGTGAAATGTGCTAGCTTAAAATACTCTAAATCCCTTCCTTGGTATACTTAGTGCAAGCAGTTATTAAAAATCCCTTTCCTGGCTAGCTCTTAGGCTGGAACAGAGGGAGAAACTTGCAGAAACCCACTCTCCTTCATCTATTTTTAAAAGTGGTGTGGTGGTGGCCACTACCCCGATGGGCTCCATGCCTCCCAGGGCTTCCTGGCTGGCTCCAGCACATTGGTACCAGCCATGGATTTTAAGCACTGTGCAGATCAAGAATTGGTGCAGAAGATAACCAACCTCATGTTTTAAACTGGGTGGGGGGGTTCTTTTGGGTTTTGTTTGGGTTGGGGTTTTTTTTTTTTACACCAAAGAGGGGTTTCCCCACTGTGCATTAGTACCCACATGCAGCACAGCAAAGGTGTGTATAATTAAGACAGTAAGCCTAGAAATATTAACTGTGAAATATGTAGTCACACGTGCTGAGATCAAGTTAGTAAGTCTGAAGTGAACAAATGAAAGGCATAAGCAAATGTATTCACTACCTGCAAAGTCCTGCTGGCAGTTTCTTGTGTTTGCGTCTCTCTTTTTTTAACCTTATTTATGAATTAGAGCTGACAAGGGAATAAGGAACACTTTGGAGGATTTGTGAAGCATAATATTAATATTGCATTCTTATTTATATTCCTTTTATCCACAGGATTGAAAAAACGTACAAGGAAGGCCTTTGGTATACGCAAGAAAGAAAAGGATACTGATTCCACGTAAGTCAGTGAGATATAAACCACATTAGTATATAATGATGCTGGGGAGAAGTTGATGCCAGTGTGCCAGGACAGGAAGGAAGCCAGTGCATCGCAGGCATCTGTCGTCCTTGGATCAAGTCTTGTAATAGCAAATACATTTAAGCTGTTTCCCCTTGTACATCCAGTGGCCAACAAATAAGATATTTTCTTGGTGGTACTGCAGAGATAATAAAGCTGGTTTTCCATGTGTTTGCTATTTATGGTGAAAGTTAGCGGTGATCAGAAGAAAATTACTCCTCTGAGAGTTTCAGCAGATTAATCTCTGCTCAAACTACTGATATACCCACCTGCTTAGGTATTTTTAAATGCAGATTCAATTTAAACAGGTGCCTGTGGAGGCAGTGAGGCTGTTGGTGGAGCAAAGGGATGTAGCGCTGTGTGGTTGGGGCAGGCTTGAAATGGTGAGGGTGCACAGGGCTTGTGGAGCGCACGCTCCTTCAGCTTTGCTGTGACAGATGCTTTTGCTTCCTGGGAAAACATCTGGTGGGGTTTTCTCCCCTCATCTGGCAAGGGATGCTGCGCATAGGTGCAGAATCACTGGTGGAGTGTTGACCCCAGCCCAGGGAGTGCTCTTGGCCACCACTGATGCAGCTTTTGGGGTGTATGTCCCAAAGCAGTTGGGCAAGCGAGCCTGTCTAGCCTGTGTACTGGGGATGGAGCAGGGGAAAGGCAGTGGGGAGCATCATCCAGGTGCTTAATGTCTCATGCAGAAGAAACCCTATGGATTTCTTCTTTTTTTTTTTTTTTTTTTAGTTTGTTTTCCTGAGCTATTTTATACCTCAGCGGCAGTTGGTGAGGTTTTCTGTGCAAAGGGACAGCCGCTGCAGCTCTACAGATCTGTCCATGCTCCTGAGGCCACAGCAAGCCCGGCTGCGCTGGCACCTGTGGGGCTTTTCCCACAGCAAAAGGAGGCTGCAAAATATGGGGGGGGACATGGAACGTATCCCAAGAGGGCTGTGCAGCACTGAGCTGTTTTCCTGCTGGCAGTGGGGGGATTGTCACCAGGAATGGTGGCTGTCCATCCACCAGGCAGGCAGCAGGACAGCCAGGAACTCCTGCTCCAGTCATGTACAGCTTCATTTATAATTTATCAGAAGAGTGGGTGGGGAAACGTGTTGCTTTGCATCCTCATATTCTGCTCATGGAAAATCAATGGAGCCACATCTAGGTCCTGCTTCTAGCCACCACCATGATATTCTTGTTTGTTTGCAGCAGCCTGCTCTTTCTAAAGGCGGAGGTAGCTGGTGGCACACGGAGATAATGAATGCTGGGGCGTGCATGGTGGTAACTAGCTCACAGAAAGGCCACTGTGGGGGAGATGCTGCAATTAGCAAGCAGCACTGATTACCACGTCACGGGGTTGCTTTGCGGTCATCTCCCTGAATGGCTTTGAGTGCTCTCCAAATCCCCTATTGGCAGCCAGCGTGGGGCTGGGAAGAGTGGCCAGGGGTGGTGAGTTCAGACAGACCCTCTGGACACCCCCTGTCATGGCTGGGCTACCACAACCCAGGACCTGGTGGTGAGTGCTGTGGTGTGGGGTCTCTGGAGCTGCTGCCTGGCTTCTGGGGAGGCAGGGGATGCGCTGGAGCTGCAGCACAGTGGTGAAGGACCTCCCACCCCCTTCCTTCCACTGACTGAGGGTCTCCGGAGTGGTTTCTGGCTGGGCTTTGGGGACTTGAGCAGGAGGTGACATTCCCTGCTTGTAGGAGAAATATAGAAGCAAAGGGGATCTTTGCTACTTCAAAAATTTTCAAACACATTTGTGCAAAGAGATTAAATGTGAGATGGGATGCAGACATGTATGAATTGAAGTTCACTGGAAGGTGTTATCCTCTGTTAAACTAGAGCTGGGTGGGCACCAGCTCCCTGCAGAGTTTTGATGATGCCCTGAGTCAGACACTAATTTGTGGCAAATCTCTGGCACCACATAAAACTCAGGAGCGTGTGGGAGGTGGAAGAGCCCGTCTGGCTTTCATAAACATATTTGTCTTTTCATTAAATAACATCCTTAGACTGTGTTTAAATATGGCTGCTGAGCGTGCCACACCGTTTGCTGTGACTGGGGTCAAAATCCCATAAGCAGCTCGGGATTAGGATCCCTGAGGAATCTCATCAATTTTCAAATCCATTCAAGAGAGAAGTGACTGTGTTTCTGTTGGAATAAAAATCTGTAAATTACTCTGTTTAATTTTTATTATTCTGCAAGAGACTGCACACCCAGGGTAGGGCTGTGTCTGTGATGTGGGTGCAAGGAGGAACCAGCCCAACTCCTCATCTGTGAGAGTGTGATCATTGGCAGAAGCACTTTATTAATAAATATTAAATTTATCATCTGATAACATGAGAGCAGTGGTACTGAAACCATTGTGTTTGTTTCACAAGGAACACGTGACAGGCAATTCAGATTTGCTGACTATTGCTGATGTGGATTCATTAAGAAAACCATTTCCACAAGTTAATCAAGTGACGGTGCAGTTTGGGAGCTAACACGTCTGTGTTTCTTTCTGTTCTTTGCAGAGGATCACCAGACAGGGATGGCATTGTAAGTACTGCATGGACCCAAGTCCTGCTTTTCTCTCCTGCTGCTGCCTGTTAAATGTCAATTCCTCCATCAGCCACCATCAGCATTTTGTGAACTGTCTCTTTCTTTCTGTTTAATATAGAAAATAAATTTCAGTAAGAAGCTATCTGTTTAAAATGACATATTCCGGTTACAGTTACTGTATATATACAGTTACAAAATTAACATGAAGAAAATAATACAGAAACACCTGACAAGCACCGTGGGCAGAGGGACCAGGTGTCCTGCTAAAACCCCTGGCTCTGCATGCTTGTTTCTGCTCCCACTAATTGGCTTGGGTCAGATTTGCTGTACAATGAGCTAAGGGAAAATTGCCAGAACAGCTGTTTCCAATATTAAACTGAAAATAAGGAGATACTTGTTTTTGAATTATTGCTGCTTTTGTTTATGGTGTTAGATAGAAATGCCCCTGCTAGATCTGGGTAGTAGTCAGATGATGCCTCTTTTAGCCGTTTGGTTTCCAGTTTCCAAATAGGTATGCTGCGTTCAGACTGGGACTGTGCTGGCTGTTATTTCTTGAGCAAATTCAGATGTTAAAAGCTCGCCTTAAAATAAAAACGAGAGATCCTCAGGAGGCTCAGCAGGGAGAGCAGTGCTGGCGTGTCTTTTACAAAGCCATGCAACAATTTGGGTGCCAAATTGCTCCTTTAGAGAGATCACTTTCCCCCCCCACATCTGACCCAAGCTTCCTTGGCTTTGGCTTTGGGCTTGCCCTGTGTTTGTAAGCCACTTGTTAAGAAATAGCAATTTAAAAAAAAGTCTGCAGCTCAGGTAGCACTTTAACCAAGGCTCTATTCAGCAGTAATAAATAAATAAAATGCAAGGAGCAGCCCAGAGCTGTTTCCTCCACTGACAGAAGTGCTGTGGGCAGCCTTTTCTTGCCAGGCAGGGTGCAGGGACCTTGGGCGAGCTCAGATGCCCTCTCAATTGGGCTTTTATTAATGATTTTCTAGGTGGCTCGCTGTTTAAGCTTGGTGCAGGGCAGGACAGGGTCTCCAGTGCTTCAGCAAGCTGAAGAATACAGAAATGCAGTTTCTGGGGGGTGTAATGAAGCTACTGAACATATTGGAGGCAGGGAAATTGGAGGACAGAGATGTTTAGTGTAACTTTTTCTCCTACAATCTGTTCTCACTATAACATTTGCAGCCACTGGAGTGGCCAAGAGGCAAATCCTGTGACTGCTGAATAGAGCCCTGTTACCTGCACCCAGTAAAAAACCATGCTTACTCCTAATGGAGCCACAGCTGAGCCCTCCTTTTATTATAAAACTGTGCAGTGTGTTTGCTAATTCCTTGTAACTTATTTTTGTGTGTTTAAAAAACAAAACAGAAACCAACCACCCACTACTTTAACCCTTTTTCTGCCAAACACCAATCCCTTCCAGCTGCCCAGCCCTCATCCCAATGAGCCACCTTGCAATAGCAAACCCGAGAGTGTGCGTGAAGGAGGAAAAAAAAATTCGGTAAGGAAAACAGAGCTTGGCTTACAGCTACAAAAGGGTTGTTAAAAACAGTGAGCAATTTTTGTTTCAAAATCCAGAATATAAGAAAAAAACATTTAGGTTCTGTCAGGTGGATGTGAGTTGAATAGAAATGGGGTTAAATACAAATGGACAGTGGGAAAAGCAGAAGCCCCCAATAACTGCATCCAGAGTCTGATTTTTTTCACCCTTGTACCTCTAATGAGGCTGCTTTGTTCTTGGGCAGCATCATGAGGACAGCCAGGTGAAACATGGAGGGCGAGGGTGCTGGTGGCCTGATCCAGCCCTTGTGCTGCTGCCGTCTCCAGACAGTGTATTGCATTAGACCCTTGGCTGGGTGCTGGGGCGGGTAGTGCTACCTCTGGCAGCTGAAGGGAACCAAGTTATCTAATTTAGGTGCCCAAAACTGAGAACCCAACCTAATATCAGTCCTCAAGCCGGCCTTGCAGCACTGCTTGTAGGTTGCAGTGGCAGGCAGGAGCTTTGGGTGGTTCTTGGATGACCAGAGCAGACCAGCGAAGGGTCCCACAGGGGATGAATGCCCAAAGACTCCTTCCCAACCTGACCCTCCTTGGTCTGAAGCAGCAATAACCTCTCTCTGTGTGTGTTTGTTGGTGTGTCATGACATGCACTAATGCTGCATCCCAGCTGGGTTAGCCTGGATGTGTTTCACTGCTGCAACTCCAGCTTCACCACACAGTGAAACAATGACACCCGGCTTGCTCTGTGGGTGGTTTGGGTACTGAATAACAGAAACTGATTCTTTCTTTCAGTATGTTCTGGGGAAGGTATTTACCTCTCAATAAATAGTGGTGCTACCTATCCGCATGGAGCATTGGGAGCCCCTGCTGCTGCCTGCTGTCCCTGTGGGCTGGAACAGCCTGGCATGCAGAGAAATGGCCATTTAACTTCTCATAAGAAATATGTTCAGCTAATGAATGTACCAGAAAAAAGAAAAAAGCCTCTTAGCTATCTGGTACGGAAGAAAACCTTCCAGAAATAGGAAATGCTGTCTTGTATCGCTGATGTGCATATGTGGGGTGGCTTTCCATAGCGCCTGCACAGGCAGCTGCAGCAATACGCAATGGCATCCCAGCTGTATCAATGCGCACACATATAAGATATGCTGCATTATTGTTTCCTTATTTTAAAACTTGTAAATTTTCTTTTCCAATGTGTTGCAGAAGAAAACAAATGGAGCCCCAAATGGATTTTATGCGGAGATCGACTGGGACAGATATGTAAGTGTCCCAGTGAGCTTCCCTTCCATCCAGCACCTGTGCAGCTCCGGACAGGGTACCTGGGCTGCTCTCCCATGCCAATGCTTTGGCTTTCTGGGTGGCCATTTTGGGTGGTGTCCAGGTGTTAGTCAAGTCCAGATATGTATTTTGTATCTGCTTGTTAATTAAATAGCATAAAAGTGCCCAGAAGCCGGGTGGCTCTGATGCCCAACACCCTGCAGGTCAGGAGAACACTGCCCAGGCCTGTAGGATGTTGCAGTTAGCCAAAGAAAGCCCTCAGCTGCAACCAAGCATTGCAAAAAAAAAAAATCTTTCTGCAAATACTCAGCACTGTAAAATCGTAACTGTGAAAATTGAGCACTGCAAAAATGGATCTACAGCGAGGCTGGGTGCTCAGCCCCTGCTAAATGCCCCAGCAGGTGCTGTGCCAGAGCATGGGTGCTGTTTGCTCTGTGCAGCCCCAGGGGCTACCAGTGGGCTTGGGCTGCACAGGGCTTTGCTGGACATCACTTCCTGCAGGAGGAAAGAGCTGTTCCAGCTTTCCAGGAACATAATTAGCATTCCTAATTCTTTTGCATTTTTGTGCCCTATTCAGAATTCACCTGAACTTGATGAGGAGGGATACAGCATCCGACCTGAGGAACCAGGCTATATCCTTTATTGTTGGCTTTGCCTCTTAGTTTACAAACTGCAAGATGAGCTGGGGTTCACAGACAGGCTACTGTCTACTTGTTGTTATTAATTTCCCCCTTTTATTTTCCTTTTAAGCTGTCACTCCACAGCTAAAATTGGCTTCCAGAGGGAATTACCTGAGGCAGTAAAGCAGAAGGTGATTTTAATTGCCTTTGATTCACTGCTATGAAATGAAGAGGTGTGAGCAGCATGGGGAGCACTGCAGTGGGGTACCCCATGGAGACTGCAATGTCCCATTCCATCTGTGGTGGGTGCACCTGCGGGGCTGTGTGCAGGTGCTGCCTGTGTGGGGCTATGTTACAGCTGATGCTGTTTTGGGGCAGAAACATCTGCATGGCAGTAAAAGCAAAATGAGCAAAGATCAGTTTGCAGCTCCTGTAGCATGCCCTGCTAAGGGGTGAGGAGACATGGCCAGAGCCCTATGCACATGCCAAGTTCATAGGCTGGCAGCAGGTTTTAAGCCTCGTCCTCACAGCTGGAGGGAGGGTAGGTGAAAAGCAGAATTTCTTCCTCTGCCACTGCTGAAAAACGCTGGCTCTCTGCAGGTGATGAGCTAGTGTGTCACAATGGAGAGGAAACGTGGAGACCAATGCAAATCACCGCTGGGCTAAAACAGGGCTGGCTTTATTGCCGTGAGCACCAGTTCCCATGTCTTCTACTTGCACACGGATAAAGCAGTGAAACATCACAGCAGTGACAGGCATGGCAGGAGGATTTGACCCTGCACACTACCCCTGTCCTGGGGCATTTGGGATAAGCATTTTGAGAACACCTAATTCCCACTCTTGAGGGAGGCAGCAGAAGGAAACCTTCTTTAACTGTGCTCTACCTACCAAAGGAAAGCACTTCTACTCCTCGAGTGAATCTGAAGAGGAAGAGGAGGCGCACAAGAAGTTTAACATTAAGATCAAGCCTTTGCAGGCTAAAGACATCCTGAAGAGTGCGGCAACAGTGGATGAGCTGAAGGCGTCGATAGGCAACATTGCACTTTCTCCATCCCCCGTGGTGAGTGCTTGGTGTTTGTCTCTTCCCCTGGTTGCAAAAGCAGTGGTGCTTTGTAGGGCTCAACCTGAGTGAGAAGGGGACTCTTCCTTAGGTGCCAATAGTTAGGTTTGCATCTGTGTCCTTATTTATAGGGTCTCATCTATATAGAGGCAATAATGTGACTGCAAGGAGGTCTCAGATGTATTGCGGTGATGTTACCAGTTCAAAACATCTTAAAAATTCCTTTCCTGCTTGTAAAATAGGGCAACTGAGATCAGAATGTACTATTCCCTATTTTTGCCTTTTTTCCTCATTTTTCAATGTGGTCATCATTCAAGATGTAAATTGGATGGGTCTTGCCCTGATTCCCAGGACAGGGAAAGCATTTGTGGGTTTTCCACACCACTATGGGATGTTAGAGGAACACTTCTCACCCTGGGGGTGAATCTGTGTTCCTGGAAGGAAAAGCTGTCTGTTCTTAGTCCCTCCCAGTATGAATACCATCACCCTCCGGTTTTCTGAAGGCTTGTCAAGGTTTCTGTCGTCTCATCCCAATCTGTTCAGCCGTGAAAAGATTTGATTTTTGTCTTTCAGTGGGCTTTAGTGTGGGCTATAGTGTCTTTTTCAGATGAAGCTTTCTATAGTTTATAATTAGCCTCTATCTGAAGTGTGAATGAATCTCAAACTCCAAGTAAAGAAAAAATAAAATTACTGCGTTTCATTTCTTCTTTCAAAACTAACACAACGTCCCTGATTTTAAAGAAAGCTTCTGGGACGAGTCACTGTCCCTGGAAATACCAAGTTCCTCTGGCACAGCTCTGCTTCCCCCCAGGGCTTGGTCCCTTTTAGCAACATGCACTTCTGGATGCTTTTTGTGCTATGACCAGGGAGTTTCTGGCTGTTAGCATTCAAGGGTTAGAAAGTGCTTTCTGAAGCACAAAAAAAAAGGGGGGGGGGTGAAGAGGGGGGAGAAAAAAAGGGGGGGGGGGGGGAGAGGGGAAAACCCTGCAAAACCACCACCACCAAAAAAAAACCCCATCAAAATTCAGCAAAAAATGGGGGAAGGATTTTGGAAACTGGCAATTACTTGCCAAATAGGTGGATAATTTTGAGCAAGAGAGAAAAAAACCCATAATTTATTATTTTGAAACCAAGCTAATTTTGGTTTTGCAAAGTGATGGCCCCAGTATTTTGGTGCGCACACGCATATATGTATGTAATATAAGAGACAACATTATTTTGGGAGGAGAGGGCATAGGGCAACATTTTAAAACTGAAATAGGGAAAGCACTAAGTAAGAATTTATTTAAGGGGCCAAGTCTATATTTGGTGTATTCTCTTTCCCTCATGGCTTTTATTTCTGCATCCCTTGCTGGCAGCAGGCCCTGCCATGGGGGTTTGCTGCTCTGGGCACCGCAGGGCACTCACCCATTCTGGGGTGTAGCTGGTGGCTCTGGCACAGCTGCGGCAGAGGTGGGGAGTAGTTGCTCATTGATTCTGTACTGCAGCCAGTGCTGTAGGGATTTCAGAGAATGTGGCCAAAAAATATACAGCAATGTTGTCTCTAACAATAAATAAAGACCTGTTAGGAAACTATCAAATGGTTATGCTCAGCTCCTAGCAGTCCAAAGTTCCTTGATTATATTTATTCCTAGTGATGAAACACTTGACTAATTTTGCACTAACATACAAGGATTAGGCTGATATGGTTAGTAGTTCTTCTGCACCTTGCCTTTTCCAGGCAAACAAAACCCCGAAAATGTGCATTTTGCTAGAGAGGAGACACAGAATCATACCTTCCGTGGTGCTTTTCCTGCTGAGGTTGGGGGGAGTGTTGTCACTGGCTAGGAAGGATTTAGCCCCTGGTGAGCAGGCCTGTGTGTATCAGCATGGTGCTGTCTGAAGCCTGCCCTTTGGGCATTGGTTTGGGATACTCTGTGCTTTGCTTCAGGGAAATCCCTGTCCCTGGCCACGACTGGCAGAGCCCAGGGCTGGAGCCGATGTCTCCCTGCAAAACAGTGCAGACGTGCTCCACTCCACCTGAATGGCTCAGGGAAAAGCCTTGTGCCAGGCTGGACAGAAGGACCCATGCTGTTTCCCCATCTCGGGATCTAAAATCTGGCATATGGAGCCAAAGGGTGCAGATGGGAAGGTGAACAGTGCCACCACCAAGCAGCTGGGTGCCCCCTGGCATGCTGGGTCCTGGCAAGTGGCGCCAGCCCCACCATCCAGGAAAGCACCAGTGCCCTGGGCAGGAACTGGCTGAAGGAGTTTTGCAACCATCGAGTTCTGTGCTTTGCTGTCTGGGTCCCTGACCTTGTCCTGGGCTCGTCTCCTCTCCAAAACCAGCTGCAAAGCCCTGGTCTGGCACCTTATCCCTCCTGTGCACCAGCCTCTCCTGGAAGACAGCAGTGAGATGGGAGATGCCATGTCCGTAGGCACGGTCCTCCCCATTCCTTTTGAGGTGTAAATTATGGTGCCTTAACTTGAAGACAAGAAGAAAACTGGAGATGCTGTTGTAAATTGGTGTTGGCTGCATCCTCTGTCTGAAGCCAGGTCTCATTTCTTGAAGTATGCAGATAGTGGTACAACCTGCCTGTGTCACATACTGTACCTGCAACAGCCCTGCATCTTCAAACCTCCCATCCTCTTCCCTGCTCCTTCCTACTGGCAGTTCCTGCCCACTTCGCCCTTTGCACCACGAAAAACTCAGCCGCAGGAGTGGGGGCTTTCTAGTGGTCTGAAAAAATAGTCACTGGTCAAAGCTGATAATTAATAGCCCTAAGTTTAAGCACTTAAACTTAGGGCTATTAATTAAAAAATCGTGCTCTTTCACTTTCCTCTTACATGGCCTCTTCCAAGAAATGAAACAGGTCGGGAAATGGCCTTTGTCTATAGCTAGCAGGGCCCACTAACAACAAAGCATGTGAATCCTTGCCATAAGATGGCTTAGATACAGGTTTTTATTTGTAGACACTCTCTCTCACTCCAGCCTCCTGTCTGAATGAATGACAGCCTGGCTGGATGTGCACATGACTCTGCTTTTGCTGTGTGTTTAACATATACCTGATACTTCTGGTTGTAATACAAATCTTTTATTTCTGTATTATCCCTTTATAGAAAATATCTTATATTCTCATTTTGTTTTTTATTTTTCTGCATTCTTTTAGAGGAAAAGTCCGGTAAGAAACACAGTTTTTTATCTCTTAATTTTTTTTAACATAGTCTCTTATTCTCTTGTTTGCATGGTCCCTGTTTTGCATGTCTCTAGATCTGAAATGTAAAATGCAAATAACAAGTCCTCCCACTTTGGAAGGCGTGATGTTTATTTTCCATCTCCCTTGATTTAACTTAAAGCATTTTGAAATAGAGCTAGGCTGTCTTTTCTTTGAATGTACATAGTCTGGGGGTATAGTTTGGGTGAAAAAGCTGGTGGTTTTGGACAAGATGTATAAGGGCACAGTTTTATCTGAGCATGTTTTAGATACGTCATTGCACATCAAAAGATATGAGAAAACAGAGAAAAAAGAAATGTCGGAGGTTGACCTTTGGTGCCACTGTATGCAATGGTGATGGCTTCCCTGAGAGGACTGGGCTTCAGACTGTTCTGAGCCCCAAATGGGGAAATTCATTCATTCCATGGGGTTTGGGTTCCCTCTGGTGTCTCTCTGGATGCTGCTCTCCACCTGCCTCATGCCCTGTGGCCGGGTGACCCACCAGCCTGTAAGAGCATGATGTTATGCTCCCAGCAGTGGGTGCTGGGGCTGGGGTCTGCGTGGAAGAGGAAACCCACCCAGCACTGCACCGCTGTGGCCTGTGAAGCTGTGAAGGGCGTTGGGGGACTTGGGGTGCTGACCTGTTGCTCTCTGACCAGGTGTCTCTTCTCTCTTCCTTCTCGCTGACCGCAGCGGCGCAGCCCGGTAAGCACCTACACTTGCTGCTTCTGCCCCTGCCACTCTGGGAACAGGGGTGCTGGTGGGGTCTGGGTCTGTGCCCGGGTTATGTGACAAGCACAGGGGAAGGGGAGTGTGGCGCCAGTGCTGGTGGCTGCCCCACTGTGTGAGCCCAGGTGATGGTGGGGCCTTGTCTCCCCCCAGCCAATGCAAAGGAGTCCATGATGAAGGGTGTCCTCCACAGCTCGACCTGCATCCTTGCAAACCCCCTGGAGACCCTGCCTTGGCACAGGCAGAGGGGCAGCGCTTGTGGTCCCAGGGTATCCCATTGTCTGTCCCCCTCTGGAGGTGCTCCCACTCCCCTCTCTGCCATGCAGCCCCAGGTCTGGCAGTCTGGGGAGCGTTTGGCTTTTGTTGTGTGTGGGCACGTGTGTGTTGTGTGGCGAGAGCGAGGATTTAGATTGCTGAAAATAGGTTATTTGGCTTAGATCGATTTGCAGCCTGTCAAATGTGAGGATTTTGGTTTTATGCCACTTCTAATGGGGTGAGGGTGCCAGTGACTCCCATAAGCCACTTGTGGTCAGGACGGTTGTGAAGGCAGCACTGCCAGGTGATGGCTTTATGTGGCTCAAAATCCTCTCAGTAGGGTTTTTTTTCTCCCTGTAGGCTGGGAGCAAACAGGATTTCACAATGCACACATGCAGCTGGGCATATTTCAGCTGTGTACAGTAAATACCACCCTAGATAGGTAACTCCTGCCACATCTGCTGGGCTGCTTTGCTCCTGCTGTGTCCCTCTGTGGGTGACAATTGTCATGTGCTGATGTCCCTGTGCATTCTGCTTACCTCATGTGTTTCTAATTCCAGGGGACGATTAAAAGGAATTTATCCAGTAAGTATGTTCTGCAGCCTTCAGGAACTGTAGTTATGGCAGTATGGAGGTGGTGGTATCTTGGGGAGGGGGAAAAAAAAAAAGGGGGGGAGGAGGTTAGGTTTGCTTTAAAGTGGTCCTGGCAGAAATGACAGCACCCAAATGCCTTCTTTAAAGAAGGCCATATGGGACATCCTTGGGGTACCCTATAGATGCAGCGCAGCTCTCAACAGGAATAAAATCTGAGTTAATAAAACAGACCTTTTACTGCCAGCAGGTGTGGGTTGGGACATGTGCAGTGCTGGTGGCATGCCTGGTGTGAGCCTTCCTGCCAGCACAGGCTCTGGGTGGGCTGGGGCTGATGCCTAGGGGGTGGGTGGGGGAACAGGTCTAACCCCACGCTGTCTGTCCTGTGCTGCAGGTGAGGAGATCGCGCGGCCCCGGCGTTCCACACCGACACTGGACCCTGCCAGGTCAGTATGGAGTCCATCAGTATAATTATACAACACAGCTATGTTCAGGCACATCATCCTGATGTGGTTTTTAAACATTTTGATGGACAATTGCACGTTTACACCATTGCTTATTGGGGAAAAAAAAACCCCTGTTTTCACTTCCAGATTTTGATCCTTTTTCATGTGTACCTGGATAGGTCAAACCAAGAATAACACAGCAAGTTCAGGGGGTATTTACTGCTGCACAAACATTGCCATCACCTAGCTGAGCTACCCAAACTCAGCTCGTCAAAGACACTACTACAGAAACATGGCTTTTATAACTTCTTAGGCTCATGAGACAGCCAACGTTTGTCTGGTTTTTAAACAAGCTGAGTAAATGCTGGATGCAAGAGGCACAGGGAGATTTGGGTCCACAGGCTCTTTGCTTAGATTCTGTGTGAGTAAATGGCAAAGGAGTCGAGGTGCCCAGGCAGTGATGGCAGATCCCCCCAGAGTGTGGCTGAACAAAAAAAACGCAGAGTTGAGGCACTGATGGCAGTGACACCACTGGTTTCAAATGCACAGCATCCATACTTGCTTTCCCACAAGAGCGGCAAGGACATCCACTGCTGGAAGCTGTCTCCAGCCTGATCGATGGGGAGAGCTGGCAAGTGTGTACTGTGGGTATATATTGATTTAGGAAAGCAAACAGGCTAGTTGGTATGGAGTTAAGTCAAATCTCACCAGGAGCATGCCCTATGCAGCTGCAGGGTTTTACTCAAGGTACCTTGGACCCAAGCATCGTCCAGACATTGACTTGTTTTTTCCCCTTTCCACACAGTCTGAAGTAGCTCTGACTAATACTGAAGCAGTCTCCAGTGGCTCAGCAACTGCCTGGGCACTACAGGGTTTACACTGTAGTGCTATGGTCAGTGCTACTGCTCTCCTTTCCTTTTTCTCTGCCTGAAATCCTGTGTTTTGCCAGGTGCCTGATAGTCTAGAGCATATGCACTCCCTGAAAATAGTCATATTTGCGCTCAAACACCAGGTTTGAGTACAAACCTGAACCTCATGGTTCTTCTGCACTTATCTCATCCCGCAGCAAGAAAGCTGGGGAGGACCCTGCTGCGCTGGCACCGCTCTTTGGGCCCCCACTGGAGTCGGCGTTTGAGGAGCAGAAGCTGGACGGTGGGTCGGGGGACACAGGTGGCATCTCCTGGCAGTGGCCCCTGGCTGAGGCATGCCCCAGGGACAGGTTGTGGCACCCAGTTCTGCCAGCAAGAAGGATAGCCCTGGTGATCAATCCCACAACCCTCCTCTTAATGGAGGGGAAAAACCAAAGTTAAAGCAGAACATGAAGGGCAAGTAGTTGCATTACAGGCAGTGTGGGGTTGGGATTTATATGGGTTATATGGAAACAGATCAAGTGTTTAAGTCAATTAGTTAATTATGTGGTCTTGGGACAGATTCTGAAAGAGAGCAGGTAACAAATATTAAAATTATTGACTTTCAAATGAAACTCTGGTTTTGCCTGTTTAGCAGGCTCTGCTGAGGTACCTCGAAGCGGTGTGTGTCTAACAGCGGCAGCTGTTAGCTTCAACAGTGTGGCAGCATTTCAGCATCACACTAATTTAATTGAAGGAAGATATGAATGGACCTGTCTGGCAATGCTTTACAGCTCCCCGTGCCTGTGAAGATGTCATCTTTTCCCAGAAACAGTGTTCCCCTGCACAGGACCATAGGGATACTTTGCTTCCCCAGGAAGTTGTGGGTTTGGGTTTTTGTTTGGTGGTTTGGGTTTTTTTTGTATGGTGTTTTTTTTTATTTTTTTGTTTTAAGCTTTCCTGAAGCATAGCAATCTTGCAAGGCTTGTTCTCCCCAGAGAAAAACCCCATTCACCCACTCGAGCATCTTGTTCCTGGAGAGGTCTCTTCTTCCTGGAGACAGCCAGCTCTGCTCAGCTATCACAAAATGGCTGCTGCCACTTGTAGCTTAGCTGTGCCATGTAATTATTGACTCCAGTTAATTCTTTAACTCAACTATATTGGCATGCAGTTTTCAAAACGTGAGCTAAGAAAATAGTGCAAAAAGTTTAAATGAGATATAGGAGAGGTTCCCTCCCCCCCCCCAGGTCTGTGTGAATGTAATTGGATCTTTTAATACCTGTTTTTTCTCTGTATCCTAAAATTCCAGATAATTTCTGCAACTAATGCAATATTTCACTTAATGCAATAAGCCTCCAAATATGTAAATAGCATTGTTTTGTTTGTCAAGCAGCATGAGTGTCAAACTAATTGCGTGACCTCTTTAAAAATCAGGCAAGCTTGTAATTATCTAACATTACAGAAAACTGTCTCTAATTAATGAGAGGTTTCTGTCACTATTTAGTTTCTTCTCTTTACAAGCCTCAGATCAATGCATCTCATCTGTGTGTTTTGGTATTTGTAAGAAAACAGTTTTATCAATGCCCTTGCATGTGTATTTATGAATTTTATATTTTTCAGCTACTCTAGATCAGCCTGAGATATGGGGTTCAGTCCAGCCCGTCAATGCAAGCGTAGAGTCCCCAAAGCTACCAAGACCTTTTCCAACTGGAAGTAAGTGATCGTGCAGGTTATCAACTGAAAAGAAATGAATATGTACAGAAATCAAATCTTTTGCTTTTCCTCATACAGACTCCTGTACTGTGCATTTCTGTAACAATTTAATCCCATAGCAAGTTAGAGGGCTTTTTCTTCTCCTGGCTTGACTCTAGCTGCAGTGTATTAGGGTGGAGGAAAGACAGGTTTGATAAGGGATGGGATGGATGGTACCCAGGGTGGGAGAGATGATGCACGTCCTCCCTGGGGAAATGTGCTTCTGCCAACGTGTGCTCAATTTGCAAGGAGAAACATCTCTGGCAGGGGCAAATGGTCTGCACAGAGCCAGCTATTAAACCCGCCCCGCCCTCGGAGGCGAGGAGTACCTGATCATTCATGTTAATGATGCAGTTATTTGGCTCGAAAAGTCGGAAGTACCGGTTTCTCCGGGCTAACATAAGGAAGGGCAATGCAGCCCCAAATCCCAGTTTTTGTTGTAGCTTTCCCCTTTGCCTGGGGCAGCCAGGGGAACAGCAGCTTTTTCTCCTCCTTAGCTGCAAAGTCATTCTCTCCTTACTTCCCCACTGCTTTTCCCCCCCCTGACTAGCCATTAGCATAACCTATTTCATGCCAAACCCAGCCCTCAGCCCTGGTGCTGCTGGCTAGCTGGTGCCGATGTGCCAAGGTCAAGGCAACCTCTGGCCATGTCAGGAGCTTGCAAGGATATTGTGACAGTTGTAATTGAAGTGGTTGCTTAATGGTGCCAAGCCACAGCCACAGTGCCTCCTGCGTTGCTCTTCCAGGACGTTTGGACTCGGATGCTATTTACACCTGCTTTGCGATAATGCCCCTGTGAAGCAGCTCTGGGGCATTTCTTCCTGTATGTGCCTCCTGGATCCATGCGGGATGGGCACATGAGAAACATGGAGGCAGATATGTGCCTCAGAGGCTACAGCTTTTAATTAAAATGTTAATTCAGGTTTTAATATATGAGTACAAGCTAAGATTTAAGAATTTAAAAAAAACATCCCAAACTGAAAAAAAAACAACAAACCAAACCTAAAACCCAAGAAAAAAGGCCATCAGTGATTGCCTGTTGCTCAGCAAAACACTGTAAACTGGGCTGTGGGGATGCTTCTGCTCACCTAGCAGTCATCCCAGGGCTGGTGCTGCTGCCTGCTTTGCACCCCAGCAGCATGCTGCCAGATCCCCCTTTCCCAGCAAGGCTGTGTGTGCTCCCAAACACACTGCAACTGACTTTTTTCCCCCCCCTCTCTCTGTTCTGTTTTGCAGCACCTCCACCACTGCCACCAAAAAACATCCCGGCCACACCGCCACGCACTGGCTCTCCTCTGACGGTGGGAATAGGTAAAAGCTCGGTGCTGCACCTCCTCTTGCGTGCCATTGCACAGCCCTGGTAGACTGATCCAGAGCCCGTGAGGGCTGTGCTGGGGTGGTAGAGTCCCTGTGGCTGCATTTTGGACATGGATTTGGCTCTCAGGCATCCTCTTTCCCTTGCATTTTTGGTGCTTCAGCAGATGCTGCAGTCAGGGTGATGCTTTAGAAGCAGTGCAAAGATGCCTTTGTCTCCAGAGGCGGTGTTGCCCTGGTGAAATTAATGCTCTCGCTTCCCCCCGCCTTTGATATCGGTCACTTTTAGAAACAAAATGCAACACTAACCTTAAAGTCCAGCTTAAAATTGGGAATAACTAGAGTGCTGTTACTGCCTGGAGTGGCACTGCACAGCCTGTGCTTATAAAATAATGGGGCATGGGGCACCTTCCTGTGTCAGAGGAGCTGGTCCTGCCCTCCCAAATTCCCCTTGCCGTTAAGGAAGGTAGGAACTACCCTCCCACCCCATAAGGCTGTCTGGGCTGGCAGCTGGGGATGTGAAGGGGCAGGGGAGGGAGAATGAAACTACCTGCAGTAAAGGGCAGCCTGAAGGGAGGGATTGAAAGACGTTGAATGCAGCCAGAGGACATAAAGTGCTTGTAAGCGTGTACCTCATGCTGCTGGCAGGGTACTGTCTGCTGGAGCTGTAGGTTTTGAGGAAGGGCGGGCAGTGCCTGGTCTTTGGATGGGGGATACTGTATGGACACACGCGTATAGAGGGCACCTCAGGGCATTATTATCATCATCATGAAGAAATCTGCTGCTCTGAGCTTAATGCTCTGTCCATCAATATTTCAGTCGTGCTCCCTTATCTTGATTTTTCTATTTATCTAAGCAGCCAGACTGGCAGAGTGTCCACCTACATGTGTAGATTCATCAACACGAGCAAATGCAATGCCCAGGCACATGTGACAGTTTATTTGCTGGGATTTGGCTTGCTGCACACTTCAGCCTGTGCATCAAGTAAAGCAATGGCAGAGGTTTATTTTTTCTGTTTTAGCAAAACTATATTTTATTCCCTGAACATAGAACCATAGATGGTTCCCCCAAACACAGGAACAGGGGTGGGATGCTAACATGAGGACCCCAGAAGACATGCTACTTTTAGTAGTATGCACATGGCTGTAGCAGGGGCTCCCTTGCTGCCCTGGTGCTGTGGCCATGCACTGCCCTGCTCCTCGCCCTGTCCCAACATTCAGTCTGCACAAAACCAAGTCACCAAGTACTTCCTGAGGTTAGAGAGCTGCCAGCCATTGGGGAAGAGAAATGCAAGAAAATAGGGTAGGAAAGGAAGGATGGAGGATCTCCCTCCTCTGGATGTGGAACATCTTGCTGATGAGTCCTGTCTCTGTGTTGGTTATGAAGTCAGATATGAACAGAGATGTGTGGTAGCTCAGTTAGAGAGCAGAGCCCTAAAATACCCTTATCTGCTGCTGCCTGCAACTGAAATACATACACTCTGTCTGCTTTCCTGTATTGCATGCCCAGCACCAGTTCTTGAGCATGTTTAAATATATATATTTACATGTATGTGTTTATATATATATTAGTGGAGTGTGCAAGAGAGCTGAGTGCCTAAGTTTAATATCTGCTGATAATTCAGAGCAATGATAATGACATAAAGATGTTATTTAGATGATACGTAACAAAGGTTGGGAGCCAGCTGTAAATTTTGGGAGGATACAGGACTGTTGTCTGTGAAGTGATGGAGGAGGAGGTGGGCTTTGCTTGTGGTGCATGCTCTCTCTCATACAGTGTATGTATTTCAATCCAGTGTGGTTCATTGTACATTGCACGCGATGTGATGTAGAAACTTTCTTGCACATGAATTATATTCCCTGGCAGCTTATAAGGAAACGTGCTTTTAAAGAATCTCCTCTAGAAAGTGGCTGACATAAAGCCCTGTAGAGAATAGTGTGACTGCAGCTCTTTTGGTTAATGCTAAGTGTAAAATAAACTACTTTGACCACAGGAGGGGACCAGACAGCAGCAGAGCTCAAAAGTGACAAACTTCCATCCATCAATGACTTGGACAGCATTTTTGGCCCTGTGCTATCCCCCAAGTCTGCTGCTGTTAACGCAGAAGACAAGTGGGTCAATTTTTCTGATCAGTCCCTGGAAAATGTGACTCCAGAGTTGACGCCCCAGGAAAAAGAGGGGTCCACAGCAGCGGGCAGCCCGGCTGACGCTCCAGCGGCCGAGCCCTCCCGCCCAATCCCCTCACCACTTCACCTGGAAGAAGTTCAGAAGAAGGTTTCTGAGCAGCCCCACCTTAAGGATGATAACATGGAGCCAGCCGCCTCTCCCAAAGATTTTGGGATTGGACAAAGAGCGACCCCACCTCCCCCTCCGCCACCCACCTACCGGACGGTGGTCTCCTCACCCGGACCGGGTGCCAGCAGCGGCACAGGAAGCACCAGTGGTATGTCCTGCAGCGTTGGGTGTGCTTCGGTGTGGCCGTGACCGCATCTGCCATCCCCTTCTGCCTGGTTGTGCCTGTGCTCGGCGCCCGCACTCCCACCTGGCATCTTGTGCTTCCACGTCCAGCGTCTGCCCTCCGCCTCCTGTGTCTTTTCCCTACTCCTTGCTGCGTGTCTGATGGTCAGCTGGGTCTGACAGCCTTTCCCCAAAGCTCCCATGAGCTGCCCTTCCCCCCTCTGCTATGCACATAGCCCTGACACAAAATTTGGCATAGGATTGCCATTGCTGCAGCTCGGTCCTCAGTAGGCTTCAGAGTGAATATAGGTGGAAACATTTCAGGCAAATAATCTGAGCAAGTAACAGAGCCAGGGCCATTTAAATATGTTGTAGACAGGTCACAAACCAAACAACTTGCAGGTCAGGTGGCACATATCTGAATGGCACTTGGTCCCTCTCGGTTGTGAGAGTGTGGATGCCTAGTTGTGTCTGGAGAAATGGCTTCCTAGGCGAACCTCTCACAAGGGTAGAACCTGATAGGTGTGTCTGGCATGCCTGGCTTCGCCTGCTTAATTATAAATGTCTTCGTGCCCATTAGGGCAAATGAGCTTGTCAGAGGTCAGCTTACACAAACTCTCCACAGTGCTTGAGGCGGTGCAGCCTCATTGTGTTTAAAGGCTGACCCCAGGCCACTTACTGTACTGGTGCAGCCATAATGTGCAAGTCCCTGTCCCCATCAGCACTGTGCTGCTGTCCTGTAACCACGAGAAACCCCCACAGAGCCTTGTAGACACATTTACGGTGCAGGCAGCAGTGGGAGATGATGGGTATATTGGGTGTGCAGCTCCCCAGCCCTGTACCCAACTGTTGTCACCAGCCTCATATGAGCTTGAAGGCCATGCTGTCTGCTTTTGGGGTTTGCCACCTCTAAGGGTGTGTGTGTTAGGGGCTGCTGGGGGTGTCCCCCTGGGTGTGGCTGTTGCTGCAAGTGTGGCTTCACTTCAGTGGTGGTGGCCTTTCTGTGCTGGCTTAGCAAGGCAGCTGTGGGGTGGGTGGGTGTCTGCACAGGGGCTGCAGCATCGAGCTGCCAGCGGCGTTGGTCGGAGCTGGGACTTTTCTGGGATATTGGCAGCAGGAAACAGCAAACTTCTTCCTACGCTGCTCTTCACCCTGATGCCAACTGAGCAACTGCCTTGTGTGAAGAGAGATCCACAGGATGGGGATGTGCTGGAGGCTCTGCACATGGGGATGGATGGAGAAACCCCATTTGGTGAGGCAGCACTGCCTGTTTGGGAAGATCCAAGTCTCTTCCCCAGAAATTACCTCTTGTCTCAGTTCAGCGTGCTTTGCAGCCCAGCGTGGGACAGCAAGCTGTAAAAATGCAGAGCATTGAAATACGCACACAAAATCATTCAAATCTTCAGAAAGCTGCAACCCGTGGCAGCCAGTCTGGGTGTGTGGTGTGGATCTGGCATCCTTCCTGTTCCTGCCCTCTCCATGTTTCTGAGGCTTCTGGGGCTGCCTGGCTTTTGGCTGCCTTGAAGCAGAGCCATCCCAGGATGCTCTCCTGCCTTTGCATCCCACAGGAGCCTGGGCTCGTGGGTGTCACTGAGGCAGGGCTGGGGACTGGCGTCCTAGCAGGCTTCTACTTTCACCCTGATTTACAACATGCTTGCTATAGTTGTTTGGGGTAGGAACAGGTCTCCCAGAGACCTGAAATACCTGAAGAATAAACCTCCCTGGATGAAAGCTGATGTCTGGCAGGGCTCTGGCTAGCCGGTGGCCACTCCTGAGCTGGACCAAAATGCACCTGTGAAGTCTCTGTCTTGTGACACGTGTTTAGTGCTGCTAGATCACTTTCCCTGAATAATACCTATTTTTGTCAGGCTTTTATTGGGTTAAGGAAGGAAAAATCCAAACTTTGGTTCCCAAATTAGGCTTCTAAATAAAATGGCTTGAATTTTGGAGTTGTGCAAATGAAGGGCTGGGATTTACTCTCTTTAAACCACCACATCTCTCTTCTTAGCCTTTTGTCTTTTGCCTCTGAGTCTCATTTCTATAGATCTAGCTTTGATATTTCCTTAATCTGAGCTATCACCCAAAAAACTTAGTAAACTGATTCTCTTCTAAGTGTGAAAAATAAAGCTAAAGACATCCCCTTACTCTCACTGTGAGCAAAACATGCCACCCTGCAGATAGTAATGCACTGCTGTGCTCCACAGAAGCTGGTAGCAAACACCAGCTCAGCTGTCCTGCAAAATGGGGTCTGCATTCCATTCCTGCCACCCCTCTTGTCTTGGTGCAATCTCCAACTGCTCTGTATAGCACTGGTTATTGCTGAACTACTCTGATAGGAATTTCTGTACATGGAGAAAAAATAGTCTGCTGGGTATCCTTTTAAGTATCTGTCAAAATTTCTATTTGATTGCAAAAAGTCCCCTGTTGCAGCAAGGCAGCAGCTGCTGGGGACCACGTGAACCCTGATGACAGCACCCTCTTGTTCTCTGAAACTATTCCAGAGGGTTGGGGAACACTTTGTGCTCCCAGCAGATCTGTTAACCTTGCTCTTCCACCCTTCCTCCTCTTTGCTCGGACAAAGCTTTGCCCCTCTCACAAGGATACCCTCGTTCCTGTGGTGGGTGGCTGACCCTGCTTACTAGCTGTGCTGCCTCAGGAGCTCAGGGAGCTGTGGCATCAGCACCAGCTGCTGCAGGGGTTAAACTCATTCTCACCACATCATTTTTCTCCTGCCCATGTGGCTGTTTTTTGGGTAAAACTGTAAGACCCCTCCAATAACAAGTTTGCCTAGTGCTCCTGGCCGAGGGGGCCAGGTACCTGGTGCAGATGGGCAGCCCCTGTGAGAAATGCATTGGCATCAGCAATCCTGAAAAGATCATCTGTGTAAAGCTGCTGGTGTGGAGCAATGGTTGAGGGAGCTTGCGCAGGATTTTTGTGGGCACCCACGCTGGCTCCTGAGGAAGAAGCCTTTGCTTTGTGATAAGGCACGAGGGTCTGGAGTGGGGCAGCTGTGGGGGCCAGCCAGTGGTGCGCTCACAGCTCCTATTTGTTGCAGGTTCCTCATCCCCAGCTCGCCCTGGCACGCCGCTGGCTGCCTGCAGCACCCCGCCACCACCGCCACCCCGGCCGCCCTCCCGGCCCAAGCTGCCCCCCGGGAAGCCTGCTGTCGCCGATGTGGTATGTTCGTGGCTGCGAGTGGGAGTGTGGCGTGCATGGGTCATGCATGCACTGGGACGGGGGGCAGGTCTGCATTTGCAGTCCAGTGAGACAGATTAATGGTCATTAAGAACATGTAACCAGCTGGTGTCGCCTGGGCTGTTTGGAGTTTCCTATAATTTTTTCACCAACACATATTACGCATGGGAAAACAGCTGTGAACGCCTCCTGCTCTGCCTGCCAGCGCAGCCTGGTGATGCCAACCATAGGCGAGCGGTGGTTCGCAGTTACAGTAAAGGCAGAAAATGGGTGTGAAAAGGGACCATGCCTGTGGGAAGGGTCTGGCCATGCCTGGCCACCCGGGGGTAAAGTAGTGCAGGTCTGGCCACCCTGAGAAGGGTGTCTGGCTGGGAGGGAGCTCCCCACCGCTGTACTGTGCTGGCTGGGCTGCCGGGTTCTTCCCCAACACCCCTGGCTGCTTCAGGTAGGTTGTTGAGAATTTTTGGGTTGATATTGTGGATATAAAATTATCCCTAAAGGGTCCATAAAGACTCGATGAGCTGCTCTTAAGTGAGGTGGCATGTGGTGGGCGCCACTCCCTTCTCAATACAGGGTGCATTAAGTCCACGCCATGGGCCCTGGAGCTCTTGTCCTCAGTGCAGATGGGAACTTCAAACACCTAGACCCACAAGAGGTGGGAATCGTCTGCCATTTTTCTAGGTCCAGACTAAAATGTTATTGGCACTAGAAAAACTAAAGTTGTTCAGTTTTGCACTAACCCAGCAGGGCTGCTCCAGGACACTAGCAGAGCTGGCTGGCCTGGAGGTACAGAGGGTTACGGCTTCAGGCAAAAGCTTCTGTTTGTTTGATGCAAATGTTACTGTGCATATTTTCTTTAACCTTTTGCTATTTTATGTTTTTCTACAGTCCAGGCCTTTTAGCCCTCCTATTCACTCATCCAGCCCTCCTCCGATAGCACCTTTAGCCCGTGCTGAAAGTACTTCTTCCATATCTTCCACCAATTCCCTGAGCGCAGCCACCACTCCCACCGTTGGTAAAAACATACAGCACTGCTGTTCTTTCACCTTTCCTACCTCTGAATGTCCTTACAAGATTCCTGAGACCTTTTCATCTGGTAGATTGTTCTTTGGGTTTACATTCATTGATTTTCATCAGGTTTTTAAATGCAAAAAGGGATTTGAGGGGGGTGTGGTGGATCACGAACGTGATGCTGCTAGGGAAGCTTTCTTTGTGGTAGCTCCAAATGTTGTGCAAAATGAATGTTTGGTGAAGGTAGAGGTTATCACCAAGTGAAATATAATATAAAATGTGCTTATGGTCTGTAAATTTGGTCAAAAGAAGTTTCTTTTGCAGGGGATGTTTGTACCCTGGAGGGGAGGGGGGCTGGAAGCCAGACCTCAGGACCCAGAAGACAACTAATATTAAATCTCTTTGAATGTCTTAAATTCATACTTCCCCTTAAAGTGGTAGCGGGAAACAGGGTCTTGGAGAAGGCCCTTCCAAACCATTAGCATGACATATCCTAGACCAAATCAAAGTGCTGTGGTTTTCTTTTGGAGGAATGTCCTGAAAAATATGGGTTTTGCCAAACCTCCCCAGGTGCCCCCAGGCCCTGAGACAAGAAAAGCAAATAAAGGCTGGCTGGTAGCTCCCAGGCTCCATGTGCTGGGTTGCCCCATGCCTCCCTACTCAATCCCCTCCATCCCAGCTGCCAGCACTCCCTCCTCTATCATCCCTGCCATCCCACCCAGCTGCCGGCCCCACTGCCCCTTGCTTCCCGCAGCTCCATCTTCTGCCAGGAACATCCCTCCTCCTTTTTTCTTTTCTTTCCATGTTTTTTGTGATGAGCACGCCTGCTTTGCGTGGCAGGGAAGGAGCTTTGCAGGCTATGGCTGGTGTAGGCTGGTGGATGGGCTCTGCGGAGGGAGCTAAACCGCAACCCTCTGGAAGAACAAACCTGGCTGGTGTTTGTACGTGCTCAGCCCCAGTCCTGGCTGCAGTGTTTCCCACTGGCTGTCACCTTATGAGCCTGTGGGGAGCAGCAGCATCGCCACCAGAAGACGATGGGATGGCCTGAGCCATGCGGCAAGAGCTGTCCCTGTGGCGCTGGTGGCCATGTGTGCTCACCTGAGCCCTCCTCATAGGTTTGCTGGAGTCTCTGACCTGCGTCTCCATCCTGTTGTTTGCTTCACTCTTGAGGTGTGGTAGATGCTTGTACCTGTTCGCCGGCTGTTGGTCACTATCGGAGCATGCTGCTGGAAAAAAAATGCATCTCAAGCAAGGGGCCAGTCAGCCCCGAGCATCCCTGGTGTGTCAGCTGTTGGTCCTGTCTGTGCCTGCTGTCCTGCTGCTCTGGCAGCGAGCTGCTGTTGGTGGAGCTGGCAGTGGCCTCAGCTGGTGCCTGCAGGCATGGTGGCCGTGGGACACTGAGGCCATGGTAAACACAATTTTGGTGGAGGGGAGCAGCCACGCTGAGGACAGGGATGGTTGTGGGACTTCAGGAGGCTGGGAGAAGTGGCTATGAAATGGGAGTTGTGTGCTGGTCCTGTAGGCTGAGTAGGCGATGGGTCCCTTAGGCTCGTGTTTTAAAAAATATTTTCTTTCCAGTACATATTTTTGTGAACAAAAATTGCTCCTTGATGTTTTTAATTACCTACACACCCTGAGCAGCGGAGACTGACACAGCTGCAGGGGGCAAGAAGCTGTGCCCACTGGCCCCAGCAGCTCCCACCCCCTCCATGGGGACTTTCCTTGAAAGAGGGCTGAAATCGGCTCTTGGATCACCCCTCAGCAGGGCGACACTGAACAGGGCAGCCAGGAGCACCCACAGATTGCAGGTTTAGCACTTCCAGCTCCATGCAAACCAATTGTCAGGTGCCTCATTGCCAGGATTTGGCCTGGGAAAAGCCAGACAGGGGCAGGCAGGGGCAGACAGAGTTCGGGAGCCGCTCTGGGAAAGCCCAAGCGTCTGCCCATTCTTCCCACCAAGGGAAGGGTGGGCACCAGCACTAGGTGAGCATCCATGCAGTGCTCACCTTGCTGCACTGTGCTGCAAACCCACAGTGGAGAAGAGAGCACGTCTAATTCCTAGGTTTGGCATGCAGAAAGAGAAAAAGATAAGGCAAAAGGTGTGCAGAGCAGAGGAGGGGCCGGGAGCAGGGCTGTGTGGCAGGGACGGGCAGGTATGTGTGCACGCAGGTCGGAGATTGCTGGGGGTCCCATGGGACCAGCACAGGGCTGGGACACCCTGACCTGGCTGAGGCTGCCCACAGCCCTCAGCTTGCTGCTGGGTCCATCTCCACCATGCTCTCCGTCTCTTGTTTCCTGTGGCAAAGTCTGACGGATTTTGTCCAAGAACATGTGGAAGAGTTATTTCATTTATTTGTTTTCTGTGCTGTTCTGGTTTGCTTTCATTGTGGTTGCATGTGCAGTTTGAATAATTTATTGCAAAGAAAGAAGCTGTTATTTCTGTGTCAGTGCCCCTTCCATTATTTTTCCTGTTAAAATCTTCTGTCTTTTTTCATTGATACAGTGTGCTGCTTGATTTAATTTGGGATTTCTCTTTTCGTTCTTTTTTCTTCTTCTTTTTTCTTTCCTTTGCGTTTCTTCTGCTTATGTTATCAGAAGATGATGCTTATATTGACAAACTGCCTGCGTTTGAAAGGCGCTGTGAAATGCCTGCAGGTACTGTAGTAGCCAGGGCACTTTCAACACATCTGGCTTTGGAGCAGGTGGCTGCAGGCACCCCGAGTGCCTGCGCCCTGGCACTTGCAGCACCTTGCATGACAGTTTCTCAGTAACAAAAAGGACTGCAAGGTGAAAGGCTATCACATCCTGAATTCAAAAGGGTTAATTTAACAGGTCAAAAAGCCATTTTCTTCCCCCACCCCTAGCTATTTCAATAGTATGTGGTGTCTAACATGGCTTTTGAGGCAGTGTGAGTATAGGGAGCTGGTGGTTGTAATGGGAAAGGAAAAATTCCAGCACGGCATCTCCTGCTCTGTGTGCGTGTGTCTGTTTATTTGCAAGTTTTGTGTCCTGAAATGCAACACAAAATACCTACGTTTCACTGTCACTTATTTTCCACACTGGCATGGCATGTGGTTGCAGCATCCTGCTGGGGAAAAGCTCACTGCTGCTGTTGTAGCACGGCAGAGACATCACTAGAGGTGAAGAGGATAAGGCGTGTTTGCCAAAATCAGCACAGTTAGAACATGCTCTAGTAGAAGCCTCTTCTACTCTAGACAAAAAAAGAGAAAACCCTCTAAAAATCCTTACCGAGCGGGCAAGAATACTCTTCCATCTGGGCTTCCACAGCTTTGCTTTCTGCTTTCTGTTTCCTAAGCCAAAACTAGGGTTTAAAAGCCCTCCCCATTTCCTTGCACGTGAACGGCTTGCAGCACCTCGTCCCCTCCCCGTAGCGAGATAAATGACCTGCTCTGTGACTCACACTGTGTCCTTCTCTCTCCCTCTCCTTAACCTTTCCCATCCCGCTTCAACTCCTGGCCATACAGAGAATGAACAGCCTTCCCTCGTTTGGTTTGACAGAGGAAAGTTTTATTTGACTTTCGAAGGTAAGTAGTGCATAGCATACTTGGTAACAACTTGCTCCCCTTGCTCTTGCTCTCTGACTCCCGGGGTTTCCTCCAAAGGCTCCAGTCCGGCTTTCCATGCAAAATGCTATGGCTACTTAGATGACATCACAAGTTCGACCAGAATAATTTTGATTTGATTTGTGCCATTTGTCCCAATGATCTGTTTCCCAGTATATTTATTACAAAAAAAAAACCAAAAACCACAAAAGCCAAACAAACAAAAACCCAAAAGAATATTCTTCTACCAAGACTGCAGTGAAAACCAGAGAGCAAAACCGCTTGCACTGCCGAGGAACTTGACTCTGTCAACCAGGGCTTCTTTCTACTCTCCCTCGCAAACTGCTCATTGCCCTGAGCGGGCTGTGGCAGAGTGCAGTTAATTTAAAACCAAAGGGCGATGGGTTCTCTGCCAAGCCAGGGCCCCCTCCCAACTCCCATCAGGTTTTTCCACAGCGAGGGGCTGGGAGCGTGCCGGCACCGCCAGCAAGCATCGCCGAAATGCCATGAGATTGTGCTGCCGGGGCAGCTGCTCAGAGGCATTGTGGATTTCAGGGTCCCTCATTGATGAGAAGGCATGTTGGGGAGGATGCAGCGGGAGAAGAGTTTGTTTCAGGATGGATGGCAGCTTCTCTGAGCAGCATCACGTCTTGGAGAAGGCAGAGGCATGTGTGCCTGGGCGGCCAGCCCCGCTCCGCAACCCCTGAGGCTTTGGAGGAAGCCTCATCTCACAGACACCATGCCAACGTCTTTCTTTAAAAGAAAAGAAAAGCTGGGAGGCTTGCTAGCAGCAGGAATAGGTGCTTTAAAACCTGAAGGAAGTGCTTTGAAGCTTTTGTGGTGCTTGCAGGCAGAGCTGTGCTGAGGCTAGCTGGGGGATGTGGCTGGCACGGGGCATGCCAGAGCACAGTTCCCATGGGTCTTGTTTCCTGTGAAGCGTGCGATCTGTGCCACCGCCAGCAAACAGCCAAGTGGCCTGGGATTGTGCTGCCTGGTAGCTGAGCGCGGAGTGCTGGTGTTTATGGGGTAAAGCGTGATGCCGTAGCAGCATCAGGTGGCAGGGGTGGAGGTGGTGGTGAGTAGGGGGCTGGTTTCTTTTTTCCTGCCTTCTTGCCTTTTAATCGGCCACAGCTGCCGGGCCTCAAGGTCCTTGCTGTGACAGCAGTTCCCAGCTTAGACTGGGAGGGGGCTGGGGAGGAACTTCTTCCTCTCATTCCTCATTGCAATTTTGCATTTTCCAGGAAAAATCCTTCCTGGGTTTCCTTTCCCAGGTGCCAAGTGCCTGCCCAGAGCTTTGGGAAGAGCTGAGCATGGCAGGGCAGGGGCTGGCGAGGGCTGTACCAGCTGATTGCTGGTTTGAAGCAGCCGCCTTCAAGCGTTATCCCTCAGTATGTGTACCCTGGCACTGCGCATCCCCACTGACCTCCCTGCTCTGTGTTTCCTCCTCCCCCTCGCTCAGTCTAGCACCAGCACCATGAACACGTCTAGCTTTTGGGGGTTTTCTTGTGTTTTCGCATATTACTGATTTTGAATGGTATATTTGTACTTCGTTCTGGCATTGTGGATGGCCTAGAGCACCTGGGTGGGTTTGTCCAGGGCACGCTGCCGGCACAACAGCAGGGCTGCCAGAGCATGGCACTGGCTCCAGGCTGATCTCACGGAAAGAGCTGTCTTGCTTCCACGCACTGTGTTTCCTGATCTGTCCCTAAATCTTTGAGTCCAGCTTAAAAGAAAAAGCTAAACGTCAATGGTCATCTCTAGGGGGATGAAAGGAGATCTGCTGACTTGGCATCTGTAACTCAGGGCATGAAATGCCAGAAAAGGAATGATCTTTTGTTTCTGGGTTTGGGTTTGGAGTATTTTGGTGAAAATCTACATATTTGCAGAATGTGGGCTAGTTTGTTCATGTGTGAGAAGATGTGGTGCAGCTTTGGTGATTCTCTCCTGGATACGCCAGCAGAGCTGTGTACTCAGCTGTCATTCCTCCACATCTGTATTTTCCACTTTTGTGTAGGGAAAAGTAAGGCAAATGAACCTGGTGTGCTGCTTATGGCTGGATCCAAAGCTCCCTAGAGTGGATTTTTTTTTCCTTCCAGTATTATCAGGTCATTTTGCCAAAATGAAAAGTTTCTAAAAATTACTTCTGTAGCAGGCACTGAAAAACCAGATTTTTTATGGAGGCGTGCCACAGTAACTAGACTTGTCTCTCAAGTTTCTGGAAAAGAATTCTAGAGCTTAAATTAGATTATACTTTTCTTTTTACATTAAAGTTTTTATTTGAAAAGATGTTTAGTTTATGAAGCCATTAAAAGAAGAATATATAGGCTCATGAGGGAAGAATGGAGGGAACCAAGAACCCCAAATGCCAATTCAAAGTCAGATTAGAAATGTGGAGTATGTTTTGTTGCTGTTGCTGTTCAAATGAACCCAGATTTTCAAAGGCCAACTGAGCCTGATAATAGAGATACATGAGATGAGCCAGTTTTTTCTTGTACATATGATTTTTCATTCTGGAGAATGAAGAAATGTCATATAAGTACAGAGAAACAGTGGAAGAAATGAGAGCTTGAAAATCAGGGAAAAGGCATGTCACGTTGGTATGAGAGACACCTACCCCTTGTTCAATGCTCTAGTGCAGGGTCTAGGCTAAACCTGGCTGCAGTCAGAGTGTGTGTGTTTGGGACGTTTCATTTTTTTCTCTCCCAAAGATGAATGATTATGTTGCCAAGGATCGCAGCTTTGCTGCTGCTGGACTGCTAAAGACCTTCCTCTCACCTTCCCTGCCGAAACAAGCACAATGATCCTCTGCTGGGTGATACCTCCATTTTTCACCCCTCTATTGCCAGTCTGCACTGATGTTTTTGACTCTCATCTGTATTTCTGAGTGAATGTGATGAGAATATCCCGCCATGTTTGGCTGGATTCAATGTGCTGCGGGCTCTTGTTCTGGGTGTGGGGAGCAAGGATGCATTCTCTGTGCTCTCTGATAACTCAGCAATGGTGTCTATGGAAAGAATTTATAAAAAATATGTTACCCTACCAGTCTGCAGTGCTGCCCCATGGCCCTGCATGTCCCTTCTGTCACATAGCCAGGTGTTGCAGCAGGGTTGCAATAGTCTGTGTGCTCGGTGTTTTGGGGAGCTGCCCGTGCCTTCCTGTGCAGCTGGCACTGACATGAAGAGTCTGCTCTTTAATGTGACGTTTGCCGAGTCTCTGATGCATAGCTTGGGGCTGCGTCCTCAGAAGCGGAAGGCTTGGGGAACTGCACGCTGCATCCCTGGGGTCATTAGGATAATTAACGTGTGTGTGGCAATGGGTCTGTCATATGCTGGGATAGCATCATTCTGGGCTGTGACTGAAACCCACTTACTCCCCTGGGTCTCTTAAGATGTATGGCTAAGAGGGAGATGCATGGCTACATTAATTTTTTACACCCTTTTAGGTTACTTTAGATTTTTGAAGGGAAATTCCCAGCACCGAGGAGGCTCATCTGTGCCTCTAGGAGAGAGCAGCCTTGGTTTTATACCTTAACGCGCTGCCTGCATGGATGCATTTGTAAGGCGGGAGGAATCTTCGTCCGTGAATGCTGCATTTTTTCACAATTAATATATCAAAACTCAAAGTGTAATTTAAGTGACAGAAGTGCTTTCCCCAGGAGACGTTATGAATCCTGATTTCCTGTACCCAAACCCTGTTATTTACTCGCACAAAACTTGCAGCACATAAAACCCACGGCAGATTGCTTAGATGTGAGGCAAAAAGCAACAGGTGATGGGGCAGCAGTAGGAAGCAGCAGATAAAGAGGGAAGGGGATTATTTCTGAAGACAGGCCAAGCAGAAAAGCAGGAGCTCATCAGAAATACACTGCATTTGGCTCAGACGCTTTGCTTTTCCCTCGCCCTGCTGCCTGCAGAGGTGCTGCCCTTCCCCAGGCTGGCATTTAATCTTGTACAGCCTTGGCTGAAACTGGCACACACTTGCATGCTCTAAACAAAACCCTGGGCTGAATTAATAGCCTATTTCACCTGCCTGATTCAGACCCTATAAGTGAAGGTAACAGAGTAAGGGGGTGTCGGGGTCCCTGGGTATGCTGCCCCTCCAGACACCTTTGCCGCTCCATTTTAGCTGGTTTATGGCAACATAATTCTTGTGCTTAACATGATGTACAGACTATGATATAAAAAGAAGGTTCCAAAATGGGGCAATGCAGAAAAATAGATAAGGCTGAACTGGCTGTTCCAGGGGTGGTGACCTCTCGAGGACTTTTTTTGGGTGCCTGGGGGATCAGCGCCTTGTATATGGAGTGAGCAACCACACACTAACCTGGGGCTGATCCTTCAGCACTTTCCAAGGGAAGAGGTGAGAGCTTTGCCGTGCCAACAGCCCCAACTCACTCTCCTCTTCGTGGCAGGTGTGGGGAGCAGGACATTGCCCCCTGTGCAGGATTTCCAGCACACCCAGGGGGATTCTGGTGTACCCTTGCAGTGATGCTTTCATCCTCAAATGTTTTTCAGAGACAGGCATTCCTGGCCAGCAAAGGGACACCTGCATGTGACCGTGAATTATTTTATAGCCCGGCTAGTGTCCACAGACACACTGCATGACCAAAGCAAGTTTTTCCTCTTTTTTTCAGTCATCTAAAAACACTGCAGATTGATTGCTGTAGCTTTTGCACCCAAAGTCCCACGTTCTCCTCAGTAGATCCAGATTTCTGGCAATTTGCAGGTTTGCCATAACGTACCACAGGTTTTGTGGGGTGAGCAGCCATGTGGGGGGTTTGCCAGGCATGCCAGGGAGGAGAAGGGAGCATGCTGGAGATCGCAGGGGTCCCAGCAAGTTGGGGTTCCCAAAGGCAGGATTTCAGGCAGCATCACGGGGACACTGCAAACATCCTGCTTTCTGTGGGCAGCCTGAGCTCTCTGGCCAAGAAACAACAAACCTTTCCAGCCCTTCTTGCCAGGACCCAGAAACCTACTTCAAAAACTATCATGCAAAGCCTGCCATGTGCTAGCCCCTCCAGAGCCATGCTGAGGGGGTGCCACTGCCCCGCATGCTGCTGGTGGCTGGGGCTCCTCTGTTGTTTTCTTTGCTTGCTGTCTGGGGTTGGGGATAGATAATTTTTAAACATTTTTAAAGCCTCATCCAAATCCTGGGGGATGACTTCTTAATGTTTGCCCATAAAGCTAGGCTGGGGCTCTTGATGAGGACCCCCTCACCCTGGCCCCAGGTGGGGACCGGTGCCATTTCTCTCTGCATATAAGAAGTAGAGGCTTTTGCTTTGTTGCAGGCTCATCACGGGGACCCAGCCCCCTCACCATGGGGGCACAGGACACCCTACCTGTCGCTGCCGCCTTCACAGAAACTGTCAACGCATACTTCAAAGGGGCCGACCCAAACAAGTAGGTGCTGACTGACGGGGTCTTGGTGTCAATATGGGGGGTTCTGGGTTCAGGACAGGCTTGGGGTGCTATCAGGGCTTTGGTGAACATCTCAAGGGATGGGGAGGAAGGAAAGGAGGTGCTCCAGGCTCCACACATGCATGCTGGGGTGTCAGTGCACTGCACCAGACAGGCATCCAGGGCAAGGATGCTCCTGGGGTGTTCCCATGAACATTGGTCCCCATCCCTAGTAGGCTGCCCACTTTTTCTGCTGTTTCAGTTCGCTTTGGTTTAGGACCACAAGAGGGTCATTTCCTCAGTGTGGCAGGTGGGAAGTGGGGTGCTATCACTGCACCATTCCCATTGTGAACCCTCACCTCCTGCTGTGTTTTGAGCCTCCCATTTCCTCCCCTCTTGGTCTCTGTGTTCGGTGCTGCAGGTGTATCGTGAAGATCATGGGGGAGATGGTGCTGTCATTTCCAGCAGGCATCACCCGACACTTTGCCAACAACCCTGCTCCAGCGGTGCTCACCTTCCGTGTGCTGAACTACAACAGGCTGGAGCACGTCCTGCCAAACCCCCAGCTCCTCTGCTGGTAAGCCCCTGCCTCGCCAGCATCCCAAAGACGGGTTTCCAGAAAAGTAGGGTGCTTTGCAAAAACACATGGCCCAAAGTCTCTTCCTTAGAAGCCTGCCCTGATTTTGGGAAGGAAACTCTCAAGCCCTTAAATACTTGCTGGAGTACTCCCTCTGAGAGCAGCCCCTTTGCCAGGCAGAAGAGCATCAGCAGAGAGGAGCAAGTGCTTTGATGGGGTTTGCTTGGTTTGTGCCTTGCACTGCTCATTAGACCTCCCGTTTGCAAAATGAGATGACCTACAGGTTGCATCTGCTGTGCCTCCCCAGAATTACCTGAGGACAAGCCAGACATGCATGGGAAGGAGGTAGTATTTCTCCAAATGTGGGATTAAATGTGGTCCCAGCTGGCGGCCGGTGCTGCGTCCTGCATGCTTTCTTCTAGAAAAGATTTCTTCTGCTGAGGCATCTTACACGAAGGGTTAATTCTCTCTCTGTGCAGTGACAACACACAGAGTGACACCAACACAAAGGAATTCTGGGTCAACATGCCAAATCTGATGACTCACCTAAAGAAGGTATCAGAACAGAAACCACAAGCCACCTATTACAATGTGGATATGCTCAAATACCAGGTAGGGTTTTTTTTGTAAGATAAAACTGTGCCAAAAATGTGTGCTTAACTTATAGATGTAAAAGATGGTATTTCTCTAGCGCAGAGTGGAGATAATGTGAGTTGAGGGCATGCCATCCCACTAGTCCCTTCTGTATGTCACTAGATTGCCTGATTTTGAGCCCAGTACAAACTTTCTATGAGAATACAAGGTATTGTCTCCTCTGAAACCAAATGCAATTACCGCGTCTGTAAAATGGGATTTGTCCCTTCACCCCTATGGAAACTAAATGTTTTTTCTGTCATTTTGGAAGGTATCTGCCCAGGGTATTCAGTCTACTCCATTAAACCTTGCAGTGAGCTGGCGGTGTGACCCTGCAAGCACTGACCTCCGCATTGACTACAAATACAATACAGAGGCAATGACCACACCAGTAGCTCTAAACAACGTCCAGTTCCTTGTCCCCGTTGACGGAGGAGTAACCAAACTTCAAGCTGTGCTTCCTCCTGCTGTCTGGTAGGAATTGCTGACCTGACAAAGAGCTCGTTTGCTATCTCTACCATGCCCCTGCCTAAAACAGTTGTCCTGCCTGCTGGGTGCAGGATTGGGATCACTCTTGGGAGGTGTCTGTGAGCAGGAGCTGGGGGCATGCTGGGGACCAAAACCTGTCCTCCTCTTGCAGGAGGAAGCATGCAACCCCCCTGATTTTTTTTTTCTTGCCATTCCCACACGCAAATGATCAGAGCTGAACGCATGTGTGCAAGCAGCAGAATAGCGACCCTTATTTCATGTTTTGGCTACTTTTATCTGGGGCTCAGAGGGATGCACAGCCATCACTGCCATAGGCATAGGCATGCACGTTTGCAGCAGGGAAGAAGGCACGGCACACCCCCATTGCCTCTCACCAATCGCACACCTCCAATGCAAGACCAGCGTTTTCCTGCTTGGGTAAAACCTAAAGCCAAGCTCCCAGAATTGCAGCTCTGGAGAGCAGCACCAGCGCTGCTCCCCCAGCCCACATGGCCTTTAGCAAAATTGAAATGATTCCTTTGTAATTTCTTGTTTCCTACAGAAATGCTCTTCTTCATGTGTTTTTAGGAATGCCGAACAGCAAAGGATATTGTGGAAGATCCCTGATATCTCTCAGAAGTCAGAAAATGGAGGTAATCTTGCACATGTGCATGTTATTGATTCTGAATACTTAAATCAGACACTGACCCATTTACCATGCCTGCACACAAGTCCAGACACACAGATTCCTGCTGGCGCTTGCCAGGGAAGGGTGCTATTTAAAGCTAGGAGCAGAGCTTTGAAAAGCAGGGATACGTGCCACTGGTACTATTCTGCCAACTGCTTTGGCATCAGGGAAGGCTATTAACACATGGGTTTTGGATGTGGTTGTTTGCCAAGTCCTTTGCTCCATTGACCCTCTCTGCATTTCAAAGGCTGAGGCCCTGCATTGCATCCCGGTGGCAGGGGACAAGAGGGAGATGGGGACCAACCGTAGCCTCCCACAGGTCACTGCTCTGCGTGTCACCCACGCAGCTCAGCGCTTTGTATCACTGGGGTATCTGAAAAGTAAAAATCTGCTGGGAGGATGAGGGGGTTTGCCTCTGGCCCCTCCCCAGGGAACGCTGGCTCAGGTACCACCATAGGAGTGGGTTTCACTTGCAGCACTTTGGGCATCTCATTGTCTTTGCTGGCAAATCTAGCCCTGGGATGCTTGTAAGGGTCTTGTGCTGGACTTTTAAATTGCAGGTGTGGGGTCTCTGCTGGCCCGATTCCAGCTCTCAGAGGGGCCAAGCACCCCAGCCCCCCTGGCCGTGCAATTCACCAGTGAGGGGAGCACGCTGTCCAGCTGCGACATTGAGCTCGTCGGCGCTGGATATCGCTTCTCCCTCATCAAGAAGAGGTTTGCAGCAGGTAGGTGCCTCGCCAGTGGCTCCTTTTGGGATGGCAGTGTCTCTCATAGAACCATAGAATCATTTATGTTGGAAAAGACCTAGCACTGCCAAGTCCACTACTAAACTGTGTCCCTAAGCGCCACATCTGCACATCTTTTAAGTACCTCCAGGGACAGTGACTCAATCCCTTCCCTGGGCAGCCTGTTCCAACGTTTCAGAACCCTTTTGGTGAAGAATTTTTTCCTAATATCCAATTTAAACGTTCCCTGGCATAGCTTGAAGCCACTTCCTCTTGCCCTATCACTTGTTACTTGGAAGAAGAGACCAACACCCACCTCACTACAATCTCCTTTCAGGTAGTTGTAGACAGCGATAAGGTCTCCCCTCAGCCTCCTTTTCTCTGAGCTAAACAGCCCCAGTTCCCTCAGCCGCTCCTCATAAGACTTGTTCTCCCGACCCTTCACGAGCTTTATCGCCCTTCTTTGGACACACTCCAGCAACTCAATGTCTTTCTTGTAGTGAGAGGCCCAAAACTGAACACAGTATTTGAGGTGTGGACTCACAAGTGCCATGTACACAGGGGCAAGCACCTCCATACTTCTGCTGGCCACACTATTCCTGATACAAGCCAGGATACTGTTGGCCTTCTTGGCCACCTGGGCACACTGCTGGCTCATGTTCAGCTGGCTGTCGACCAGCATCCCCAGGTCCTTCTCTGCCAGGCATCTCTCCAGCCACTCTTCCCCAAGCCCGTATCATTGCATGGGGTTGTTGTGACCAAAGTGCAGGACCCGGCACTTGGCCTTGTTAAAGCTCATCCAGTTGACCTTGTCCCATCCATCCAGCCTGTCCAGGTCCCTCTGCAGAGCCTTCCTACCCTCGAGCAGATCAACACTCCCGCCCAATTTGGTGTCATCTGCAAACTTACTGAGGGTGCACTCAATCCCCTCACCCAGATCATTGAGAAAGATATTAAACAGAACTGGCCCCAATACTGAGCTCTGGGGAACACTGCTTTTGACCGTCCACCAACTGGACTTACCTCCATTCACCACAACTCTTTGGGCCCAACCATCCAACCAGTTTTTTACTCAGCAAAGAGTATGCCTGTCTAAGCCATGAGCAGCCAGTTTTTGCAGCAGAGTGCTGTGGGAAATGGTGTCAAAGGCTTTTATAAAGTCTAGGTAGACAAAATCCACAGCCTTTCCCTCATCCACTAAGTGGGTCAACATGTCAGAGAAGGAGATCAGGTTGGTCAAGCAGGACCTGCCTTTCGTAAACCCATGATGATCCCCTCTGGCTGTGCAGGCATGCCTGGGACTGCCCTTGCTGTGTATCTGTTGGCCGTTCAAGCCTAGAGGTCCCGCCACAGCATGGTGTGACAGGGCTGAATGGCAGCAGAGGGGCAATAGCTCCCTTGCATTAAATAGATCCTGCTACCACTTACTAGAGCATTGAATTTCATGGGCTCTTTTCTCCTTTTGGGTCCTGCATGAAAGGCAGGGTCTGGGGATCTCCAGGAAGAGCTTTTACCCCATTGCTGCAGAGAAAGACAAGCATTTTTGCATGTGCCGTTCATGCCTCGCAGCAGCATGGCTGTGGGTGCAGGGGCCAGTGGAGGTGGGTGGCCATCCCTTGGGGACCGAGGCTGCTTCCTCCCTGCAGCTGATTTCTGATCCCATTTCTAGGTAAATACTTGGCTGATAACTGATGGAAGCTTATGCAAGTCTATGGAAAATAATACGGAGAATACCCAAGGACTGCTGTGCGTGGAGCGGGTTTTAATTACAGTTTAAGGAAAATGAACTAAATCCTGCACTCGGGACATTTCTGTTGGAAGTGTTGACAACTTTCAGCATTTTTTCCTTGGAAAACACCGTCTTGACCAGTCCCACAGTATTTACTTCTAGATGTAACATTGTTAATGGTTTTAAAATGTAATTATTGTATTTGTAAATTGTACTCATTCCAGTAAGGCTGTATTTTGGCAGTTAGACACTTGAGTTTTAGCATTTTACCATTCATGAAATGGATGTAATTTAAACTGTGGTATATAAATTTAATAGTAGTACTGTTGAATGGCACAATGCTTACAGAGGTAGATTACATTTTGTCAATATATACAATTTAAATACAATACTGATAGCTGTTATGAAGGGGGTGCCTCATAAAGAGAGAGTGAAGTAGACCGACATGCTTATTTACTTTTTCTTCAATCCTTAGTATGTCTCATGGTGATGAATAAAAATCTTCAGGTTTAGCTGGTTTAACTCCAGAAAAATATCACTGTAAATGTGGAGGTTCCTAATACAGTCTCCCAGCAAAAAGCAGAAAAAAATGTCACTCCTATAAAGAGTATTTACTTCAAATTTCCGTTGCAAGCAACCGCCATGAACATGCCCTTGTTCCCTTACAGCTGCATATTAACTGTCAGGAGTCCCAGCAGCATGTGCACAGGCGATGATCGCTTCTCATTGCCCCATGCCCTTACATTTTGCAGAGGTGCAGATAAGGAAATATGCAGGCAAAGAGGCTGGGTAGTAACTCTGAGCTTACAGCACTGTCCAGAAGAGTTATTGTTGTTTTTAAGGGTGAATTTTCCAAGCAGTTTCCAGATATTTGGTTGCATTTCTATGTTCCTTTGCTTGCCTTTTCCGTTTTTTTCCTCCATTTTTGAAAGCCCCACAGGTTTAGAAAATGCTTTAAAGGTATGCAGCCTCCCCCATGCCTTTCCATTTTACCACACAGGGAGGAAAGCATATATATGCAAGCATTGGAAAATAAACACAGCCCAAGCCTGACCCTTGGTGGGACACCCAGTGCCAGCTTGGGGCTGGTGCTGATGCCGAGGAAGCAGGGGCAGCACAGGGGGCTGCCGAAAGCCTGCGGGGCAGGACCCTGCCTCACTGGCATCAGGAGCAGCTATCTCATGGAGACAGGAAAATGCATAGAAGTGCTAAACTGGAGGCTGCAGGGGAAAAATTGTCCCTCAATGTTTTCCCTGAGCTGACGCGGGCTCGAAGCTGGGCTCCTGCACTGGGTGCGACTCCTCTCTGTGCATTGCCTGTGCAGTATGCAGCATTTGATCTCTAGTTGATAGTCTCAGCCTACTGCTGGCAACATGCTGATAGCATGCATGGCATTAATGGAACAGCGTCTGCCAACATGGAGAGCTTGTTCTCATGGGGGAATTTGGTGATATGGAGAAAAAAGAAGGAATCTTTTCAAAACTAAATGTATCTGCTGTTCAGATGCACAGAGAACACCACTGAACGTGGATTTGGGGACCTTAGAAATGTGTGAGATGACTGATAGTTCTAGTTTTACAGTTACAAATGTTGCCAGGATTAGGCTTGTGCATTTGCATTGAAAGACTTAGACTGTGCATTTTGGGAAGTGTTTGGTCACAGAGCAGTTTGGAGTGACATAAGAAAACAGAAAGCCACGCCCATCTTAAAAGGAGCTAAGAAAATCTGGAGATATTTCAGTTCTGAGATGACTCCCAGATTAAGATACATGTGCTAGGGTAGTTGATTTGTGTGCATGCTCACAAAAGGTATCAATACAGATGATAAAGCACAATTCAGTTACGCAACTTCATACAACTTCGCAGTTTTTGAAAGTAAACCTGATGGTACTCCTGGATGGAGTGTTCAACTCTGTTAATTTTTCCCCTGAAATGGAAACATGTATAAACTATGTAACCTACCCCTTTCTGACATAGGAATATAGGGCAAAATCCAAGAATCAGTTTTTGCATAATTGGTTCATGCTGTGTACAATTGTTATAAACTCATGCTTCCAAGAGAGATCTACGTCATAGTCCTGAAAATAAGGATTTTATAATGTAAATATTACCAGAACATAGATATTTTACTTTATATTTCATTTTAAATACAAGGTGTTTACATTAGCATTGGGTTTTTAAATGATTTTTTTTAAAAAAAACAAACAAACAACCCATAACCCAAAGTTCCCTAGTTTGTCCCATTGTGCTGTCCCACAAAATGGAGGTCACATTTTCCAGGTGCCTGTTGGTACAGGGATGCAGCCCTTGTGGCCTGGGTAGAGAAATGAGAAAGCCCTACACCCTTTCTGGAGCGAATTGCCTGGCAGACCTGAATTTGATGTGCTGGCACGTTGGCAGCCCTGCAGGGGCATGGCCCCCCTCCAGCCACTGGCAGGTGACACAGAACAGCTATTCCCAGCCTGCGACACCAGGACCAAAACCAGCAGTTTGGGACAGGATTTTTGCATACTGCTTTTGCCGATTTTTTGCATAGTGTTTTAGTTCACTAGTCATTTGCTCAGGAGTGTTGAACTTCCTGTGTCCACTTTCCCTCCCAGCACTATCGCCCTTCTGGGCTCCTTTGCAAGGAGACACCGGTCTACATTGATGGTTTAGTTTTCCTGCCCTGCTGGTGTCTGACCAGAGAGGCAGAGTGGCAGAATGGCCCAGGGATGCTTATTTTGTCAGGTATTTGTCTTCCTGCATGCTGTACGGGTGTGGCACCCCAGCATTAGCCCAAGTGGGGAGCAGGAACAGACCAGGTGAATTTCTAAGTCTGAAGTACAGGAGCCTGGTCGCCTTTCCAGCTGTCTTTGAGAGGGTGTCTGCAGAAAAAAAAGATTATGAGCAGCAGTTTGGGATGTATCAGACTTAAATTTAGAGCACCAAATAGGGGCATATATAGGAATGTTTATCCCCAATGCTGGAGTCTATTGTAGCAGTGAGAGCCCCTGCCTCCGGAGAGGCCATGGGGGATGCACTGCCCTGTTGCATTCCAGGCACTCAAGCTCTGCAGGCTTCACCTCTGCTTTTAGGCAGGAAAAACTGCGTATCTTCAGGGAATGCATCTGCTTCGTACTCCCTGCCTGCTAGCAGAGAGCAGCTATGTCAGCAGGGCATTGAAAAGGCAGCAGTGATTTAGTTGCCTGTAAGTCACCTGCATTTCTAGAGCTAAGCATCAGCACCCTGAGCATGTGATCCAGCAGGACTTTTGCCAAGTCAGGCTGAAGCTGAAAAGGGGGCTCAGCCCTCCAGCACTGCACTGGCACCCCTTAACCCAGCAGCACTCAGATCTAACTATCTGAGTAAAGAAAAGGATAAATAAAGGAGGCACTCTAATAATAAATAGGTGTGATGCATGCACAGAAAGGCTTTAGTCTGGTCACTTCTGTGGACCTTTCCCTTTAGACTGTGTTCTAAGCCATCTCTCCCCTGAGGGATTTTTCCTTGGGGTCCCCAGTAGCCACCAGCAGCCCATGCCTGCAGGGTAAAGGTGCTCACTGGTGGAGCAGGAGTGTTTTTCCCCACGGACACCTGCAGACTTGGGTCTTTAGATGTTAGGAGCAGGAAGTCTTTGTTTGCAACGTTTCCTCTTCTGTTTGTTGCAAATATTCACAATTCTCAGCCAGCTTATGGTGCTCCTCACAGGAGACATTTCAGACCAATTTTCTACTTTAACAATATTTCTTAATACTTATGAAGTTGCTCAATAGTATGAAATACTACCAAATCGTAAGCTTTTCATTTGGTGTTTGCATTTGTTCTTAAATATAATTCCCCTGTTTTAAAGCTGCTTCTTATTTTTGCTGTAAGGCCACTGTTCATTAAACTCCTATTCCTGCCCAGCTGGTATGAGTTCTCAGTGCGTACGTGTGCGGCTTCACTCACAAAAGCTTTGTCACACGAGTGTGATCTTATACCGAGGAAGTTACACAACTGCATGCTCCTCCGATGCAGGCTGGACTTCAAGATGTGCTGTTATCCAATATTTCAGTTAAATTAATTTTGTCTTCAGTATGCCTTTTCAGGATTCATCTGTTAGAGGTTTTTAAAAAAAATAGGTGGGGAAAAAAGGTTTATGATAAAGTGTCATCCCATTTTGGCCAGGTGGGGAGATGGGGAGGGAAGGCAGTTTCCCAGGCAGGCTGCAGGCACCATCACACCCTCGCTGCCAGATGCTGTGAGGGTATCTCTCACAGCAGTGCTCAGGGTTTGGGCTGCATGGGGAAACGCCAGAGAAATATGCTGCTTAAACTTACAGCTTTGAAGCCATGCATGCCTGCATGTGAGACCTGTCTGCCTTCTCCTTTTAACATGATCACAGAGACCCAGCGTGGCTGTTTAGTGCCGGTTGTAAAAATTGTTCAGCTCTCGCACAGGTGATTTTTTTCCCACCAAGGCCCCTGCCGAGTCTGTGCCATGCTGCCCACACCACCATAGGTCGTACTTTTGTTCATTTATCTAACTCCGTATGACACAAACCATCCAGCAATGGCACTCTGTCAAACCACAGCTGTACCCCAGCAGCTACCGCGCAACATTTTCAGTGCTGCTCTCTGAGATTCCTGCAGCATGAGCATCACGTAAGGAAACACTGCTTCACTTTATCCCAGTGGGAGCATTTTTAAACAGCTGGACTGCAATGAAAAGGTGACATTTTTAAATGCCCTCAGACAGAGTCAAACACCTTTTACTAAAACTGTTCAGCCTTCCTCGGACCTCTTCCTCCATTCCCTGTCTCCTTCAGCAGCAGTGCAGTTCCTGTGCCCACTAGGCACGTGGTACAGTTCTGTGTTGCAGAGGAATCCTGCTCCATTTTACCTTTTGTTTTTTTAAATACACCCCATCGGTCTGTTACCCAAACACCCAACATCTATCTGAGAAAGCTGCTTCACTGCCCTGAATATAGAGTGAGTTCTTCCCTACTCCTTTGTTGTTTTTATGTGAAAATGTCTTGGTTGAAAAATTAATTTTGAAGCTTACCATGACCAAAATAACGTAACATCATCACACCGTACTTTGCCGATAAGAAATTACTGTCTCAAAGATTTAATTTCATAGCCAGAATTCTTCTTTTCTTCTGTTTCTCAAGTTTGCCAAGGAAAATAATTCTTGCAGAGCCCGGGAGTTTTTATGATCATCAGTATTTTAATTATTTCACTGTAAGGCTAGAAAAAGATCCACAGAAATACCCCCACCTCTTGCGTGGCCTCCCTTATCACTTTAGGAGGGACTGCAGAAAATGCTGCTGACAACTGTGCTTAAAATCCTAAGCATTAGTGTGGCAATGCTCTTCAAAGGTTTGCACACAAGCAGGACTTCACTACGGGCCAAGCAGCATGTGATAAAACACGTCAGGTTTTAGCAAGGCATTCAGAATGTCTTATTCCTCTGTTAGAAATCTCTCTCTGGACACAGGGTGAATTACTGCAGACATGCCATCCTGCTGTTGGGTTTGTAATCCACGCAGGAGGGGTTTTCCACTCCAAAACACTCTAAGGTTGATGAAATCATCCGGTTGCTTTGACGGCACAAATCGTATGGAGACGTTAGTTGTGGTCTGAGAGAGGAATCGAGTCAGGTTGTGGTTTGAAGCTCCGCTCCCACAGCCATGGGCAGGCGGGTGGAGGGCACAGGGCACAGAACACCCTAACCGTGACACCTCTGAACCCAGAGGAAGCCCCAGAAGTGAATTGGATCTCCCAGGGTATTGCCCTGTATCATTTTATGAACTCCCTCTTGTATAAAATGTTTATAAATATTTGTGGATTAAGATACACAGGTCTATTTTTAAGATTTAAGTTAAATAAGTTAATTAATGGCTGGCCTTTTTTGCCTAAACGTGCAATGAGATATATTATACCTTTAGTCTACGATGGCCTAGGTACTGCTTAGTCTGTGATGAAAACTTTGCTGCTTACCTACTGTTCTCAGAGAAAAAAACTGTAAAAGACATACAGGTTTGTTGCACACAGACTATTGCAGCAAAGCTTTGTATTTGACCACTGGTAATATGAATGTGTTGTATTGACTTGTTGAAGATAATCATGAAACAACATATTTTAAATGTTACTTGCCTTATAGATTAGAATACAACTATGTGGATATAATTTTTGTAAATAATGTTTTTTATAAATGTCTCTCCTCCATTCTCCCTGTCACCCATTTCACAAAATCTTGAATATGCAATTATTTACCATGCATAATGTTGCAAGAAATAAATCCCCAAGTCAGAACAAAGTTTATTAATTCTATACATAAGAACCCCATTAAATACCCAACTGAGTTGCAATTTAAATGTGATTTTTTTTTTCCTTGAAAATAAAAAAACATAAACCACTTCTTTCTCCCAGTGAGCTTTGCTTGCACATGCAGGAGAACCCAGAGGAGCCGGGCAGAGCTGTCAAGGGGTGCCATGTCCCTGGCCCAAAACATCATTGCTGCTGGAGCTATGTGCAGCTTCCCGGGTTAGGGACAGGTCTGGGTTGGCATGTGGGGACATGTGGAGATCCACAGGGACTGTGGGGACAAGTGGAGCTTGAGGGGATGTCTGGGGGCTGTGGGGGCTTGGGGGGGGTAGGGTTGAGGGGATCCATGGAGGCCGTGGGGACATGGCAGGGCTGTAGGGACGCAAGGGGGCTGTAGGTACATGTGGGGACCTGGGAGGCCATGGGGATCCACAGGGGTCATGGGGACCTGTGTGGGCTATAGGGATGTGTGGGTTCCTGTGGAGGCCATAGAACACGTGTAGCCATGTGTGGGAAGCCATGGGGGCAAGTGGGGGCTATAGAGACCTGTGGGGGCTGCAGGCACATATGGGGACCCATGGGGCCCTGGGGACTCCTAGGGGCCACGGCGTCCTGTGGAAGCCGTGAGGACATGTGGAGGCTGTTAAGGACATGCACGGACCTGTGGGAGTCAGGGGGATCTGTGGGGATATAGGGACACGCAGGGATCCACGGAGCCTGTGGGGACATGTGAGGGCCGTAGGGACACACAAGACTCACAAGAGGCTGTGGGGGTCTACGGACCATAGGAGGTCCGTGGGGATCCACGAGGCTGTGGGGACACCCACGGTGGGAGAACGGAATGGCTGCCCGCGCGGGCGACACCCCTTCGCGCTGGGCGGGACCACGCAGGGGCGGGAGGGCGGCGGCCACCTCAGCTCCGCTCCCGGCGGCCGCGGGGCGGCGCTGGCCGCCGACCTTCCGCCTCCCCTCATCAGCGGTGCGGGGATGCATGGCGGCGCGGGTTTCAGGGATCCTCGCTGGGGTATGTCCTAGGGCCGGCAGCTTCGGACGCGACGAGGGGCCCTCCGAGGTGCCGCCTTCTGGTTTCAGCGCGGTGGGCTTTCCCTCAGAAAACCGGGCTTAACCTCACTGCCTGCCCCTCAGGTCCCCCCAAGCGCTTCCCGGTGGCAGCGGTGGATGATATCCTGAAGGATGTGCTGGGGAGCTACCTGAGGGAGCAGCCCTACGAGCCGACTCGGTGCAGGGACGTGGCAAAGGACCTGGCTGAGGTACCGCTACGCTCGAGGCATGGGGCGGCCATTTTGTCCTCACACCTCGACAGGGTGTCAGGGAGGTGGCCGTCGGGGCGGGGAGGTCCCCAGATATAAAAATCAAGTGTAAAATAAATTCTGGAGGAGGCCATCAAGATGCACCAAAGGTTTGTCTGAGATGGATGTAGGCTTATACAAGTTAATGATGAAGTTTGTTTGAGCAGTGGTGGCTCTGGCCAAGCATGTGGTTCAGTAAAAACCCCCACAGGACTGTGGTTGCCCTGTTCAAAAATATCATTAATAAATTTAAGTATGTATCAGACCTTTCCAAAATAGGCCAGTTATGGTAGTGGCTGACTTCTGGAGTGACCCATGTGCACGCTTCTTCTTTTTAAATTCAGTCTTGGCTGCTGAGAAAAGACACCTCCTGACCCTTCAGTCATTCAGCTGATTTGGTGCAGAAGAGCTCACCTGCATTAAAAAAACGCTACTGTCTGGTCTTCCTTTCCCCCCTGTAATCAGCAGGTAACTGTGAACACACATGGAGGAGAATATTGTATTCATGTACAGTAACTCCTTAATAACACCTCGGCTTGCATTTCAGTAGTCCAGCAGGAAGATGTGCCTGTTTTTACCAGATAGGAGTGTCGGTTCTCTTGTGAAATGACCACAGCAGTGTACATGCCACCTGTCTGCAGGGCTGGTGGAGTTTGCAGTAGATGTTTCAAATGCTGCAGTGCAAAGATTGTCATCAGAATTGTTGCAAGGGCTCTACAGTGCAATGCTTGTGCTCGTCTGTCCTAGAAAACCAAATCCCTGAACATCTCCTGTAAAGAGAGCTTGCCGCTTGTGTCTAAACATGTTTTTCTCTTGCAGGTTATTAAAGCTCGGGTGAAAGACCTTATGATACCAAGGTACAAGATTGTTGTGGTGATACATATTGGGCAGCTGAATGAACAGAGCATGCAGATTGGAAGCAGGTGCCTGTGGGATCCTGCAAGTGATACGTTTTCGTCGTATGTGTTCAAGAACATGTCACTGTTTGCTCTTGCAACTGTCTATGCTGTCTATTTTGAATAAGGAGGTAGTTGAGTTTAACAGCAGGAGAAATGAACATTCAGCTTAACTCTTCCTGTTGCTGATGTTGAAAGTGGTTGTGAAGGACCAAGGCAACTTTCACCTGCTTTGAAATATGGTTACCATAAGTCTTTCAGCAGTGAATATAATAATTGTATTTCCCAGAGCTTTCTCTGGGAAGTGATTCTCTGTGAAATGCTGTTTTGCACCTGATTCTGGCTGCTTTCAGAACCAGGTATCCCTGTAATGCTCTTTTTCCTCCCAGAATTTGCCGTCAGTATGTGATCCCCAAGTAGCAACCACATTTTTGGAAAGTAAGACAGAAGCATTTTAAAACTATCCCCATTAAGTGGTGTTTGTGGGCAGATAAGTGTGTGCCAGGGCCCATGGCCCTGGTTCCATGCACACACTGTATTTTAGATGCTGTAAGCCTCAGTAGCTCAGTGCTGCAAGTTACCCTGCCCTGCCTGGGGGATAGTGGGGTCCCTTCAAACCTTCCTGCCGGCCCCAGAGGTGCCCCAGGTGGGCTTTTGTGGTGGGAGGGCAGCAGGGAACGAGGGAGTCAGGCACTTTGCTCACCCAGGGCTGTCCTGGCTGCCCCTGAGCACTGAGTGCAGAAAAAGTGGCTGAGAGAGGTAGAGAAAACTAGCTCAGTCCCATATTGTTTGAAATAAAGTGAAAAAATGTCTTAAAATTGCATCATGTGTAGAGTATATAGATCTAACATGTCTGGGCCCTTCTATTAAAGGCGCTTGGATCTACCAAAAAAAAAAAGTTGAATTGGTGTTCTCAGCTGATACCTGCCTATAGACAAGAAGGGAAATACAGTCCTCTCAGCTCAGAAGTGTATTTCCAATCTCTCTGCATTCAAATTAACTGTCCACTAAGTAGGACCTTAGGGGACATTGCTGGAAGGAGCTGGAATAGGAAATAAAGCATGGCTACTGCCTGCCCAGTTTAGGGGCTAGTGCTGACCGATCACAGGTCTCACGTGCTGCAGCCATTTCCCTGCTGTGATGGGGGTCTGACTCACAGGCCTCATGGTGCTGCACAGGGCTGTCTGCACTGCGTTGGCTTTATTCTGATTCTGAAGGTGGACTTTTTGCTACCCGTATTTCACAGCTGAAACCTGCTGTTGGGTTTTCATAAGTTAAGAGAACAAGCATATAATAAATTGCTTATTTTATTACATTTTATGTGCAAAGCTGAAACTAGAACAGTAGTTAGTTGGGAAGAAATATTTGTACTCATGACTGAAAGTTTAACTTTAAACCGCTGTAAACACTTTGTGGAATCCAGACAGCCCAGCGTGAGCTGTCACTGCAGCTGTTTGCTGGTTTGCACTACAACACTTAACACTCAGCCTTTACTCCCTAGTGTACTCCAAAGAATAAAGCTACAGTTAAAGAATACAACTGAAATAATTGTGGTTTATGTCATGATTATTTTAATGCATGGAAGTTGTAACATTGAACCTTGTCGGTATCTGCTGCATTTTAGCACAGGGAGCTGATCTCTCTCTCACTGCAGCCAATGCTGCAGCAGGATGTGGTAAGCAACTTGGCCACTTCACGCTTTTTTAGTGTAGACATTTTTCTGGTGTGTTTTAAGTCTTGCTCTGTCTCAGGCTTGATGTTGCGGATTTCTTTGCTGTCAATCTCCAGGCTCTGGTCTGTGTACATCGAGGAGTCGGCATAACCGTTGTTCTCTTGTGAGAAAGGCAGGAGATTTTCACTCTCTGTTGCATGAAAATTAGAAGTTAAAATTAGAAGTCATGGAATTGTGAGTTGTTTAAAGTATTTATCTTTACTAGAAAGACAGACCAGCCTACAGCCAGGGAGCTGAAAATATTACGCTCTGTATTATTGATGTGAACAACCGAGATGTACCAGATCACTGACTTCTCACCGGAGCAGTATTAAAATAGATATGCGAGGTATACATTCTGTTATTAACATGTTAAAAAAACAGTGATTTTTTTTATTTATATTGAAGAGAGTTCTCTGTAGGAATAGTTGCCTTATCAGTCTTACACTGACACATTTGCTCTGAGGGGTAAAACCATGGTTTGATGTGTCAGTGGCACTTGAGCAGTGTGTTAACCTGGAACTGCTCGTGGGTTTCATGAAATGCAGATGCTATGTTAAGGCATCAAATACCCCACAATTTCAAAGCTCCTGGATGCTCCCACTTAAATTACACTTGTGATTCGTGTGCATTTTAAATACTGCAGTACAACTGGGCACTGCCCTGTGGAGTTTATAGAGGTATAGTAGTTATCTCGCTTAGTTTAGCAGTGGGGATTTCTCCTTTAACAGACTCTCAGGTAGGGTGTTGCAGGTGGCACCGCTTTTTATGTCTGTTCAAAGCTGCTGCTGCAACAGAATTTTCAAAAACAGCAGATGTTACTGCATGCAAAGTGTAGAAAGCCTCTGTTCCTGTCATCTGCCTCATTTATTTTATCTTTTTCTAGTTATTTCAACCTATTAAAAGTACAGATTTCTAGCAGTGCATGTAATGGCTGAATTTTCTCTTATCTAAAAATGTTCTAATAAATAATACATATAACACCATGTGAAGATATTCAAATTTCAGAGTATATATTTGACATACTATAATTTTAATTATTCTTAGAGTAAGTTTCTGGTTTCTAGTGGGGAAGGAGGGATGTGCTACTGAAGACAATGGTGAAACTTGCATTGACTGCAGCAAGACTTGTCTCTGACATTTAAAATGTCATGGCAGACATTTTCATTGATAGCCTCAGGCTTAACTCATGGTTCCTCAGAATGACTTGGAAAATCCTGATCTAAATGTTATTTATTTAGCAAAATAACACACTGAGCTAAGCCAAGCAAGCTGCAAGGAAACAAAAAAAACCGTAAAGTTGCACCACTGCACTTGCTGTCTGACAGCAAAGCCCATGCTGTTCATGCCTGAGATGCACCTGTTTAGGGGAGAGCAGAAACCGAAGGCACAGCTCTACCCGTAGGTACAGCCTGCAGGTGATCTGGTTCTTCCAAATCCCCTCGGATTTAGGCACACCTTGCAGGGGGTGATAAGCCTGTAATGCATTAATTAGTACTTACCAAACAGGTAGTGATAATCAGTCAAATGCCTTTTCCACCGAGAGCTGCCGCAGGTGAAGACGATGGCTCTGACAAAGTCTCTCCCGCAGAGCTTCACGGTGTTTCCTTCACCTTTTCCTCCACGTGCCACAATCAGGAGAGTGAGCAAGGCCAGCACCAACACTGTGCCTCTCATTCTGCAGATGTGGTGCTTCAAGGCTGGCTGTCGGCAGGGCAGAAGGGATCTGCGAGGCCGAGGTGGGGAGTTCTGCTGAAATCCTCTCATTTATACTGATGGCCCTTCCGCTCCACTGAGTAACGGCTCATTCTGAGAATGACTTAATGTTTGCTAAAAACAAGTTAATCACTTGTTTCTGGTAATGTTTTAAGTGCTTTGGGATTTGTGCTGGGATTTTGGTCAGGTATTAAAGACTTCTTAACACTACGTAACTGCTTTACTGTAGGAACACATGTAGTATAACATGTTTATAGGGTACAGGCTTAGATCAATACCATTAATGTGTATGTTCTGCAAAAATGAAAGGGTGTTTATTACATGACTTGTAGATAATGGGTTTTGTCTCGGTGTTTCTCACACAGCTGTGCTACTGGAGCCTGTTGCCCAGTCATGCCTGTTACCCCAGTTTAAGAAATGTCGGGTCTTTTTCTGTTAGTGATCCCAAACTAAAAGGGAGTTAACAACATCCAGTGATGTCTGCAGTTGTGTGCCTCAGTTCCCTATGACTTGCTCTCTTGCCAAGCACCCCCTTGTCAAGCTGGCAACTGCAAATGCTTCAGAGGAACCTGCTGGTGCCAGGCAGTTGCTCACAAGAAAATCACACACTGAGGGGGTTTCGTGGCAAGTGTTGGCATCTAAGCCTGCAAACACCCTGCTGTGGTTCCTTGTGTGCTGCATGATAGGATGTGTTCCTGCAGCACACAGAGCGTTTGAGCACAGCGAACTCGCCGTAACAAACTGCACAGAGCAGTGCAGTTGTTTGACGGCTTGCGTCCATAGGTATTTGCCTCTCAGATACCTGGATGCAGTGAAGTAGCGCCAGTGCAGCTGCACAGCTCATGTGTCTCTGCAGTGGGGCCTGTGGATGTGGCCCTTGTCCAAAAAGTCATAGAAGAGAGGGAGATGGCTCTGAACAAAGCACAGATCGGCATCCTGACCATCCTATTCATTTCGATAATGCCCGAAAGACAGAACTGGATTCACTGAAGCAGTGTGGAGCAGTATTACTGTGCTCTGGGATCAGAGGTTAGTAGATCGATTATGCTGCCATGGATGTTGTTGGCTGCAGTTGCTGTAAGCTTCTATAAAACATTCTTGCAATAAAATGCCTCAGGGAGAAAATGTGTCAATTACGAGGTCAGAAATTCCATGTTTAAGAAAAAATACGTGAGGGATTTGGAGATCTTTAGCACTTCCTAGCACCACAAGTGTTTTCCAGCACCATAATGTTACAGTTAATTAGTTTACATGATGTGCAGCGTGAATTACGATGTGTTACGGCCTCGAGAGAAAGCTCGTTTTTTACCAGTAGCATCAGTAAGCAAACAGTCATGACCACCGGTGGAAAATATATGGTGTCTTTTGTTCAGATTTGTAATAATGATTAACACATGATTCACCTTAATGGGTGTCTGTCTTTGAAATGCACAAAGATTAATTTTATGTCAAGGGTAAGCTTGCATGTTCACTGTAAAATGTGCAGAACACAGAAGGAAGTGAATGTTAATGCATCACAAATGATCTTTAACTTCAGTGATGTGTTTAAATGTTGGATGTTTATTGTCAGGCTAATGAGAGAGTCTGAACATTCTGTATCTATAAAATCCATGTCTCGCTACATAATGCTTTCAAGAGCAGGCAGCTATTGCCTCTGCCGGTTGGCAGGCAGAGCCCTTTACTGCCAAGCTCTTGTATCGCTTAGCCCTGCTGCACTGATCATGCAATAGGGCTGTAGCCTAGATCTTATTCTTAATTACTCATCTATAGAGATGCTCATTATTTCCTGTGAGCAGTCAGTCTCTGAAAATCCTCTGGGACGCCACCGTCCAGCTGCTTGGCTTGCTGGGTGCTTTTTTTCTGTTTCTTCTGATCTGCCCCCAAAAAAGACAGCCTAGACAGCGAACACGCCTGCTTCCAACCAGCAACATGGGCCTGAGCAAGCATGCCCAACAGCTTTTGGCTCTCCAGCTGCTGAGGGTGGGCTAGGGGAGGTGGTGAGATCTCAAAAAACACAGACCTGGCTTCCAGAGCTACAAAAGTCAATCCTTGCTCCAGGATCACACTGTTACCTCATGTGAGGAGCTTTCAGGAAAGTGTAAGTGTGGAATAGAGTGAATCTAAACCGCAATTTTACATTATTCTAATTTGTCAGGGAATTAAAAAGTTGGTCTCTACTTTTGCCTGGTGTGGGATGATCTGCAGCTTGCAGGAACAACTGGTGCCACTCAAAGCTCAGCTTTCACCCTCAGCAGTGGTTTATGGGATGACAGACAAGATAGATGTGATGAAAAGTCCATTCATTTACTGTATGATTGCATGGGAAGATATAGACTACATCTGGTAAGGACTTAGGCTGTATTATAGAGTGGCCTATACAGGAGGTGATTTTGGCATTTTTGCTGAAGGAGAAAAGAGCTTGGCTGAAAAAACCAAGGAGAAAATACCCAAGGAGAAAAGATTATGGAGACTTCTCTATTACCTTATCTGTATTATAGGGAAGGCCAGCTGTGTGATTGTCTAATGAGGGAGACTTCCAGGGGAAAATGTACAGCATTTGAAAGAAGTTTCTAACCAGTATGGTTTCAAAGAGAAATTTTAATGATTGAAAAAGAATAAACTGTTTATGTTAATACTCCTATGTCTTTCTTGCTGTTTACTGACTGAGAAGTGGTATCATTTAGCTACTGTTAAATAGCTACAGCAGGACCAATTATGTCATGTAAGGTATCAACCTGTAAAACAAGAGGGAAAAGGAGAGCTGTATGACAGTGTAATTGCAGTATAAGACATGCAATGATCCAAAATTCATATTACAAACTGAGAACAGAATTGCTTGTGCAGTGAGCATCCAGAAAGCAGGCTAAGGTAATTTGCATTATGTCAGATGATTCTTCTCTGTAGTTCTGTTAATACTATGCTTACCTCTAAAAATGCTCCTTGAAAATAGCACTTTTTGGCAGGCCTGTTTGGATTGCATTTGTAGCATCGTATTTAGCATTGTACAAACATCTCTTTTGTTTATAAAGGAAATTAATTTTCAAGATGATACATGTATGGTAGCTGTACTTCAGTGTGATTGCCCCTAAAGTAATTGTCTCCCTTTAGTGTTAGCTGTAGTATGGACCCTGTCATGCTAACTCTTCTAAGAAATTGCTGTTATCAGAAGAAGGAGTGAAAGAAAAGGAGGATGCTGAAAAGCGGGGCTCCCTCTAGCTAGTGAGGCTCTGTGACTCAGTTACCAGTTATGCCACGTGCCCAAAGTTTGTGAAATTAAGCACTGATATTTTTAGTCCAGTTCTGGTGACATAGCCAGGAAATTATCCCTATACTCTTACTAACTGAAGAACTACTCTGCTTAGAGGACTTGGGCTGCTTCATGGTGATTCGTAGGAAAAAAACCCACTAATTTTATTTTTGAAGTTTAACAACAATGGCCTCACTTTTAGTTTTTAAAGGAAATATCTTTTTGCTCTGTGGTCTACAGCACTTGGCAAATGAGGCTGGTAATTACCAGAATTCCTAAATGTAATGCTGACAATTGTGAATTATTAATGCTTAATACCCTAAGAATGAAGGTTAGATTAACATCAGCATTTTCATTCTGTCCAACTTAAGTTCAGTGTTTTGCACCATGTAACTCAGAAGGGATTTTAAGAAGTACCAGTCCCACTTTACAAAGTGGGAACCCAAGCCCAGTAAGCCAAAGCTACTTGCTGAAAGGCCAAAGGGAGCAGGGCAGTTCGGGGCTGCAGGCCGCCTGCAGATAGATCCTGGAGGGAGGATCCACCTGGTGCTGGAGTACCCAGGGTGGCATCAGGATTTTGTATCACAGATCAGGCAAGGAGGGCCCAGTGGGGCTTTGGTATAAATTAGCACTGATTCACGCAAAAGTGGACAGAAGGGATTCACAGTTGACATCAGTCAACTTTTATGATGCTGTTGAAACAGAATCTATGCAATGGTGCAATTGGAAAGGAACCTAGTTGTAAGGCAAGTCAAATTCTCTCGTCATCCAGGACAGAAAAGCCCTCACTAGGATAATAGTGGCTTCTAAAAGAGTGAAGACAATACGGAGCCAAAAGGCTACTGCGTTTGCCATCACCAGCAAAGTGAGACTATCTTGGTGGTGGCCAGGAGAGGGCACGTTGTTCCTGCACTGTCAGCAGGTAAGGGCATTCTGCCAAACACAGTCACCTGCAGACAACTGCATTTAGAGGAAGCTCCACCTTCCTGCCCTTGCTGCGAGTGTCCCTCTCAAATCCAGCTGTGGTGAACCTCTGGATCTGCAATCAAGTGAAACCTAAAGTTCGTCATTGACTTAACTGTTCCTGAAGTTGTTAGTGGTATGGCATGCAAAAGAGCAGGAACCACCTCAGGTTTTAATGTAATTCCACCTATTTCAATATTTATTAGCCAGATCTTTAACAGAAACTCCACCCTGAGGAATGAAGTACCAGACAAGCCTGCAGGCCTCGGAGGACCACCACCTTTTCCTAGTGAATCATACCTTATTACTGTTGGGAGCAGCCAGGTTCTGCAGCTCTAACACACTGACTTCTCCTTTACTGTCCCCTACGAGAAGGCAGTCGGTGGTCTTAGCAAAGAGTACAGATGTGAATTTCACTCTTGGGTTGGCAAAGTAAGAGATCACGGGGTACAAGCTGCAACCCAACAGAGGCAAGAATTAATAGGTAGCATTGCATTTGCCTGAGTACACTAACATGTAAAGTCTAGCAGTAATGCAGGCCTGATAAATGTGCATATTTTATTTTTTAAGTTCTAGATTAACTCAAAAACTAAGAAGTGAGGCAGTGTTTTGTTTGGTCTCTACCAGAACAAAAATCCCAGCTGTTATTAACTAAGATACCATGGTTGCCTAAAATCTGTCCTATTCCTTAATATAGGGGGGTAGGGGCTGAGGGAGGGTTAATATTTTTATTATATGAATAATTTGATGCTTGCTACCACAAGATTTGGTGGGCCTCCTACTCCACTGCTGGCTTCATGCTGTCATAAATACTAAATAGTACAGCCCAGCGGTACAAGGGCACAAAGTAAGCTGCACATGAGATGTGCACCTACTTTACAGTAACGGGAAAACATAAGAGGTATCTGAAATTCTGACCATCTTATCTTTATAAAAGGTCCAAAGTAGCTCGGTTTTGTTATTTTTACCTTTTAACTACACAAGTGGTAGAATCTATGATTTCTGCAGGGGAAAAAAAAGAGCAGTTTTACCCTTTATCAGTTCCATAAGGCATTCACCTCCCTATAATCACAATTCTCTGGTAAATACCATCTGCTTTTACAAAATAATAATTTAAAAATGCATTACTTTCAATAACTAAGAAAGCAAATGGCATGGAGCTGTCATGATCTAATAACAATATTGATTAGGCAATAATGTGTATTCTTTGTGCCATCAAGTTTCAGAATCTTCTTTGAGAAAAGTAATTACTTACGTGCTGACACTAAGATCCCAAATTTCTACTCTGCTTTCATTTGCTGCTGCAAATATAAAGGCTGATTTTGGAGACCACATGATGTCATGAACAAAAGCAGTGGTGGAACTGAAAGTTAAAATAGGCATCTGTGAATCCTGGTGCCATAAAATGATGCTCCAGTCTGCCGAGCAGCTTAGGAACATGTCAGTGCTGAATGGATTCCAAGCAACTTTGTACACAGGACCCTTGGTGTTTGGGAAAAAAACAAAAAAAGAACTTTGTGTTATTCTAGAGCTACAGCCTCACAGGATGATTTTTAATAGTGACCTTTCATGGAAAGCCCTGACTCTCCTCTGACCTTCATAGCAAAACTAGCATTGTGTTATGTGTACCCCTAGAAAATTAGGATGCAGCAGAAGTGATAAGACAGAAGAGATCTTAGGAATAAAAAGCATTCAGCTGATTCTGTCCATCCACCAGTTGTTAAGAGAAGCTGATGCTGAAAGACCAGCTTCTTGGATGAAGCAAAGACTTTAGAAAAAAAGAGGTGCTGTTGAAGTTCTGCCATCTTTCGCTCAGAGGTAAGACTATTTAACTGTGGTTTGCAGGGCAATCATATTAGTGATTTTCTTAAAATAAAGGCAGAGATAAAGCTTTAAAACAGTTTATGGTACAAGTTTTAATATATTACTTCGTAAAAAAAAAAATCCCTGTGGCGTAGAAAGTAATCCTGCAAGACTGTGATGCTTTATGCTATGGGAATTCATTCCTAATATAAGAAAAGTTTAGGTTTCTTATGTTGCCGATATTTTGTTTAGTAAATATAAGCAAACTATTACATTTGTGAACTTAACTGAACAGCCTCTGCTGTCATTACTCTTTCTATGTATCACTCACCTTATGGCCTCTGTATGTCTCTAGAAACTGCTCATTGCACAAACAAGAACACTTGTGGATATGACCCTCTTCTGTTCCAGCAAGATAAAAATCAGTATCCTGAAAGAAAGGTAAATGTAGCCTAAGTTGGATTAATCTATTTATCACTCATCCAAAAATCTATAATAGACTGGATGAGTTTGGCAGAGACAGTCCTCTGAAGAACTATGGTGGAGTTGCCAGGATGTTGTGTGTTGGTCTGCTTGCATGTGTGCTGCAGAGGTGTATGTGCAGGAGATATAGCGGTGCCAGAATGTGTCAGATTTGCTATGTGTGTTCTCCATCTATGCAGAACATATGCTGTGATTTTTGACTCCTGAAAATCTCAGACATTCCGCGCTCCACATACGTAAATGCACGAATTCTTCACATGCTCTGACAACAAAATATTCAGCTGCATAAAGAGGATAAGCGGAGTCGTCTAAGTCCTAGACTCGGGAGATGTTGAATAGTCAAATTCTCACTGATTTTACCAGCACACAGAGGAAAGCTACCCTAGGATCTGGCCCAAAGCAAATGTGAGTACCATGGCTGAAATTATACTGTTGTTCACATACAGGGATCACTTGCTTGCTTTACCGTATCATCTATTTTGGGTAAAACTGTTATTAGCTAAGAAGTCATTTGTTTCAGAACTAAATATGCTTTAAATACCAGTGCCAAGTCCCAGGCTAGCGCATGTTAAAGTAGCTCCAGCTGAGGATCTCACCCCTGCTGCACAGTTTTCCTGGATAATACTTTAGCCAGGATGGACTGTTTGAGCCTACCTTTGGATGGAAGTCAAAGCACATTCCAGCTGCCTGTCGAGATATCAGAGCTTCATTTTTCCTTTCTTTCTCACCTGGTAGTTTTTTCTTCTTGCTTTCTGTTCGCTGTATTTTCATCAGATCTGTGCAAATAACGAGTTTTTGTCAAACAGGTATGTGACAGTGCTATGAATAACTCGTGCTTCTTTGGAATGATCAGCAGCTCTTAAATGTTTTGTGCATGATAACTGTCATAAAGAATGTCACCTGAAATAAAATGAAGCAGCTGCAATTTCAGGTATTATCCCCCTGCAGAAAAGCTGCAGGGGAAAATGCTTACCAGTGCAATCTAGTCTTTTCTGTATAAGCCACTCAGTTATTCGGCCATCTGCTGAGATACAGATTAATCTCTCTTTTTTGCCATCTCCTGTTGCACCTCTGTCCTGTTCCACCCACCTCAGTTGCCATACAGGACCTGTATGTTTGTTTGAGGATTCACTGGGACAAAAGATGCACATGATAACTCATATATAAACAAAGACAAGACAATATATTTGAAAAATAATTAACCTTCCACTTTGTAATGAACATCTTGTCTTATGACAGAAATGTTGTTCAGCTTTTCTTAAAAAAAAAAAGAAACCTGAACATTGGCTGTTTTCTCCAGGAATTTTTTTTTTTAATCAAACATGTTTGATATTTAGTTTCGTGGCACTGTTTATGTGCTGACACACCTTTCATTGATACCTGAATCATGAAATGAATCTGCAACTTGTAGGAGAGCGCCCTAGGCCTGGGGAGTCGCCCTTAAGGCAAACAGGTCCCCGATCACCCCCACTATCTCATTTTCTTCTTAATTCCTGCTTATCCCATTCCTATTCTCATGTTCTTTCCATTTTTGGTAAGTGGAATCAGTGAGAAAACACCAAAAGCTACCACTGGTCTCCCATTAGGATTTATTATCTGGGGTGGGATTGTCTAGTTAGTTAGTACATGGGGTACAAAAAGATACATGGTGGTAACTTCCTGCATTTTCATAAAAATTCAGAGCGTAGTACTCATTTGTCCCACCTTTCCAACGTGGGGAACTCACTTTGTGAGCACAGCAACAACGCAGAGAGTTTCATACCCCAAATAAGGACCAGTGGCATTAAAGTAATGTAAGCATTTATTGACAGAAATAAGAACAGAAAATGATGGTAGTGCAGAGGGAGAAAGGCAGTGTCTGAGGATTTGGCTCTGTCGGTGTGAATAGGTGGATGGGAAAAGTCTGGTTAGCCCACTCTGGCCCTTCCAGGCATTTATGCGCTATCATAAATTTTTGTGTCTGCAGTTTTGCTCCAGAAACTTCTAGTATTTGAAAATATTGTTTATGTAGGCATTTCCAGTCAAAACTGGAAGATACTGACAAAAGTTGGAAAAGAAAGAATTGTGCAACATCCCTGAGCATTCACAAGCCTTACTTATCAGGACTGTTGCTCTTCCCTCAGCTTCTCAGTTGTGGATATTCTTCTATTTGTTATTTGCTAAGACATGACCAAGGTGGAGGAGACGGGAAGTCACAGCCTTACCTGCTGTCCAAAAGTGTGGCGTTGTTACAACTCTGTACGTTATAGATTGCAACAGAACCATTGTACATTCCAACTGCTAAAAGATTCGGGCTTGCCATAGAAAAATCCAAAGCAGTAACACCGTGCTCACACCGGAAAATACGCTCTGGCCACTGACCAGTAGAAAAATACAAGAATGCTTTAAGTTAGTGTCTTAATTTACCTTGGTCTTCTCAACAGTGGATACTAAATTGCCAGGCTCTGCTGGAAAATTCAAGTGCTGATGACCATAGTGACTACTTCTAGAGAGAAATTAGGTACTATGTTCTAAATGGTTCAGTTTATTTCTTGCTGCCACTGATAAAATTAGGAAAAAATAAAGACTATGCAGAAATATTACATTGTCAAATAAGTTAGATGGGCCTACTCCAAATCAAATACCTAAACATCAAGTTGTCTAAGATTCAGCTATATGAGTACAGTGTGGGGTTTTTGTTTGATCTGTTTTTTTTTTCTTTTTAAAACAAACTTGGAATTTTGGAAAATTTCTCCAGTTGTTTTCTATCTTGTAATGTGAAGGTAAGTACCTTTCCAATTACAGAAACTTAGCTGAAGATAAAATGCAATCTAGTGTACCTCAGGCAATCTGTAAACTGCTATTTTCATGTTATTTCCTCTATGTAACCAAAGAACTGATTCAGCTCTAAGATTAAATCCCTAAAGTCACTGCACTGAGCTCTTGAAAAGGGAACCAGTAGAGTGTTAGTTTGCAAAGAACTGTATTTCTGTGTGTATGCCAGAGCTTAGTTCTTAATGTTAGGCACTTGAGGACTACGGTGGCGTCAGGAAATCACAAGAGTATTTGATTTTGTTGATGTGATAAATATGCATCAACGACTTGAATCTGCATGATTTAAATTAGTCTAATACACAATTTTGGGCAAGTGAAGTTTGTAGAACAAATAAAACTAAAGTTGTGTAATTTGACGGCAATCAGGTGATTTTTGCTGTGTCGCTTTGTAACTGACATTTCCAAATTTTTTTTAAAAAAATGGCCTGTTAGAAAAGGATCACTTTTCAGATGGATATGTAAAGGTGTAAATATTACATCTATGAAATCCACTGTCTTTTTGACAGTTTTATGAGAAATTAGATTAGATAATTATATTTAAATATATATAGTTTTTCCTCCTTCAGCCTAACAGAATTTCATGGTACAACAGAAAAGGGATTGGAAAGGATAATCCTTAACTTTAAAATACAGATGTTCTCTGTAGTGGGAGTTTGGAAGTATTGACCAAATGGTCTATAGATTTTGAAAAAAAAAGGTAAGTATATTTATTTTCACATTTGCTGTGCTCAAGACTCTTCCATTCTAAAAAATAATTTCTACACACCTGGGTCTACCCATGGTAATAATGAAACAGATTTACAGTCTTGGGTAGATCACCCTAGGGATTGGAAATGGGATAGAGAGATCTGCATTGCTAAGTTGCCTAGCATAGACTGGTACTTCCTGAGAGTTGTAATCATCTGTTAGTTGTTTGGTGGCCTGTGTGCAATGAATTTAGTTCCTGTGAACAGATGTCCATGTTACCAAACCAACAGTACAGTCAGCACCTCTGTTGGAAGTGTCAATTGAGAGGACGGACAGGCACAGAACCTAAACTGCTTCCTACAGACACTTTCTTTGAGTCAAGATTGAAGCACATTCCTAGGTACTGCAGTCAGAATCGATTTTTCAGATATGTGTGGTCTGGGCTAGCAAATTCAACCTTACTGGCTAGGTCTTGCTTTTTGAAAGAGGAAGAGGGAAATAAATACAGCAGAAATAGTATAGCAGAAAAATGCATTGAAGAAAAAGAAAGAAAACAAACTGGCTGCTCATTACCATAGGGTTCTTCAATGACCAACAGCAAGCCAAGCCTTTCTTCTGTTCTTTAAAATCAAATGCTCTGTAACCAACAGCTAAAAGATCCTAAAAGCACAAGTTAATAGATATATCTCAGTTTAACTTGAAGTTCAGGTGTATATTTTTAAAAGGCAACTTTCTGCTAACAGTGACTCTCAGTGCAAGGTCTGGAAAAATAATGCTTAGGTCATATGCAAGTAGAATAACACAAAAGAACACAATTTCAGAATCTCTAGAATACTGGAAACTGGTTCAACTAAAAGTGCATTCATAGCCACTATCTGTTGTATTTGCAGTCCCCCCTCCCTGGCTACCATAAAAATATGTCCCTTTCCAGAGAGGAATATATTCTATAACCGTATTTTAATTTGCAGTATTTATGGAATACATAACAATACTTCTGCGTTTCTCTCTCAACGTTAGCTGTACAAGGAGCTTCAGTGGCCACTTCAAACTCCTAGCTTTTAGCTCTCCACAGTGGGGTCCAATGAATTCTGTTCATTCCATAAGTAGAAGAAAGAACAGCAACAAGACTTCAGTCTTCAACTCGATTAATTTTTTTCCTATACACAACAAGTAGTTTGTGAAACAAACACTTTAAAAGTAGGTATTTGTTTGCCCCTATAATTCTAAGACTGAAGTCTACAAATGTGTCCAACTTTACAATATTTGGGGATTTGGTGTACTAACAGTATGAAATGGTCTTTATTTTCTCTCTTTTTTTCCCCTTGGGGCAATATTACTGGTTTTATGTTTCTCATCCTCACCTGCTTTTTACCTTCCTTCCATTCATTATTTTTTGTTGTGGCCATAAGAGAGCTCTGTTGGAAAAACTGAGCCTTACATTACTCTGAAAGTAGAGATGTCTGAGTCATTCTCACCTCCACTGAAACAAAATTAAATAAACTTGGGCCAGCTGCTCAGAAATCTGTGCCTGTTATTATGCATCTTATCCTTAAAGTTTGATTATTTTATTGGGAGACTACTGTTAGAAACAGTATCTAAACTATCATGAATAAACTCCATCAATGGTGATAAAGTTTGGTAGTACGGGTTTACATTTCAACTTCCAATTGTATAACAGACCAAGTCGATTATCTTAACATTGTTCAGGTGTCCGCCCATTGTAAACTGGACCAATTAAATTAAATTCTGGACCAATTAAAGCTATTGTGATACATTTGTAGGAAAATCCTAGTGCAGATGTCCAACATGTAGAATAAATTAGCAATATTGTTATATGGAATGACAAAGTACAGAGAGTGGAATGCAAAGATAACCTACCCCAGTTGGTAGGTTGGTACCAGCATTCCCCAGTATCAATACAGGCTGGGGGATGAAGAGATTGAGAGCAGCCCTGCAGAGAAGGACTTGCGGGTACTGGTGAACGAAAGGCTGGACACGAGCGAACAATGTGCACTTGCAGCCCAGAAGGCCAACTGTATCCTGCGCTGCATCAAAAGCAGCGTGGCCAGCAGGTCGAGGGAGGTGATTCTGCCCCTCTGCTCTGCTCTGGTGAGACCCCACCTGGAGAGCTGCGCCCAGCTCTGCAGCCCTCAGAACAGCAATGACATGGAACTGTTGGAGCGGGTCCAGAGTAGGCCACAAAAATGATCAAGGGCTGGAGCACCTCTTCTATGAATAAAGGCTGAGAGAGTTGGGGTTGTTCAGCCTGGAGAAGAGAAGGCTGTGGGGAGACCTTATTGCGGCCTTCCAGTACTTAAAGGGGGACTATACGAAAGATGGGGGCAACCTCTTTAGCAAGGCCTGTTATGACAGGATAAGAGGTGCTGGTTTTAAACTAAAGGAGGGTAGATTTAGACTGGATATTAGGAAAACACTTTTTACTATGAGGGTGGTGAAACACTGGAATGGATTGCCCAGAGAGGTAGTAAATATCCCATCCCTGGAAACGTTCAAGGTCAGGTTGGATGGGGGCTCTGAGCAACCTCATCTAGTTGAAGATGTCCCTGCTCACTGCAGGGGGGTTGGACTAGATGACCTCTAAAGGTCCCTTCCAACCTAAACCATTCTATGATTCTACCTGACTGTAGTGATGAAGCCATCTCTCTTAAGATCCCTCCCAACAAAGTACACCAAAATCAGGAATTTGTTTACACCAACAATTGCTTATACCATTTTGTAAACAGCTTAGAAGAAGTGATTTGTTAACTCACTGGGTTTACTTTGCTCCAAGCCATACAGCTCACACTGTGACCGTTAGTTAAATCACATACATATGACCACAGCCGTTCCAGTCTGGGAGGTACAATATCTTCTGGGATTTTATTTAGATCAGACAGAATTGATGGGTCAATTAATGCTTTCTTCTGCTCTTCCTTATCCTCCTTTTCCTTGTTATGCACTTCCTGTTTAGCTTCTTTCACAGCTGCTGCTGTTCCACTGGTGTCTGATGTAACATTGGGATCTAAAATGCACAAATATGGTAGAGTCTGAGGAGTAACATTTCAGTTATCTAACTTCAGTTATTCACATCAGAAGAAAAATTTGCCCTTTCAGAAAATATTTTGCAGAAAAAAAAAAAAAAAAGAGTGAAGATTTGAGGTATTAAGGTATCCTGACTTCTAAAACTGTGGCTAAAATGTTGATATGGAAACAGAAGACGGCTGAATCAGGCTGTAGTGTGCCAGCTATGCTTGAAGTGTTCAATGAGTGAATTTAGATACCCAGCAACAAGTTATGAATTTATGCTCACCCCCCCCACCAGGAATGTTTGTAATTTGTCATATTTAAAAATTATTTTAGACAAGGATTTTTTTCAAGTTAGATGCCAAATTTTAAAGAGCCACACTTGGGCACTGATGCTGTAACACTGTAGCTAAGTTACATGATGCTGTAATAAGTTGCTTGTTACTTGGGAAAATGTAGTATAGACCATATTTTTAGACTGCGTTTGCTAAGTATTTTTTTGTTTACTCACCCCTTTATTTTATGTAATGTGCAAATCACAAACTGATCTCAGATCACTGTTAACAAAATAAGAACACAATAACTGCCATATTATCGGAACAAAAGTCCTGCTGGCCAGTATTGTGCTCTAGCTGTAGCTAGTTTCTGAAGAGTAACAGAATATAACAGGTTCATTGCCTGAGAAACTGAAACTCTCTATGACACTGTCGTGGGTCAGCCCCAGTCAGCAGCTAAACACTACGCAGCTGCTCGCTCACTCCCCCACCCCTGTGGGGTGGGGGAGATAATCAGAAGAGCAAAAGCAAAAAAATCCCCCAACTTGTGGGTTGAGAAAAGAACAGTTTAATAATAATAATAAAAAATATTGATTATGATAATAATAACAATAATGATAATATAATGAAAAGGGGAAAAGGAAAAAACCAAAACCACAAAGGATACAACCGCTAACCACCTGCTGACAGATGCTGCCAGTCCCCAAGCCACAATTGCTGCCTCCCTCCCCCGGCCAGCCCCTCCCAGTTAACATACTGGGCATGACATTACTTGATAAGGAATATCCCTTTGGCCAGTTTGAATCTGCTCTCTCAGCTGTGCCCCTTCCCCTCCCAGCTTCTTGTGCACCCGGCAGAGCATGGGAAGCTGGAAAAGTCCTTGACTAGTACAAGCACTACCCAGCAACAACTAAAACATCGGTGTGTTATCAACATTGTTTTCATACTAAGTCCAAGGCACAGCACTGTGCCAGCTGCAGTGAAGAAAATCAACTCTATCCCAGCTAAAACCATGACAGGCACAAAGAGGTACAATACAATAAAAGCCATGTGAATCTACCTTATTTTTTTTAATCGCTGTGTTACCTTGGAATGCCTGTAAAAGGTAAAATATTACTTAGCACTTGGGCCCAGGTAATGCCTCCTGCAGTCTCCAATGAATATACTTTATGTTAGACACTGACCATCTATCAGGCTAAAACTTCTGTTTATCATCAGTCACCTTATAAAATATATTTTAAAAAAAGACTTGTAAAAGACATTCCAGTACAAAAAATGTTGGAGAAGTAGCGGAAATAAATTTGTCAGGAAATAAATTTGACTAATATTTTGAGTAAATCTCAGTTTGTGGTGATAAGGGGAGATGAGCCAGCTCAGAACTCACTTATTCAATTCCTCCACCAAGTATGGTAGGGATGTGTGTTAAGCTGTAAAGTCCATGTTGACATCTCATAAACTCTCCTTTCCTTTCTCTCTTTTTTAAATGACTCGCCGTCTGTAAAGACATTCAGTGAGGGACATAATTCCATGGCTTTCAACAGTATGCAAAACCTTGTCCTGAAAACAGGGTAGCCAAGAAGAAACAAACCTATAAGGACAGGAAACTGCCGATAAGCTGCAAGTTTGGGATGAAAAATATTCTCCATTAAAATCCTCTCCATGAAAAATAAATCCTGCTGAAAGTTTTCTGATGTTAATATAGCTGCTGAATGGCATTCTGCCTCTTCATGGTTTCTGGCAAGGACAGCACTTTCCGAAATCACTATAGAAGACGTTGCGCTGCCTGACAACAGATAATATGGGAAAAAAACAGTTTTAACATAATAATACTTTGCACATAAAAGTCAAGGGCATAAGAAGTCTCCGCTTCCTTCACCTGCAAAAAGCATAGAAGAATCTAGCATCATTAAAAAATATTTACACTATTAATTTTTTCTTGCTTTAATTTTGTTTTCTTTTATTGATCAAATACTCAGTATGATGAGATACTGGAATCTCATCACAGTTGGTGATTTGCTTCTACCGTCTGAAGTAAGTTAGTACCAGCAAACTTTGTCACTGATTATATCTTTATTTAAGATCGTTTATGACGGCATTGTACATAAAAGGTCTTGGTGCAGACCTATCCAAGATTCTTTGGCAAACTCTCTTTCAAGTGCCAGACAGGCAGACCAAGCATTTTCCTCATGTAGTTTTCACCACACAACATAGTGATATGCATGGTTTAGAAGGATGAAAACACAGCAGAAATGTAAACCTGGTAAAATGTTACCTCTGTCAGAAGAGACAGATGTAGTCTGATTGTGCTCTTTAGTTGTATGAAATTTGCTGCTTTTCTCAGTTGTTGCTCCACTACCTTCTGCTTTTGACGAAGGTTCTATTTCCGATACGTTAAATGAATCATACAAGTCCCAGGAAGTGACCATCATCCCTAGAAATTAATTACACTGTATTATACAAGTCTCTTGTTTCAGTACGTTATTATAAAGGACTACATACAGCTGAACAAAGATTTACTTTTTGTACTGCACTCCCAACTGTTCGTCAGAGGGGCTTTGTAACCAACTGAGCATCGGACAAGGCTGTAGCAACAGCTGTTGCTACAGCTGCAGCAGCTACATCATGGTCTTCTGGGTGTGTGGCATCCCTTCAGCAGGGCCATCTCCCAGTGAAACAATGTTGTGTAACCTTGCCTTTGTGTGCTCAGATTTTCAGACATAGGTTGGAATGAGCCCTGCTGATGCTCAAGGCACACACAAAAAGGGAAGATATGTTTTCAAGTAAGTTTAATATCTATTTTACTACTTTTTTTCCCCCACTAATTTTACGTACACTAATGAACACAAAGAAAAAAAGTTTGAAACAGCATTCCCCATAGTTTTCTTTGTCCTCCTACACAAAAAATGTCCATAATGAGGCAAAACTCAGCACGCACATCTAAAATCTCGCTGTTCCTCTACAATTTTTTTAGAGCATTAAGGTTGACCGTTTTGTAAAATTGCATCTATCTTTTGAGACTGTCAAGATTTTCTGCTTTCCCCAAGATTGTAACTCTCATAATAGAAATAGAAAAAACCATCACTGAAAAGTTATGGGGAAAATAAGGGAACTGTATCCTTTCATATTCCAAGAGCATAGCTGAGTATTAGGTGACGTTCTGCCTCCTAAGAAGCACACTATGCTTGCAAAGTGCTGAGGCAGGCAGGACGCAGCAGCTCTCAGCTAGTGTAAAGACTATTTTATTGCAATGGCTCCAGTGTACCAGTACCAACATTCAAGTTTTAGGAGGGGCAGAAAAGGCCACCACAAATCACACTAGCCTGTCTGAACTTAAAGCTCTGGAAGTGAAAGTTGAGGAAACATCTTCTCCTGCTTAGAGATGGAAGAAAGAAAAAACCCCTTTTATCAGTATCCTGCCTGTGTGCGGGGAGTCTTCTGAGGTCCCACAATCTAGCTGTATGCTAGCATTTTCCCAAATAAATATTTAATAAGTAAACTGAATGTAAAAATAAACCCAACCGCTAAGGGTACAATGTAGTAAATGAGAGCCTGTTCTTATTAAATACTCTTTCCTATATGGTACTCAGAAAGTTTACCTTTGTCTTCCATGATGATTTTGTCACATTGTACGTCTTTGTTCTTTGTGGCTCCATTAATGGTTTGCATCATTTTTTCTACATAGCGATCATTACCAGGTCTATTTTTGCAAATGTCAACATAAATCCTATTCCGCGCCCTCAGAAAAAAAAAAAAAGTACCCTGACTTTCTGAAAAACATTTGCATTTGAATTCTTAGTGTATTTAACCACACGTTGAACAGGAGAGGATACCCCATGTCATGAATTTACTGCTCGGGTTTTTTTTTGATTGCTAGATTTTATTTCACTCTATATATCATCTTCAGTAGCTATTTCTGACCTTGTGATGCTGTTCTAAAACAGAAATGGCCTGTAGAAGTAGCCATCAGCAAAAATACCTACTCCAACTACATTTGCACTTCGGTGGAATTCAGAGTTCAGAAATATGTAGCTCTCATCACATGGGAGTGAAAGGCAGTGCATCTAAGAGACCAAAAATGAAACTAGTACATTTCTATTTCGTTCAGCCCTCAGGTTCTACAGGAATGGTCAGTGGGAATTGTGAAAGTTTTTCTATTATTTTGGTTTCAATAGTCAGATTAGTCAGCAGACATAGATTATACCCCGCCTTAGTCCACCAACAGGTTGCCGTGCTCAGGAGGAGTCACTGTCTGTTGCTATATACAGTTGGCAATATGTGCTGCGTACACCAGCTAAGTCTGATTCATAGGATGCTCTTCCTCTTCCTTCTTCCCAAAAATCACACCAGTGTGATTCCCAGACAGTGGGGGGTGGAGTCCTACCATGAATTTTGTGTGTATACTAGCAGAAGAAACTCACTTATCTAAGTTGTTTGACTTGCCCACTGCAGTATGCTGCACCTCAGGCTTTGGGGCTTATGTCTACAAAAGCTGTGTGGCAAGTCTATTAGTCTGACATCTGTCAGAGGAGAATTTCGCTGCACTCTGTCCCAGTCAGCTCCTGGGAGTATGGGAGTAAGCTAAAAAACTATGTGTTCTGGGTTAACTCCCTACCAAAGTTCATGGTAGTCCAGGGAGGAGACTCTGAAGTGGAAACACACTAGATGCAACTAAGGAGAGACACAATATTTTAACAGGCAAGGTCACTTGCGGTGGGGTGAGGTTTTTTCTAGCTAGGAGCTCTGTGAAGAGCTTCAGAGGAAGCCAAGGCCTGCCTAGATTGTTTATATCTTTGTTATTAATAAATGATTAGCTGTAAAGCTACACACAAGAATCAGTGCAGAGGTTTGCAGTTTCTTACTGTTTTCATTAAAATTAAGTTGTGTAATTCATGTATACCACACTTCTCCATCTTCTCTTTCCCCCATCCGTGTGTGTTCTCTGGTCACCATCCCCTGCTTTTGCTAATCTGACTTAATTTATCAGTGACAGAGGGTATGAATTTGATAAAGAGGATGGAATTGCAAGGAACTTAGGCTGTCTTGTCAAAAGAGAGACTCAAGCCCAATATGGCTTTAAACAAAGGTGAAATGACACATTGTAGTAGTCAGAACACTGCACCTGCGTGTGAGCAGCCTGTTCAGGACTCTGTGATCAGCAGAAATTGGGTGTGCGGAGCATACTAGATGTATGTACACAACTACCAATATACATACAGAACTCTTCCAGCATCTTCTGATTCTACAGACACCACAACAGATGGCATATCCAATATCCAGATAGTGTCCGTCTCTGTTAGGTAAATATCCACTCTTCTATCTAAGTCTGCTTTTGTCAGTTCTTCATTTACCTCCTCTTGCCTCACCTGCACAACTGAAAAATTAGATGAGGTTAACAAGCGAGACCCTTCCTGCTCTAAATTTAAAAGAAGACAAATTAATTCTAAAAGTATTGTAATGATCAGGAGCCAAAACTTGTAAGGTACTGAGTTCCTTTGAAGTGCTGGGCATCTCACATCCACTGACTGCAGTGTCTCACAAACCACAGCGCTCCAAAGAACAGTTTAAATCTATAATTATACAGTGTATGTTCTTTACCAGATAAGCTAACGGTTGTGTCTTGTTGAGAGCCAGGTTCTAGTATTTCATCTAGTATGGACTCAGTTGTTGATGCGTTTGATATAGATGTACTGCTGCTTCCATATGTCCTTCAGTAACAAAGAAATAAACAGAAATATTATGTGAGAGTCCAGATGTCAGTTAGCAATGCGCTACAAAAATAGCAGCGTTGTTATCAGGATAAACCATGGAAGACTGTAAGAGCACATACAGCGATGCTCGCATTGTAAAAGAAGTCATAGAAGGCTTAGGAAAGAAAATAATGAAATGGCTTGAAAAAGACTTAAAAAGGAAGAATTCTTCTGACAGCATAGCCTGAGGCATTAGAGAGCTGATGGAAAAGAAGCTATTGAGCTCTCAGATTCATTGTTACCACATAATAACATGAAGTGTTGGCTACCTACTGTGTGATAACGCATACCCACAGATAGCACTGTTCTCAACCAGACTTTAGATCCTTTGGTATTTTGCATGTGCTGAAATGTCTCTGAAATGCACAAGAAACTCACGTTAAGGGATTAGCTTGTTACAAAAGAAATTGGTAATGTTCATGGAAGGGATGGTTGTGATAACGAGAAGTAAAACTCAAAACTTATGTATAGTTGGGAGGTTTGTCAGCAGATTTTCTCCTCCTCAAAAGCTAAGTGTGAGCAATTACAAATATACCAAAGGCATTTGAAAAAGACAGTTTTTTAATATTTGTATTTAAAACTAAAGTTAAATAATTTCATTTTGTCTTTTAAATGAAGAGCTCTTGTCTCCAAAAAGGATGCGTTTAATTTTTAGGAGATACTTTGTATTTTTAAGTCATTTTTTGTAAATATTTTTTTGTTAATATCCCTACCTCTGGGATTATCCTTTATAACAGCTAGCCTAGGAAACATGACAAAAAGGTAGTTCTCAAAGAGCAATCTCTTCTCAGAAATCACAATGGCATTAACTTTGCCAGAGAAAACAGTAAATAACGCTGTTCTTTAACTTGTATTTTTTTTCCAGTGCTGAGTTTACTAGCCTTTTAGTCCCGTTGACTAAATAAATAGCATCTCCTTCCATACAGTTTGAATGTGTACACACCATTGGATAAAGTGATGTCGTTCATTATTTTTCATTTTAAACACAAATAGATATTTACCTTCTTTTGTATGACTTAATTGAATTTGTCAGACTGAAGATAAAATGTCTTAAGTCCATTGACTTTGTTTATTCCCTCTGTACTGAAGGTTTGTAAATTAAAGCTAGTAAGTAGTAAAATACATAATTTAGCAGTTTTAACTCAAAAGTTTTTGTATAAGAACATTTTTTGAAATGGACACATAATCACACAGAGGTAACTTGCTTAAACTAGCTTAAAAGAGAGGATTTTTTGTTATCAATATTTTGATATTTGAACTGAGTCAAGTTTGTAAAAAAGATTGTCTGTACTTAATAAGTATCATTAAAACAGACAAAATACTTTAAATTTGTAACTCTTCAGTGAAACCAGGCCTTTTGTTTCCAAAGTATTTTTCCATGCTCACAGCTAAGTAGATATTTATATATTCCAGTTTTTGAAAAAACAAGCTTGGGAAAGACAGACAGCATCTGAAGTAGCTCAAGGTAGTATATTAACGAGCTGCAAATGCCCTTTTTCAGCTGTACGGCCTTGTTCAGACAAGACGAACACAACCTCCTCTACCTTTAAGACAGTGTTTTGCCACAGATCTGTGTATAGGGTCTATCATAACTTTGTATGCAGGCCTAACCACTACAAAACCTGCAGTTTGGATGCCCATATTTTTTAACTGTCAGGTACTCATCACCATCTCTAAAAATGGTCCATTCTGTTATGTTACATAAAAAAATGGGGTTTAGGAAGAAGAATTTGAATAAAATTAGAAATAGCACAGCAGTGTGTGCTGCAGTCTGCTTTCACCTGTATATATTAGCATTTCAGCAGTAGTTCTGACATAGTCAGTCACAAGTACTGACAAATTCCATTTATTCTTTTTGTTACTATTCCTCTAATTTTAAATGATAACTATGACTGGCAAGTTTCTGTATTTTTGACACCAGGACTATTAGCCCTGCACGATTATTCCAGCCCCCAGCCTCTCTGAAGAGCAGATGTGTGGCCACTGCAGGGTAGGAACCTTGGGAGACAGGATTTAAGAGACAGTATATTGACTTACCTTGAGAACGAACCTAAACTAGCATTCACTCCTGATGTCTGATGCATGGAAAAAGAAGAGAGAAAAACAGATCCTGTGGCCCCAAAGTAAGCACTTGGTACTAAGACCTTGCCTTGCTTGGGTAGAACAGTACTTGGATCTGAATGGAAGAGTGGATGGGGTGTCACATCCTTTCCTTCATCATCAAAAACCTGAAGAAATATTTCAGTAATGATAATAGTTTCACTGTGTTCCCAAAATAAGTGACAGTGATGACACTTGCAACATTTTATGTTATCTGGAACAAAAAGAAGACCCTGATCCAGACTGGAACCTGACAGAGCAGATAGGTAATGTCTCTCTGCAACTGATGCCTAATATACACCAGGACAGGGGGGTGAGGGGGGTTGCATCCCTACTTTACCTTTAGGTTTCAGCCTTGAGAAGGCTGTCACCTTTGCCTGGGACTTCTTTGGAACTCTCTTTATAGAAATGGCTGCAAAATATCTGGAAAACCTACGTTCATCTCACTATCAGAGCCACTTCTTCTTGGTCAACCCTGTTATCTTTTCTGGCTCATTTATTCTATAATGATACCAAGAGTGGCTAATTGATTGTAACTACTCATGCCAAATTAACAGTAGAGAGAAAGTAACAAAACAGTTATGCATCTTTTTTATTATACTGCTCAAAATATTTTATTGTAAGAATGTATTTAATAAGGTCCTTAAACAATTCTCAGATTATGTTATGGGAATCTTCTATTGTTTAGGTAAAGACATTCAGGTCCTACAGTCTACATATCTCATGTAGATTCATAAGCAAGTAGTTGTCAGATTTTTTTTCTCGCAGATTGTTTTTCGACACTAATCATCATTATTTCAGAATGGATTAAACTCTTGGATGATCTTTTTCCACAGCTCTTTAACTTCAGACATACCTTTTCTTTCCTCCTCCCTCTTGCATTTCCTTTCTGACAACTTCTTAACATCCACAATAACTCACATTTAAAACTTTTTAGTAAGAGTGTAAATGGCTTCTCACCCGTATGGCATACTTGTTACCCACGAGAGACCCCCTGTCCACAGCTTTGCCATCAGAAGTCGTGGATTGGCTTCTGCAACTTGCTGCTCTATTTGCATAGATGCCACTTACGATGCTCGCCCGTCTTTGGCTGCCACAACTTGCTGCTGATCCTTGCCTTACCCTGAAATCAGCCGTAGAAGTTCAGTTTCAATCAACACAATACAAACAACAGAGTACGATCGCCAAATTACTTCTCCCTTAACGTTCATGAGTAGTTTAAAAGATGTAACCATCCACGGTGATAATCGTGAAATAACGGAATTCCTTCAGAAAATCTCCGTCCAGCTTCTGAGGAGGCTCTCTTAAGCGGTGATAGGAGGAGCGAGGCAGACAGGGGTGGGGGCAATGCCTGCTATAAAATCAGAGCCTAAAAGACAGATACCAATGGATTTGGTTTTCCGGGCCTAAGCTTACAAACGCGAACTGATGTGGCAATAAAGGGGTGAGAGATGCAGTCTGTGGCTGCGAGCGGGGCCGGTTACACCGGCAGGCTGTCACGCTGCCGCCGCCCGCCCGCCTCTCTCTTCCTCCCTGCCGGCCTGCCCCCGCCCGCCGTGGCTGGAGCCGCCTGAGGGGAACCCGCGCAGCAGGCCCCGAGCCGGGACAGCCCTTGCGCCGGCTGCCCGCGGGGACAGCGCTGCCGGGGACCCCCGCCCTGCCCCGCCCCGCCGGCCACTCACGGAGGAGGCCGCCGGCCGCCGCCGGGGCCCGGCATGGCGGCGACACTCGGCCCGGGCAGCGCGTCGCGCGGTAACCATGGCAGCGGGCCCTAAGGCGCGGCGCGGGGATTGGCTGCCAAGGACGGCGCCGCCGATAGGTCGGGCCGCGGTGCGCGGGCTGCGCTCTCTCCCGCGTCCGGCCGCCTGAGGAGGGACCCCGCGCCTTGCCGCGGGGCCGCGGCCTCCTCGTCCCCGTTCCCCGCTCTGTGCCCGCCGGGGCCGGGCCGCCGAGAGCCCGCTTCGCCTCGCCCCACGCCCCGGGGCGCCCGCCCCTCGCCCGGGCCGGGGCTCCTCCCATGCCGTCAAGGCCGCGGCAGCCCCCGCTCCCCCTTTGTCACTGAAGCACAAAGGTCCTCGGCGGCGCGGGGAGACGGGAGCTCCCGCTGTCCCGCCGTGAAACTCGGCCCCGGTGGCGGGGGTCGGGGCAGGTCTGGGCTTCTTTTATTGGGGGGGGGGGGGGGGGGGGGGGGGGGGGCGGGGCGGAAGGTGTTAGGTTTGGGTTTGGTTTTTTTTTCCCCTCGTTTGCTTGAGTCAGCAAAGTTGCATGCGTGGGAGCTTTGCTTTCGGCATCGCCCCACGGGGACCATTTTTGAGGATTTAAAATGCATTTTATTGGAACAACTGGTGGCAGAGGAGCGGCTCCTCAGAGAACTACAGGTCGCAAACGGTCTGTGCGCCTCTGAAGAGGGAAGAGCAGGAGCTGGCGGCCTCCCAGCTTAGCCCCCTCTCCAGGCCGGTGGAGACCCGAAGCGGGGGGAAGAGCAGAGGCAGGCTTTCCCCCAGTAGAGGGGGCGGGCAGGATTTTCCAAAGTATTTAACAGACCGTAGCGTCCACATTTCTAAGACCAATTGCAATGCCAGACTTCCGGATCAGGAGCTCTCCCCTTTGCCTTGCAGGACTGTGCCTGTCCTCGTACCAGCCCTAGGACAGAACCGAACCTGGGCAGGTGAGACGGCGGGGGAAGCTTTAGGGAAAAGAGGCACAATTGGAACTGGATGTCTGTTTCGTTTGGGGTTTTTTTTTCCCCTTTACGTAGGACCAGCCTAGCGTTGCTGCCATTACCCCACCCAAGAGCGTCGCACACAGCAGGAGCCCGAGGCACGGGTCAAGAGCTGCTTCCTGAGGACCTCACCTCGCCGGTGAGACAGCTTCCACGGCCGGGCGGCTACCGGGTCGGCAGCCAGCGGCACCAAGGCCGATTTGTGGCGCGGGTTATCTGGTTTTAAAGCCGATGGTGCCGAGGGGTAAGTGGCCGGGGTGGGGAGCGGAGCGGGGAGAGGCCGTCCCGCCGCCTCACGGCTGACAGGGCGGGGGAGGGGCCTGCGCCCTGAGTGACAGGTGGGGGGCGCCCGGCAGGCTTCCCGCGCGGAGCGGGGTGTGGGGGGAGCTGTGCGCGGTGACGTAGTGCGTGGCGTGCTCACTCCCTCCGCCCGCCCCCTCCCGCCGCTCCCCGGCCCCCGCCGCCGCCGCGCAGACCGTGACCCGCCGGCGCTGCTTCCTCCGCCGCGGCGGCGATGTGACCCCTCCCCGGCTCTCCCCCCGCCCCGCCGCCGCCGCCCGCCGGCCCGCCCGCGCAGCGAACATGGCGGAGGTGAGACCGCGGCGGCGAGGCGGGGGCCTGCCCGGGAACTTGTTGCGCGGGGCCGCGGCCGGGCGGAGCGTCCCGCAAGTTAGTTGTGGGGTCGGGGAGGCCGCGCTGGGCACCGGGGCGCTGCCCCGCGCCTGTAACCCTGGCGCCGCTGCGCTATCCCCTCCGGGGCCTGCTGCCCCGGGACGGGGAGCCTCGCCCCGGGGGGCCGGGGCGCGGGAGGGAGGGACCCGAGCGCGGGCCGGGCGGGCGGGCCCGGGACATAGAAACGGCGCCTGCCGCCCAAGGGTGGCACCGGGAGTTGGTCGCCGCCGGGCAGTGGTCTGTGCCTCGTCCGTGGACCGGGGAGCCAAGGCTCTGCCGGCAGCAGCCCTCTCGGGGGGCGATGCTAGATAGGAGCCCTCGGCTCAGCGGGGGACGGGGCCCTGCTCCTGAGCGGCGAGGGAGGGGGCGAGGGCAGTGGAGCAGGGCCTGTGTGTTCCTTGGGACAGGGTTCATCTCTAGGGGGGTGGGAAGTGGGGTAGCCTTACCTGCTGTGGCATGGGGGAGTGTAATCCCTTCGGGGTGGAGAGGGATGCGCTTCTTGCCAGCCCCTACTGTCTGTGTCTGTCCCAACGTGAAAGAATCGCTTCTCCCGGGCTTTGATCGGACCACCATTGCTCGAGAATAAAACATATATTTCTTTTCTTTAAATACCTTTTTGTAGTCGTTGAGACAAAGGGAAATTGCCTTTATAAATAGAAGGGCAGCCCTTCCAGTTTCTTCAGAGGAGGCCTTCCTCCTGAAAAAGGGAGAAAGACTATTGAGGGGAGTTGCAGGAAATGGGAAAAGGCTTATTGACCTCTCTTCTGTGGGAGGCAGAGAGATATATGGGTTTGGTTATTGAGGTGTGGATTTGACCATCCACCATAGGATCTGGAAGAACAGCTCTTTTGCTTCTTAGGAGGCAAGTTAGGACAGGTGAATAAATATTTCATTAAGTTTTCTTCAAATTATCCTAAGATTCCAATCTTAAGGTAATTTGCTTCTTGAACAGTGTTGACAAATGAATTGGAAATACTTATTTTAAAGTTATGCTGTTAAAAAAATTTTCTTTTGTGGGTCAGGCATTTCTTCCAGCCAGACTAGGGGGGGTGGAGGTATCAGGATTAGAGTATTTTACAGATGAGGTTTCTTCCCTTTTTCCCTTGAAATTCCTGAATATGTGTGAATTTTTATTTAAATGTATTTTATCTTTCTTTCCCAAATGAAAACTCTAGAAGCATTCTTCCTGTTAGTGGTACAAAATGTGCTAATCTAATCTTAGAATTTAAAAGAATCTGCCTGTCTGCTTTTTTTCCCCTGTATCTTGAGGGGCAGAGAATCACAGGTCTGATCTCTGAGTAATTTCTTGGCTGAAAATATGTCGCTATTAAACTCCTGTCATCTCTAAAGTTGGAGACACATATCTAGGCATCACAGTATTCAGGATCTTTGTCTCAAGTTTCATCAATTGCTTGTAAGTTTTGTTAATTAAACACAGCATTATTGTGAAACAGTCACACTAGCTGAAGTTCGCCATGTTGCTAAAGAGCCACAGGCAGTACGCTGAATTACTTCCTATTCTGTATTGTCACGTACTTACACTGACATTACAACAGTGATAGCACTGAGGGATGTAGGGGATTCATGCTGCAGAGAGCAATAAAGTCAGTGGGGTATGGAGGTCAGGCAGGTTTTGTTTTTCGCTTTACAGACGTTGTTCCAATGGATAAGGCTTTTATTACTAATATATACTAGTATATACTAATATACTTGATATTTTACTAAGAAAGGAAGAGGGTTTTTGTTTTTTCCCCTCAGCATTTTGCTATTTTGAAAAAAGCTAAGATGAATTCTTTGTCCTATTTAGGTTCTTTATTTCAGGTTAAGGGGTAGGAGCAGCATAAAGGGGCTGTGAAAGCTTTGATCCACCTGTGGGATGAGTTCAGTAGCACAGGGGTGACAGCAGTGTAGGTTTGGCCGACATTCGTTCACAGCCATTGAATTGTGCAGACAACTGTTTGCATGGCCGCACTGTGTTCTGGATCAGGAAACAAAGAGAATTTAAAAATATAATGTTTTATTTCAGTGATTTAAGCTGGGAGCAATGTCCTGAGTATGGTTCCTAGCACAATTTAGGAAATACATAGGTGATAGGGTGGGTAGTCTCCTTAGCACAACATTGCCACTGGAGCTCTGGTATCAACCATCTGCCTAGAGGAATCGAAGATGACTGCTGCTATGTGCTGGTGTGTTAGGTATGCTGGAGGAGGGGTGTGTTAGGAAAGTAATGTGCTGCATAATACTATGTTGAGAGAGATCGAGGGAAGACTGATAATTGAGGAAGCGCTAGGACTTGCCTGTTGCAGCAGACAAGGGGCCTAGGACCAGCCTGCGTTTGAAAATGTGGGTGGAAAGTAGGGCTGCTGTTGGGCCTCTTGCCCTCTTCCCCATACCTTCCCGGTGGAAAATGCTGACTCTTATGAAAGAACGTACAGGAACTCGTCCTTCTGTCAGGAAAGATCCTAAAATGTTGCGTTCTAGAGAATGAGCCAGCCTTTAATACTAGAGATATAAACCTCAAAAAATAAACAATATAAATATGAAACTTTAACTTGACAGGAAAGCGCTTCAGACAGGGGCTCTGAGCCTGGTTAGTAAGTAAATGAGTCTAGAAAGTGAAACTAAATTAACAAAAAATGCTGTTTCACTTTTGTAGAAGCTTACCAGTTTGAACACAGAACAGACAAAAGAAAATGGATTTCGAATATCTATTAAACTGGGTTTAGATTTGGGACTAATAACTTATGTCAGGGTTTCATTTTACTTTGAAGCATGCTCATGTAATTGGTTTGAGTCCTAATATTCCAGCACGTTAGAAGACTGTTCTAGTCATAAATCAGAAGGAAAACATCTAAAATTTAAGATGAGCTCAAGCTTTGTGAATATTACCATATCATGCATTAAGCTGTTTATTTAGTCTTTGTGGAGTGAATGCTGATACATATTTTTTCCAAATACAGGTATTTTAATGTCTATTGAAAATATTTTTTTGACTGAAAAGCTTGATTAGTAGTTCAAAGATAATGGTTTTTGTTTATTCAGCCATTTTAATGTTTGACTAAAATGTGAGAATGAGATCATCTGATTTCAAAAACTTGAAGAGGTGGGGTCAGACTTTTGTGTTGAAAAGACAGGCAGCTGAATACCTACTGTAATCTCCAGAAGTGCCGAATTCCTGCTGTTACTTTATTTTGTTCCATGATAGGATGCACCAGTCAGATAGCATCCTGGCAAGTGCCTGTAGCAAAACAGGCAAAACTAATGGGAAAATGATGAGGGCTTGTGTTGGTTGGGGGAGAGTTTTTTTGGGGAGGTTTTTATTTGCCTTTGTTTGTTTGGTTTTGGGTTTTTTACTAACTTGCTGAAGAATAAGAGAATTACCAGGGATGCTGTGTGGTCATGTTTGGTCAGAGGTGGGGTGGGAGAGTTAGCAACATAGTATCCCTGATTTTGATTGGCATAGCTTGGTTGAAATTTCAGACTGATTTTAATTATGGGTTGAGGGGGCATGGATAATAGCTGAGGTGGTCTAACAGCTCCTAGCTGCCTGAAAGGGGAGATCCTGCTCCTGCTTTTGCACAGATGCTCCCTGAAGTTCTACTGTCAGTTGATTTGGCTCACTAGCTTAGAAGGAAGTGAAAAGCTCCCTGCGGGGTAACCAGTTGTGTCAGCTAATGGAAGGATGCAACAGAGACTAGAGCTTGTATGAGGGTGGCATGGGGCAGCAGAACCAGTCATGGGGATCTGCGCTGGGATGATGTATTTCTCCTTCCAAAAACGTCAAGCTATGAGATTGACTCAGCTTCTCCTCACACAGTATCCTTGTTCTGCACAGCTCTGACCACTTACTGTTGGTGAAAAATATGGTCCTGTTTCTCCTAACTCTTGAGCAGGCAGTTGACCACCTTCATGCCAGCTCCTAGTGTTTGTTGCCCCTCAGTGAGGTTATTCAGCTTTCTGACCTGCTGGAATAAGAACTTAAGTTTTTCCTTCTGCAGACTGAATTTCTGTGGGGTTAAAAATTTGAATTGGCATTCCTAAGGTGGCAGGCAAGTATGGGAAGAAGCAGGAGCATGCGTGTCTTAGAGAGGAGCAGGACCACTTCTTTTCTGGTATCATTGGATGGTTAAACTGACTCAGCCTGATTTTTTTTTTTTTAGTTCACTTTAACGTTGTTTGGATTTCTGAAAGTTTAGTTGCTTTTGACCAGAAAATCAGTTTAAAGCAGTGCCACACAATGTTAATAAGTCATCTTTAAATTCATAATGTCTGCTGAAATTTTGCTTTTTTTTCCTGAATTTTATGCTTGTTTTCAGTTGAAGAGTTTTAAAATATGTAAGTTTAACTGAATTCTTGATTTCATATGCAGCTTGAAACAACTTCAGGGCATAATGATTAAGAAATATGTGAATCCAATAAGCATTCATAATAACCTTTTTTACATTCTTAATCTTTGTATTTTCATTAAGCTATGCTATTACTTTAGAAGAATATGCATAAATGTGTAATAGCCTCCCCTGTAGGAAGCAGTAGTAAAGTTAACATGTCACTAAAGTGTTTGCAAATTGAGATGTTTTAACAGTCAGGGAGGACAAAGCTTTTGAGTAATGCCTGGATACAAAATAAGGTCAAAATAGATTAAATCAAGTTTCCTGCTGACTGATCTAAATCATGATTAAAATAGGTGATTCACATCAGTCCATCCTGTTGAGCGCTATTTATTTCTCATTTGATCTGAGCTTTAACTAGTCATGATATTTTTTTTTTGTTTCGTTTTGGAGCAGTTATTGTAAAATACTTCAGAGAGGTATCTGTGAACCTAATGTTAGATGTGGGAATTCAGTTTTCTCACTTCCTTAGTGAGAATATAAACTCCGAAGTGGTTGGTTACAGTCACTGATTGTATTCCCTCAGTTTTTCTGACAAGCTATTGAAGGGAAAACAATAGCATTTAGCATTCTGCATTTCTAATCTTGGAAAAGAGGGGGGGTGTTCTGTCGTAAAAGAAGAGTTTTGTGGACTTCTTTGTGTGTGATAGAATATTAATGTTTGGGCTTACTGCTTGGGACTTAAGAGTTCTTTCTAATACAACGGAGGGATTTTAGGTAGCCAGTGGAATTGTTGAAAATTTGTTTCTTTTTCAGCTTTTTTCCTGGCCAGAAGCCTCAGTCTTTATTAATGTTTCACTGCTAATACATTCATGTCACAAATTGTGTTCTTGTGATGCTTGGCTTGTGAATGTATCAGATAATCTGAAATCCTACAGTATGATATGATCACTCCATAGGTTTCCAGTTTTTCGTAGTAAGAAATTTCAGGATATTACAGTGAGTTGAGGCTGATGCTGTACTTTGTAATGGAAGTAAACAAAGAGTTAGAAAATGTCCAGTTGAAAGTGTGTGCTTCAGGTAAGACAGAAGGTATTCTGAATAACTGTTGTGGTCGTGCTTTGTAATGCTCCTTGAAAATGGAAGTTGTCTTAGTGAAGGTCTAGTAAGCATAATGTTTGGTCAACAAAGGCATTCCCCTTTGGTTGCAGCTTCCTCCATCTCACAGTCTTTCTCAGTTAGCCTTATAGTATCAGCACTCATCTGGTTTTTCTGATGACTTGGTCCTTTAGGTAAATCGCTGCACGTTAGTTCTTGAGCTGTGATGACTACCCTGGGATACAATTGGTGGTTCCTGGTTCCAGTCATCTACTCTGCTTGAAGGAGAATGAGAATCAATTCCACTTTACTGTGAATGTGCTGTTAGTATGTGAGTTCAGCAGATGATTCAGCAACAGCATGG